>NC_086295.1:8065287-8665287 GCF_963924245.1 Chroicocephalus ridibundus | reverse complement strand
CACAAACAGGTCTGGCTGTGCATGCCAGGCATGCATGCAGTGCACAAACTGCTGTGCTGCCAGCACTCTCCCACCACCCACGAGCCAAAGCCTGCCCAATGCACACAGCTGGCTGGAAGCAAGGGACAGTCCACTTTGACCTTTACTTCCACACCTGACAATTATCCATGGGGAAAAATTCTCCCTCAGATGCAAACCCATCATTCACTCCATTGTCCACAGGCAGAGGTCAATAATACTTTTCTCGCTGAATCTAGTTCAACTACGATTTCACTCTAAAGAAATGGTGTTTGTTCAGCGGAGGGCAGAGTTTAGCCTGTGTTTTGGAGTGCACAGTTTCCAAGTTAATAACACATAAAAGGACATGGCTTGATTAAAATGGGAACTGTGTAGATTAGGAGAACCTGCAGGAAGATGGAGAGTATTAGACTAGTTTCTCACTAAATTAGTGTTGCCTTGCTGAGTCACATGGGCATCACTATTGAAGTCCTTTGATCCTCAGTGGTTTTAGTCTAGTTATCAGTAGCTGAAGATTCAACTCTTTTTTACCTAACACTGGTTAAATGCAACTCAAGACCAAGTTTTCAAAGTCACTGTTATCAGACCATTAGTCATGCGAATACAGAGAGACCAGAGTTTTAATTGCCAAACAGACTGTAGTATATATAGTAGACGTGCACCTAAACTGGAGAATATCAATGTTTGCAAAGTTGGGAGTGCTTGGATTTAGGGGTTTTGTGCAGACCCCTTTTAGAGAGAGGATCCATCTGTGAAATTCACAGCTGGATGTACGCCCAGATTTCTGTGCTTGCAAAAATGAAGCATGGGGACTTGGAGTGATGATTCAGACAAAACTGTGTTGTTTATACATTTTAGGTTGGCTTTTACCTTCCTCTGGTTTCTTCTTGGTAAACACAGAAAAAATTACATTACAAAATGAGAAAGAGTATGAAAGCCAGCAGCTGGTTGAAAATTCAAATTAGGAGCTAATATACTGGGAAGGGAGTTTTATGGTCTTCAAGTATTTGCTCTTCTTCCCCTATCTCTCACTCTCCTGCTGGCATGACTACAGATGTGCTGGTTGTTTTTCAAATCAGAGAAGTAGGAATGACCTATTAGGTCATCTAGTATCTCTCGTAGCCAATGCAGGATTATCTTCTCGTACATTTGTCCAGTCTGCTTTTAAAATTCCTCTACAAACATACTGCATCCAAATTAGAGCACTGAAGTCTCTTGGAACTGGCGAGTAAGCAGCACTATAAAATGACCAGGGAATATAAAGCCATACCAGCTTCTGCTGGGCAGAAAAGTAGCTCTCACTATTTAGAGTTCTCGTAAGAAAACAAACTTTGATGGTAAATTCAGATGATTCATCCTCCATTTTTTATTCAAAAATGGCCAGGGATTTAGAAATAATAATTATTATTATATTTTCATAAGACACAAAGTAGGAAAAGCAGGTGGAAGAAAAATGGATTTTAAATTAATCACCTATAGGTCTTCATTCTTGTGGGAGAAAAGATCTATATAGACAAAAACTCCCCCATCAACTATCCACGCTGCCTGGCAGGATGTCACCTTAACTGGAAAAGTTCTGCTTGTGTGAATAATGCTGAGAATCCAGCCACTTTTCTAGAAGAGATGACTTTATAACTGGCTTTCAGTTTGTACCATAAACAGACTGTATATCTTTAAGATGGTTATTCTTGCCAGGCATTTTATTTCACAATAGTTAAAGAAATGTGCAGATGTTGTCCAAACTTTGCAAAGCAGCAGGGCTCTTTGCAGCTGCTTGCAAGATTTCAGAAGTGCAGTTTGAAAATAGCTCAAGCTGCCTTTTTGCTAGCCATCGCAGCAGGAACAGAATCCTTCGATGTATTATATTGCGGTTTAAGGGGGGCAAAGACCCCTACCCTTTTCCTGCCTTTGCACATTCTTAACATTGACACAATTTGTAATAAACAAAACCGTGAAGAGCAGCAATGCCAAACCCAGGCATTCAGGGTTCATGAGTCAGGCCTCTAATAATCATGAGATCGGTTTTAAAATCATGCAATCAGCTCCCCGCCCCCAAAGTTGCATCATTTTTGTCTGTCTGAATTTTGAAAGATCAAAACACCAAGGTTAGTATTTTTAATGTTTTGGTTTTTCTTGCATCGGACTTGAAAAGATCACTAAGAAAAAAATAGTTCGTATTTTGCTGAAGTCACCTGCACAGGACTTTTAAATCACTATAAATATTCCAAGACTCACATTAAAATTGCAAAGAATTAGGAAAAGCTTCAAGCTGCCATGTGGATGTAAGCCAGCTCACTGGTTACACTTATTCAATTACACCGTGCTAATTTTAAAGGGGAGATAACAGGATAAACTGTGAGGACAAATACATACCTAGCTGCGAGTTGCTTGTATAGTTTTCAGGGAGGGCAAAACTCCCCTCAGCAAAGCACCTTTCTAATAAATTAATCCAGCCCATTGCATCATCTTTGCTGGAAGTTACTAACACTAGGATTTATTTTGAGGTGGTCAACATACAAAGCAAGCAGGCTAAGCTCATGCAATTATTGCCTGTGTGAAAAGCCATTATATTTCATATGCTGTAGCTACCCCTACAAGTTTATCCAGCTTAGCAGCACTGGTGTTGCTGGTGAAACCCTTCTTCCAATGCAGACATAGTCATCCCAGTCCAAAAGCCTTTCAGTGAAACAGCTGGTGGTGGTTCCCTGACCTGGCATAAGCCGTGCTGATTCCAGTGTTTTTACACCAACAGAGCTGCGTCTATACAAGGGCTTTTACCATAATAGCTGTGTTAGCAAAATTTAAAAAAAATCAACCACCTTAACCAGCATAGTTATGCGGTAAGCTGCCTAAGTGTAAAACAAGCCTTGCTAAAGGTTTCCAGAGTGCTTCTCTGGTTCAATGCAAAATGGTGAATTTAGCTCTAGGAGGAGTTAACCTCCTTTCCTGCTTTGCTCAGTTTTGTTATAAGCCATTTCCTATCTGCACGTTTCTTGCTTCTCATCTCCAAAGCCCCCATTTTTAAAAAATGTTGTCAAAACGGTTATGATTTTGACTGAACTGAAAGAATTTCTGTGTAAAACACCCACTGTCACCCCTCACTGGCAGGAAAACCACTGATTCATTTTCCATACATCCGGTAGTTGCTCACACGACAGCTTTGCTCTGTCTCCAAACGCTGCCCTAAGAAATGAGGATATTTCTGACACACCTGTTCTCGGTGACAGGTAGCATAATGCTTGCCAGCAATCGTTCACTTCTAGAAAGCAGGTAGTATTCTTTGATATATACAGTATGAAAGGAGTGAGTCTGGTGGAAAGACAGAAAAAGGAGAGAGTACCTCTGCCAAACTCTCCATTTAGTGCAACGCATGTTTTAACAACCTACGGCATGGCCAGCTCTGCCCCAGCTCCTGCACACCAGGGCGACAGCTTCGCAGCCTTTGGTACCCCCAGGTGTGTGCGAGGGATGCCGCTGGGGGGATCTGGCAGCCTGGGGTCCCTTAGGCAAGTTACAGTTTTACCCGTGTCTTTTTGTATCAAGTGGGGCAAGTCCCTTAAAAGCTCTGCGACCCCTTTCACCCATCTGTAAGAGCTGGGTAAAAAGCTTGTCTGCTTCTTTCTGCAGTGGAATAATTTTAATTCATTACCATTTCTCTGCGCTGGATGAATAGTGTCACTGGACTGAAAAATGTTATTGTTGTTATCCCTTTAAATTGAAAGTGGATTAAAGGAATAAAAGTAAATGTATGGTCTATCTTGGCAGATGTCTTCCAACAGATGGGTGTCTATGGTCGTCTTTATAAGAGCTGTCTGCTGTCTGTGATTCAGGCCGTCTAAGGAATGCCATGAGCGTGAAGTAAATGGACAGCAAGTCTGGGAAAGGACTTTATTGTGGTTTAGAAGCTTTCAATTCTCAACTGCATGAACCAGTTCTTTTTTTCAAGTAACTCTTTGCCAGTATTTCAAAACTATCATTGAAAATTGCTTGATGCCTTCTGAGAACCGAGCGCTTTCTGCTGATAACGTTCCACTGGTTTAGCCTTCAAACGGTGGCATGTGTTCCACCAGCAAATCGCTAGAATTGGGGTTTATTGTCTTGGTGCATCAGTTCATGGTGGGACTCTGCCCATCGAGGCACCGAGAGAGCATTCACGTACCCATCCTGCAGTGTCAGTTCTTGGCAGCGGTGCCCGTGGTCTCCTAATGGAGTCTGCATGTTCTTTTGAACAGGAAACGCTTTGTAACACAACTTGCCTGTGGGCACTTACTGCACCAATTAAAGATTCCTGAGCTTGAGAACAAAGAGGTGCCAGTGGAACTATGGTTTTAATCACTTGATTCATTTTCTTCCTTCCTCCACTGCTGATTTTGAATGTATGGGTTTTTATTTTTCTCACTTTGTTTTGTTTTGCGTGTTTTTAGGCAGCAGGACAGCTGCTCAGAAAGACTGCTGGGGAAAGAGCAGTCTTGAAAAAGGGCTGGATTTGTCTGAATTTTCAAATTGTTTCTAGAGTTGAAGAACAACATCAGATGCTAGCTTGCCATAACAATACAAATACTTATTCAGGTATGCAGCTTTTTTTCCTGAGAATCCATGTGAGTTTTAGTAACATAAATGAACTAAACGCCTAACCGTACTAGAGGGAAGGATAACAAGATACTTCTTATAATGGTAAACTGAGGTACAGGAAAGTTAAATACTTTGCTGAAAGGCCAAGCTCAGACACAACCCAGAAGACCAGCCTCCTGATAGAATTCTTTCTACTTCCTGCCAACAGACTACAGGCTTTTAGGAACAGAACCACCTTTTTATTCTCTTTTCATATTTCATCTAGAAAAGCAAGACTCTGGCATATGACTAGGGCACTCAGGTCCTAATGTGACAAGCACAAAATAGCAGGGATCCAAAAATAAAGCATGTAGCGTACCCACGGAGTGCTGTAAGGTCCCAAAAGAGAACAGAAAATCTGGAATAAAGTGAGTCAGAGCTTCAAGAATGAGTCTGATGAATACACAGATTTGCGAGTGTTTGAGCGAAATGTTTGGAGAACGTACACGCTTCACTCTTAGTCAAACTCCGCCTGAGCAGAAATGACCACACCTTCTATGAAAAGTAGTTCTAATTAAAAACAGAGCATGGGTTTTTTTTGATGCAAATTGTTGCTCTAACTGAACCACAGCCCATGTGCAACATTCAAATTCACTCCTGTCTAAAATGCCAGGAAACAGGAACATTTCCCCCTCTGCCCTGTATTGCTATTTTACTCTGTGCATGGACACATGAGGAAAACAACTACAAATCAAACTAAAACATGCTCCTACAGCCACCATCTTCTGTGCTTTCTGGGGATGAAATCACTACAGTGTTAAGGAGAAAAGCAGCTCCTCTACAGCCAGGCAGGCGGCCGGACCCCTGGCCCCTGCTAGTGCGGCTCCACTGCTCTAATGCATGGAGGGCTTAAAGCTGCCTTCACCGTGCAGCTGAGGTTCCCCAGCACAGGGAAATCCCCAGCTGGCAGCAAGCTGACAGAGCTGGCTTCGTGCCACCCCCTCCTCCATCCGCCGTGCAGGGGCTGGGGAGGGAGAGCAGGACGCTCCGAACGTACTAGCATCCCAGCCAAAGCCCTAAGGAGCATGGTGGCTGCATGGGGGGGCCCTGTGTCCTGCCTTCCCTCTTCGCTGTACTGATGCTCTCCTTGCATCCACACGTGCACACCAGTCTCCCCGAGGAGGACACAGGAGCGGCACGGATGCAGAGTGGGCTGCGCATTGCGGGGAGGGCGGCAGGAAAGAGCTCGGTCCCAGACTGCCGCTTACTCAGGGCTGACACAGTAGCTTTGCTTCTTGGGTCCCCAGGAGACCCGGGGTTTCCTGGAGGTACACCCTGCTCAGGCTTGTGCCTAACAGCTACCGGCCTATGGAGAAAAAAGCTGGTCAGAAAAGAAAGATTCTTCCTGAACATGGAGGAAAGAAAGGGTTTGAATTTCATTTCATGCTACTGTGGGGACAGACTGCGGATTTCCTTGTTGAATAAAAAAACACAAAATGAAAATGGAGGGACCTGATACACTCCGAATGGTCTCGTATGAGACCCATGGTTAGGGCAATGGTTACTGCGGTGGGGAGCAAAACTGCACAAATTAACACATCGCTCGTAGCGAAGGTGATCGAAAGTGCTGGGTGATTTACAAGCACCACATTGCACACCCTGCAGATCCATTTTCTAAAGAAGTATCTGCTGTGTCTGAAATTTTCTGTGAAATACATGAGTTCACTATAAAACATCTCTGCTGATCGGCAGGCTGATAAACCACTACACAAGCATCTGCCTTGCTTTTCTCCTCCCCATTAAAGATTACTGGTGCACCAAAAATAATTTAGAGCTGCTGTATCAAGCAGACAGTTCTGAGCGTCAGATGTGGTTAGATAGTTACTATTTGAATAATGACAATCATTTTTCTTTGTAAAGTAAAAAGCACATAACATGACAGCTGAACCGAAAAGAAGGACTAAATATAAGGCAGGCAAGTTGATAACATTCAAGACAACAGCTACACGTCCATTATTTGTATATGGAAAGAGCCTAACACCATACTTGACACTCGATCTCTATAAGACACTTCTTGATCATGTCACATCTGAGTGCTTTAGAGTCTGCGATGCATTTATCCTCCCATTGCTCTTGTCACACGATCCTCATATCTCTGTGTCGCAGATGGGGAACTGTGGCACATGGCAGCTGAGCGGCTTCCCCAGAGCTACACAGGAAACCTCTGGCTCCGCAGCATGAGCGTGGGCAGTGCAGGGCACAGGCAGTGCCCCAAGCCCTGTGTCACCCTCTCTTGGTCCTGCCCCACCAAAGGATTTCGGAAAGTGCTGCAAATAACTATTTTTTTAACTGTGTTTGTTCTTTAAATAGCTAATCTGATTGCTCTGAAGGCCCTGGAAGAACTAAGTTCTATTTGTCAACATATTTCTGTGGTTGTTTGTGTAACTTTTACCATTGTTGGTGGTTTTGGTTATGAACAATATTAAGAGGCGGCCTTTGCTGAAACGTGCTCAGCACTCTCTCATCCTATGGGTTTCACTTGCATTTGAAGCTAATCACTGCTTGCCAGCATTAGCCTGGACACCAGATGCGTCCTGAAGGATCTCCTGACCATCTTCACTCCCAACGTATTTCCAACAGTAATGAATCTCTGAGGCAGAGGTGTGTAACAAAGGTTTCTCTGCAAATTTTTCATAAATAATCCCTTCCCCTGGGGATTCATCTTTACACTATTTTATATCAAAAAGCTACAGGTGTTTTTTTTTGACAGAGAAATATGGAAGTATAGGGAGGAATATGTATAACATACATATACCTATGTGTGACAATGTCTAACCTGCATCAGTCTCCCTAATTTCCAAATCTAATCTATATGACTTGATAGCTAGAGCCTTTCGTCCAGTAATCACGTTTCATAATTCTGTCTGGGAGGGGAAAGCTGAGAAGTTGCAAGGGGGCTGCACAACCTCTTGCTCTGAGGTAGCACCAGTAAGAGAAGAATGGGACAAATGTCTCCTTCCAAGAAAGCACACAGCAGGTCTCTACATCTGCAGTATAGTCAGAAATGAGCAAGAAACATGCTAAAGTTACCATTAAGGTAGCCAGCATAGATGGTACCAGTTTTGCAGCTACTGCACAAAGAGTTCCTCACACATGGCAAAACCCACCTGAGAAGATAGGTAAATACTTGCCATCGCCTGCCTTAAGGTCTGTGCTGTTTTGGCTACACTGCTGGTGCTATTCAACCTTGAGAGCTTACAGCTTTGTGATCTATGTCACACATTTGACTGTAATCCGCCTGTGAAGGTGGAACCAGCTCTTACCTTTACAAGGCGGGAGGTAAAGACATGTTAGGTGTGCTAAGTCCCCAGTATTATATGCCTTGTGGAGCAGTGAAGGCTCTGAGTAAAGAACAAACCATGATCTCCCAAAGAAGGAAAAATATTTTTTTACAGCAGGGAAGATAAGAAAATAATGAAGCAGTGTCAGCAGTGACAGCAGGAAGCTGGAAGAGGTAAAGAGAAATAGCAATTGTGTTAGCTATGAGATGTTCTTCTCTGGTCACTTCCAGGAGAATTCAAAGACTGGGACAGCATACCCACTCTGACAGGCAAAAGCTTCAGCCACGAGGAAAAAAATGGAGCATGGCTTGTCCCAGGTCACTCAAGAAGTTCATGGCAAAGCTCAGAATAGAAACAAAGTCCAGAACACCAAGCGTGAGCATTAACCATGAAGGCAGAGGACAAGAGTTGACAAGTGGAGGTCACAACCGTAGGAAGGGACAAAAGCTGGACTGTCAGCAGAAATATGGAGAAAGAAGAACCAAGAAGAACCAAGAAGAACACAGAAGAGGCAGGAGGAAGATGGGGGAAGGGAAGAAGAGAGAAGGGAAGCGAGAGGCACTGAAACAGTGGTTGCTTAAGAGCCTGTGCATCAGCGGCAGTGCAGCGCACTCATGCCAAGCCTGGCTGGGGAACCATCATCTCAGTATCTATCTGTGAAAAATCACAGCAAGACCTAACAGCTCACTTCATCTCAGAAGAGCTTTCTGGATAAAAGGGATTTGAGGGTAAAGCCTCCATAATCCTTTGGGTTTGCTTTCTTTTAATACTATAAAGCACAAAAATAAACTTTCTAGTTAGGAAAAATATGGCTTTTGTTATGTTCTGAGTCACTTTTCCCCAGCAGCAAACAAAGTGGCTTTTCAATTCAAGTCCTGAACATTTCAGAATGAAATGTTTTGCAAAGTCCTAAAGTAAATCACACTTCTCCGAGTCACACTTCTAGCTAATGTAAACTCACTGAGGTCAGTAAAGAGACTGCATCTGACCAATCTTGCCTGGCCTGAGTTGGGTGGCATAATTAATAATTAATCTCTAGATGAAATCAATTCAAGATGATCCAGACAGCCAGGCAGAAGCCTGGAATTTCATTATTAACTTGCTGCTATTCTGCCTAATGGCTCCTCTTAGCACAGAGGTCGACTGCATCCCTTGTGAGCTATGCTATAGTTACATGTCACTGCCCTGATTCAAAACTCAGTGAAATTAATTTTGCAGTCCATTTAAGTGGACTTTGGCTCGACTCTGAAGTTTGCTAGCTTTTACTTCAAGATTCTTTCTTTTTTATTTCTTTTACAAGGTTTGTACGAAGTTTTTCTACAAACGTGGAAGAACCTCTCAGCTTCTCATATTAAAAATACCTTAAAACACAGTTTTCAATTTTACTATTAGAAAGATTATCTTGCTTTGTTATCATGCCCCATTCCCTGAATGGGAAGTTGATTTTACTTAGCCATTTTCTTGCAGATCCAGCAAATCTCCTAAATCAAATTCACTGTTAAAACCCAATTCAGCACTGCTCTTCAGACACAGGGACCAGTAAAAACTCTCAATATTTTACTGTGATGGCACGAAAGCTATATCAACCACATTTCAAACATAGACTAACAGAGAAAACTATCCAAACTCTACTCTGCCCACAAAACCAGCAATGAAGACTGTACAGCCACGAAGCACTCAGTACCTAAGCTGAAGAAAGTAAAACTTTCATGGGCACAATTCCACAACTCTAGGTAACTGCAGTAAAAATCCCAAACTACTGGGTGCTTACAAAGCACATAACGGTGCGCATTCACGAGATCAGTAAATATATGTGAAAATCAGGTCTGTACTTCATGCATAAGAACAGCCTATATTTGCAGCAATAGATCCAGCAGCCTCACTCTGCTCCCACTAAAATCAGCGTCCGGTTCGCTACTGGCCTTTATGATTGCAGCGTCCAGCTGCACTATTAACTTTGCACTGATTTCCTCTTGCAAGGAACATACTTTAATAAAAGAACCAACCAACCAGTTTGCCAATAGCTGCCTACCTAAGAATAAGCAGGATATGTTCAAAGAAAGCTTTACTCTAACTTATATTCATTCCTAAAGGCTAAATCTGCTGGCTTACAACAAAGAAACAGCATTGTTTTACTTATCAATGTCCTACTGTTCATCTAGAACATCTGCAATAGTTTTGCCTGCAGCACTACCCCATTCATTACAGGCCTTGATAGACTGTTCAATGGGCTTTTTTTTTTTGGTACAAAATGTACAAAAGCATTTTACAAAGTGGACTTTGCCCTGATATGAATAATAAAAAAATAATTAAAAAGTGCATTTGTTTCAGATTCTCCATTTTCCAAACTAACCTTTTGCAAATGGAAGCAAAATGGCAACAGCTTGAAACCTGACAGCTCACTCCATGGCACGAAGCAAGACACAGGGTTTCTGAAGAACACTATGTTTTTTGCTCAGTTGCCAAAGCGCATTGCCATCTACCAAAAATGCAGTTGATGAAAGACCAAAATGCAGCATGAGCAAACAGCAAATATCCACACCCACCAAAAGGAGGACATGTTGGGTTTGTGCCGAGAAACAGGTGGGATTTATAAGTCCTAAACTTTCTCCCTCCCTCCAACAAACCAACCCATACAAGAGAAGAGCGGTGCTTACCGTCGTCCAGATATGCTTGGTCCAGATTCTGTTCCTGTTTAATAGTGACTCCAGCTGGTAACACTTCTTTCTGGTCACTAACCGGTGGTCCATTTTTTGCTGCTCGCTGGCCTGAGGCTGTCTGCTGCTGAATCACGGTAGGATATGAAGTCGGACTTAACCTTTGTGCTTGACTGACCTGGGGCTGGCTGGATCTTGCAACATTGGATGTAAAATTTTCACAGCACATGATGTGCTGAAATTCTTGGTGACTTCCACACCTCAGCTGCTGGTTGGTTGGAGAATAGTGAATCACTGGAGAAGACTGCTGGTTGCCTGGAGAGTGGTGGAGCACTGCTGAAGTTTGGCCTGGAGAACCAGCGTGCACCAGCACTGACCTATGGGCATCTGAAATAGCAACTGGTGTAGCCATCAAATTGGACTGCTGGTAGCCCAGTTGGCTCGGGCTAAGGCTCTTGCTTCTTTGGTATATTACAGCGGCCGGATTCTGCTGATGGTATCGAGAATCAGGAGAAGAAAGGCCTGAGCGCAACTGCTGGCAAGGAGCCATAGTGGCCACAAGACAGGAAGGGGATTCGGTGACCATTGTATGCTGTGAATAGTAAGGCTGTGTTACTGTTCCCAGACCACTGTGTACTGTATTGCAGATTAAGGCTGGATCATAGTCATCAATGGGCTCTGTTTTGATTGATGGTACTAGAATAAAGCAGGCAAAGGACATTATTCGTAACAAGCTGATAAGTAACAGAGAGATTTTCCTTGAAGTAATAACAGATTTAAGCCATTTACAACATTTGCACGTGCGAGCTCGTATCTCACACATTTATTGAGTTTAATAAATCACGTATATGCAATCATGGCAGAGTGTCTCTTGAAAGCCCTCTATGCTAAGATGTTCTTGAAAATCTGTAATGATCTACATTCTCACACAAATTTCTAAAAACTGAAAAATTCAGTACTTTAGCTGATATTTTAATTCATTTAAGGGCAATTCTGGAACATAAGCAAAATAAGAAGCCTTAGATAGCTGTTTCAGGTAGTAATTCCATCTCAAAGGAAGACTGAGTAAATAGAAATCCTATGGTGTACACAACTCCTCATTTTTCTGTCAAACATTTAACTAGTGACCAAAGGCAGAGTGGATAAATGATGTCCTCAGACAAATTCTCACATATCTAATTCTTTTTTTGTAAAATCTTCTCCAAAACTCAGTACAGAAAGAACAGACAATTGAAAGCATATAATGGTCATGCAACAGGGTCATTTTTTGGAAGTGTAGGAATTCCTTGTCTGAAGTGGTCTATTTTATGGATTGTATTGGGATAGTATTGTGCTTATCAATACTATTCCATAGCAGAACAATTTAGCAACTATACAAAACCTTCACGTACACTATACAGTTCATAAATTCAGGGGAGGATCAGAGATTTCCAGGCTGGAGGAGACCAAAAAAAGAATCATAATGAATGTTTGTCCATCCTTAGAAAACAGTCAAATTAAGACATCATTTTGAAGCTTGCAAAAAATCTGGTACTGTTATTTTATGCTTTTTGGTTTCCACAAACACAATACTCTGATTTTCTCACAATATTTTTCTCCCAGCCAAAGCTGAGAAATTCTGGGAATCTCATTAGTAATCCTATTGCGTTTATTGTGACATGGCTCACCAATTCCCAAGAGGAAGAACATCAGAAAAGCATTCATATTTTTCTCAACCGGCCTCATTCTGAAAAATATATATTGTTCGTCTTCCTCCATGCCAAGCCCTTGTTACTTTCCCAGATCTGATGTTATCTTAGTGTCATACACGTCAGCTGGGGAAGGCAATGCTCATGGTTTTCACAGGGTCACATCATGTCACAGACTGAGTCTGCTCCCACTGAGGCTGTTGGCAAACTTCCATGAAGTGAATGGGGCAGCAACAGCCCATTGCCAAGATAACTGTCTCCTTAAATTTATGGGAAATTCCTGATCATAAATCACATGCATCCTTTAAACCAAACAGTTGTTGAGTGCTTAGCTGCACTCAGATGAATTAAATTAGTAAAATTTAGATCCTCAAATAATGACAAGAAAACAACACAGCAGAAAATAAAATCTTGCTCCGTCCTTGAGAATTACCTGGGTGATAGGTAAAATGCTGGGGTTGGCTTCTTTTTCTTTTCCCATTGATGACGTAGAAATTCACCTTCACAGCTGTGCGAATGTGCTTGTTACGGTACTCTGGTATTTCTACAAAAAGCATGCTCTGAAACAATGAAAGGTGACAATATAGAATTAGTAACTGAGGCTGACTGCAGATTCTTGCGTGGACCTCCCCTGTTACACGTCCAGGCATAAAGGAAGAGAAATCTTCCTATTCATCCCTCTAAAGAAGGGTATGAGAAGAAAGGGAGAAAAAGGCAGATGGTGAAAGACTACAAGATCTTTGGCACTAGGAAGCTGGTTTCTATGTACTGTATCCTCTCTTGTACTTGATGTTGTCCTGAACCTGGAGAGAGAAGTCTCAGCTAGAAATAAAACACACAGAATGGTGATAAATGTAGCAGCACTGTTAATCACACTGTGCTTGATGAACAAGTATGTATTGCAGAATTCTCTCTTTTTGTTAGAGTAAACCTGATTATTCTATAGGCTTTTTACTTATACACAGCCGGATCCCACTTCCATGCAAATTAACAGCAAGTGTCCCATTCTCTTCATGCAAGGGCAGGCATGGCCCATGGCAATGCAATTGCTAGCTCCTAAATGCGTTGAACAACTACAGCAAGGTCCCATTAAGCAAAGTGAACAAAGAGGCTCATTCCCTTGAAAGACCAACGTTCATTTTAAATACTACAGTACAAGTCCCGTCCTGCAAAGTACAGAGCAACCAAGACTTCCATACAGGCAAAAGGAAGTCAGGACAGCCAGCATCCTGCAGAGGACTGGGCTGATACAATAAAGTCTTCTGCAAGAATACAAAATCTAGCCGCTATTCAGTTTGCTGTGGGTTACTGCTAAATGAATAGTTTCTTTTTGCAACACATTTATCGCTGAAGCATTTGACATTTGTTCATCATAGCAGTAAGATAGCTGCTCTTTCTGCTTTTGAGACGCTCTTTGAAAACTACCCCTTGAATACAACTTGCTGTCTGAGAAACTCAAGGAGAGGACATCCAGTGTTCTGCATACTTACAGGCTGGCTCTTATCTTTGTCCACTGTTGCCTCCATTTCCCAGATCTGCTGCCCATCTGGAAGAATAACACAGTATTAACCTCACTGTATTTTTTTAATCATAAAGCTTGAGTTAAAAAAAGGAGACAAATTAAGGGTACCAAGTTAGCACAGCTCTCAAAATGGACTTAATTTCAAGCACCTTCCCAGTCCTAACCAAAAGCAACAGCATTTAATTTAAACACATCATTGAACACTTCTCTCGCCAGGAAAAAGCTAACGTACATATTAAAATCAAGTGTTTTTGTAGAAATTAGCTGAACTGAGGAATGAAATATTTAGCACAGGTGCAACATCTGCTTTCTACCAGACTTGATTTCAGCCAGCTTGACTGAGGGAGGGCACCAGAAGGTCAGATAACTCGTTAACGGTCACATTCGGTCAGCAGCTCAGCAAACTTTCCGCTATTTTAAGCTAAGACCACATGGCTCCCCACCAGTGTGGTAAGTGGTCGAATGGGTGAGGAGGTGCAGGAAGGACTAGCTAAAAATCCCGATCTCATAAGGGATGCAGAGATGGAAGCAAGCAAATTGAACCACTTCAGGGATGATTTTTAGAGGTGCTGCACAGTGAAACTGGCAGATGCTCTGAATTCTCATGGGAACACAGGTTTTTCTAGAAGTAGTTCAACAGGGACGGATTCTTACCATAATTGGGAAACCATCTATATAGGGTACTTGATTTTTATTATGCATGCCTTCTTACTATTTATACTCCTTTCTTGTAAGTGCAATATGAAACCTCATCACATGATATCTAGCAATACATCTCCTCTGATCGAGGAAAAGCCCAACATGTCCAGCTGTGGGTCTATGCCTCAGCACTGCCACCACTGCGGGCTGTGACAGAGGACACCGGCAGTCCTAAAGTCACTATAAAGCACCAGATATTCACGGTACTCTGTGTAAAAGCACCTCACTTGCACATGCAACTGCCTCTACCTCTGAACCACTAGAAGTCTTTCTGTTCTTAATTACATCCACACAGCTCATCTCCATTCTGTTACACAAAACTGTATTTATAGTGGAAAATAAAATTTGATCCTCTTGTATGGAATACCATCAAAGTAACCCCCGTGCTATAAGAGTACATCAGTAGTGACAGGACATTTGTACACAGACTGGGTGCTTCATCTGGATACAAATATTTCTTAAATCTACTGTCGCCCACACTTCCCAGAAACATCTTTTAGCAATGCCTTCCTTATTACTTTTCTTTTTTTTTTCTTTTTTTTTAAGATTTTAATCTCTACCCCTTTGATTTTTATACTCTGTTGAGCCTTTTAGCCAAGCAATTTGCGGAAGAAAAATACTGATGGGAACAAAAAAATTGCCTCATACCTTTCTGAAAGCTTGATTTTAAAATGAATAGGGGACACGTATCCCAACCAACCGACGTGACTTGAAATACTGCAGCCGCGAGGCTGGTGTTTGCTTTGGAGAGGGGGAGGCCGCCGCGGGCGCGTTTCTGCGGGGGTTCCCCAGACTGCACGCCCAGGTCTGGCGGGACAGGGGTGGAAGTCTCCTAAAAACAGTCCTTCTCACAGGACTTTTTATTTTTTTCCCAATTCTTGGAAATTCTGCAAGAGCTGCTTTTGTCCTCTGTTATTTAAGTACTTCTGCTTCTGGCGAAAAGGGAAATGAAAAGAGTATTTTTAAATGCATTTTGCATTTTTTTTTTCTGTTGTTTTCCTCTTTGTTCTCGCCTCCGCGCAGACAATGAGCTGACAGATGTGCTGGGCTCTCCGGCCTCTGGTCCATGGCCGCAGCCCCAGGGAGGGCCCTGCCGGCTCCAGCTCCATGTCCTTCAGCCCAGGGGTCCCCCCCAGCCTGCCCACCGCAGCAGGCAGGGCCTGGCCTCCCCCAGCACCCACACCTGAGACACCTCGGCCACGTTCTGGCCCCTAAACACACAGAGGGGAGAGAAGGGTTTTCCCTGGGTCTGTCGTGAACGGGGTGACCCTTCCTCCCTCAGGGCAGGCTGGCTCCCCAGGGCCTTCGGGCAGGGTGCCTGGCTTGTGGCGGGCACACAGGCACACAGCCCTGGCTGGGCCTTCTCACCCCCGATCCTTCCTGCCAGGGACATGGAGGCAGCTGAGGAAAAGCTGAAAGATTGTCTCCATCCATCGGTTACCTTTGAGGAAGAGCCTTGCACGGGGAGAGAGGGGAGAGAGAGCGAGCTCAGGCCTCCAACACTTCACACCGCTACTGCCACACCATTCTGGTGCAAGGAGAAAATGCTAGATAATTCAGACTTGTTTAAGTGTTTCAAGTTCCTCCACAGTGAATCAGTTGTCTTTTCTACGCTAACACGTGGATTAGTGACGGACTGCCGGAGCGGAGACGGCCTAAGCAAGCCGTGTAATTAGAGCCAGCAAGGCTCTCGCCCCATTTGCTGTTTAGCCCTCACATCCCAAAGGACCGCTGTGCACAGAAATGGAAAATACTCCATTTTTTAACAATAAACATTCACTTTGGCCACTACTTTGGACTGTTGCAGATTAAATCTATAACCCTATTAATGCAGCTAATGCTTCACTGTGGTTGAAATGGTAAATATCTCAGGGAAGGGGGAAGCCAGCAAATACCAGGGGTTTAATCCAGCAAATACTAAATGCATTGTCTGATGACAAGCAGTAAATAGTTAATTCCTCTTCGAGGTCATCTTAATGAAAAGAAACTATCATAGTATGTGTTAAGGAATCTCCCCATACCCCCCTAAAAAAAATACCCAGAACAGAAATTTTTATAGTTGTCTGAGGAAAAAAGGAGGGAGAAGGAACAACAAAACAGGGCTCTGATAGAGACACACATTGGGAACTGTCTAAGCAATGCAATATGAAGATGTCCTGACAACAAGGACAGCCAAGCGAGAATATTTGACACTGGTTTTCCTCCAGGCAGAATGTTTTCATCTTCGTTCTGTACTGCTAAATTCAAACAGTGTGTGCAGATACAACGGCACTAACTTCACAAAGAAGGTAGAAATCAAAAGGATTTCTTCGTCCAAAATGCATAAAATAAAGGAGAAATGGGCCTCCAAGTCATCTGCCGTATTCAAGAGGCCTGTGAAGCATATGCAACCACAATCACAGTGGATTTGATTTAGTAACCAAGCCACTGAAATTGCACTAAAAGCTAATGAAGCCAGCCATAAAAATCAAATGGTGCTTAGGCTGAGTCCAAAGTCTGTGGGGATTAAGAGTAAGAACGAGAATAAGCCCAACCAAACAAGAAATAAATGTATTTGGGTTTATCAATCTAATGATGATAGATGCTTCTGTTTGGATATATTCATGCTCGTGGCAGCTAAACAGGTTTCTAAAGTATCTGTCAGCAGCAGCAATCCCTGTTCTTTAAGCACTGAAGCCCTGTTGAATATAACCACTCTACAGCTCACTCCCTGACCTTTATGATTAAATATCATGATGTGGCTCCATCTGTCTCACTGCTTCACTTTTATAGTTGTGAACGTATAAACTTTAGCTCAAGACAATCAATATTTGCTTTTCCTTTAACCCCTCTAGATATGCACATTACGGTGAGCTTTTGGCAGAAGGATGAGGGAGGCTGTTCATAAAATGAAAAATACAACTGCATTCAGAAATCTCTCTCTACTTTCTCTCCTTTTTGCTGGTAATGAAATCTTTTGATTATGCACACTTAGAGCGTTAATGGAGAGCCAGAGGAAAAAACTGAGAAGTCTAAGGCCCATCTGTAGGACAATTCAAGGAAATTTTGAACAGAGAAAACTTGCACCAAACTGTCAACACATTTATCATCTTTAGAATGTGCATAAATGAGATTTTTTTAGGAGGAAATTCAAGTGGATGTTTGAAGAAAGTAAAAAATGGGATCTTTATTGTAAGGATGTGCTAAAAATCATAATGTTGATATGATGGTGAAGCACAGCCCCCAATACCAAACATGCATCATGACCTGGCTACACGGAAGTAGCCCTTTTCTCCAGTGCCAGTGGTGCAACCCAGGTGGTGCCTAAACACTATGGACACATTTTGCTTGGAGCAGGAGGCTGGGCTCAATGACCTCCTGAGGTTTCTTCTGGCCTTAATTACCCTGTCGTTCTGTCATGCCACGAACAGGACAAATGAGTCCCTCCCTGCTTGCAAACCAAGATTAAGCCCCAGCATGACTAATAACTTAATATAAAGTCTACAAGTACAGATAGCTGTTTATTGCATATAATCAAACCTGCTTTGACAGCGGAGAGGTAAGAAAACTGTAAAAGAGCAACAGCATCATTTTTGCTGAAGTAGTGTAAGAGCGTGAGCACACCGGTGCAGAGAACGTGTGCTCTGCATGTCGCATTCAGCACTGGGCTGTCCCGACATCAATACGTGCCAGCCAGAGCACTGCAAGGATGTCCTGGGACATGCGTGGATCACGCAAGAACTTGGTGCCAGGTCCACACGTGTGGGGTGTCTCAAATTCTACCTCTGCTACAGGGAATTCAACACGCGCCTCTGAAAAGTAGTTCCACTAAAGATGATAAAATATTTTTGGATTTAGACCCTGAGGTCTTACCAGCCATGGCCACCTCACGCAGTATTTTTACTGTTGTGGTTCCCTGCTCATTTAATGGTTTGTCTTAGTTGGCAAGTCTTTAACACCACAGGTCAGTGAAATGTTCAGGAAATAGAGATTTTTGTGCTGCTTCAGGACTATGAGACTTAGCATTAAACCCTGATGAGAGATCTGATTGTGTCAGCACTCTTTGGCGGAATGAATGAGTTGTTGGAAGAAAGTAATTCTACCCTCTCTAACTCAAACTGTGATCATACCAAAAGTCTTGCTTCAAACTTTGGGGAAAATCAAAACGTCAGTCTGCATTAGGAACATTTTGGGTGATTCTCTGCAGCCCCTTATAGGGCTTTTTTTAATTAGCCAATTAAAGGTTTTCTGAACCAGTTACAGCCTTTACACATTATTCACGATACCTTACTCATGACTTTGGGGTCAGTAACTACCAGAGAAACAAACTTACTGCTTTATTTGAACAAGCATGACTGATGGACTGAGAGGTTCAGGAAATTTTCTTTGCAGTTCTCTCCAGTTGAAGACTAAGTATACTATTGTGCTGATTCTGTATGTGATTCTGTGCCTGCATGTGATTTTATGCTTGAAAACGTACTTTATTGCTTTTCAGTCAAGCATTACACAAATTACTTAATGAACAACCTGTTACCTTTTTCCCAGGCAGCAAACCACACTAGTTCCCCAAAGAAACTGAGCCTAGTAGCTAGTGGGAGAGCTGCCCCAACTAGACATTTCTACAGAGTTCCCTTTGGGTTTGCAATGAGTTCTCCCTATGCACTGTGTTTCTTGGAAAGTCTTCCAAAAAAGCACAATTATCTCTGTCAGCTTTTATCAGCAGGCGAGAGGGATCTCTGGAAAACAGTTAAGGTTTTTTAGAGCCACCCCAAGAACAAAGCAAACAACAATGAATGCTTTCCAGCAGAACAGACACCACTTTTGGGATGCAGAAACCTTACGGGCAGGGGAAAACTCACACAAAACCTCTCCTGCTCTTCTTGCAGATGAATTCTGATTTTGGCTGGGAAGTTACTCTGCTCCATGTCAATGCAAGGTTGCTCAGCATCTAGTCCTAAGCAGTTGTCTTCCTCTAAGATTTTACTTCAGACTAGTTTTCAAATTTTATGAATTTTCACATCATGAATGAATTTAAAACTCACAAAAGTAGAGCTATTGAATTTTTCACTGAGCTTGATTTCCATGGATTTCTTTTTCTTTCTGAAGCAAGACTGCCCACTGCAGTTAATGAAGCTCTGTTTATGATGAGCTGAGGCCAGTGCCTTCATTTCACTGAGGACACAAGTTTGAGTCACCAAGGCCAAAGATACAAGTCAAGGTCTGGGAGGTAAAAGGCCAAAGGATTAGTCATCCGCCATCCAGCCCAGCCCCAAATCTGACATTTTGCACAGTGAGAACAAGTCTAGAGAAGACTTCTCCCCATCTATTGTTGAGGAATTGAATTCATGCTAAAATAAAACATAAATACAGTAGTTGAGTAGTGAAGCAGCAGGGGTAGTCTGTCATTCCAGAGCTCTTCCAAATGATTCCTTATGCCAATTCATCAAAATGGATTTGTTGTTTTTTTAAGATTATACGTGTGTTTGTGTGTGCGTGTGTGTGTATAAATTATTAAACAAAAGCTCCTCTCAAAATAAAACCACTGGGAACCTCCATGTAATAAAATGAGTCACACCAGGATGCGATGACTAAGTGGGAGAATAGGGAATTCCACTCCCCATGCCAGCTTTCTACAGGATCAATTTTCTGTCAACAGGTGATGGGAGCTTGTCTCTCTGCGTTTTGTTTATTCCAAAAATTATTATTATTTTTTAATATTCTCTTTAAACAATTAAGATTCAAAGCTGAATAATCAGGACCAGGCACGCTTCCACTAGGCGCCCCCATAGTAAACAGTGAGCCAGGGAATCCAGGCCAGTAGTGGCTGCCTGTGTTAATAAGGATTTACCAGCTGTAAAATTCCAAAATCTTGTGTCATACGGGGAAACCTTCCAAAACACTGGATTCCACCCTGTCTCGCTGAGTCTCTAACAGCTATGGCAACTCCGTTTCTGCAGCCACACTCTTGCATTTTTGTGTGTGGGATCCTTAGATTTTTTCCTGTTTTGCAGTGTTTTTCTGGGATCCCCAATTTAATGTCTGACAGTTGCCCTGTGGGATTACAAGAACACCTGGGGCAGGCAGCACATTTCAGCCAGGAAGTAAACCTGTGGGCAGCAAGGTTTGCTGGGGTTTCAGCAGCTATAATAGCAAGGAAAAGCAGAAGGTGTCCCCTTTACCCTGAAACTTTCTAATTTGCACAGCAAAATAGGGCAAACTGATCCTCCTGATTAATACTTGTTACTCCTCAGTCTTCACAAATGGTGGGATTTGCTAAGACACATTCCTCTTTTGCTTAGAAAGAACAAACCAAAGAGAAACTCAAAGAGAACAAAACCTCCCTCATCCTCCCCAGTTCTGACATCTTTTTGCAGAGAGAACTGACCAAGCAGGCCCTGTGCTCCACTTTGCTGGCGCCTTACTTTTATGCACTGCAAGGCACGGGGAGGGGAGATTAACCTGGAAGGTGATCACCTCTAGCTAATGCAAAAATCAGGTGGGTCTCCCGACACAGACATCTGTAATTTATTCCTCTGGTTCATCCCATCGCTCTGCAGCTTTAGAGCGGAGAAGATATGCATCCGGCTTTACATGCTGGACTCCAGCCACAGACTGCGTGGAGTAGAGAAAGCGCTCTTTCTAAACTACCAAGAAAATAGCAAGATAGCAAATTTATTTCATATACTCTCTGCAGAACGTCAAGTTGCAAACAAATTGAATCATTTAAGATTACAGTACCACTCTCAGTTTTGCTAACTCTATAACTATTCCCACATATTTGTGCTTTTTTCCTTAGCCTTTCCCATTAAAAACCACAAACAATAGTTTGGGTTCTTTTCCCCAGATGCTGGGCTTTTATCTCAGGTTAAGATGCCTTAAAAACCTACATTTTTTGCACTAAAAACCTGCATGTTCAGCATGGATTGCGTCTGTGACTGAGTTATGATACTAGTTCTAAGATACACTCGGTTCCTCTCAATTCTCCATAACTTAAACCCTCTATTTCAGTTCATTAATTTAGAAATTCAGTGAAAGAACTGGAGCTTGGAGCCTGCATTAAATATTTAAAGTTGTTTACTGGGGTCAAATAGCAAATATCTCTTTCGGATGGATCTGGGAAAAAAATTGAAAGTTTTTTTAAAAAAGGCTGGTGTCTTTTTTATCTTTAATTTGCCTGAGAAAATTGCATCATTAATTTTGCATCATTAAGTTCAAAGATATAATTGTTGAAAATAGTTTGCTATTTTTTACTTTCCCTGGGAGTCTTTTGATCGTTCATGAAACTGTCAGACTGCTAACGGGCATTTAGTTCCCTGTTTGGGGCATGGTATGAAATTTCAGACTTGACACAACAGAAAGGGGAACATTGCTGAAGACAGTCTTGTAATTACTTTTCACATCTCCCACAAAGGACCACGATCCTCAGCCCTGCTTCCTCACTATCATCAAACCCAATACACAAGCCACCTTCTATTTGCATTATACGTGCCCTAATGCCATCCCGTCACAGTTTTCCATAGTGAATTGTCCTGGCCAAAAGACTGATTCACATTTCAAGTCATTTGGCTGATTTTGAGCAGATGTATCTCAACTTACACAATTACTACACATATGGGCTATAAAAGACATTTACGGCATAGAAGAGCACTTGCAATAGTGGCTTTACTTGTGATAAAATGTCAGCCCATATGTGCTGACTCAGGTCTGGGGCAACACTTACTGTGGATGCAGCCTCCTCAGGAGCTTCGGCTCAAAGTAAAACATCACCCCTTTTAAATCCTTGCTTGCCAAGGCTGCCCCACTCTTCCCGTTGGTGCCTGGCAGCGTAGAGCTGTTCATTGCTCCAGAACCGATTGCTAGGACTCCCACAAACCCATTAACAAAGGATTTACCCCATTTCACTGAACTCTCTGGGTTGCTTTTCATAAGCAAGTCCCATGCCCAAACACCGGAAGTATTGAGCTCTTGCTGCAGGACAAAAGGGAGTGATGTAAGAAGCTATAAATTCTTAATTTTCTATATTTTTAAGTCTATTGTGAGTTTTAACTATATCTAAATATATATTTAAAGAATTATCACTATCCCCAGCTATAACTTGTGAATATAAAACCTTTCTAGGGAGCTGTGATTTCCTTTTAACTGTTGCAGGCAGAGGTAGAGGAAGTTTGATAGCATCATTGGGTCCAACTTACTGTGCTTTATAAACAAGACTTTTTCCAGAAAGTGGAAATGCCAAAACCAGCAAGCGCTGCTGTGCTTATTTGCTAGCTTGCAATGCAGCAGGAATACTGAAAAGTGCAAGCTTGAGAGCAAAATCACTCTAGAGCCTGCCTGTTTGCTTCTAAAAGTGAAAGCAATATGTTTCGAAGAAATGAGATTATTTACCCAGAGTTAAAATAAAGCACATCTGCAATGACAGATATACAGAAGTGTTGAAAATTAGAGAGGCACAGTGAAGTAGTACAAATACAATCAGAATAGTTATTATCATTATTCTTGTTCCAGTGATAGGCAAGCCATTGCAAGGGATCTGAATGAACATACTGGGATAAAGCAGGTACCTGTGGCCATGGGTGATTCTGAGCACACAAGCCACTGCACTTAGCACGTCGGTATGCGCAATGACAGCCCATCTCCCACAGTCATCCCTGACAGAGAGCAACGCATAAACATATACCCGAGAAACAGAGAGCACCCAACCTCAAAGAAGACGGGCGTAGGGTGGAGGCCTGGTGCACACCTCAAGCAGCGTGATACTGCTTCTGCTGTGCATGAAGGCGTGAATGCTCCTGCCATACCTGAAGCAACAAACTCTGTGAATCTCATTTCAGATATTTTAGTAAAGCTGCCAAAGGATGGAGCCCGGGGATGTACAAGACGGAACAAGAGGGAGGGAAGAAGAAAGGTTCGTGGGTCTTGGTAGCCTGGGTGCTGGCACAAGCTCCAAGGTTCATTTCTGGAGTAGGGAGACAAGTGCCTCCACTCAGGTACAGCATTCTGGGCACCGTGCGGATGAAAGCCTCAACTCACCACCGACACACTGAACACAATAGCCCTGATCCTGCCTGTTTGAGCTCTCCTGAATTCAGCCGACATTCAAGTATGTTCAAGCTCACCTGCTCTAGCTATTAGCCTCCTAAGAAACCACTGCCATGAAAATATCACCGAGGTGGACAGACATGCAGGAACTCAAGGGAAAAAGCAACTAGAACTCCATTGCTTGAATCTAGAGCTGGAAAGATTTATTTTTGTCAAATGGACTTTGAGCGTCCATGCTTCAGAGGCCTTGACAGCTGCATCAGTTCAAAGGGCACAGAGAGCACCACCTCTTCTCTTTACACTGCATGGCCGAATTGAAAGATTTATGGTGGATCTATTCCAAAGATGTACGCTTTCTGTTTGGGTTGTTTCTCCACCACCCACATTGTCCTAGCGATGATTCATGATGTCCATGTGGCCACCATAAGAGTTTGGCAAGGGAAAGCACAGTCCATTTGCACTTTTCTCCCAGAGAAACATGAAACTCCTCTATCACTCACAGCAGAGCAGCAGTAACCAGTACACAAATGGGAGTAAACACAATGCAACCAACAACATCTGACTTGCAAATTATTACATGACAATTAAAACAAATAAAAGGGGGAATTCCAACCCTTTTCTTTTTTTAACTGCATTGTAAGATCTGGGCTCCAACCAAATACTAACACCCTTGACCTTTAGCATATTCCAAATCCTTGATGGCCGTAAGGCTGCTTTTCAAGCTCTCTCTTCCAGCTCAAAATTAAAAGAATACGTGCACTTCAAAAATTTCTATCTGTACAATCCGATCTAGTTGCTTCCCCTGACCTCTTTTTATTTAGCTGGGCTCAGTTAGGTGTCCCTGAGTTCAGATCTTAACACCTTCAGCCAAACTCTGCTTTTGTGTGCTGGACTGACTCTACCGAATTCGTGAGTTCCCCTGGCTTACGGCAGCTACAGATGACAATCTTTCATCAGGAAGAGATAACCTTAAAAAGAACTCAAAACTGTAATGCTTGCATGTTGGTAAACCTTACCATTAAGAAAATGAATGCTATTTATGCATCAGCATTTCAAATGCAAGTACTTTATCCCCTTGCTCGCACACAGAACTCTGAGCTCCAGCCCCTTCAGTTCACTTCCTGCTGCCATTTCCTGTCACAAGCCTAAAATGAGAGCCTTTTACAGACTTCTCATTGGCGAGCTCATTGCAATAGTTTGTAGTTCGTGTAATACAACAAGGCAGTTATTTTCATAATGACATGCCGGCATAATTTGGGGAATATTCTTTATTTTCCAGGTATGCCTAGGGAAAAATACACGTATCTGTTGCGCTGTGTAACAGAGAAGTAAAAACTATTCATTATTGTTCTTAGAAGCCTGTTGTATTTTGGTCAGAAATACGAACAGTTCTACGTTTCTCTGTGTTGCTAGTAGTGAGTGAAGAATTGCCTACAAGGTCCATAGGAAATGGAAATAAGGTTTGATTGTCTGCCTGAGGGATAAAAACTAATTTACAGTTGTGAGCCCCAGCAGCAGTTTCCCGAGTGTTGTGAGGCACAACGACTGCCGCCTCCTCAGCACCCGCTTCACTGCAGATGCTGGTTCAGACCCCAGATTCAAGGTACACCCAGATTTTGGAGTCTACGAAACAATTAACAGGAGAATGTCTCACTGCACAAAGATACCCACACAAAGGTTTTTGAGGAAAAAAAGAGTCTTGCTACTCTCATCTTAAACACTGGCCAAACAAGTCAGGGGGTTCTGTGGAGTACAACGTGCCAAAAGCTGTTAGATGGTTATCTACACTGCTGCTCTCACCCTTGTCATTAGTTGTAGAACTAAAATGGGTGGCAAAAGTGGGAAATCAAATACCACTTGTTAGCACAGACAAGGCTTGTGAGCTGTTAAAATGAAACTCAGAGAAAACCATGTTTCCCCTGCGAGCTTGGTGCATCTTCCTGCCTTCACAAAGGTGAGGTTCTTTTGCAAGCCCCCCAGGGGCCACGTCACGCTCTGGAAGAGGGCGCAACAAAGACAGGGTCATGCCAGCGACTCACTATCCACCCACCAGCATGTTTATTGTGGCTTACTTTACTTCTGAGCGGCTTATCAGCCCTTCTTGCAAGGTGAAGGTGCTGTGCAGATCAGATCTGCAGCGAGCCAGCTCCCCGAGGTGAGCGCAGGATCCTCCTCCTCCTCCCACCCAGTGACATTTCTAATCGATAAATCCAGCTGCAGACCTGGGCCTTTTTGTTCTGCGTTCAACCTAATGCAACAACAACTAAGCATGGCCACAGTAGTGATAATTAAAATTGTCTACAGTGTATAATGAGGGAAGCTGAAAGTCGCAGGTGCATAGGATCCTAATTTTCAGGCAAGCTGGGACACTCATTAACCTCTGACAACCCAAGCACAAAGGCTTAATTCTCAATCTACTGCAGTCAGCCAGAGTCTGATCAGCCCCGGCATGATTTGCATACCCATCTCAGCTTCTTAACCTTCCTCACCTTAAGATATACCTATTAAAGCAAGCAATCTTCACTTAAAAGCAGTAAGAGGTATTGCTGCATTATAAAACAGTGCACAGATACACAGAACTAGCTCGCCTTCAGCACGCAGTGGAGTCCCCCAGATAACCCACTGCAAACTACACAGACTTCTGATTCAGACCAAAGATTTGCCTCTGGGCCCCCCATCCTCTAAATTCCCCCTCTGCCAATCATTTATTCAAAGTCCTGCAGACTGAGGCCGCCTGCAGAGGCCGAGGGGTGGTGGAGGAGGCAGGATATGGAACACCAGCATGCAAATCCCTGCTCCAGACGGGGCACTGCCGCTGGGATAAGTCATGCCTCTCCGCTACCAGGAGGTAAAAAAAGAAGAAAAAAAATAGCAGTTTCCCCAGCAGTGAAGAAAAGCTTTAGATTTAGTGTGGAAAATGTTGTTGTTCTTTTTACTTTCTAACATCTCTTCCAGCCAGAGCCTTCTCTGCTCTTATATGGAAATAGGGGCAGGGCGTTTTGGATGTTTCCTCGAAATGGCATTAAGAGCTACCTCCTTTTAGTGTATCATCTCCTTTAGTTACTGCAAAACATTCTTGGGACAGGTACTGTCGGGGGCTGCCAAGCATGTTCCCATGCACCTTCACGATTCGCTGACATCGACGGAACAGTGGCAGCACAGTGGGAAGGAATTAATACGCGGGCTTAAAAGGAAATACAGGGTGCCAAGAAAATTGCTCTGAGTGCACAGGCTCATCTGAATCTTCACAGTTCAGAGCCCAGAGCCTTTCATTCTTGCTGTAAACTAGCATGGCTTGCTAGTGGTGCGGGGAAGAAGCTGAGACCCACAGCATGCTTCCCCCCACCCCCCATAACCACCTGATGCCCACATACATTAATTTTTGGCTCAATTTTTGCTTTTTGCCAGAGGCATTACCCCATAAAATCACGCACATGCTGTTCACTTGGGGGATGCGATTTCTTAAATCCCTTGCAAGTCACTGGATATATCACTTAAACTGCCTCTACCGTAGTTTACCAACAGAAAACTTGGGAACAACATGTTTTCTTAACAGCACAAAGAGAACACAAATTTCACATAAAACAGGCTAACACTTTTCATACTGCAGAGTCCTCTGTCCTGCTGAAATCAAGCAGAGTAAAGGCTGGCAGAGTCTGTCCCTTCATATTTGCAAAGTGCTTTTTTGATCCCTGGACACTGTTGTCATCCTTGCAGAGCACAGTATCTAGAATACAAAAATCAAGCCTAATGAAGGGTAAGTTAAACAAGTCCAGACCATTTGCAAAGAAACAAACGTCCCTTTGCAAAAGCCTTAGAAAATCCAATAAAATACACATACTGCTTAGTGAGGTGAGATGAAATGCCTGCATGCGTATGATATTAGAAAAGAAACGACTCAGCTCTGAAAAAACAGGTAACTAACTACAGCAGAATGCATTTGTTTGCGTTTCCTCCTGTAAACAAGGAAACCTGGATTTCTGCTGCCTACCTTAACCACTAGATCACGCTAGGCATATTTTCTGGGGTCAGGTATTCTTTGAGTTAGAAATCAAGATACACTTATTGTAGCATGCCATTATGAAAACACAATACAGAGAGCTCAGGAAAGGCAGAAAAGGTGATGCTAGGCAACTAAATAACTCCCGGTAATCATTCTTTATTCCTATTATTTATATTCATCCAATGCTCGTCAGCGCTTGGGACCATCTTGTACCGGCTCTGAGCAAGTCATCAAACAAGATGAAAAGAGAGAGAATCTATAATCTGCCACTCATTCCCCTGTCATGGTTGCTCAAGAGCTAGCAAGATTACCTGAAAACTGGCAAAACATGTTTTAAAAGAAGCAGCTCTACTGGAAAAAAAGTAGCATTGGGCTGTAACAGGGGGCTTTTCTCTTTGAATTGAATTTGATTTGTTTTGCTGTAGTCTGAGCCTATGTGAAAATATCTGAAATAATATGGAAGATGAAGTGATGTGTTCTTTTATCTCAGTATGTATAAAAATAATTTTACTTTTATATAAAACACACATATTATGAACAATTTCCCCCACAAACTTCTGAAGGGAAGGAAACGCAATCTTTGCCTGGAGTTCACATCAATAAAAAACGTTCATTTCAATTGTGAAATCTGCAGTAGCGTTCACTAAACATGAGATGGAACAAGCATAGAGGAACATGTACTGGTCATCCCATTTCTTTGATAACATATCCTCTTCCTGCTGATTCCCAGTGTCTGTATTCTTGTGAACCAATAACACAAATATTTGCTCCCAAGTCTAATTTTACTCACATGGTTAAGTCAAGTGATTTGGTTTTACTTACATGAACTTGGATGGGACTACTCACTCGAGCAGAGTTACTCATGAGCACAAATCTTAGGAAAGACCGTGAGACACAACACCACTACAGATTTGCCTTATCCCATTAGGGAAAGTTAGAAAAAAACTGCCTTACCTGATGTTTTCTCTGTGAACACCACCTTGGACTCTGCTGTGAAATTCTGTCCAGTCAGGATCATCTGTTGCCCTCCATAAACAAGGCAGCTATCAATATCTTGTCTTTCAACCATCGGAAGTTCATGAGCAGATCTTTGGGCTGTGGACAAATTGCAGACATGAATGAAACCAACTCTGTTTTACCAGGACTTTCCAGATCTTCCCAGAACTATCCACAGATTGATCTTGTCATCGTTACCATCCGTTGACTGCCAAAGCAGCTTCTCCAGGGTGCTAAATTTAGGTTTGAGAGGGAAAAATAAACTTACTCAAGGCATTTTATTTGGAAACATTCAGGAGCTGGCTGCAGCGTTTCAGCTGTGCTGGCCTTACTCCTTGTCCTTGAGAAAGGACAGCTTGGATGAATGAGCTGGAACTTGCCCATGTCTGTTTCCAAATAAATGGCCAAATTTTCAAGTGCAGGCACACTACAGCCCTGGAGCCCAAAAATTCCACCTGCAGAGAGGATTCCACTGAATAACACTGAATTCCTTCAGAAAAAAAATAAAAATAAACCTCTTCTACAAAAGCCCACTGCCTCCCACAGAACAGGGACTACACTGGGCATGGAACAATCTGTTTGCCAACAAAAACACCGTCTCCATGTGCAGGCACCCAAGCCTTGTACACACAACAAGAGGGGCAATCACAAAGTCATGTTCACATTGGTGAACAGGAGGGGTCACGCCGGGACTCTCCTGCAGCCTGGGCTTTTTGCAAGCATGTCTTGCAGAGGCCCGAATATCTGAGGAGCAGGACCTTGTGTTGCAAATTGAATTTGATTACAAAAGGCAAGGAAAGAAAAGGTTGAGTGGAGTCCAGATGGGCATGTACGTGATCAAGGATTTCTAAAGTCTTTACTGTTCTTAGCCATGAACTTGGAGCGTGACTTTGGCAAGTTATTCTGTCTTTCCCCAGCCAGAAAACCAGGATAGCACCACCTCTCCACCTGCTTTCCTCTCATCCCATTAAAAGAGCCATCTGCGTGGTCAGAAAAGCTTCGGAGAATCCTGATCACCATCCCTGCAAGTCCATTCCAACTGTTTGCTAACAAGCGGCAGGAGCCGAAGAAAGCAAAGATGCGAGAATTGTTCCCTACAATGCAGACAGCTGGAAAATATCATGAGCTTCCCTGTGACCAGACCAGGTGGGCAGCAGTTTGGGTCTGGTGAACTGCGAGTTCATGACCTGCACTCAAACTCCTCCAGATTCATCCACCCCAACTGGAAAGGCCTCTAGAGGATGCCGCTCATCTATTTAACAGCTGCCTTGGCTGGATTTTAACTTTCTCTGACAAAGAGCCTGCTCCCAAGAGACCTTGAGCACTTGTGTCTTCCCTTCACTGAACACCGTTGGCTGCTGAGCCAAAAATAAGGAAATATTACCCTATATGTTCAGCGCTGGCCCTCTGCTCGCACACAGGCAAGGCTGTGCTTTCTGCGACCTGGTTCCAGCACCCTTTTACTGCTCTGCAACCTTCAGAAAGCTGAAAACCCAACAGCTCTCAGCTGCAGTGAGAGCTGTACAGATTCTCTCACCACATCAAGAAAATGCTAGAGTATTTGGTGGGAAAACACAAACATTAAACCTTTCAGACAGGTGTCTGCAGAAGAGGGGAGCAATTTATCTAGCAAGGACAAGCTCAACTGAACCCTTTCTGCCAGCCATATGACATGGAGTTTTTGCTCACTAAAAATACAGATAATTCAATATTTATAACTTTCTTGTCCCATTTGAGAGGCATTTTAAAATGTCTATTTAAAACAACATTATGACTCATTGTTCCCGTCAAATCTATAACAACAGCTGGGCTAAGATACTGCCAATTAAGAATATATATTCAGATTATTTTCACAGAAGCTGCTAATTTCTTTCACATGGCTGTATGATTAATTCCTTTCCCTAAATCCTCAAATTTGTTATGAGTTCATAATTGGATTTATCACAAAGACAGATTTGTAACCTTAAAGGCTTAAGAGTAAATATCAATCATCAAAAACACGTCTACAACAGCCAAGCGAAAACGTATTTAAGCTTTGCCCTGGACACTGTTTATTCCTTTTCAATCCCCAAATTTTACTTCCTAAGTACCCCAAATAGTAAAAATTCCAGATTAGCCCACATCTTCTACAGACTTCACTTTGTTAGTAGAGAGCTTTATACCTGACATCCAGCAGATCAGTGGTTCTCAAGGCTTTTTCAGGACGAGGAAGGACAAATTTTAGCCTGGAAATAACCGTCTGACTCATCTTAATTACATTTGGATCTCGGCGAGTTGGAAATCGCTGCTGAAGACCAAGCCTCTGTCCAACTTCCATAGAGCGCAGTGTTTGTGTACGCTGAGACCTACCAGGGAGCTGGGGAGGACAGCCCGTTCACCGGGAATGTGCATCCCAGCTCTTGGGACATGCCAGAAATGCTTCTGCCATCCTTGTGCTGCCTGGCAGCCTGCGATGGGCAGAGGTGTTCTGCAGGTACCCCGATGCAGCTCTGTGTGGCCACGGCCCCATGGCAGCCCGGCTGATGCAGAGCTACGGTCAGGCATGGCTACAGCACGAGCAGGCTACAGGCATCTCCAAAAAACTGTGTTCACCCTGACCCAGACTTGGTCACCCCTGTAGGTGTACAAAACCTGTGTGTGCTTTATGTGTGCCGCAGAATAATACCATTTGGAAGAGTTTCAGTTGAGTTTCTCAATGCAATGCAATTTCTCAATCCTCGTGCTAAAGGAAAAGGTGGAGGAACACAGGCACCTGAGGAGGAATACAGGCCTGACTTCCTCTGACCCATTTTGCCTGCAATCTTCTTCTCCCACTATGTGGTTTGCCAATCTTTTTTTAAAAACCCACTTCTCATTTTCCAAGATCTTTTTTTTTTTTTTTACTCAGGCCTATAAGAAGTTTTCACCCTATTCCCCATTTCCATCAGTAAGGAGGCTCAAGGTTCAGTGTGGAGCTGCCTCAGTAGGATTACTTTTTTTTCCTCTGCATGAAATATTAATTGCCAATAAATCCCCTTCCTCTAAGGCTCATGATGGGTGGACTGCATGCAATAATTTCACACTATTCCTTCTCTTCCCCCAGGGGTTGGCACTTCATAAAGTGACCTACAGCTACTGGAGTTTATGAGCTTTGAATAAACAAAACGCTGTTGATTTAACCAGTTGGGGTGTTTACTTTCAATAGCAACAGTTACTGACATAAGGCAGCAAAGCAAATGCTATAGAAATACTCACACTTGGCCTGAAGCAGTGTGTCAACCTATTAACAGGGGACATTATTTTTCTATTTTATTTGACTGTCTGCAAATCAAGATGTCATGGATGCATGGTGCCAAGAAATACAATGCACAGAGCGACACAAGAGAGAAAGGGAGCTGCTGTCTGGGAGTGCCACGCCACCTCCAGCGACCCTCAGCCCAGGAGGGAAGCAGCCCCCGCTGCGGACGGCTGCCGCTGCCCACAGCCCACCCAGCCACCCGCTGCACGGGCGCAGGGAGCTTCTCTGGGGGTGAGCCTTTATCCCCTTCCCTATGCCAACGGGTGGAGAAAAGGCTAAGATGGCCTAAACCTCTGGGCCGGCAGGCTGGATGCTCCACAGGGGATGCACAAGCCTGGGGCTGACCATAAGGAAGCGTGCCAAGGCAGGGCGAAGGTGTTTCCTGCTTCCCCACCTGCCCGCAGCATCCATAACTGTTCCTTTTTCAGCAGAGAGGCTATTTGGTTTATAGGGAAAAAAAAGGATATTTTGTGGCAACTGATTACCTGGATAAGTCTGTTGCGGCTCCAGATCTTCCCCAGGAGAGTGTTGCCCATAGCTGCTAGCAGATTCCAAGTGACAACCTCAGTTGTATTCCCTAACATGCTCCTTAGGTAATCCCAGCTCCACCTGAGAGCCCCCTTCCCTCCGTGCCTCCCAGCTCTCCCCGTCAGCGCTCCTCCTGCATGCATCTCCTGGGGCGAGCAGTTCTAGCCCTGCCTGAGCATCGTGTTTCCTTCCACCGGCTTGGAGGGCTTCCAAGCACTGCCTTGTCTTGCCCAAAAACTGACTCGTTTTATGAGGAGTCTTAACTGAAGCTAAATGTCTCTTAACAGCCTCCGGAGAGGAACCGTCTCGGCAATCTCTCTCCCTGCATGTGCAATGAGAGTGAGGGCTGGATCGGGGAATGTAGGCAAAGCAAAAACACTAACGTGATCTGCCTCTCGGGAGGAACAGGCTTGTGAACTCTGCACAGAGCAGCACAGCTCTGACCGATGCTTCCAGAGCGGAGATGCTCTACAGCCTCCGTGTATCAGCACGCTATCTCAGTGCCGCCTTCTGCAGCATGGCTGGAGGCCTCCGTGCAAACCTCTGTGTAAACAGAGGCCAAAGAATAGCTGCTTGAGTGAAACCTGCTCCACGCCGTCTTTCTGACACCTGCAACTCTGCTTCTAGAGCTTCGGTTTAGCCGTCGTCCCCATAGCTGACCACAGTTCAGGAGAGATCTTACCCAGGGCGATCCCAAGGAGCAGGACTGAGGCTCACCTGCACCTCAGTGAGGACAAAGCTAGTGTTACCTCTGATTACCTCTAAATGTCATCACAAGCCAAGTAAACCAAAAAATGTGGCTACTTAAAAGAGGTGGGGTCACAACTGCACCCCCAGTGCAGCAGTCTCCCCAGGCCAAACGTCCAGCTCCCTCTTTGGACCCCGCCATCCTTATCCTGCCCAGGGCAGCCCCAGCTCACCCCAGCTTTCTGGAAGCCTTCAAGCCGTGACTCACCACTCCTGATATGTCTTTCCAAACCCCCAAAGGCTCTTGGCTCCAGCCACTGATTTCTGTTGGCTTTGAGAAGAGCAGATAGAGCTGGGTGTCTGATGCTAGAAAAAAATCCCGAACCCTAGAAGCAATAGCAGAGGCCTAATTTGTTGTGGGATTAATTCTTCCACCTCAGTGCAAACCTTAATGAGCCAAAGTAAATATTTCATTGCTCCTGTCACACTGTGTTTATTTACCACGAGCTGCCTGCCTGTGGTAGGATTGATAGGAGCAGGGCTCCTGTGCCCAATGCTTATCCAACGCGCTAACGTCCTGAGAGACTTTGATCCCGACCATCACACATGGAAGCACCCTGAGCTCTCCGGAGGGAGGAGAGGCAAAGGCTGGGGAGCTGCAGTATGGAAGGCAGGGGAGGACCAAGGGCAGGAGACACCTCCAGCAGGCAGGCAGACATCAGCAATGCACCCTAGAAAGCAGCAATCTTCTAATCAGAGGGATGAGATGAACTACCTCCTGGTAGGAGTATGGGGCAGTGGAAAGCTTAAGTGAGAATCAAGGAAATAAAGCAAATTTCCAAACCTCCTGATTAGATGGGAAGCCTTGAAAATGCGATCTAAACGCTGTGAAAAGAAGAACCCGGTATGAATGACAACAGTTTCCAATTTGTTGCCAGCAAGACTTAATCAGCAGTTTGTGCAGAGCCATCCAAGAAAAAAAGCACCAAAAATAGAGGGCTTTTCTCCACCTCCTTCTCTGCACATAATTTATTTTATGATGTCCTTGCGAAAGAGGAGTGACAAGCACCGATGGCAGCAGTGTCAGATAAGTATGATACTTTCTATGAACTGCAGCCAGCTCACCAAACCAGCGTGTGATTAATGACAGGAAAACCATGGCCTCGGTTCACTTCTCTGTCGATCATCTCTGCGGGTATGCACAGCATTTCCTTTTAATCCCTTGTGGAGGAGATCTGCTGAGCTCAAATTATGCTCAGAAATCCATGCTCCGCGTAATACGCTGGGGCGCTTGCTTTTACCAACAGCAGTATTGCAAAGGCAAAAAGTAAACAGGAGTTTATCCTCATAGCAAAGCTCGCAGCCTGCAAAAAGGGCGGGCGTTCTCCTTCTGTCTGACTCAGGCTTTCCAGACTGAAATCTTTCAGTTGCATATTAAAAGTGGCAAATATTGCCAGAATTAGCTTTTAATTTCTGTGCTTTAGGAGAGATAAAAATTTTACTTTAGAAAAAGCACCAGTTTTTGCGTCAGCTATCTGTCTTGAAGTTGAAATGAAAGGGGGGTAAAATTCCTTTAATTCAACTGGAAACCATGCTACTCTTGTAATAATCATGGTTATGGTTAAACTTGCAAATGGGTATCTCCCTGGTGCAAAGAGACCATTCGTTTCTGCTTTTTTATCTCAATAAACTAGGGTTCCTTCTTGCCTGCCATTGTATTCCAACCAGCACAGCTCCCAGCCGAGGAAAAGCACTCGCTGGTTTGCCAAGACAACATTCTTTTACATGACCAGCTCTTTCCCCTGTAGTTATTAATGTGTCACATATTGTAGGCTCAGATTGTCTAATATTATGGGAAAATCTACTAGAAGGAGAGAAAAATAAAGGAAACTTCCAGGGAAATTGATTAAAGGGAAATAAGATATTTGACCCAATTCAGTGGAACAAAATACAGTCAGTAATAGAAACTATTTAAATTCCTCAGATGGACACACAGTTCTTTAGTAATAAGTTTTGTTTGTTTTGTTTTTTAACCACCTTGGAATATCTATTATAAGAACAAGATTTTAGACTCTTTCTCTCCTGCCAAGTGCAATCGTTTGCATTTTAAGGGATTCATGAGCACAGCTTGGTATCAGCAAACATGGATTACACAAAACAAGAACTGTGAGACATTTTGGGGTGGTTTAACCAGGATCCATTCAAATTAAAACTGTGACGCAGCATGAATGGTACTCTGAACACTTACACTCGCATCTTGCAGACACTTGCATGAAGCAATTTTTGGTTGCCAACAGCATGGAGTAAAAAAAGCACGGCAGGTGCTACTCTGAACTCCCTTCAGTACTGCTCCTTCTCTGCTCCATGGATGCTCCAGCCAAGGAGTAGGAACACAAATCCAGAGATCACTCACCAAGAAATGACTTTCAGCTCGTAGTGAAAGGTAAATCAAAGCAAATGAATAGCACTAATGCTACAGAAATTGCCTGAACGGTTTGAAAATAACGATCAGGTCTGCAAATACCAAAGCACTCTACGAGCTTGTTGTTATTAGGGCTGTGTTCGAAGGGACAAGTTAACCCAGTAACCTCTCATGCCTGCGATTTCACCACCTTCTGTGACAGCAGCTCTGTGACAGCCCTGCCTGGCCCAGCAAGAGCTCAGCTACGTGAGCTGGCTTATGCCTATGCCTAAAGCACAGCCCTGCCCACGCAGGGATGGCCATTTGGGCACGCACACCGACTTAGGGCACCACGGCAGAGGAGTGCAGGCAGGGAGCCGGGCCAGGCAGCACACTGCTGCCACATGGACCCATTGGCTGCAGATCCCAGGGACATCGCATGTAGCACCTACGGGGCATTGCTGCCATTTCACAGACTCCACATGGAGCAACACCCAGGAGAAGGGATTTTTCTCACCTTTCCAGCACCACATCTACAAGACAGTGGCTTTTTATCCCTAAGTAAGCGATGGCCTGTTGCTACAATTATCAGAGGACTTCCAAATGCCTTTGCCTACTCGGTGGCTTCAGAAGGAATCAACAGGCAACAGGAGAAAAAAAGCTGCAAGCTGCTGAATGTGCAGGCTTGTCTGGATACTAGGTCCATTTTGAGGCATAACTGATCATTTAACAACGTATCACCTTCTTGGTCCTCCCACACAGCTGCCTAGGGAGGAACTTGCTCCGGATGATGCTTTGAACCTGTGAAATCCCCTCCTAAAACCTGTCAAGTGCTGAATGTGACACAGATGAGGTGGAATCAAATTGCCCCATGAAAAGCAGATACTTCACAGTTCTTGCTTCATTGCAGCTAATGATCTGCTGACACCGGTGGGAGTTTTTAGCCGGGATCAGCTTCTGCTGAGGAGAGCACTCAGATATTCTGTTGGTAGCAACCGCGCTCTCAAGGGAACCCCACTGGTAGGGAAATGGCCAGTTATCTTAAAGCTGCTACTTACTAAGGCTTTCCCGACGGAATATTATTAACAGCTACCAGACAGGAGAGATCTTACAGGAGAGTCCTTGCGGATAAGGGTTCCCACGTGGCCATGTCAAAGAAAAATGAAAAACAAACAAAAGGGAAAAAAAGAGAATCCCAGCACCACAGGAAGGTGGGAGGTGGGACAGAAGGAGAAAATGTCACGGAGCCCCTTCTTGGCCGGGCACCTGAGCTTACCTGAGCCCTTGAGCTCTGCAACATGTGCAGATTGTCTGGGAGAAACCGAGATTATCATCTCTAGTGTGATTTAGTCTGCATTACTAATGCTGGCTGAACTAACTAATGTTTTTAACCATCTTCCCAGAACTGGGCTGAGTTCAGGAAGTGCTACTGAAATGCAAAAACATTGCTAAATATGCAACACACGTTCTAAATGGAAGAGGCTTATTACTCCAGATCACTTCATATTCTGCTTCCATGAGCTTAGAAAAGCACAGTCCTTAAAATATTTCTCTAAATTGCCAGTATATCCAATATTCCAAAAATAAAACTTTTTTTTTTCTTGGGGAACAAATCCTTTTTTTTTCTCGTAGGAGCTTTGCTGTCTGCTCTGCAGCCAACATTTTCGTATTTTAATCATAAAAAACATAAAAATAAGCCACTTATACTGGTATCTCCACTCTCTTTTTTTTTATGCCCTTAAGACTCATCAAAGCAAACATATCTCAAAATAAATGCCTAGACATCTCAAACAAGCCTTGCAAAATTAGCAGTCATTGCCCAGGCAAATAAGGTGGGCACATACAATTTGGGAAAACGTGATCTTATGCTGTAAACCATGACCAGATTTCTGCTTGAACGCTCTTTGGTCATGGGCGCAAATACAACGTGCAATTGTGGAAGGGTCTTAGGCCCTTCCAAACAAAAGGTTAGGCCCTGCCTAACTCCTTCTGAAAGAGGTGTCTGCTGTTGCCGTAGGAGAATTTGCCCAAGCGGGGTGTCATCTGCGGGGCTCGAGGCATGACCCAGGACCATCCACCCTCTGCTGTGGGCTCCTGCTGTTTTTCTCTACAGTGGATGTATGAGTTATACCTGGAGTTTCCCCACCCGAGCAGCTCCCCACTGCAGGCAGGAATGGGCTCTTTCCAGTCAGAAAAGAAACTGAGGGAGATGCCAGGTGATGCTTTGCCACAATTCCCTTCCTATCTCCAGAAGCTGCAGTTCGCTGAACGTTTATTTCCTTTAGCAAATGGGCCTTTGTTTCATCAGGGACACGTTTGGGGTGGAGGCCACTATTGTTTCAGCCATCTGGTCCCATAAAGGATCGTAACCATTTCCTATGGAGAAAGGTGGTGGCTACTCCCACTATTCTCCCTTTCCCATCACCGTGCCCGGAGACTTCACTCAGCTGCTAAAATGCTCTGATAGGTGGTATCTTCTCATAAGCACTGCCAAGAGATCATACCTATCCATCATCTTCTCCTTAGCCTTGACTTGTTTATTCATTTCTACTGTTTTGGTTTTTTTTTTTCAAAGCTGCCATCGATAATTCACTAGTTACACAATTTATCTTGATTTCCCATCCAAAACTGGCTCCTCTCTTATTCTAAGCAGTTGTTAAGTAAGTAAAGCCTGCGTCTCAATAAATAAAACGCACACATGAGAAACTCTTCAATGGCTTTCTTCACATGACTGATGGCAAGACAGCTTCTGCTGAAGGGGTGAGTCATTCAGCAAAGGGAGAGGAAAACTGCTCATTATGTATTTGTGAAATCCCCAAACCGCTGAAAAGGCACCATTTACCAACAAAAAGCATCACAGGATGCACATGAACCAGCAAAGTGGGTGGAGCCCTTCCAGAAATGACTGCGACACAGGGGGCACCTCATCAGAGGCCTCTCTTTCTCAGGATCCAGTACGTTAAAGTGAGTGGGAGGTGCAGGTATCTCAGCTCACATGCTCATAGGATTTGCCCCTCAGAAAAATCAGAACTGCATGTTTTCTTCTGTCCCTCAGGGGAATACCAGAACAACCCGGGGTTTCCCTGCTTCAGCTGCAGCCTCCTGAGCTGCACACCCCTTAGCATCGACATCGAGAACCAGGATATGCCTGAGCCTCAAAATCAAACCTGTTTCTCCGTTTCAGTTGTGTTCCTGCCACAGCGCAGATCTGAGGACTGCAGTCACTCCTTTGGCAGGCAGGACCGGCCACAGGGCTAGGATCTGGCCCAGGTTTGAATTCAAAACCTCCAACCACGTGCCAGCTTGTGGATAACAAGTTCTGGTTGTGCCTCCGCTCAAAGTAAAACCACTCCCAGGATGGCAGGCAGTTTGCACGCACACACACAAGCAGGGAGCATGTATGTACGCCCCTACACACACACCCACGCTGGCTCCCTGCTCCCAGAAAAGACCTCCTAACCATGAGGATCCAGCAGCAGCACACTAGTAAATGAACTCTGCAAAAGCCCCAAAGTCCCTGGCCGTCCTCACAAGCTCTAGGCACCGTGAAGAGCCACCTGCCATCAAAACTTGTTTCAGGAAAGGGAGTGCATACGGGTAAGACCTGCGAATCACTCGAACGGTAGCGCAGGAGGGGCAGAGCACCTTGCCTTTCCCTATCCGAGCACGTTGGGTTTTGTCCCCTCAGAGCTAGCCTGCAGCAGAGGGACAACACAATCGTTGTTGCAAGAGACAGAGAAGGAGCAAATCTCAGGGGATACTTACAGCATTCGATGGGGTTTGACGCTGCTTGCAGAGAAATGATCCTGCCATTGGACTCGGGGATGTGCACGCGGAAGACGAGCCGGACGCGGGTGTTCTTCCTGCCAATGTCTGTCTCTCCCTTGCGCAGCTCGATGTCTGCGTTCCTCAGCTTCAAAATCCCTGCACAGTCGATGCTGCCAAACACACACGCCCTTTAGCTTAACATTTCTGCTCTCAAACAGCTTGGAAATAGGTAACAGTCAAGAGGATTAAGACGTTTTGCTTTAATCTCTGGGTTAAGAGCAGCTCCAAATACTGGTTCTGCATAGGATCTAGATATTGCCATTTCAGCAGGGAAGAAATCCCAGACAGGCAGCAAGTGAGGGATGCTGCTGGAGCCCTCCCAAAGAGTCTGGGCTCAGCGTGTCCCGGGGTGGCCTTTACTCTGGCAAGTAAAGCAGAAGCCACCCTCCAAATATTATAGTGCCGAGTCCTATTTCCCTCCTGTGCTAAGCACACGAGTGCCCATGGCAGCGCCCGCCTCGGCACAGCGGGGCAGGGGGAGTGAACCAGAACAAGAAGCGGACACCGGGGCAGGCAAAAAGCTGAGCCTGTGCCGCAGCCCTCCGTGAGCTAGACAGCATTAAAGCCTCCACCGCCAGCTCCCGAAGAGCTGAGTGCCCAGAGACTGCACAGCAGCTATTGCCTGCACGTGGGCAAATTAGTTCAGCTCCGCGGGGAGTCACAGCAGTTGAACCAGCTAATTGCATGCACCACCCAGGCACGTTTTCCTCACAGTTTGTAACGCAAGCATTGAATTCAACTCTAAAGTAGGAACCAAACTGCTCTCCCCTCCTTTCGGACACGGTAGGTGTGCTCCAGCCCTCGCCCTGGTCACCACGTCATCCTCCAAAGCCCCAGGACGTTGTTCCCAGCCAAGGCAATAGCCTGGGAAAAAGGTTCTCTGCTCCCATTCACCGTGTCCCTGCACGAAGGGAGGATGTAGGGAGCAGGACGGGGCTGAGCAGCAATGAAAGGATTAGGATTGCTTAAACCAGCATTGCAACTTAATATTGGTGTAAGTGCAGGTTAACTTCTTAAGAGCCCGATATAAACTAGCAAACATGCCTGTCTACAGCAGAGCCATGGCAAGAGAATGTGCTAATTAATATTTACAGAATGTGAGATCTTCTGCTCAGCAATAGGCATCGGAGAGTGCAGTGAGCACTGTTATTAAATGGGCACTGCCAACCCATTTTGATATCACTTTTAAAGACACACCATTTTTCTTCTGTAGATATGAATTAAAATCACTTTTTGGGAGGCGTAAACCCCAAGCTGTTTCCTACACCCACACTGTTCCTTGCCATTGCATGTGTGCAGGGGTTTATTACTCCAGGGCTACTTGTTAGGAACAGATAGTCGTGTTCCGTTCACTTGGCTGCTTAAGTTTGAGATGTGGACTTTTATTTATTTCCTTGGGTGCAGAGGGAAGGAGAGGCTTGAAGGAAAGGGAGGAATGAGGTATATTTTTTAAAAAAAAAAGATATATAAAGAAAGAATGTGGATTTTGCGATGAAGTAGGGGGGCTTAAAAACATAGCTGCTCTGCCAATTTTGTCAGTATCCTCTGAAGGATGGAGACGCAGCTCTTCCCTCTGCAGAGCAATCACTCTCACGCTGCCTGGCACGTGTTCAAGCCTGAAGTTTCAGACTAGTGCCCACTTCATCCCTCTGCCTCCATAAAACTGGAAGGAGTAATACAGAAAAGATGTGCCTGTACTTGCTTTTCTGTTAAGCTATTACAACAAAAGAGTGCAATTTCACGGCCAGAGCACTTGGCTGAGTTCAGAAGAGATGTTTTCTATTCCATTAGATGATGTAAAATGAATTGTACACCTTTCCTCCACTGTCTACTGCTCCTTGCTTCTCATTGCATCCCTGCAGCACAAGGACTTGAGATTCGAGTCTTGTTTTCCTTAGTGCCCTACAAAACTGTTCTGACACTGAAGATGACAGATGACTACAATATAGTCACTGCAGCAAGTGGGATAAAGAGCACCAATGCCTGCACGGTCAGCTGATGAATGGTAACTCTGTAAGCAGCTTTAACCCAGGTGCTTGTAACTGCTGCTTGTGCTTTTGTAAAAAGGGTCTTACGCTCATACATCATCCCAGTGCTCCTGAAAGGGGAGTCCCTCCAGAACAGGCATCATTATTTATTTGACTCCTTTCCAAAGAGAAGAACTTCACATGCCAATTTAATCCTCCTCAACTTTGCTAATAAAAAGAAATATGCTTACGTTGCTTTCATGTTGTTTTTGGGTTCCAGTGGGATCTCTAGAACTTTGGTGTTGCCAATGATTTTTTCATAGCTGGTGGTGGTAACGGTTTTTCCCGTAATGCGATGGACTTGATAGAAAGCGTGAGGTTTAAGTATCCGTTCGTCTGCTGTCCCAATGAAGATCTGAAGACCCAAGGGTTTGTTCTCCATGTAACCGTGAAGCTGGCAAGACATTAAAAATCTATTATCACACACAGGGCTTGCAGTGCCTTCATGTCAGGAAACCAAATAGATCTACAGACATATATATAGATATGGAGATACACAGAGACATAAAGATATGAATAAATACAGACTCTTTCCTACTCTCAGAGACAGACATCCTCTTAAGAGTATTTGCTGAAGTCCATGATATATAGGGAAGGAAGCTAATGGAAAACATGTAATTAATGGTTTTAATACTAAATATATCAAGAAGAAAAAAAGGATATATCAAGAAGAAAAAATTCCAGACAAGGTCTCCATTACCAGAAGTTTTTTGGCTGTCTCCAAAACAGCTTGATAAATCCTCTCAAAAGATATATTTTTGAGTACACTTGTTTAATTTGCAGAAACTGATTCCTAAAGGAGGTTCAAAAGATTTTGCTTGGTGGGGTGGATAAAGCTGCAAAGCTGCGTTGACTCCCTGCACCTGCAGCCCTGGGCAGTGACTCCTGCTTCCCATCAGCAGGAAACACAGCCAGGACAGAAGAAAGTCTCCCACTTGCGTTCCTGCAGATACAGGTGGTACTCCCTTACGTACCTTCTCCAGACCTTATCAAAGCTAATGGAAGATGCCCATTGACACAGGGGGCTTTGAATCAGGGCCTATGTGACGTCCAACTTGCAAACCCCAGTTTCTGTCCAGCCCAACATTCAGTAAAATGACTTTGCCTCAGCTCAGCTTATGATTCCTACTTCAACTGCAGTTAAAAAATAAGGGGTTTTTTTTCCCCCTCAACAGGAAGTATCTAGCAAATGGATCTGCAATTTTGCGAACTGACATGTTAAACTATGTATAAACATTTCAGAAATTAATAGTCCCGGCCACAGCCCTTTCTCTGGCCTTGGCACATGCAGTCTTGCCCAGTTCATACCCATTCCAAACCCAGCTGGAAGGATTGTCCTTCCAGCCCCTCACTTTGCTGCACTCACCCTGAGCTTCACAACTCTCCAGCTTCCTCTGCGTCACTCACACCAGACATAAGCTGCCAGCCTGCATCTTCAAAGGTCTTCTCTTCTCTTTGCCTTCTCACCTCTCATTTTCTACTCAGTTATCAACGTCTGTTCCCAAACTTCCCAAATCCAGCCCAAAACACCAGTATCAGCTTCCTAAACACTCACAATGTTGAGTTTTCTGTCCATCAGCCTCTTCCCCCAGGGAGGATGTTCCCTTTTAAGATCTACATCTCCACCCAACAAATCTCCCTCTCTGCAGAATTCATAGACAGTCTTAAAAGGAAATACGTTCTTGTTCTCCTGAAATCACTTCTGCAGACCAGAGTTTATTCACTGTTCCTTGAAACTCGTCCTTCCCCCAGTCGTTAGTTCACCTTCAGCCATTCCTCTTGCACTGCACTGAAATACTATCCGTACAGGTAGAGATGGCATTTTTGGTCGGTGACTGCACAGCACCTGGCACAAGGAGATCTTAGTTGACCTTAGAGACTGGGGCCACTAGGGTTCAAGGACATAAACAGACTCTCCTGTACTAAGTAACGTTTTTATAAGAAGCATTTGCTGCAAGAGAAGCAAAAAAGGCAGAATTCCTCCACAGGCCAGGAGACGAGGAAATTTCTCCTTCTTTATTAACATTCAAAATTACAAATCAAACCATTCTAAATTTCTCACATAACCAAAAATGAAAAACAGACATTTATCTACCGCATAGCCAGTGATCTAGCTGGAAGGGAACTTTATGGTCTGAGACATGCTAAATTTGTTTTCAATTATTCTGTCCACATACAAAACCTTGATGAAGCCATACAAAGCAAATAGTGCTGGAAGATCAGAGAAAAGGAAGATTAAGCTAATGGTATTCATGGCCAAACCTTTTTTTTTTTTCTTTTTTCTTTTCACCAGTCGGCGGGAGGTATCTTTGCACAGAAGGATTAATTCCCCCCTGGAAGGGGACCACATGCAGCATCAATGCAATCCTGGCAACCTTCCTTCAGTATGGCAAATGTAAAGCGACACTCACTCTTCTGAGCTATCATTACTCATCTAGCACATATTTGCAAGGCATACAAAGACAGGGTCTATGCCCCAGAGACCTTACAACCCAAGGGCCCGAATTTGCAGCCTCCACTTGCATGAATAGCTCCATTGAAGTCAACGGGCCTTAAGTACGGGTTGTGCAAGAAAGAATTACAGAATCCAGCCCAGCCGCAGCTCAGACACCTACGATAACTCACTCACACAAGCGCTTCGGGAGATCGTGAGGAGGGAAAATCGGCTTTGTGCAAACATGCCAGTTGGCTCTGGGAGCGAGGTGGAGGAGGAACGGAGCTGGACTCAAGCGCAAGGGTTGGTACGGGAGAAGCAGTATTGCCAAGAATGTGGTAAATACAATGGCAGCCATGGGGAGATTTAGAAATGTATAGAGTGTGTAGAAGATTAAAGGCGACAGAGGTCAAAATGATAGATCTACTGGGAACAGGCATGAATGGAGGAATCACCCCCTGTTTATCCATGGAGGCCCATTAAGCCCAGCTCCTCTGGGAGCCGTACTGAAACTCATCCTCAGTATCATACTTTCAAAATCCAAGATTTCCTGGCCTTCAATGAAAAGCCATTGTATGACCAAAAGCCATCTTGTCTTTACAAAAGGAGAGGGAGAAGAGTGAGTAGTTTTTAAGTACTGAGCATGTTTATTGTCGTGCCTGACAGAGTAATTCTTTGTGGATCCAGCAAAGATGACGAGAGGATCCTTTGCACTGGGGCGGTTATGGCAGTGACAGCAAAGCAGCTTTCGCTCTGCCCTCTGTCTGGGCAGAACAAAATCCCAGAGTTACAGGTGGGAGACTGTAACGGAGGAAAACAGTTAATAAATCACAAAAGATGATTTGCCCCCAGTGAGCACAGTCAGTAGCAGCTGTAACAGAACTGGCTATATACAGTTTTTAATACTGGCCACCTTTAAAAGTAATTTTAAGTGGTGTTTCTGATCATGTATAGAATGAGTTCCCAGGGTAAAACTATTCATGGTCTTCTAATAACATGTATGTCTGTGGGTGTGCGTCTGTATAAACGTACACAGACTTAAAGAGGAGACAAACTGATTGCCTGTTCATATGGCAACGTTTGTATCATATGCTGGACGAGCGGGTATAAAACACATAGTAAAAGCCTGCCTGGTCCTCCAGTGGGACCACATTTTACATTAATTGTTTGATCAATGGAAGAAAGTAACAGAATTATTTGGTAATTTATGGCATTGTGGCAATGCTATGGGATGACATCACTGTAAAATCAAAATAGCCCTACAAAATACAAATACAAAAATATCTATAAGAGAGACAAGCATCCAGGTTTAAAAGGGTATGTCCTTATCTTGAGTTAATTGTTTACATTTTAAAAGACACTATAGAAGAAGATCACTTACCGTGAGCATTTCCATCTACCTTTCACTTGCTAAGAACACATCAGGATGGCTTAGGAGCAAAAAATGAAGATGGGGACGGCCCACAGAACCGCTCCAGCCACTTTAAAATCAGAGTTTTGCACCCAGCTCTACCACCAATTTACTGCATCTCTTCAGTCATGCCATATAACCTCTCTGTTCATCTGTAACAGGGGGACAGTGATGCTAACCCTACTTTGCAGGGACAGAAATGAGTTAATATTTTGTGCTGCATTTTTACACAGGAAAAATCATTGTGAGCTAGAATGAAAGAACGCATCAAGGATTCGCTTCAGATGTATCTCTCCTCGAAACTGAACTATGAGGGACCGGTACTCTCAATAAGCACTCACCTCCAGCTATGCTTTAGTATTTAACCGTAATGCTGATCTTTTCTTTGGCGGAGCAAAAGTGACCCTTAAAGAACCCTACAGAGAAGTGAAGACTTCGAACATTTTCTTAAATAATAAGGTTGAAATTAATTTTTTCCTCCCTTAGCAACAACCAAGCCGCTCAAAAGTCTCAGTTTTTCACTCCTACCCTTCTGCTCCCATGCAGGAAGAGAGACAGCAGCTCACCCGGCAGCTGCCTGAGGGGGGGACGCAAAGCCCCACAACCGGCGTTTCGGCAGAGACGAGAACAGAGGACGAGCACCGCGCCAAGGTGTTCCCTCACTCTTCTTTCCCTGAAGAAAACTAAATCATGTGGATTTCAGTTTCAAGAGAGTGAGAATCCAAAAAGATTTATGAATACAGAACTCTGGGAGGAAATATTTTTGTGTATTATAAGGTGACCTATTCACAATAAAACTCCCCCAAACTGTATACAGATCGAGCTGGAAAAAAACCAAATCCTTTGAGTCACATTTGCCACAAGGGGAAAGAGAAGCCAGACATGATGTGTACCTTTCCATACTCTATTTTGGGATTTTAAGATCCTATTTCTTTCAGTTGAAAGATTTTTCTTAAACTTTGCTTTTGCATAACTCTTATAATATTAACATAGCCAGACATGGGCTGGTCTGTGACCTGAGGAAATGCAAAGCACTTTGGCAGATAAACAAATAACATCATTCAGAAAACAAGGAGACTTTTCTTGTTTGGTTTGCTGCTATGATTGGGTTTCTAAACAAAATGGAAATGTGTGGCATGATTAAAATCATCAGCTCACCTCTGCATAAATAAAATTCATTCATTCTGCACTCCATCTGTGGATCGATACCAGTCAAATTTGGGACAGGGGAATACTTAAGTGCCATTTCCAGGAAGGCACGTGTATAATTCCGCATGCAAAAAATGAGCAATGTGCCTTTAGCTGCTGTGTATCAGCAGCCCAGTTACCCGCCTGAACACAATTCCTGCGACGGTACCGGCAACCACAGCCACCCAGAACACACGTTAGGCATATGAAACAACATTTCTTCTTTTTTCCTGCACTATTTCAAAACTCAGGTCTTCCTACAGACTGAGCCCCCAGCTCCAAATCCACAAGCGCTTAAAGGAGGAGTTTGAAATTCAAATCTGAATCAGTCCCTACCCCAGCGCTCAGACACACCAAACCCTGCATCTGCACAGCTGACATCGTCTCTGGCTGCGGGGATTGAACAACACAGCTTCCCCTTTGCTGTGCTGCATGAACAGCAAATCTCTTTGCACAAGCGAAGCCTGCAACACTGCTTAGTTACGCTGTCTGGTAACAGAGGGATAAACTGACAGCGGAGTCAGAAGGAAAAGCGAATTCCTTAAGGATTCCATAGGTGGTCACCTATAGAAACAATATATGCATATACAGAGGGAATTTAGCAAAACCTTTGGAATGTAGATCTTTGAATCTTGCACACGTTTACTGGAGTTTAAATATTATTATATTTTATACAGACTTATATTATTAGCTAGAGGAAGGAGGATTCCCAGGAGATAAGTATGATAACTTCTTTATTCTTAAACGGGGAAGCCAGGGCAGAGAGTTGCAGTGATTCGCTGGGTCCCGCAGGGGACGAGCAGCCAAAAAGACCCCAAGGTCCCTGTCCCCCTGCGCTCTGCCTTGCTGCAGGGGTGGCCGACCTCCCTCTGCAAGTGGCACAAGCGTGCAGTAACCGCTCACCAGCCGCAGCTCCTCCGTTTCCACTAGTATTGCAGGCTCCTGCCTTTGCCTTTTTAACTGATGGGTTTCAGGGACAAATTTTCTTGGGGATTTCTATTTTGCGTGTTGCACATCTGAAAGTCTGCAGGCAAACAGTGCTGGGCTTTGCCAGACAAAAGCAGGAGCATCTGCAAATCCTAGGGGCACCTTTGAAGAGCCCCAGCGAGAATGTTGCCCCGTGTGATACTGATGCCGATTGCTTTAGAGAGTAGAAGGGAATAATTTGTTTCCCATTCCTCCCAACAGAGCTTTGCTTGATAGGAATTTAGGTCTTTCTCCCTTGGGAGGTATAAAGCTGCATCTTTAAAGCTGATTGCACACATCTTCCTGTCTAGACAACACAAGCTACTGCCAGAAGGAAAGTATAAAATTGAGGAATGAATTTGCTAGCCTTGGTGATGTTATTTGCTTGAAAGTAATCAGCTCTCTTGCTTGTTTCAGCTCACTATAACATGAGGCTTAGTCCATTAACTGCTTCATATTACTCGCTATCTCCCCATGGAAGTCACTCCAGCTTCCCCCCGCACGGGGTGTGCATGTGTGTGGCCAGCTTTGAGCACAGCGCCGGGGTGAGGCAGATGGACCGTCCCCGGCCGGTAGTGAAAAGTGGGAAAACAGAGCTCGACTGGCAACATTTAATTAGAAGCAAATACAAAGCCGCGTGAGAAATCACTTCCTCCTACTGCTTCCCTTTTCCTGCTGTACACAAGAAGATAAGAAAGCACCGAAAGGCTGGCCAGGAGCAGCGCGCCATTGCGGCACTGGCTACTCTAGGACGGAGCCCCGGCTCACCCAACGCCCACCCTTCCTCTAGCAACAGCAAGAGCCTGCCGAGTTAAAGCTTTTGACACCACGGACTATTCCCCTGCTCACTCTTCATCGGCCCTGAGGCTGCTTTCCACACCAGCAAGCGTTTTCGGAGGCTCTGCGGCGGACAAGAGGAAGATGTGCTTGTCGGAATAGCCCCAGCGTTTCTGTCACATCTATTCATCTCCCTTCCTGGTGGAAGCAACTTTACATCTTGGATTTGATCATTAATCCTCCTCATTAATACCCTTTGACTGCAACAATTTCAAGGATTTTTGGGAGGGTCTTCACTCAACAATACTCCTACCAAGATGGAAATTTTCACTGTATTGTCTCGGGGAGAGCAGCATATCAATAGCTGCCAGTAACTAAGACAAAGACCTCATCCAGACACCGTATCATGTAGCGGCTTGCCTGCCTGCTTCACTTAGAGCCGACATTGAGCAACAAAGTCAAATCTTGTCACGTGTTTTTGTTCAATTTAATGTAATGTAGTTGTGACATAGCAAAAGAACGCAAACCAGAAGGAAATCTCTGCCTTGGTTCTTCTTGCTCCTTACCAAAGCAGTCTAAAAAGGCCTCCAAAGATAATCCTTTAAACATCTGATTCTGCTAAATGATGAGTTTTTATTATACTCAATTTTAAGTGTTTCTTATTTTGGTGACAATTTTGTCAAAATTCCAAGTACTGAATCTCATTTGCTCTGCTGCTCCTTACAGTAAATGACAACCAGACTGCCAGTGTCTAACTGGGATTTCTGCTTCCACATGGGGTTAAAATACAGGTCTGGGACAGAGACGGCAGCTCTTGGGAGAAAGCAGTTGGGGGGTTTTGTTCCTGGCTGTCCTGATGCTGACCTTACATTGCAATGTAAGGAAGTTGTTCCCTCTCTGTGCCTCAGTTTCCCTACCCCTACAAAGAGATGATCCTGTTTTCAAGATGCTTTGACAATCTCAGCTGAAAGTTTAAAAGAGGCGGCACTATCTGACTACCGCACATGAACAGATATGGGGATTTGGATATCATGGTTTCATAGCTGGGTGAAAATATTAATTTTTTCCTACTAAGAAAACCAGCTGTGTAATAAAAGAGCTTCCATGCACATTCATGATAAAAGATTTAAACTTCCCCCAGCACAACAAAACTCTCTCTGCCACAAGTAAATCAGAGGGTGCAAATCTGCTGATTTGGACAGAGAGGCACTGGGGGAGTTTCTCAGCACGTGGCTCTGACACCCGTTAGTGAAGTCGTTCCCTTCCCAGCTGTCGGAGGCACTGTGGGAACCGGCCCCAGCCCAGCTGGAGCAGAGTGGAGGGTGGCAAGCAAAGATGCTTCCTCATCACCTAACCTTGCAGCTTCCTCTGCCAGGGCCGGTTTGTCCTTCCCGGCGAGGCAGCGATGCTTCAGGTGCAGCCGCGGGAGCATCACGCTGTGCGACCAAGATGTGGCACAAAGCTCAGGAGCAACCGTGCTGAGGAGGGGAAAGATGGGACAGCGGTAGCAGCAACAGCATCTTGGAGTTGCTCGGTTCAACCCGAGATGATTGATTTGATTGCACTGAACCAAATCCCCAGAGCTGAGCCCTCTGCCAGGGCTTAGTGCCGGGCCTCCTGCGAGGGGCTCCAGGAACCATGGCCTTTGCTCAGGCACTGGCTATTTGACTGAATATCAGCCAAATTTTGGAAAGGAACTTGGCCAAAAAGCGTTTTTGGGAAAAAGAAAAAAAAGGAAGAAAAAAAAAAAGAAGAAATAAAAACGAGCCCCAGGGGCCTCCCTCCTCCCCAATTTCTTTCTTATGCTGAAACCCACAATACGAGGCATGCTCAGAGAGAGAATAACTCGGGTCTGCTGGAAGCATCAGGGTTTCAACAGTTGTTTCAGAATGAAATAAAGACCCTAGAAAATTTTCACTGAGCATCAGCAGGCAGGAGTCCAGCCCCTTCCCCCCCAGAAGAGCCATTAGCCCGGCAAGCACGACGCTCCCCCCGGACACGGGAGACCCAGGTGTGAGCCCTCGCTTGGCGCGAGGCTCTTCCCATTCAATAGACATTGGTCTTGAGAGAGGAAGGGAGGAACTGGGGGCTCAGCTGGGTGGTGAATCCTGTGAACAGAGTGCTCAGATGTGAGTTTACAGGACACTATCCACCCTCCACAAACTTCTGCGGACACTCGAGCGCGCCCTGCACAGGATGAGTTACGTAGGCGTTACTGCTGCGCTGGAAGCGTCCACACTCATGGCAAACAGCCATAAATTTGAACTGTGGTTTACTGCGCACTGACTCCCCCATGTACAGTCCTGCAGTTAGATCACACATGAAAGAGTAGCCTAAATCTTGCATCTGCCTAATCCAGGCATACTCCTAATCCAAGGAATAGCCCGGGCTGCCTGCATCTCACAGGCATCACACTCTAAGCCGTTGGTATACCCTCCTTCCTCTCACCTCTCCCAAATTTACTTTCCATCAAAAGCAATATATTTTGAATTGGGCTCAAAAGTTTCAACGAGAACTTTTCATTCATCTCTAACTCAAAGCAGGTTGGCCTAAGGGAAAATCCTGCTGCTCCCTCGAGGTACCTCGTTCACTGATCATCTGCCCTGTGCCTCTGCACCCCAGCTGCATCTCAACCCCACCATGGAGCGATCCTGCCTGTCCTTCTCTTCGGGGCGAGCTGCACTCGCTCAGCCATAACATCTGGGTGGCGGCACCCCTTTCATGCAGGGGGATGGAGACCCAGTTTAAAGACTTTAAGCAACAGAGGATACAACTTATCTCTGGTTAAATTCTCCCAGCAGCTAATTACCCTCACTGTTACCCAGCAGTTCTCTTCTTGTGTTAGTCAGAGAAAGCACACCAATCAGCTCTTCCTCTAAGCTTGGTTTATTAGATGTCATATTTGATATTCTCTGTTTGTCTTGCATCTAAACAAAAGCAAATTTCAGGCTCATCCATGTTTTCCTACGCTACTTTTGATTTATCTAGCCATTTCATTTCCTCAGTGGCTCCTCTAAGCTTTCAGATAGATAGATCTCAAGGTACAGCCGCACTACCAGTAGGCTAGCAGTGTGGTGTGAGGGGTACTGACTGACCCACCCTTACATTTGATGGGACGTTAGTTTTGAAGAGAATTTCCCAGATGTACCTAAAATCTGCATTTTCAGAATTGCACATCTATTGCTGCAACAGCATGTGCAACGACAGTAAATATATGCGTGACCCAATGGCTCAAAGCTCAGGAGGCACCTACAGGCATCACAGTTGTGCCAACAAGCCCAGAAGTCCTGCAGGCAGATCGGGCATGAAACGTGCAGTCAGTTTGTCATATGCTGTTCTGGAGCTGGGGGCAGAAATCCCTGCAAGAGCCAAAAGCCACCGAGAGGCCGCGCAAGGCTCCCGCTCGCTAGAAAAGGGAAGTGGAGGCCGCAAGAATGGTACAAAGATGTGTCACAGCACGAGCCCAGAACAGCCTGCCCATGGAAGTGCAAACATGCACGGCTTCGTCCCGGATCTCCAACTTCCCCTTCCCTGAACAGGGGGAGCTGAAAAGATGGGCAGAAAAGGACAAATTCAACTCCTCCAACGTGCCCTCAAGAGTAAGTCTTGCTGGGCAGGCCCGTTTGGGTTTCAGCATGAGCACATCTCCAACCCAGCCCTACTTGTGAGAGTGTGCATCACGGTACCGAGCCGTGATACGGTTTTGAGTTGCCATCAAAGGTTCTGGTTTCGCTAATACAAATAGGAATTAGTTGCATGTTGGAAGTCACATACAGTTAAAAGTCAGGGCCCCATGGGAAGCCTCGGCTAGAAAACAATGTCTCCTTTGACTTAGAAACCACAAGAAAACACATACGGCAAAATTCAAATATAAAAGGAAAGTGGAACATACGTTTGTTATTGTAAAGCAGCTCCTGTGTGCTCCATTAAAAACTACCATCCCAGCTTCTTTTTAAGTAAAAAAAAGGCAGTGAAAGTCACCCAAATTTTAAAAGATAAAACCCAGGGGAAAGCAGCCCATGCAGGCACACAGCACAAGCTGTGATGGGTCAGGGGTACCCTGTGGACCTCCCTGGTGATTTTAGGATAGCATCAGCAGGCAGGGACTGAAGTCTCAGCCCTCTTGAGATATCTCCCCCTCCTGCTGCAGGGGGAGATGGGGAAGTTGTTGTCCCTGACACTCTGACTTGAAGGAACTATTCCCTCCTCCATCCCGGCCCTGTTACTCATTTTAACCCACCACCTTTGACTAAAAAAAGACCCCAGACCTCAGCAGCAGGCGAGGCAGGTCGCAGGGATGTTCCCTGCAGGGGACCACAGCTCTGGCGGGGCACAGAAAGCTGCCGCCCATCAGTGCGCAGTGGCTGGGGAGCCTGTGTCAGCCGAGGGCTGCGCTGCACCAGCGAGGAGGTCCGAGTGACGGGCTCCCAGTGCCTGGGAAGTGCCCAAACACTGGAGCTGGTACCCAAAGACAGGCGGCAGCAGCTCCGCCATCCACCCGGTCCCCAAGAGCGCTTGCCCCAGACGCAGGCTCATCTGGCTTGGTGCCTGTCTGCCCCAGCATCCAGAACCTCTGGCTGCAGGATGGGGCAAACTTTCTGGCTGAAGAGTGAGTTTTTCCCCACCCCGAGTCGGGGACCACCGATGCAGGGTGTGCGCCGGGCAAGGCACTGCCTTGGAAAACTGGGGCCCGAGTCACCAACGTCCTCAGCTGCCTTCGAACACCACAGCCTGGGGTTGTGCTGCACGGATTCGACTATCTGACACAAGCGGTGGCAACAAGCGGGTTTGTTGATGAAGCACTGAGTTAATAACGCAGTTAGGAACCAAGAGAAAAGGTGAGACATGCAAATGAGTTACTGATTACTTATAAGCTGGTTTTCGTTCAGAAGTATTTGAGCCTTTTGTAAAGATAAGTTAGAGAAGCAACACATCAGGGAAAGGATTTGCTAAGACAGCAATAAAAAAAGCCCAAAATACCAGAGCAAGGCACGCTCCTTTGAGAAAATGACTACAAATTACTGTGCTGAAGAGCCTCGTAAAGAAACAGGTTCCCCAAGGATTGTTTACAGCAAAGTAAGTCAAAAAAAACCTAGGTCCTTGGGGGGAAAAATAGAAATAATAAGGGAAAAAAAAAAAAAAAGGAAAAAGGTTTATATTTACTCTTTGACCCCAAGACTTATCTGAGTTCTCATAAACAGATTTTTAACAAAATAATATACCTCAGCCTCTCTACAGCCCATGGCAGATGCACATCTGAAATTGATGCCCTGTGTCACTGCTCTCAATTATAGGAGATGAATGCAGCAGTACATCACCCGCTTATCTAGCACGATTACCTCCAAGGACCCCAGAGGACTTCAGAATGTGGGAAGATGATGATGTGAAATGGATTTGTCTCATTTATACTCATGGGCTGCAACACGTGTAAACGCAACCACTTCTAATGAAACAAGTACAGACCAGGTATCCAGAATATGTGGACAATCATTTACATAAATCAACTGCTCATCTTCCCTAAAAGCTTTTCCTTTCCCTTCCACTTCACTTGAAGGAAGGACAGACAAGGGTTCTGCTTAGAACTCCCTGAAATATCACACAATCGTGTGAAACATCATTTCCATCTTGAAAAAAAATCTGGCTTCACGCAAAGCAGTAGGATAACACCAGAACCACTAAGTTTAATGAATATCTTCAAAATAATATTTTTATGGCTTTTAAGGGACCACAGACTCTTCTTGACCATGGGGTGAAGCTCATTCAGACCCAACTTTTGCTACTAAAAAGGCCTTTCCTTCTCATCACTGCCTTAAACAGTTCAAAGACAGGAGACCTTCTGCTGAAGAACTGCAGAGAAGTTCTTATCACCACATTTTCCTGTGGGCAGCATAAGAAAGACACCAAAGACACCTATGCCAGCACCCAGTGTTACTCATGTGCTACCACATGCCCTGTTTCTCTTTGACAACAGGACAGCAAGCAAAGCCAGCAACCCAAAAAATTTAATTTCCTCTAAGAGATGGGAGTTCCTAGAAGGATTATTGAAAATAATGCCGGGAGAATCTCAAGGAATCATCTACTTCATCTCTCCTACCCCAAAGCAGAATTCAAACATATCCACATCCTTCCTAGCAGATGTTTGCCTAAAAACATGCAAAGAAGGAGATTTTTACCCCTCTGGGCAGGGTGTGCTGCCACAGGGTGATCTTGGACAAAGCTAGGTTTGTGTTTGGATTGTCACCTCTATCCCAGTCACATCCATAAGCTCTTTGCACAGGAGCATTCCTAATGGATAGCCTCTTCCAAAGCCTCGACTGGAGCAGTCGGGTACAAATAAGCAGCCATCCCTCAACATCAGTGAAAAAGAGTTGGAAAGCAGCAAAACAATCCTGCCTACCCCTCCTCTGCAGTCTCAGCAACCGGATGGGCCTGCGAGACGGTGGGTGCATGCAAACTTCAGCTTTGTCCTTGCTACGCAGGATTTCCTCGCTGTTCTCAGTGACTTAACATGTAGGGGATACTCACACTGGCATTCAATTTACATCCCTAAAATAGAAGCCCGAGTTTCTCTATAGTTAGTAGCAAGCTCTAGTTTCCTCCCAAGAGTGACTCAGAACACCTAAACTGGGAGCCTACACTTCTCCATGTGACTCTAGACGGTCTCTAAAGTCAGATGGTGTGAACATTACGAGAGATGCGTGGCTTCTCTCCTCCTCCCCCAGGCAAACAAAGTAAATGCCCACTTCAGTGTGGCCCACCTAGCCAGAGGTTTTGATTAACCAGACTCTCCTCCTGCCATACTTGGAGTGCACAACCGGTGCAGAGTCTTGTGCACAAACTCTCGGGGCTAGACACGTGAAGAGGAGGAAGCAGCATCAGAGATAAACCACAAGATAAGGCCTGGAGGATATGAGATCTGCTGGTCTGTAGCTTCGGAGCACCCAAAAGAAGAAACTTGCATGCAAAACGCAGTTTTCAAAAAATAAATATTGCGGGCCAACATCATGCTGCAAAAAGTAGCCAACAGCTCTTCCTCCAGAAGGTCTGGCTGATAATTAATCCCGTGTAGGGTTAATTTAATGGGAAATTAGAAAATTCAGAAAAAAATATTAAAACCCCATTATATTTTAGAAAACGTAATCAAAACAGTGGAATAGCAGTCTGTTGAAAGTGACTGTAAAATGCATGGGACACGAATGGGACATTCATCCTCAGCATAAATCCCACTGCTTTGGTGGGCCGCTCCCGCTCGGGACAAGGTTGGCTTCTCAGTATTTAAGTCCAAGTGTTTGAAAGACAGCACTGGCTTCAAAAAAAAGTTGCTACGGAGAGGTCCTAATGCTCCAGAAAATTCCCAAGGGCGGTGTGTCCCAGTCTGCCATCTGAAAAGTGCCGCGGGTCCCCAGCGCCAGGCCTGCAGCCTGCAGGAGAACACCAGCGCTGTCACCCCCGGGAGCCATTCCTGCTCCGGGGCCGAATGCAATAGCACTGTTGAAAACTCATTTAATTTAATTTCCCTACAACCATCTGCCTTTAACTCATGCCTTTCCTCAACACAGCATCCACCTTTTAAAAATCTCCCGTTTCCTTTTCTCTGTTTCCGTACTGCTTGCATCTGACAAGAACACGAAAGTTAAAATTCACTGAGGGGGGAAAAAAGAATAAAAAACCCAACCTTGAAGCCAAATAACTTATGACATGAAAGCTTTGGATTTTACTAGCCTTTCCAAGTTTCAGATGTCATAAACCATACAGGTGCAACTATCTCAATGCTCTGTATGCCCATATGAACCTTGTTAGGTTAAAGTGAACACAAATCCAACAAATACTTCCAGGTTTATACTAAACCTTCATAAACCGTCCACATTTTCCCCATATGCAGGCACAGCTGCGCAAAGGCACATCTGCTTGGGAAACTAACGTGGATCGTTGAATTTATAGTTTAAGATCCTTAAGCTTGATGGCAAATTATGATAAAACTAGGAATATCAGTTCCTGTCTCCAACTGAAAATATAAATCCCTCTTTGATTGATATTGATTACAGGAAGGAAACAAAGCACTTATATTTCCCCATGTCATGAGAAACTCCTTCATTGCAATAAACACCCGGTTGATAGGGATATCTTGGGAAGGTAAATGATACTATATTTGTAAGCAAACTAAGAAATGGGCAAGTGCTGATTGTCCATATAGTTCATACATCCATGTAGCTTCAAATGCACCACAGCGGGCTATGAGTTTGTCAGATTCATAAACTAAAAAGATTGCATATATTATTAAGGTATGTCAAATGTGATTGCTATTTATTATTGCCCTTCCCCCCTTACTCAAATATCCAGTCCATACAAGTAAGTCCAGCTCAACTGAAGTAAACAAATTCATTGATTCAGTAATTTATGGCTTGATTTTAAAAGGGGCTGAGCCTGCAGGGCAATACCCAACATATGTTCCAAGTTAAGCGCAAGCCAACCCAGTAAAATTAGTGGTATCGATCACATGCTTAAAATGAAGCATAAACTTCAACTTTTTCTTGGGTTTGTGCTTGCCATAGCAAATCCTGAGTGCAAGAGGAACACCTGTAGGGTGCACCCCAACTTTGGCTAGTGGAAGGCGTAGCTGTGGCTGATGGGTGCCACTGCCGTACCTCATTGCCAGCAACATCCCCCTGGCACCTCGCCACCCCGACCAAATGCCCGGCTCAAACGAGGAGGAAAGGAGGGAGAAGACTGACGTGGCCCCACGTGGCCCCAGTGCAGCTACTCAGCCGTTATTTCACGCTACCCTTTGAAAAGTGAAGGAAAAGCCCCTCACCCTCCACGACAGAGTAACGGTTCAGCTCATCCGCCCCACTGGTCAGCAAAGGGCCACAGCTTGCTCCCTCCATCACTGCCAGCTTGGATTCTCTTCACTGGCTTCGGCGGGGGGACGTCCCTGCTCACGAGCATAGCTAGGAGCAGAACTGGGCTCTTTAGGGCGATATAAATGATGTCTCAAAGGAGATACAAAATTATGTTTCTGTAGTGACATCGGCCCAAATCACCTGCCTAAACCCATTCACCCTTTATAGCATTACAAAGCGAATGAACGTGTCCTCTCTGTATTTACAGCTTTATAGAAGCCAAAATTTTTCTTGCAATCCTCCCCACTGCTAGGTAATTATCTTGCCCTGATGTCTCCTTATCACACAGCTACTACAGCTAGTACAGGTTTCCCCGGGGTGGTGTTCACCCAGGACGAAGAGAAGGCAGCGTTACCCCAGACGACAAGCAGAACCGCAGGCAAGGTGGGACACGGCGTCAGCAAGTTACGCATAAACCAGGCGCTAGATTGAAATGGATGTACTCAGTGCTTGAACTGCTGAATTACTGAATTCATATGGGTGAAATTCTCTGACCTAAACTTACATGGGCTTAAAATGAGAAGTTTCACTGCATAACCAGAGGACGGGGGAAAAAAAAAAAGAAAGAAAGGAAAAAAAAAAAAAAGAGTAAAATTGCTAAGGAGAAAGCAAATGCATGAAAGACATTGCTAGCAAAAGGCAGCTGTTGACTCTGGGGAAACTCCAGTTCAACATCCATACCTTCCTGATCCAACTCCCATGGCTGGGAGGTTAATGAAGGTTGCTTTGCCTTTCTTTAAACCTCAAGTGAATGTGTAGGAGTCGTGTAGAGTTTGGCTGTATGGAGGTTAGATACAGCCAGAAACACAGGTAGCAACTCTGCCACGTGGGCTTGGTCTGCAGGAACATGGGGGGACACGGCTCCAAACCTCTTGCTCACCGCTTGCAGGAGGACATGGTTCTTCAGATCTAAGGCGAGCTGTTAGTTATTTTCAATCCCAGTTTGGTAGGTCACTGAGCTACACTGAGTTTGAAAGCCAGGCTTGATGTTTGCACCTTTTGAGCCTCACAAAAAGCCCTTGTTTACACAGAAGAGTCTGTTCTCAAGATAAAATGGGCTCAGCTGGAACTCAGGACAGCTGGGCATCTGATGACATCCATGACCTCACAGGAGGTTTAACATATAGCCCAGAAAAGGTGGCAAATATTTGCCTAAGTTTCTGACCTTTCACAAGCTAATCCAAAACAACTTTCCAAACGCCTAGGACTTCGCCACAACTTCAACTTCAGAACTTTACACACACGTACAAGCACGTCCAGGTTCACACCCTCCCCTCTTCCAGGGTCAGCCCCCAGCAAGGCTTTCAAAAATGAACTCACCCCCGACTTTTACTCTACGGAGTTGTTCTCCAGCCCCTTACCTGGACGACAGGGTGGCCTCCAGTTGGTGCCTTGACGGCCCCTCGGCTTCCCTCCGTCTCGTAGTGTGCCCGGTGGTGGGGCTTCGGCTGCACCTCGATGCGCAGCTCGTAGGAGCCGGACTGGCTGGAGAGCGGCCACTCAAGGGGCGGCAGCGACTGGACGGGCAAACTGGGCAAGAGAGAGACAACACCAGCTGAAACTCTTTAGCGCTTAATTTCTCAGAGCCCTGATCCCTTCTTCCTCCAAGTGCCCCAGCGGGGTTGCTCTCACCAAAACGTTTAGGGCTCTGCTATCAATATCAATGAGAATACGCTGTCCTGCTCACGGGTGATTAAAAGCTTTGCTGAACTTCAGGATGAACACAATAATTTCTGGGGGCCCACCTCCTTGCAGAGAAGAGAATATTTCTATTTCTTCAATGGAACTGAATATTTCTATTTCTTCAATGGAACTATCTGCAGCAGTTATATTTTTGCAGAGATCCCCCTCTTTTATCTAGCTGTTGCTGTGCATCTTAAACTTTGATCACAGAGCATATACTCTGAAATATCAACTCCATTTACCATTACTTACCAGTTGCGTAAATTAATAATATTTATTATTTTCATGAATATTAAAATGCACACGAATAAAATGCTGAATAGTCTTACCTGATACTAGTTTTCCTGTGATCAAAATACACAAGGGTTTATAACATGAAATTACTACATCGAAATGTACAACTAGAGCTTGCACTGGACTTTAAACAACTCCTATTTCGTTAGTACAAACTGCTGCCAGGACCCATCTCACAAGCTAAGGAGAGTCACAGCCCATGTTCTTTCACTCGCAATTTGTGTTTAGCAGGTTGGGAGCAGCACGGGATAACGTCAGCGCGGGGACAACCTTGCTGCCGAGCGGGACAGCAGGGCTGACAGGGTGCCAGCGGTGACGGCAAGTGGAGTCACACACTTGGCAACCTCCATCCTGGCAGACGTGCAGCGCTCAGGGTCCAGACCTGCGTGCCGCCCGCGCCAGGCAATGGAGGGAGTCGATGAGATTTGGGTTAAACGACCATTAACAAATTAACAACAACAATGTGACAACAATAAGTCACTTGGGGTTGACCGAATGCTCAGCCTGACTTGGAGCAGGGCGCTCTATTTTGAATCAGGAGATATTTGAAGTATTTTCATCCTTGGTGAAAATTTGTAAGCGAGACATTCCCTGAGTTTAGAAAAGCAAACAAACCACTTTCTTCAAAAGCTGCAGGATGGAACGAGAGTGTTCAGCCTTTGTCAAAGGCTGTTTGCAATCTCCTTTTTAGAGAAATAATTTGGAAAATTGAATTTTTCATATGCTGTGCTACCAATGAACCACTTTGATGATGTTTCTTCCAAACCCAGATTTTTTCATCTCTTGGAATCACAATGGATTGGGCTCCCATTAACCAGTGCTGCCCCTGAGCACTTAGCTCTGGTCTCAGCAGGACCTGCCCAAGCAAACACTCCCTAGGGAACACTACGTGTGACAGAGGGCATCGCACCACGAGAAAACACACAGCCACGAGAAGCATTACATACCTGCAGATAGGTATTGCAGGCACCAGTTGCTTTGTCCAGGATGGAGGTACCAACAAAATTGATTCTGGGGCTGAGTTTCTCCTGTCCTCCTGCTCACAAGGCCCGTGGAAGTCAACAGTCTGAAAGACGTGACACGGAATGCTGTTTTTGTGGGAAGGCATTGATGAAGGATCAGGGCTGGTTTTCCAAATTTTCGTGGGAACACCACAGGAAGGATCCGTAGGAAGGGTGTTCATAGCATCCATGGAAAGAGAAGCGCTGGGCAACTGCGTGTAAGTAACTGAAGAGTTGTCTTCTCTCAAGGGGATGCGAGGAGAAGACTGTGGAGAGGGGGTCCTTGACTGTCGTGGAGAAGTGGAAGGCAGCTGAGTACTGTAGAGCTCAGTGCAAGAGTACCTCCGTTTTGCACCTGGTGATGAAGACCTTGAGTTGGGACAGGGTGATGGTGAATGTCGTCCCAAGCAGGTTTCCTCCGTGATGCTTGTTCGTGGTGACATTATTGGAGAGGTTCTAGGAGAATAATGAGTATGGATGTTTTGAAACTGTGGACAAAGGTCATCACTAGGACCATTATTTGGTGAAACACATGGTGATGTGCAAGGAGATACATTTGTCTCTGAAATGAAACTTGCAGAGGAGCCGCTACTAGCTGGGCTCAAACACAGTGGTTCTCTGTAGCCCTCAAAGCCAGGGACAGGCAGGGTAACCCTTGGGCTAGTGGTAGCTGAGTTTGACTGATGTTCTACCAAAAGAACATCTGTGTCTCTGCTGCGGAAGGGACCCCCTGAATGAATCAGTTCATGATATGGAGTAATTTCAATCCTAGGGCTCGGAGCAGAGGCCCCTGCAGCGTTGGCAGGGTGTGTAGGTGTTGTCCCTATGCTATCTGGCTGTCCATATCTGCCCATGGGATCTGCAGAAAGGCTAGAAAAAGGCAGGGGGCATGGCTTGAGGCCACAGTCCAAGACATCATGAGCGTATGTAACTCCAGAGGGTGGGCTGTTGGTTTTATGTGGAGTCGGTTCTTCTGGAAAAAGAAGGGTCTCTTTAAGACTATAAATATTATTACAGAAGCTGAGCAATCATGGATTAAAAAAAATATATATATGCATATTTATAAACTGGTTGTGATCGGATATTAGGTAAATATTTTTTAAATTCTTTTTAACTTCAATTAATGCTTGTGAAAAGTACTGGATTAACAGCCAGGGAAGCTCAAGTGCTCAGAGCAGATGCAGCATGGACAAAAACACTGCAAATATCTCCATGCCGCCCGGCCAGGCTCCCTCGACCTGAGCCCTGAGCTCAAGGGATCACCTGGAAGGGTCGGCGCCACGTCAGCCTCTCTGCCCATTTCCGTGCTGGCCTCCCTACCCTCTCTGCCAAATATACCCCTTAGTGCCAACGGGGGCGTTGTGACTCTGGTCGCCTTTTGTCAACTAGGAGCTGGACTGAGACCATCACATCACAAACCCACTTCCACACAGGTCTACGTAAGACCAAAAGGCTGAGGAAGAGCTGTTGGTGAAGGGAGAAAAAAAACCTTACACAGCAAAGCCCAGCCAGAAAAGGCTTCATGAAACCAAAGCTGAGCTCAAGTTCTTGAATTAAACAGTTCTGTGTGCTGATTTGTTTGGCTCCATATCATGTCAACAAGTTTTGGTGACAGGTTTCACATGAGAAAGCACCAGATGATCGGAAAATATTCACAAATATTTGTTAGAAAAGAGATAGAAAGGATCCAGCCCCATGGTTACAGGCAATCACTTTCCAATTTCAGCTCAAGGAACGTTTTGGTCAGAGAGGGATTATAAAATACACAGTAACAGGTAAGTGTTCACTGCAACCCTCTCTCCTGGGGCAAAAACCCCCTCAGTTTTCAGAGATTCTCAATCTTGCAAACTATTTCCAGGTTGCAGAGTACAGGGATGCTTCTGGGCAATACAGAATTCCCACTGAGCCCGCTTCTGATGTCGTCCCAGCACCCCACCGGGTCCTCAATGCCAGCGGCATCCGAGAGAGCAGAGTCGGGCCAGGCATCCCCGGGACAGACCCCTCGATGTACATCAGCTTCCCCAGCCCGGGAGCTGAACAATATTTGTCTTTACACAAAAGCATGCAAAATGCTATCAGGATTTTTATGTTTTTAAAGATTTCAATGTATCCAGCAGGAAATATCTGAAGTAGCTCCACAGTTTGAGATTAATTCATACTATCTGCTCACCCCTGGGCGCAGATCAGTATGTGGCATAGGTGAAGAGAGTTTCATTTAAATATTTAAATAACTGTTCCAGCTTTTTCTCTAACTCCTACACTGCGTGAGGCAGCATTTCCCACGAGCAAATAATATTGTACGTAAAGCCAGGTAGGAGCTGACTGTCCTTTCTGCAAAAGTAGCGAAAGACAGTAATAAAACTTTTACACACAGATAGACTGTGATTTAATTTCAGGGTGGTTCTGTTGGTTTTCTGTTTTAAACGCTTCTTAGTTTAAGCAAATCCTAAAAAAAAAAATTATTTTTTCCTTAAAGCAAAATCCCTCCACTGATTTTTGACTACTGCTTTTTGTGCTCAGTGTTTTGCACAACCTGGAAGAAACCCCACAAAAAGAAAAAATGTTGCTGAGCCTTCGTGCTTACTGGGAAAACCCGACAGCCGACCAAACAAAGCAACACACAGAACGTCTATGTGACAGGACAGGAGACGACCGGGGGAGTCCAGCTTGCAGCTTTCTTAAGGTTCCCTCTGGCTTTTAATCCCAGCACACAGCTGTTTTGGGGATGGGGAAAACAGCAACGAGGCACTGAATTTTGAGCCGAACATATTTTTAGCATCGTTGATCTCGGCTATCAGAGCTTTGGCATTCACAGGAATAGCGTGTCATTCACACCACTCAAACTCTGACGCATCGAGCCTAGATACTGATGCTAGGATTCGCTCTGAATAAAACTCATCACTCCTTCGGCCTCAACAGAGCAACACACCCCTCTGCACTCACACGAAACATCCCTCCCACGGCTGTTGGAAGAATCACTCTGATTTAAGCTGATGCAAGGGAGAAAATCAGCCCCAAGCAGAGCGAGGCGTGACGCCAGGACTTGTGACGGGACTCAAACAGTGACCAGGAACAGCAAAAAAACACCTCTCCAGGCTCAACAGCTTCACATCAAGGAACAGGCGGCCGTTTCAGTTCCCCATGCGACACACCTACAGCGAGAGCTGCCCCCACCGCGCTTGTCACGCCGCATCGTCTGTGCCAGACACACAGACAGCAGGTGAAAAACTACAAAACTACAACTGCTCACAGCACTCGTCGAGCAGCAACGCTGGCGTGTGGAGATCTGTGTCGCGGGGTACGGGGAAAGCAAAGACCTATTTGTGTGCGCACGTGTAGTTTTTTAAAGTCTTGTGAACAGCAGACACACCCCACACACGCTTTCTGCCCATTAAAGATTGGGGATAACCCAAGGATTTTTTTTCCCCTCCTGAAATATTGCGTTTAAATGAGCACGTTAATCCCACACGCACACTTTCTGCCCATTAAAAACTGGGGATAACCTAAGTTTTCTTTTTTTTTCACCCTTGAAATATTGTGTTCAAATGATCATCACACACACACGCACACTTTCTGACCAGTAAAGAGTGGGGATAAACCAAGTTTTCTTTCCCCCCCCGAAATACTGTGTTTAAATGAGCAAGTTCATCCCCAGTATTCACCCTCCAGGAGGATCCACGTTACAGGTATTAATAACAACATAAGCCTTGTGAGTAACAGACACACCCCACACACACTTTCTGTCCATTAAAAATTGGGGATAAACTAAGTTTCCTTCCCCCCCCCAAAAAAACATTGTTTTTAAATGAGCACTTCACCCTTAGTATTCACCCTCCAGGAGGGCCCACGTTACAGATATTAATACCAACATAAGCCTTGTGAGTAACAGACACACCCCACACACACCTGCCCATTAAAAATTGGGGATAAACTACGTTTTCTTCCCCCCCCCCCCCCGAAATATTGTGTTTAAAGGAGCACGTTCATCCTCGGTATTCACCCTCCGGGGGGATCCACGCTACAGGTATTAATAACAGTGTTTACGCACAACAACAAGCTGCCGCATGCCCTTGCCTTCGCGCAGGGCTCCGGCAGAGTGCCGCTCCGCCGTGCTGCAGGGGCCGCGGGGACCGGGATTGCTCACCCGGCGCTGGCAGGCAGCGAGGCAGGCGGGAGCCCTTTGCCAAGCAGACAACACCCACAGCCTTCCGTAGAGCAAAAATATTTAGTTTCCCCCCGCATGGCAAATTATCAATAAGGCAGGCAGCGGCGCTGGAATGCGGGCAAGACTGCAGACAAGAAAAACCTCGGCTGGTTTGAAGAGCGCTCGGGGAACCGCGCCGGGCAGAGATGCCCAAGGGCTGAGGCTGCCGGCCCTGACTCATCAGCATCGTCAGGAGCCGGGGCTTGGGGAGATCTCCCCACCGAGTCCCAGCCCTGCCTAACTTCGGAGGTACAATGAAATCACTGTCCCGGTCGCTGTTGCCCACGCGTGTGACGACAGGGTCTGTCGCCATGGAAACGCCGGTGATGCTACAACGCAGGGCTCGGACCTCACCCCGGGAGGGAGACGCGGCGGTTGGGTGAAGCAGCAAGTGCTGCTCTCTGGAAATAAACGGCTCTCCCGTCGAAATCAGGAGAAATTCTGCTTTTTGCTTCAGTAGGAGGGGACTGACTACCCCGCTCCGGACAACTTGGCTAAGGCAGGCTGGGGTTTGGAATCCGCTGGAGGAAGGGGCAGACCCGAGCCAACATCCCAGCTTCCCCGGGCGAGCACCACGGGAGTTCGGCTTTGTAAACAGTCGAGCTCCTGCCTTTGAGAGCCGGGGGACTGGGAGAGGTTGCTCCCCAGCAGCCCGGCTGCTTTCTCTCTGCATTTGCAGGCACCAGCAGGAACGCGGAGCAGCCCCGGGCACAGGAATGGCTCTGGGCAGGGGGCCCCAGCGATAGCCATGCTTCTCCCCGAACTGCCAAGGTCAGCTTGGCTGGGGTGGCCGGAGCTGAGGACATCAAACCTCACACTGCTGGCCCTCTGCCACCCTGGGGATCCAGGGAGCAGCCCTGCCGCCCACCAGCTGGGCTCCCCAGGGAGGTGAGAGGCCATTGCACCCCCTTCCTTACGAGAGAATAATTATGTGACCGCTCAACCTGGCAAAGGTGTTTTTCAAGAACTGAAGCAGCTTTGAAACCTCTGTGTGAAAGCCCCAGAGGTACAGCTTTGCACCCTCGGTTGTGCCAACTTCAAGGCTTCATCTAGCTCCGAATATTACATGCCAGAACACAGACTGAAATCCTCCTGCAAAGGAAAAGGACCATCCTCTCCACTGCTTTTATGATGGACATCTTCTCAGAGAGCGGCAGGTTCGTCAGAGCTCCTCTGACACCCCTCCGCACGGGTGGTTACGGGGCTTCCCCCCTCCCCGCACTCGGGCATTTCCCAACCTGAGGTTTCGCTGCTGAATCAGCCTCTGATTCAGTACCAAAAGATCCTGCTTGTTTGCAGGGGGGCTACAAGAAAGCGAGCTTCGCACCCAGACAACACCAGCACCTCCTCGAGTTCTCAGCTTTACTGCCTCCAAACCGACTTCACCACTGCCCTCTGCCACCCAAGTCTCGTGACTGGGGAAGTCCTGCCTCCAAGCCCCCACCCAAACTGCCTCCAAGCTCTCAGCTCTTATTCCCCCGCTTTTTTCCGCAGCCTTTACCCAGTTTCTAGTTCACAAGAGCATCTCTCCCCACAACCGGGGATGGGAGCGGGGCTCTGTGTGCTGCCGTATCGCAAACAAACAGCAAACCAGCTCCTACAGAGACTCACGCACGCTGCGGGCAGCTCCAGCAACCGTCTGGTGGGTGGGCAGCCTCCCAGGTGGGTACCTGCAGCACTGCCATTAGCACTGATTACCCAGAGGAGGTAAAACCCAGGTGAAAAAGATCAAGGGGTTTAAGCTTCAGAGGACTTAACCCTTGATTTGGAGAAAAAACAAAAAAACAAAAACAAACAAAAAAAAACCCCAACAAACCTCCTTTTCACACACGTCTGAAAGGCAGAAAGGAAAACCCACGCTGGGTCCCGCTGGGCACCAGCAATTTCCCAGCTGGGAATCAGACGGGATGCACACCACTGTGTTCACACATGGCTTTGCAAGGGCCCACCCTCCACTGTTTTTTAAACAAGGCAGTGACTTCAAAGCCACGCAGTCAGCCAAATGTGACCTTGCCAATTAGCATGAAATTAGGGAATAACAGATCACCCCAGCAACTGCATTCCATGGCGGGTTTATACAAACCATAATCTAGGAAAAGCTAAAGATAGCGCCCGCGGGACGAGGGGGACAAGGGAGGGCAGGGGCAGGAGTTGGGTTTTGACCTCACATCCGTTTGCTGCAGCGCAGCTCCTGGGATTTAGATGGAGTTACTTATTTGCATAAGTAAAAGAGTCCAAATTTAATTTGCTCCTTTTTTTTTTTTTAATTGATTTGCTTATTGTAATTTGAAGGGGCCAGTCCAGAGCTTTTTTGCATTTTTCAAAAGCCGAGTCGTCAGTTATTTACACTGGCTGCTTGGAAGCTCAAAGTGAAAGTTGGTTTCCTGAGTGAAATCTGGTATTCTCTGTTACATGCGCATATTTGTCTCTTCACTGCGGGGCAGCCGCCGAACACTGCCTCCTGTGTTACTGAGCCAGTCACCAGGGCTGAGCTGCAAGCACTTTATTTATTTTTTTTTCCTTTTAATAGCTTTGTATTGGGGAGAAAGAGAAGGAACAAGGCAAATTACACAGGGCCACAAGACGTGGCGATGTCCCTGGGAGCCTGACCTACATGAAAACAAGCATTTAGAGGAATATTAATATTTATAGATGCTCCCTGCTTCCCCTCTCTATGTTATACACACACAGACCTTGTAGATCCGTATCACCAGATGCAATATAAGAGTCTGCTGAGCTACAGCAAAGGCTTGAGCCTACGAGAGAATACTCTCTCCCATTTGCATTCACACCTGTTGAGGATTTTGTCTGGAATCTTATTTAAAGATGGGTTTTGTTTGGATTTTAAGTTTCAAAACACCCCTCAGAGGACCAGTTCTCAGGAGGTTTAACCTCAAATATTAAAAATTATGTGGCAGCTTTACCAATCAGTGGATCATCACACAGTGAACACGGAACAAAAGCGCGTGAAGCGAGCTGCTGAAGCAGAGCAGATGTCTGGCTTTCCAGCATTTCGTCTCTCACAGGGGCCAACGACAGGTATTATGGAGTAATGCAAAAAAGCAGTTATCAGAACTTACTCATCTGGGAGCCCCATTTGCAGGAGCGAGTTCAAATGCTCGCTGACTTTCTGTCAACCTTCTCCACTGAGAAACAAGGATCTTCAGCACCTTTCAAGTTTGAAATAAGCTAAAACCTGGGATACCACTAGCAATACCTCCCCCTGTATCTCTCAAGGGAACGCATCTAATGCATTTTTTTAAAAGGAGATAGAAAATATCTTCAACGCCCAAGCGAAATCACAATTTCAACCTAACAGCGCAGGATCCCCGCTTTGCCCAAACTTCCCAAAGCCTCTTCACCTGGGCACGACTCTGAGCTCAGCCTGCTGAAGGCAGATGTTTCTGGTTTGCAAATGCTGAGGAGAAGATAGCTAATTAAAGCCTGGCAAGTAAGGGTAAAGCAAAAGGCACATGGAAAACGGCACTTCGTACAGCACTCCTGCTTTCGGAAATGGTTGGCTTAGCGAGGAGTATCTAATATTAATAATATTGACCGTAGGATTTTTATTTCCCCTTTTTCCCCCCTGTCGCTTTTATAGCGGTCCATGTTCCTGTTGTCTCAGGCACACATAAGCACTCCTGAGTGCCAACTGCTTTCAGTAAGGATATTTCTGGCATTTCCATGGCAACAAGTTGTGATATAGATCCTACTTTTAAAACACAAGCTTAGGTGGATACTGTCAAATCCCAACCTCTTAAAAAAAATTGTTTATCAGAAAATAAACTTTCGTCCCAATTCATTCCTAGAGCCCCAAATTTACATTTTTTTCCTTAAAAAAATTTTTTCAAAAAAAAATTTTTAAATCCCATTTAGCAAGTTTACAGAGATTTGTTATTATAGGACTTGTCGTGAGCGGTGGGTGGAGCAGGCCAGACTCTGAGGAAACCAGAGCCTCTTTCAAACAGGCTTTGAATGTAGGAACCAGACTGAAGTGCTGGGATCCACAGACACTCCTCTGGTTTTGGTTCCATTTTGAACCCGCCACTGAAAAGGACTTGTTTTCCCGACTGCAGTTCAGACGAGGCCAGAATCGCACACGAACAAGGAGCATCATTTACCACCGGCATGTGGATAAAGCCCTTTCTCAAAATTTGAACATTTTCTGTCCTTGTGTAAACATGCTTTAATCTTTTGTACATTAAAGGTCGCGGATGTATACTGGATTGCTTACAGACTCTAGCTGGTGCCTTTTCAAAGCGAGGGAGAATGTTCTCCAGATTACAATGCTAGTATATATGGTTGTGATTTTTTTTTTTTATGCTAATGATTTCCATCTTTGGAACAAACAAAATTACTACTAATTATAGTTTCCAGTCATTCAAATGTGGAGAAAGCAGGCTCAAGAAGGATGTTACTTGTACTACAAGCATACACTGCTCTGCATTTATGTGGTTTGAAGATTAAACTTTCTACCCCCCACCTACGTACTATTATATTCTGTGGAACTTCCCACTTAAGGCCTCACAGCAGTACTCCCTACTATAAAGATGTGAAAAAAACCAGCATCTGAAGCTTTCACTGAGATTTAATGTATTTTCATTAAAATCACTGACCTCTCCCCATCGTGGATTTATTTTTGCATGGTTTGATCTACATTAAACCTTGAAAGAAAATTCAGCGTTGTACATCCAATGACATTAGTCATCCTCACTCAGCCCTGATGCTGGTGCACATCTGTATATTTAAACAAGTATACAAAGAATAAAACTCAGTAACAACTCCCCATTTCGCTAATGATACCATGATTCAGGCCTAACAGGTCTCCTCCTGCACCGTCCCCTAGGAACACAACATCTCTCTCTTAAATGCCCTAGAGAAATGGCACCTCTCAACTGTGCAGAATCAAAATGAATGTATCTTAGAAACAATAACCCAGCAATTCTTTCCTCTGGGTCCCGCTTCTTTTGGCTTTGTCTGGTTTACATAAATCTGTATTTTACAGGACAGGAAGTATTGCTTTTTAGTATCATCAACAGAATTATCATTCAGAAAGTCAGGGAACACTTATCACAGTGCTCTTCGTATCACAGACTTGCATAAACTCAGAAAAGTAGGAGAACAGTCTGCAAATCTTTCTCTTTTTTTCTTTAATTTTAACTTAAGCTTATGGTGTTTGGACCCAAACTGGAAACCAGATCTCCCCAGCTCCTTGCCATCCAAGCAGGATGGTAAGACTCATTGCAGGTAGCTAACTCCTTATGGCTCCTAGACCCGATGCTCAAGCTGCCTTTTTGAGTTTCCAGAACACCCTCTACCATGATGATGACGGTCACAAGGAGACCAAGCGAGCTGACCTCTTCTGCTTCGCCTTTCACAGCTGCGCTTTCATGCCCGGGTGCACAACCTTGTAAATAACAGGCAGGTCCCACAGCCGCTTTCAGATACTCGATCACCAAGATGGGGACCAAGCCACTCTGCTGCCAGTGACAGCAACCACTCACAAGCGCCTGCAGGCGAAAGCAGCACCGCAAAACCCGAGAAGCCCGAGCCCGTCGAGCAGCGCACGGCCCGGCATCCCTCGCCGCGCCGGTCCGGGCGGCCAGAGCAGGGCACACGCCCGGCTGCGGCCCCACCGAGGGTCCCGGCGGAGCTGGCCCCGGACAGGGCAGGGGCCCGGCAGCTGCCCGGGTTTCCACCGCCCTCCGAGGGGCTGCCGGAGGGCGCAGGAAGCGCCCGGCCCCGGGAGCCGCTGGGTCCGGCAGAGGCGGCCCGTCCGCCCCGTCGGGGCGCGGCACCGGCTCCTCCTGCGGCGGCGGCTCCTCACCAACCTTCGATCGGCTTCAGGTAGTCGTAGTCGAAGAGGATGGAGAAGTCAAACTCCTCCTGCGGGCTGCCCTCCCGGGCCGGGCCGGGGCCGTGCCCGGGCCCCCCCTCCTGCGGGTCGGGCTCCGGAGCCGGGGCGGCGGCGCTCATCGCGGCCAGGGCCCGCCTGGCAGCGGCGGGGCGAGAGGGGACGGGAGGGGAGGCTCGCCCGGGGCTGGCCGGCTGCCGAAAGGAGCCCGGAGTGCCACAGCCGCCGCGAAACCCGTCGGTATCCTTCCAAGCGCGAGTGGAGAGGAGTTAGAGGGGAGCAGAAAAAAATTTAAAAAGGAGGAAAACAAGCAAAAAAGATCTCCCGGGGGTCGCTGAGGCGGGCGCGGCTGCCCCCGACGGCGGGGGGGTGGGTGCGGGCGGCGAGCCCCGGCGGCGGCACACGAGGGGACCGGCGCGACGAGCGGTGGCAGCTTCCTGCTCCCGAGCAGCCACCTGCCGCCGGGGCCGCCCCCGGGGAGGAGGAGCCCGGCCCGGCCCGGGCCGCACCGCACCGGCCCCGGGGGAGCGGGGGTGCCCGCGGGGGGGATGCCTGCGGGGGTGGGAGAGCGGAGGAGAGGGGTCTGGGGAGGAGGGGAGGCGGGACGGGGAAGGGAAAAGCGGGGCTGCAAGGGAAGTAATGGCCTTGCACAGGGATGGGAGCCTCCGGAAACCCCATTCAGCCCCCATTTGGTGCCCGTCTCTGCCCCGTTACCCTAGGTTGAGCATGGGTTGCTGTCTTGCATGCAGCCTCCTCCTCCCCAGCAGTTAGGCCCCTTTCTGTTGAGGTTTCCAGGGTCTCCAGCAGCTCCAGGCAGCCCAGGTGCTGCCCTTGCCTTCTCCAGGCTTCACGCATTGCCCGCCATGCGCTCCTACCTCCCATCGCCGGCAGGTTTCTGGGTGCATCTCCTTCTGTAGTCACAGGCCAGCCTCTCTTAACTGGAGCACCTTTAGAAACGTCAAGTCCACCCTGCACAAGGCCTCTGTTCTCCTCCTGCCTCGCTCACAAACAGTGTTTCAACAGAATGGGCTCTCGTTTCCTGCCCTGCTGACCACACCACCAGCTCTGCCAGCTTCCCCAGGTACCCATGGCCACCTTCGCCACATTGACTCTATTCATCACCATCTTCCCTAGGCCCTTCACAGGGTGCTGGTCACTGCCTCCCAACAGCCTTCTACCCCTCTGATGGCTGCTACGACCAGCGATGACTTCATTCGTGGGTAACTGGAGATCCTAAATTTGTGTGTTTAGAGCATCTGTGGTCAGAAGACTCTGTTCCCTCGCTTACCTTTTTGTATGGTCCCCTTTATTACTGTACGGGTGGCTGTCACCAGGTCTGTGGGTTTGAAAATTGCTCTTAGTCTGTAGACAGGGAAGGGAGGCAAAGGCAGAGGGACCAAGATCATTTAAAAAGTATTTTGGTGTTTACTTCAACTTGTTTTTATTTGCTAAGCCTGTTAGCATGACAGCATTAACTACATTACAAATCTGACCCTAAGTTACTTGTCTAAGGTCACAGAAAGTCTGTTTTACAGCAGACACGAACCAGGATCGCTATGTCTAGCTTTATACCCTGTCACCTTTATCATTAATATGGACAGGCAAGTAATGACAAATCACCTTCTCATCACACCCTTTTGCTCCATCCTTTGCCAGTGCAGAGTGCCAGAACTCGGGCTTTTCCTGTGCTCTGAAATCAGTTTCTACATCGAGCTTCTGAAGAACCCCAGCGGTGAGCTTTGTCCCAGATGGTCACCCCGCTGCACCTACTGGGAGGCGTTGGGGGCACCTAATGGTGAGCAGAAACACTGCACAACGCTTTCGGGTGTGAAAGGGGGAAAGGGGAACTGCAGACACTGCTGTTGTGACTGCACAAAAGCAAGGGAACAGTCAGCCTGGAATTAGGCCTTTATGGCATTAATTTGTGACTGGAAAGCGCCAAGGGATAGGGAAACCTGACTTTCAGAAAGGGCAGGTGATCCTGCAGGCGGGATGTGCCAGGGTTTTTACTGATGTATTTACAGAAGGAGACGGTTAGCTGGAAATACGGGTATATTCTCTCTATACGTTTCCCACTGGAGTACAATTTAAATGGAGAGGGAAAAGCCATTGTTCCATATTCACAGCCACTAGATTAATGAGGGATTTCACTGCAATCAATGCCACACTTGAACTCAGCAGAGACTACAAGGGCAATATTTTTTCTTGTTAATGCATAATATACATAGTAACACAATAGCTTCCTTGGACCAAACCGTCGGAACTTTCTCCTGCGCACGCTGCCAAAACAATGGGGAACAGGCCTTTGCTGGGTTTCAGCACACAGCCCTGTGTGGATGTGCACGCGCGCGTGTAAATGGTGCGAAAAGCTGAAAGGCTGTGTCTGTCTCCTCCCGCGCACCACGACGCCGCGTCCTGACCCGCGGTGGCTCCGCGCTCAGCGCAGGGACCGCTGAAGCCCACTGTGGCAAGGATCCAGCGCTCGCTCTGCGGTTGAGCTGGAGACCACACTTAAAGCCTGCCCCATCTGCTGCAGCGATTCTTGACGCTGCACGAGGCGCTTGCTCTCTGCAGTTCCCCTCGTGTCTGGTTCAGCCAGAGACAGGGCTCTGCTGCCGCCGGGCACAGGCGGGGAAGCCAGAGCAGCCGGTGGTTAGTGGTCGTGGCTACCAGCACTCAGAAATGAGGCCACCCCAGAAAGCTGCAGATGGGGTTGAGCTCTTACCCCCCGGAAAAATGCGTGGGGAACGGAGGTGGCCCACCCTTGGGGAACACACGCTGCTCTGTCCGAGGGCTTGATTCATTCTGAATTGTTTAAATGTGAAGAAAACATACATTAAATTGGCCTATTTATATATCTGTTCTAAAATGACGCTTACCGTTCGCTGGAGCGCTAGCCTTTTATCATTGGCCCTTCTATTTAAAATTCATTAGGAAAACCAAATACACTTGCTGATCTTGGCTTAGCACTAAAGAGAGCTGTCACCCTTGCAGCTAACAACCCAAGGAGCAAGACTGGATAGCCACAAAAGGAAAAGACACAAAAAATAACATTGGCCTTTTTAAGTAAGATATGATGACTAGCAGGAGCGCATGGGGAAACGACCCCCACTTCTGCTAAATCTTTATCCGATCCTGTATCCTTAATTTCCTAGCTTGCCTGCAATCCATTAAGCATGTGAAGTTTCAAACTTATCCTCAGCTACTCCTAGAATTAGTAATACTCCACAAATGGAAAATGTACCTTTTGCTTTCCAAGCTGACCATGTCATCCGAAATAGTTTCACTGCTAATACATGTGATCATAAATTCTGACACTGGCGAGGAACTAGGGTGACAAGACAGCAATGAGAAAAGTGTTAGAGAAACGTAGGAATTAGCTCAGCTTATAGGATTCAACTCTTTTGCCCAGCAGACGGCTTGAGAGATGTCAAGCAGCAGTAGCCACCGGGCACAGGATGGACTGGATTCCCTCTGCTGCCTTCTGCAGCTCACAGGGCACGTAAGGACATTGGTCCCATATGACCGCTATGGCATAACGCATAGGAATAACAGTTTCCACAGGCCTTGAGCGCACAGAGGTGTGAGTTATAATGCTATACTCTGTGGGCTGTCTTGGAACCTACCAGTGTGTTATTTCAAGTAGAAATGGTGCAAATCCACAAAATATAGATCTGGCCTAAATGTTAGATATATGCATGAAACCATTACTAGGTACAAGCAGCTGCAGAATTCAGCTGAAGTGACAGCTGCGGTTTTTGGAGACCTCCAAGGACTGAGCGTACTTTAGTTGAGACCCAAAAAATGCTCTTGAGCCAACAATGAGAATAAAACATTATAAATTGTTTAAGTTTTAGCTGTTATAGCTACATAACTGACAAATACTGCCCACACTGTGTCATTAATAATTAGTGATGAAGAAAAAGCAGGGAGACTACTAGACTTAAATAGACCGTGGACTCTTCAGCTCAATACATACACTCAGAAAAAGCGTCTGGCCACTCCAAATCAAAGGAAAAACCCAAACAACAGGACAAACGCTTCCTAATGCTTGTTTTCCATTCGGGCTGGAGCAAAAGGCTGGAATAAAGTATCCAAAGACTGGAAATACTAGTTGGTTTCCCTAAATCTCAATCTTCTTCATTTCAGAAACACTTCCTTCCTACGAGGATCGTCCATTTATTTCTCCTGTTACCACTATCAAAAGGGCGACGTGGCCACAAGCCCTGGCCACTGGTCACAACTCCGCTTGGGCCCACAGCACCCACAGTAGAGAGCTGGGAGTCAGCATTAACTCCTTTTTTTCTTTTTTCTTTTTTTTTTCTGCAAAGCTGTTTTCATGAGCCAAAAAGGTGTTTCAAGAACTTAAGCAAAGTCTGTCCTTGGCAGCATTAACAAAAATTGCAGCCACGTATACTTGCAGCAGGCTCTACACAGAGCAGAACTGGAAATACATTGTGCTGCCATTTCAGGGAACTGGAGAATGGAAGGAGTCCTTTTCCACATAGTTGGATCGGTGCTTGCCTTTGGCAGGGTTTTGCTTTAATAAACTTTAAAAGTATGTGAATACTGGACTACCTAGGTACTAGGGGACAAGGAATCCAAAAGCAAAGCTAAGAAAGAGTACTTTCTAGTGTAATATAAACTATGATTTAGAATGTACTTAATGTATTTTTTGGTGTTGAAGTTTACTGCAGATGTGAGTTATCATTTACTATTTTCAGTTTCTACTTATACCATCCCATTGTATTCCCTGTACCACTAATAACTTCACTAATGCAAGCGATCAGGTGCTGCTCCGAGCTGAAGAAAGTTTTAGATGAGCTTTTCAGAAGTACGATGACCGTGCTAATTATCACGTGGCCAACATTAGATAATTTACACTGGATCTGTAATACTGTAATACCCTCATATTAAACTTTTTAAAAGAAAAAAAGGTAGAGAAAAGTGGATTAAAAATGCTGCACGTCTATTTAGCAGCTAAAACACAAAGAAAATACGAGTCAATGCTGCCTTAAAAATCTAAGCGTTCTAATGGTGTATGTGGCAGGCATTAGAAATTTAACAGGCAACTAAAACTTGCACATGGACTTAATCCAAGCTCTTTAAAATGAGCTCAGACTGTGAGTGACTAGTTGCTTGGTCTGGAGTGCGGGGAGTGCTATTAGAGGGAAAAAAGAGAGAGAGAGAGAGGGGGGAGAAATATTCTGGTACTTCCTTTGAGACACACATGCACACACGCTACTATTCAGTTTTGGGGTCAGGTTGAGTCAGAGATATTACCCCCCAATTTTAGGCTTAAAGTGGTTTGGCAAGAAAGGACGATGGAAAAAATTGCTCCTATCTCCATGTTCCTATTAAGTTCTGAAGTCTGCTATGCAAACCAAAGGAATGCACATATCATAGTTTAAAAAAAAATAGATTAAGCCAGTAGTGGAAAAGAAGTTGTAGGATATTATTATCCTTGGCTGTTTTCAAAAAATGAATGATGAAACATTGCAGTTAGAATATCTATTGGAATGTTATAAAAGAGTGCTCCAATTATGTCAGTGTCCCATCTGTGAATGTGATTCCTGCCCTGTACGAAAGTCTCTGAAATCATTTGCTGACAGGTAGCTGGTGTAACCGTGTCCCACAGGGCAGGCTTCCAGCTGGAAAGGGGCTATCTCGAGGGACAGAGCAGCAACAGATGTGGGACAACAAGACGACACAGGGACTTGGGGTCACCTGATGAAAAATCTCTGCCGTGGCTAGTGTCTTGCTGACACCTGCAGAAGCACAGCTCAGGGAGCAAAGCTACTAAAGCATCTTTTTGCTAGCGGGGTGTTCGGCTATGCAAAGCCTCTGTTCCCCATTCTGAGCCTGCTCTAATCATAAAAGGGGGCTATGGCTCAAAATTATTAACACATCATCGTTCACACACCCTACATTAATGAGACTCTTGCACTTTGTTGTGGGTGCAGAAATCCTCCCAAAGCCAGAGACTGATCCCGGAAGTGCCATGTGCTATTAACCCCTGGCAGTTTCATGCAGCTCTCTTTGTGGAAAGGTTGGGAGCCGACTTCTGACATGCAGGCAGGTTGGTGCCAGGGTCTGCTCCCATTGCCCCTAAGCCACTGGCAGGAGCAAGCATTTTGAATAAGGGAAAAATACATGCCGGGACCCAGGAATATATTCTTTCTGGAGCATCTCTGGACTGTGTCATGGAACTGACTGCACTGCTCGTCTGGCTACTGTGGTTTCAAGTATTTGATCTGGGGGAGAAAAAAATAAAAAAATCAGTGCCTTTCATTTCGGTCTGTGACTGCAGGGCTCTGGGGAAAGCAGAGCTGCGCAGCAATGGAAGGAGCTGTGGTAGCTGCCATTGGAGTGCTGCCTTCTGCTTTGATCCACTGCTATCCTATAGCAGGTGAGAGCCAGAATTTACCAGCACTGAGAAGTGCAAGAAGTCTCCTTTCCTGCTCTCTCTGCAGCAAAATAACTTCTCCGGGGTGTTGTGAGAGTGACTAAGAGCAGCTGAAGCGCTCAGGAGAGAGGGAGTTTTGTCTGTAGAAAGCCGAGGATACACGAGGCAGGGCAATGGCCTGATCCTAAGGCGGTATAAAGCCGCTCAGAGCCTTTCCATTGGCTTGTCCGAAACTCGGAGCTCTCGGATGATCCCCTCCGGGTGTACGTGTTAATGAGTGTGTTTTGGCAGGTGCTTGGGGAGATTTGCTACGGCAGGAGAAAACAAATAGCCGCTACTAAGGGCCCTTCAAACGAAGCCCTGCGATTCCTGCCTCGTATTTCCCCCCCCTCCCCCCCGGCCATATCCCGCACGCCCCCTCCGCCGGCCCCGGGGGCGCCCGGGGCTCTGAGTCAGCGGCCGAGCGGCGGTGCCAGCGGGCGGGGAGCGCGGCGGGCAGGATCGTGGCTGGACGGAGGGAGGGCGGGGGGAGAAATCTAAAATGGAGCGAGTGGATGGAAAAGCGTTTCCCTTCTCCACGCCGCTCCCCGGACCGGTCGCCCTGTAAAAATGGCAACTCACCTGCGCCTCCCGCCCGGCCCGCGGGGTGCAGCGCCGAGCACCCCGGGGGAGCGGGCAGGCCGCCTGGGCAGGGGGCTGCAGGGCCCGGGGCGAGCAGCCGGGCTCGCCGCTCCAAGGGTGCTTTATAAGAGCCGGGCTGCGGGCGGCGGGGGGTTTCCTAGCGCGGAGCATCCTCCGCCTGGCCCCGCCGCTGGTGGCCGCGCCGACCCCGAGAGCCCCAGGCACGGCTGTGCCCGGAGACCCCCGTCCCTGCCCGCTAACACCTCTCGGAGAGATGCCCCTTCCCCCGGCTCCGTGCTGGCATTACACAGCCGCTGCCGAGCCTGCAGCCCCCTCCGCCTCCCCGGGCAGGGCCGCTCCCGGCGCCGCGCCCTCCCCCGGGGCCCACAGCCTCGCTCGCCGCCGCGGGAGGAAGACGGAGGATGCCGCGGACCCTCCTCGACGACTGCCCCCCCCCGCCCCGCCTCGGTGAGGCCGGGGCGGTAGCGGGGAAATCTCCCCCGGGGAGGAGGGGGCGATGGTTCGGGTGGGAGCGGACCCTCGGGCGGCGCGGAGCGGCCGCGCAGGGGGCGCGCACCGAGCGCTGACAGCGGGGCAGACTCCTCCTCTCGCCGCGCTTAACTCTTGCCTCCACCGGCACCGGCGACACCGCGGCGGCGGGAGGGCAGCGCGGCGGCCGCACGGAGTCCCCCCCCACCCCCCCCGGCACGGCTCGCCCCCGCCCGCACGCCCCGCGGGGACCCCGACGGGAGCCGCGGGCATCCCCGAGGGCAGCGCGGCCGCGGAGCAGCCCGCACCAGCGCGGCCGCGGGCTCCGCCGGGGCCGGGGGAAGCCGCCTGCGACGCCCCGAGCCCCCGGCCCGGGCAGGGGACGGAAGGGTTAAGCGGCCGGGAGGTTAGTCAGCGAGACTCCCGGGGTGATGGCTTGGAAGAGGAGAGTCCCCCTGGCTGAAGTTTAAAGGAGGTTTCTCCAGACAGATTTGTATCGCCTTCGCGGAGCGCTTCAAACCAAACCTAGAGCCAGTCCAGTCCCTTTCCCCGAGGGACCTTCTCGCCATGAAACCCTTCCTGCCCACCCAGCCGAGCTGTCTGCGTGCGAGATAAAACCGGCAGGATAAAGCACCGGGCCCGGGGGGTGACCTAGAGACCCCCGGGGAGGGACACGCACGGGAGGACACACACACACACAGAGCACAGACACACAGCGCGGGAGTAAGACCCTACCTTGATCCATAGACCTCATGATGTGGTGGTAATGTACCAGCCTGCAGGCAGTTTCTCTCTGCATCAGGAATTAAAAAAAAAAAAAAAAAAAAAATCAATAGCAGGGGAAAAAAAAAAAAGAAAAAAAAAGAAAAAAAAAGGGAAGAAAAAAAATCTTCTTTAAACCATGTTCAACCAGTGCCGCCCGGACAGAGGGAACCCCTCTTGCTCGCCTCCTCCGTAAGAGTTTGGAGGTGCAAAGAGGGATCCGAACTGGGCTGAGCTTGTTCCTGAAGTGAAGTCAGTTCTCTGCTCTGAGATGAGGGTTACTAGAGAGGGAAAGGCCACTTCCTTCCCTGCTCCGAGTGTTTATAGTCTTTGAATGCTGTAAAATAACGGGATTCCCTCACTGTTTCCTCCTGTTTATCCCAGTGCCATGGAAACCCCTGGATCGCCTCCATCTCCCAAACTGAGGGCTTTCCTGCAAACTTCACACTCAGGAATCCATGACGTCTCCCAGCTCCGGGCCAAGGCAGCTCTGCGGCTTTCTCAGTCTGCAGCACAAGCACTTAATTGTTGAGCAGAAAGTCAGAGAGCGAGAAAGAAAGAAATATGGATGATGTTAAAAATCCCAGTGTGTGCTTTTTAAACAAAACTTGCAGGCACTGCAAAGCCTTTCAAAGCAACGGGGCTTCTGTGCAGAAGTTTTCCTTCTTCCCAGCAGAGACAAGCTCGGGCTGCTGCTGCTTTTACCTTTGAATAAATCATTCAGAAAACTCAAGTCCCCAGCTTATATTTATGTCTTTTAAATTCGCCAGCACCCTATTAATACCCATCTTGTTACTGGCACGGGTTTTGGCTTCTAATTACCACTGGCTCAGTTCTCCATACAGAAGACGAAAAGTTAAAAAAAAAATAAATCGGTTAATTTGTTTAGTGGCATTTCACAGACCTCTCTCTGTTTCTATTTTTAGATCCATTTAGAAGAGAGAGGAGCAACCCCATGGATTTCCATTGATACACGTGGAGCTCAGCAAGAAAGAAATAGCCAAGGAAGCCTCCGAAACCAAGACAACCCGTGTGTGTTTACACATGCGATGTATAAACAGGAAAATAAAGCAAAAGAAAACAGGAAAATAAAGTCAAAGATGTCGTGAACCCTGTGCTGTCTGTCTTACAACGTATAGTTTTCACTAACGCGTTAACGAGCATGTGTCTCTCGATACCGTGCTGGGACCGGTACCTGCCTGCAGCTGAACTTAGGTGGATTTTTTTCCAGAAGAGATGAAGAGTTCACGCAGAGGGAAGGCTCCGGCGGGGATGGCGACAGCTCCGCGGCCCCCGGGTGCCCGCGCAGAGGCGCGGTGCGGGCCGCGGTGCGGGGCGGCCGCCGGGGTCCGGGGGAGCGGCGGGGGGAGAGCCAGGGCAGAGGGACTTGGCGGCGGGAGGGCGGCCTGGCACCCGCCCCGCGTTTCCACTTTTCACTCTTCGGAGTCCCAAAATCGACTCGAAGGAGGTATCGCCATCAAACTTTCTGCTTCTCCGGTTTGTTGTCCTGCAGGCTAGCAACTGCAGGCAGGCCAGGGAAACTCAGCGCACCTCACTTTCCTAGCTTTTGTCATTTTTGGACGGGCCGAGGCGGAAATACCTCCCCCGGCTCTTAGAGAACCGGTTCCCCCCGACCCCCGAGGTGCGGCATCGGGGCTCCCCCGCACCCCTCAACTCCCCCCCCGGAGCCCCGCAGCGAGTACCCCCCTCACACCCCCGGGGACTTTTAGGGAAGCCTTTTCCTCCCCGTCCCGCAGAGGCTGAGCAGGGACCCCTCTGCGCCCCCAGCAGCGATGCCGCCGGCACCCACCGCTCCTCTCCTGGCAGGGGGTTCTCCCGCCTGAGCCCCAGGCGCTCCCGGCTGGCAGAGAAGCACCGAAAAGCCGCGTCTGACACCTAGGCTCGACCTGGATGCTCTGCCCTCCACCCGCCCTCTCAGGGGGCCGCCGTGGGGCCGCGATATTGACGAGCAAGATCCCGCAAAACCCCCGGTGCTGCCCCAGCCCCGCAGCTCCGGCTCCTCTGCAGAGGTGTCATACTTAAGCTAATTGGCATGCTTGATTAGACCCACTATTCGCATCAGGTGAAGTAAAGTCGGAACAACCTGATTCCTGTTTCGAAAAGTTACGGGGACACCGAGGTTGCTGCTTTGCTTGGGGAGCAAAGCAATTGTTAATTAACTGTCGGGGGAAATTATTAATTTCGCCCCACTTCCACCCTTACACTCCTCACTGTGGCACTGACTGGTCACCCCAGCATCCCTTGGTATAATTGCACTGGGAAATGCAGAGGAGAGGAGCTGGGGAAGGGGTTTTAGGCGCGGGGGGGGAGCACTAAAGCTGAGCTGGGACGGGGGGAGCTGGAGGGGGCTGAGGGCGAGCTAGGTGCAGGGGGGGACACACACAACCGGCGGGGGCCGGGGCCCTGCCAAGGGGTATCCCAGAGCGAGCGGAGAATGGGCGACCCCGACGGAAAGCTTCGCCTCCTCCCACGCTGAGCTAAAACGGGGGGAGCAGTCCCAGCTCAGCGGTTATGGCACACAGGTTGGCTTCCCTCGTCTGGACCGGTTAAAAATACAATGTCTTTCTTTTAATAGCTCAGTTTGATCGGCTCCCGCTAGTTCACATGACAGGGTTTTCCTAAAATATCTTCTTCCACCAAGTTTTTTCCAACTTAAAAATGCTGAATCCTGCTACCCAAATTAAACTCAGTGCAAAGCGAAAAAAAAAAAAAAAAAAATAAAGTGAAAGAGGGCTGGCGGCTGCCTCCGGACTGCTAGCATTCCCCAAACCAGCATATGACACAACTGTAAGATTTCCAAGGCTTTTGGAGAGTTCAGCGAGAGAATCGTGTCCTCCACTGGCTGCAGCTTCCCCGCTGAGTTAAACTTTCCTGACGGAACCTTTCTCCATCTGGCCCCGGCTCCCAGCGCGTTGCGAGCGGCCGCGGAGGAGAAGGGGATGGCGTTCAAGTCTTATATAACGGTGCAAGCTGGATGCGGGGGCAGAGACTTTCCCTAGAAACGAGAGATTTTTATATATATATAGTTATTTTTAGCTTCCCTTTTTCAAAGGAAGGCCAAATATCTCCGACTTTCCTTTGCTTTCTTATTTTGGTATCACTAAGGGATTTTATTTTTGGAGGTAAGGAGCTATTAATAGCTAATATTTTTAGCTATTTATTCCTTCTTTAGGAGAATACTTCCTCTTCCTTTCAGGGGCACATTTTGGACAGCATCCCTAACCCCCAATAACAGTCCCACCTCCCCACCGTGCCCATGGCGCCCTCCGGGATTTGCCAAGAGGATGCCCGGCTTTTGGGGACAGGGGAAGGCGCATACCCTGGCTCTGCCCCCCACCCCGGCCTGCTCTCTGGCTCGGGGTGTGGAGGGGGGGCGGTTTGGAACCCGACATTCTCCCCATGAGCAGCCCGGGCTCCCGGCCGAGGAGGCTGAGCAAGGAGCTCCCTGCCCGGGAGAGGAGAGCTACGGGCGGCTGGGGAGAGCGGGGCCGCCGGGGAGAGCCGGCAGCCGGCCCGGGGGGGCTCCGGGGGTCAGGTCCCGGCGGTCTCAGAGGGGTCTGGTCCCCAGGGGTCCTCTAGGGGTCGGGTCCCCGGGGGTCCCCGGCTTCTCCTGTCAGCCGCCCGCAGCACCTCCCGCTGGAGAATAAGCGCTCCCCAGCCGGCTCCACGCTGTTAATTGGCGATAAAACCGAAATAGTTTGTTGTGTTTCTTTAAAAAAAAAAAATTCTCATGCTCTCCAGGAGATAAGACATCAAGGCTTCCTGAGGATGTGCTCTCAGGCCATTGGGGCAGCTGCCCGGAGTTTATCATCATAGACTTCATGGAGACATCTCTGTTTTCCACTTGCAAAAGGTATTTCAGGCTCACAGCAACAATAAGTACTTTTTGACAAAAGCTCCTCGCCCTTCCAAAGTAAATACTGTTCTCCCCGAATCTGCCATCACACACAATGCACTCCCAGCACAACCTCGACATTAAGGCGTTGAGCAGAACCGTGCCTCTACACCAGATTTACACACTCGGTTGTGTCTTCACTGCACCGCACCGGGAGCCCCGAGCAGAGCCCAACAAGGACCAAACACCTCAACATCTGCAGCTCGGCCTGTTTGAGTAACGCAAACTGGCACCGCCCTCCCTTTTCGTAACACTCCTAGAGCATCATGACTACATGTAACCAACTCAAGCTTATTTCTGACAATGCACTTGTCTAAATAGCATATTCACTCACTCAATTAAGTTACAAACGGAGTGTCTGATCTTGTAATGAGCTCCACGTGGCTCGGGGAATCCACCCGCATACAGCTCTCCAAGATTGGGAATAGAACTGCTTGAAATTTTCCCATCAAAACATTTTTTCCAAATGAGAAATAGCTATTCATCTACAATGAAAATTGGTTGAAATTTTCTGGGTTTTTTAAATTATTTTTTTATTTTTTCCCAACAAAACTCAATAAACTGAAAGGCTATTTTTTTGAGTTAACGTAGTTTTGGTTGGGTTGGGTTTTTTTTTGTTTGGTTGGGTTGGGTTTTTTTTGCCCTCTCCCTAAGAGCTGTCTTTTAGTAAACAGATTCTGTTTGTAGGCATTAAAAATCATTTTTATAAATGAAGAGTGATTTTTTTATTTTATTTTACTTTTTCCTCAACAAAGGCAACCCCAGAAAACAAAACCACAAATAAAAAAAAAAGATATTGAAGAAAGTGTAGAGAACATTCTTTCTTTTCCCCCTCCCCTCGAAAATTTCCTGTAAAGGAAAAAATAAATGTCTTTCAACTCACTCATAGAACAATAGGGCGCCACTCTCACTGTCTTTAGTCAGGCAGCTCTTGAATTAGAGTCCTCTTATGGGACCAGGAGGATGTAATTAATTCAGCTGGCCTGATACGATACCATCCTAGGCTGCAGTTTCTCGTTTTACCTATTACCGTGTCCGTCTCCTAGAAGTCTGTAGGATTGCAGACAGCCAGGGAAGCACGTTTGCAAAGCAGCCGCACGAGGTCATAACCACTTGTCCATGGAAATACCAGGTTACATGCGAAAGAAGTACCAGACCTGCACCTGCAGCTGTAGAAAAACATATTCTGAGCCTCAGCCTCCTGAAAAACCCGGCGTGTTTGTTTTGTTTTCTTTTCTTTTCTTTTTCCCGATCCAGGCAGAAGCCCGACGGCTGATCCTGCCGCAGGGCTGGGGGCGGCTGCCCGGCCCCGCAGCATCCTCCGGCCCCGCCGGCATCCCGCAACATCCCCGCTCACATCTACCCTGGCCCCTTCAATTTGCCAAGAGCCCGCAGCGATTCTCGGACAGACGGTCTGAGAGGCAGGGAAATGCGTTTGCATGAGGGAGCACAGGAGGGGGGGTGGCCGCTAGGTACGGCGGAAGGGATCACTCTTCCCGGGAGGCTTTTTTCCACGCCCGGGCACAAGGCGAACCCGATCGTTCAGCTGAAAATCCTACAGTTTACCTGTATTCTCCATACCCCTGTGGGGAGCGAAGCGGGATCGCAGGGCTGCGCGGCCGCGGGAGGGTCCCGGCGGGAGGCGGGGGGCGGCCGGGAGCAGGAAGGGACGGGGAAGGTGCGGGTGGATCGTGGATCCAGACGTGCCAGCTCGGAAATAAAAGCAATACATCGGTTTACGGCGTTGTAAAGGGCGCTAGGTCTACTCCAAACCCGAAATTCGCTCCGATTAAGCAAACTCGTGGGAAAAAGGGGGGGCGGAGGGTGAACGCCACGGTCTGTGCTTTCGCCCAAACATCAAACAAGGTTTTCAGAGAACACTTAAGCCCTTCAGATTGGCACTGCCTTAACAAACTACTACCAATGACTAGGTTAGCCGCTCCGAGGCGTTTTGCAAATGAGCACAAAGGATAAAAATTGAACTATAACAATTTTTTTTTAAGAGCAAGGCTAATTAAACAAGTAAGAAATCTAGATGAGGCTGTAAAAATGTTGGTTTCTTTCCAAAGATATTTTCTCTTTAAGATTATAAAACCATAGGGGGGTTTTGTTTTGTTTTCCAAGATTTTAAGCTAAGGTTCAGGAAAAAAAAAAGAGGAGACAGCCAAATAGAGCAGTAACTTGCTCGAATAATTAGAAAAAGGATTAGTCACACTTGGGATTTGGAGAGGTGCTTCTCTGTGTGGGCAAGGCAACTAAATAACATGCTACCATTGACCTGTTTCTTGTAGAGCTTAAGTCACTCTAACTGCAGTCACCAGGCCACGCTTTGGGAAGAGATCTCCAACAAACAGCCATGCATGAGAAATGCCAATTCTTTAACTTCCTAACCCTGGATTTTTAGCCCCATCCAAAGTTGCTACCTGGGAAATTCCCATTATTGGTCATACCAGGATAAGGACTGGCTTGTGAACCTCCTTCTCTTTGCACAGCAGAGGAAAAAAGGGAGAGGAAGAAACTACATGTGCTGGCCAAGACCAGGCAGTGCGGATTCACCGGCATCTGGCGGCTCAGCCTACAGCATCCTTGAGCTGCTCCATCCAGGGACCTTCCCTGGGGCAGACGAATCCTTCCCTACCTGCTCTGTCCCGTGATGCTGGATACAACAGAGATCCTGTCCCCCAAATTATAGTTGTTACAACAGTGCAAGGAAATAGCTGGTCACTTTTGTACATTGCTCCCAGCTCACCAAAGAGTTTGTGGAATGAGAGCAGCATCATTAATCATTTGTTATTCCCAGCCATACAACTTACCTTCCCCTTCCAAGGAATTACTGTAGAGAGGAATTTGAAGAGATCCTTCTGATTGCAGGTGATTAGGAGGATTTTTCCCCACCTGTTCCTTCCCAGGGGGGTGGGTTCAGCATCCCCATGGTACATGCCCATGCACCAGTGGCTTCACAGTTCTCAGCATGGACCTTCCTCCAAGTCCCACACAGCAGCGAGCACCTCTCATGGTTCAACCGTTGGTGGTTAAAAGCTAGTCCAGGAAGGACTTAGCAAACCTAAACCGAGAAGATGACTATGAAACCCATCATGCTCCCAGGACACCTGGACTCAAATGCCCACACCTATCGACTCCTGGCTCAGCTGGAGGATACAGCCGTGCTGGTGGATAACTCCAAAACACACCAAATCAAAGTCACGCTGCTTTCTCACAATATAAAATGATTCTTTAATGCAAGGTCAGAGTGAATTGCAGTTTAGAATGATATTCAGGTATCTAAAGACAGCCTACCACCTCCCATCAGGGCACTGGCAAAAATGCACATATAAATAGATAGCATTAGTTTCAGTTGCATAAGGGCATAAGTTGGTTTATTAATAATAACCACAATGAACAAATCCAATTAGACACCTGTACATTAGGTTTGGGATGGAAACAGTGATACAGTCATTCGCTATGTCATATGATGACTAAACTAAATAAAGATAGGTTATGACTGTTTTGAAAAGGTGGTTTTATCCCTTTAATATCACCGCCAGGGCAAGGGAATCTGATATTATACCCTGAACACAATTTACGATTCATTACTGGGGCTCTGGCCACACCCGGCAGCTAATCTAGAATTTCACACGTTTAATGAACTTCATACTTGAAATATGTGGTCTGTAAAATCTGATTTACACTGTTGTTAAAATAGTTGGTGTTTGAAAGAAAATATATTTTAAAGTATGTATTTGTGCACAAAGTTTGCTTCTTTTCTTTTTCCCCTCTAAAAAACCCAAACCCCATCATTAATTTACCCCAAAGCATATAAAACGTTCCCTACAGCATAATTTCTAGTGCAGTATTTCTTTCAGCACCTCAGATTTACTCCCTATGTTTCTACAGGAGCAACTGCATTCAGTTACACAAAGGAGCAGAAAGTACCACAATGTAATTGTAGGTACTTCAGTCGGTAAGTTAACCTGACACCTCCGCTCGTGATGGAGTCCAGGGTCCATAATTAGTCCTTACCTGCCACCGCCATAAAACCGCCGCATTAGGTCAGTCCTTGCTCGGTCCGCGCAAGTGGTACCCTGCAATCCCGGTTCATTCGAGCGTGTTAGCTTTTTATTGGATGTTAACACCTGATATTTCCTCCGGGCTCTGGTTTTACTGAAGGCTTGTGTGTCCTTCGGAGCTGAAATGGCAACAGGAGCTGAAAGACAGACGAGTGGGAACGCGTATAAATCACCGCCCCGCGCGGTGTCCCGACGGTGAAAGATCACAAAAGAGCGCGAGGCCGCTGAAGGAAATAGCTGTCGTCCATGTGTGAAATACAAGATGTTTCTTTCTGTTGAAGGCTGTTTACGGTGAACACCGCACCTGTAAAAATTAGTTCCACACTTCGGTAACAAGGACTCGCAAGAATTCCACTCGGACTTGAACAAAACCTGGGGACTGTGGGAGGGTGTGGGTGAGCGGGACCTGCTCCCTGGCACCAGCCGCGGGTCTGCCGCCAAGATACCGACACGATGCGCTTTTCCCATCTGATTGTGGAAAGATTTTCTCCTTAAGGGCTAGTGTTGCAAATGGCAATTTCCCTTAGAAAATCTGTTTTCTGGCTCATTTCTCCTTGTCTATAGGAAAGATCAGATATCAAAATCTGGTCAGCAGGAGGCTTGAGATTTCCTAGAAGGAAAACTGGGCAACTTTAGTCTATAGACTGTTGCCTGAGAAATTCTGGCACTACTTTCAGCCCAAAATGTAAACTGTCACTTCGGTTAACTTATCTGGATCCAGCTAAAAGGCAGCAATGCGTCTTTACAAACAAATAAAGGGATAGTACAGATTGGAAAGTGGCATATCTGGAGAAAGCAAGATAGATGAGAGGTTGATAACATCTAACCTTGGTCTTTTAGAAAGTTCTTTTTCACTTTACAGCTCAGCTGTAAAGGTCCAGGTCCTTACGCCACCCTGCAAATAAGAATTGAAAAATGCGTCTTTGGAGCAGCTCACAGCAGACAACGATAGTGTAGAACGTGATTAAAACTGGTCTTCCCCTTCTCCAGGGGTTTTACTTACCTTGGACACGAATAGAGGTAAGGAGAAGAACCTGTGTTAGTTTCCAGCTCTCACTTTAGGCAAAAAAATTTCCTTGCTCTTGTTTAATTTTGTTCATCTTCCATGTTAAAATCACTTTTCTGTTTGTCGTTGGGCTTAAAGTAATTGTTCCAGGCTAGAATGAAGCCAAGATGGCATGCTAAATAATTAAAGCTCCATTAATAAACAGCAGGATGTAACTGCTCCAGTTACGTTTACAAGTTAAATTAAGACAAAGATCTTGTGTGCAAATCAAGTGATTTGTAACACGTGCAGAGGCGGCGTGTAGGCACGCGTGGAGATCAGGCAGGAGCAGCGCGAGGGCTGACACCCACGATGTCACCGGGGGGATTCGGGGGGAGAACCTCGGCCGGGCAGGGAGGCACCGGGTTTCCTGGGCTGGCCGCCCACCGGAGCAGCTCCCACAGCAAGAGCCCTCCTCGCTCATGCCGCAGCCTCACGCCGAGGCCGCCTTGGCAAGAGAGCGGTTAAGCCCTGGCTGCTCCTCACCAGGGCTCTGAAATTTTACAGCTCGTGGCGTGCTGGTTGTCAAATGTAAGGAGAACAGGAGGGAGCCTAACAGAGGTGCAGCTGGAGAGCATTAAACATTTCCAGCAACATCTCCAGGGCAAAGACCCTACCTCGCCGGGGCCGAGAGGACCGCTGGCAGTGCTGCTTCTCCGCATGCTGCGGTCCAGAGGACCTCAAAGGTCCTAGCTTTTAACTCTTGGAACAAGATCAAAGCCACAGGTAATAAAAACATGCTAAGCGCGACCCGTTCAACTCCCCTTCCCCAGTTGGCACCCTGGCCTGCCCGGGAGAGCCAAGTCACCTGTGGGACCTTCCTCAGCACAAGGAGGACATGGACCTGTTGGAACAGGTCTGGCAGAGGGCCATGAAGATGATCAGGAGCTAGAGCGCCTCTGCTGTGAGGACAGGCTGAGAGAGTTGGGGTTGTTCAGCCTGGAGAAGAGAAGGCTCTGGGGAGACCTTAGAGCCCCTTCCGGTACCTAAAGGGCCTACAGGAAAGCTGGGGAGGGACTCTTTATCAGGGAGTGGAGCGATAGGACAAGGGCTAACAGTTTTAAACTGAAAGAGGGGAAATTTAGATTAGATAGTAGGAAGAAATTCTTCACTGTGAAGGTGGTGAGACACTGGCCCAGGTTGCCCAGAGAAGCTGTGGCTGCCCCATCCCTGGAAGTGTTCAAGGCCAGGCTGGATGAGGCTTTGAGCAGCCTGGTCTGGTGGGGGGTGTCCCTGCCCAGGGCAGGGGGCTGGAACTAGATGATCTTTAAGGTCCCTTCCAACCCGAACCATTCTATGATTCCTGTCCAGAGTGGCAGCGATGGCCCTGCCCGTCCGCAGTCACAGCAAGGGCAGATGCAGGACGCAGCGATTCACTGCAAACCACTGCACTGGAGCAGAGACGCTGTCGGACAGGGGGAATGCCAATCCTTATAAATGCGCCTTTTAGTCAGAATCCTTATCTCAAATGTACAACGGATGCAGAGGAATTCTGCCTTGCGGGCGGCATCGCTTAGGCTCGGTGCCGAGCGGTGTTTCTTTCCCTGGCAGTCACACCGCTGCTGCTGGAGCAAGTAACACGCTTCCTCGAGACCATTATGTGGCACTTTTATATAATGGTACCACTGACAAATGGTTTGTTCTCATTTTAAATAGGAATCCCGATCAATAGTGATTTGCATCACTTTTTGACAAGTCAGACGTTGGTGAAACCTGCCACTGTACAAAACGAACCCGAAGTGACGTGTCTTAAAAAGAGAGGAGCCAGCACAGGACAGAGCCGTGTCTAACGGCGCAGAAACATAACGCCTACAGCAGAGCTGCAACATGGCTTTTTTTGGAGCAGATGTGAAACACATGAGTAAATACTTTGTCCTCTGAGCTCCCGAGCAGAGGTGATACCTGCGTCCCCCGTGCCCACCGAGGTGAGCTCCGGCACTTCCGAGCCCACCGAGCAGAATCACGCAGCACAATCTGTTCACCTCTACTCATGCTCTTAATTTATATCGTGGGTAATTCTACTTTTGCCCTGGTAAACAAGTTTCTGGATATGGTTAAGCTACTCAGAGTGTACATTTAAAATAAAATCTGTTTCACATAAAAGGACAAATGAGAATGACTATTACCCCCATATTTAATGCGCTAAATTCTTTTGCACAGATTGTTCTTGTTACTACTTCTTTCTGTGAGAGAATCTGAACAGCACACAATATTCCTCCTTACGTGCACAATTACAGCAAGCCAAGAGGGGGAGGCTTTAAAGTGGGAATGCAATGATTTTAAAGCCTTTTTTTTTGTAACCCACTCACTCAATAACAGTCAGGTCTTAGGCCACAAAGGGAGGAAGAGCAGCAGAGGGAAGGACGTTCTTCTGAAGGCCAGATCCTGCAAGATTCTCATCATCTATAATTACAAGCAGGAAAAATTCAGAGATTCACCATGTAATTTAGAGAGCCCAACACCACCCAGAGAGTTTTAAGGCCAGGAAATGCCAGCTCGTGGCCCCGAAATCCCAGAGCATCACTTTTGGTACTGACCTTACATAGGTGCTGGACCGGGAGGTAGGGCTACCACTGACTGCTGTCGCGCTCAGCAAAGTTTCTCCTTGTGTTACCATTTTGCAGTCACAGCGATGCTATTTCTGCTGCCAACTGCTGCCCACGCTCTCCCGAACTCACCGCTTTCACGTGCGGTTGCAAAACTTTTAGCTCAGATGTAACTTGGATCTGCAGGTCCATGTTTTAAGACGGAAGAACCCAGCAGAATTTTTGGATTGGGGTTTATCAATATTCCATATAAGGACAGTATTCGAAGCTTGCAATCACACCCATAATTTAAAAACACGCATCTCAATACTCTGAGGAATAAGTAACTTTCCCATAGGATTGACTCCAGTGTTTAAGGTGGGGATTAAGCCTAATAATCAAACCAAGAATATTGTGCTGCACTCCATGCTCTGCCAGGGACTTTGGGTGCAGCCCGGAGACCGCAGGCTCCCCCTGTGAACCGGGAACTGGAGCAGTTACCTTCCTCTAGTGAAGGTTTATCATGACGACGGTATTTAATGGCACAGTAATGCCATGGAGGAGGCAGAGTAGGCACACAGCCGCACGACTTGGGCCATCAGAAGGCACAGACAGAGGGTACATCGAGAAGCTTTTCTTCTCTCCAAATGATTTAAGGCAAAGGGAAGCTTCTGTACGTCCTCCCACAACACGTAAGGCTCAGGGCCATAGTTAGACACACAATTACCAGCCAGCACCTTTTCTTTTTAGAAGAAAACAGAAAAAAAAAAAAAAGACACGCTAGTGTCTAGTGTATAATACAACCACAATTCGAAAAATAAGGCCAGGCATTCTTTGGTAAAGCCTAGGCTGAAAACTTATCCCAGGATGCGTGATCTTCCAAAAATCTGCCAACCCCTGCAGTGTTCAAACTTCTTGTATGACCACAGCCACATGAAGAATGAAATTAAACCCCATGGAAATCTTTGACATTTCTACTATTATGCAATGTTTGGGTGAAAAAAAAAAATTGCAGAAATTCTCCTTCCCTTTCCAGAGTGAGTTTAGAAAAACTATTTCTAGCTTTTTTTAATTACACATTTCACCATTAAAAAGAAACCATCCATAAATTAGAAGAACCACTAACTAGGGCTTATGTAACCCATTTAGAGTGGGAAATTGGTAACACTTGGGAGCGAAGTCTTGTTACTGTCATTTCTGGAGTCTACAGCATTCATTTGATGTGTGCAAACATCACAAAAATTGTTTATTTAGTATTTTAGACAAAAAATGTTAACCATGAAAAAGGTTAAGATACTGGCATCTGCGTCCTATATTTATTAAATAAATATTTAATAATTGTTTAATGATTTGAGGGATAGTTTATCAGTGTTTTAGTGAAATAGTCTCCCAAGTTATAGATTTACTTTATCCTATTTTTTTATTTTAATTTTTTTTTTAATTTTTTTTTTTTTTTTGCATGCTTATGGCTCTATTACATTTTTGGTAGAAAACTGTCATCCATCCTGTGATCAGTGCTAAGTTTTCCCTCTGGAGAATACTCGGTGCTGAACTCCTGCCTCTCCCTGCCATTGCTGACCCAGAAGCGGGGCAGCCCCCCCCAGCCGCGGGACTGCCCTTGTGCCGAGCCAGTTCCTTAATCAAACGTCCAAGTGACGAGACCATTCCAAGAATAGCTGTTCCTAATGCTATTGCATCATTACTTTTCCAAGAGCAGCACATATATGTTTCAAACGAAAAAATTTCCCCTAAATCACAGCAGTGGGTACCAGCAGGAACGACCATCTTCTGCCTAGTTGGCGTTGCACCAAAAATTGCGAGGATGATTTGACCAGAATTTTCCTGAATGAGCTGAGTCTCTTGAAACTGAATTTACAAATCACGGGGCTTGTTTGAAATCCTTGGGACAGTCGGGTGCTCTGGGACCAACCGGTTGTAGGGAAGGCTGCGGCGAAGCGGCAGCCCGGGGCTGAAGTTCCACCTGGTGGTCCTCAGGTGGACCCAGGTCCTCTGGGGGGAGCGGTGGCAGGATGGCAGCGGGGCCAGCAGCCTGCCCAAGCCATCTTGCAAGAAGCCACTAAGAAAGCCAAGGCCAGCAAAAACACAAAACCAAAACCCACCAACACACACACACGACTGTCGTCCACCTCCACCAAAAAAACCCCTCCTGTTAAGACAATTAAAAAACCATTTATAACAAAGACATTAACGAAGCAGGTCTACACCGATCAGCAGAAAGTACTGACCGTGTCTCAGATACGCATTTCCCACACAGAGAAGTTAAAGGGCCACAACACAACTTAACCTCCGCACTTACAACTGCCAAAGCACATCTTGGACTCATCATGCCAGGACTAACTCAGGCGCATCATACACAGTACATATGGATGAAGTAAAGAAGTTGCATAAAATTTATTTTTCCACCTTGTTTTACAACATTCCCTTTTAAGTTTTTACACATCTGCAACATGTAACTCCACAGAACAATAAATGATTTGCATTCGTATTTCTTTTCAATCAAGAGTATTTACACGTTGTTTAACTAGATGACAGGTACAAAACATCGGCATCACAGTAAATATCATTTTGACACCAGAATCCATTTCCCCAATTAAAAATTAAATTAACATTATTTTTTTTAACAATTTTAACAATTAAAAATGTTCTCAAAGGCATATAAGTACACAAGTTGTAGTAGGCAGTAGTAATGGACCATATTGGCAAAGCTGTAGAACCCAGGATTTCATGCAAATCAAAGAGCTTATCAATTATGAAATAGCTAATAATAAATAAAAAGCAAGAGAGCCCAAGTTGCTCACGCTGAAGATTTTAGCGGGCACTGGACCGGCCCCAGCAACTGTGGAGATGAGTCAAACCCCATCCGAACAGTTGTGTGCAAAGAACTCGTGACGGTGAGCTGCTCGCTATCGTAGTCCACATACCTGGTTCAGAGCACTGCTGGTGCAAACCAAGGGTTTAGGATGCATCAGGTGGTGCAGCAGCTTTCTTCAAAAGATAAAAGCCAAAAGACAAGCTTTAGGGATTCACACATCCAATTCTCTGGGGCTCCCTCACAAACTCAGCTCAACTACAGCAAAATCCTCCTCAGCAGTTGCAGAGGACGAGAGAGGTTGTTACGGCGTTTAATTGTGATAGTTCAGTAGACCACAGAAAAACAACGCCTTTGGTGCCGCTCAGTTTGGTCCAGCCACAGCTGCAGCTCTCAGCACGTAGCTCCCAACACCGAGGGGCCACCAGGGCTGTCACTCGTCACTCCCCAGCCCAGCTCTGATAAGACCCTGCACAGATTTAAGCTGCTGCTGCTGAATAAAGAATGTTTCGTTTCAATTGCGCTACCAGCAGAGCAAAACAAGTGTTTGCAGAGATGAACAGGACGAGCTCTATGGAGGAAACAAATATAGAGTTACAGAAAAAAGAAAACCGAACATGGAATTACTGCGGAGATGCAAGAAGAGAACAGTGCGTGTCACAAAGCCCCCACGTTAACTAACCACCGCAGCAGCACAGCACAGAGCGTTGGCTTCCCTAAAGCAGCCCCGGGAAGCAGGAGCACACCGTGAGACACACACCGCTACCCCACAGCACCGCTCCCAGCACGGCCCCAAAGCGCACGAGTTATATGAACTGCTACGGTACAGAAACCAGACCAAAAGACGGGAATAGGAAGAACACGAAGTAAGGCTACAAACAAGATACTACATAGAAGAAGAAAACAATGCTTCGCTCCCAATAAGCACAAATTATGAGCATACTAGAGGAAAAAGACTAAATTAAATTTCCAGCAGAGAATCCATTTATTCAAATGTACAGTAAGTATGAACATATGTATTAAACTTTGCTTTTAAAAACATTTTTTTAAATAACTTAAGAGAAATAGATTGCAGACATAAAGTGCTAAACTTGAAAAATACAACAATCATTCCTCTTTCCTGCTGTTTGTTAGATGGCAGTTTTAATTTTCTGACTGCTTTAAAAAAACGCAGTGTATACCCAGACAGAAATTACTTCCTGGATTTACAACCTTGTGCAAAATAACTAGCTGCAAAGGAATATAATTTGCACTCCAAAACACAGCTACAGATTACTATCAATTCCACTAAATACGTGTTCCTTATTAAAGTTAGGACTCAATAAATATAACCGAAATCACAATTCACTCCCTTTCTTGGTGTAAGCTAATATTTTGCAAATATGGTCCACTCAGTGTAAACTGTATTGACTTCAGGAAACAGTGAATTCTACCATATATACGTCTCATATATTTACATACAGTAGCATGGCACTGTTATTCTTGCAGGACATTTAACTACTAACACACACGAGACAGGGACAGGGCTTTACGAAGACGTGTACTGCGATGTGTTTGCCAACAGACAAGAGGGACGTGACTTCTCAGCCACAAGAAGTCGCCAAAAGAAATTCTTGATTCTTGTATTTAAGTCTCCTTAAGCCAAGTGCTGACTGGGTGACACCTGCATGGCCAACACTCGCCGGGAGCTGTAGCAAGTCACGATAAAGACAACGTTAAATATCTTTCTGGCAAAGTGGCACAATTCACAAAAGGCTGTTGGCCAATTCCCCGTGAATGGGCTGTTCAGGCACTGCTTTTCCTCTGTGAGACAAAGCACTGAGAAGCGCTGGACTTTCCCAACACAAACATGTGTGTCAAAAAGGTAGAAATAAATCATTATTATTTTTAGGAAAAAAAAAATAGAAGAGAAGGGGAGAAAGAAGGCAATTTTTTCAAAATATTATGAAAAGGTGAATACTGAGAATTAGCTTTCCTTAGCCAGTAGGTTGTTTCTGACGGCGATCGCTATGTATCAGGACTTCAGACAAGAGCCTAATCAGAAGGCTGGAACAGAAGAAAACCCAGCGAATTCGATTAAATAGAATTTGCTGTTCTTACTCCTGAAGGATTCTGAAACATAATGTTCTAAATTAAGAGAGTTCCCCCCACATGAAATAACAAGGTCATACGGACTTGCACTTTCCTCTCACCCCGAGCCACATGCATTACGAAGCACATCCAATTTTTCTCTAAGTCTTCTGGAACTTGCATCTCCTCCTCTCTGCTATTTACTCACAGGAACTGAGAGCACGGAAGGCAGGTCAGGTTGTGCAAAACTTTCCCTGGGGCAATTACCACACATCAACCACACAAGCCACGGCTATCTTAGATTTGAAAATTCAAGACGTACCACTATGGGTCAACACAGACTCCGGCTCTCCTTTTAAAACAACACTCCCATTTTCACACCAGACCTTTTAATGCTGTTTTAATTGTGCTCCTTGCGACAATGGAACGCCTGTAGCAATGGCACCAGAAGCTGGCAGTCCATTAAAGAGGTTCAGCATGGCACAGAGATGACCAGGGAGCTTCTGCTCCTCAGTCCAGCGTGGTTGCCCTGACCTGGAAGGGCTGCCTTGAGAGAGGAGAAGGGAGCTCAGGCTCTGGGCTCGCCATTCCCGGTCCCTCCACGCAGACGACCAACAACAGCGCCAAGCAGTGCCAGCTCTGACGGTGGTTTTTATGATGTGGGAACGAGACAGCAAGCAACTAATTTAGCACAGACTAAACAGCCATTAGATGAGGGTGGCTGCCATGAAAAGCTCATCCATGTTTGATACACGGACCCAACGGTAAAAGGTTCCCATAACTCTCCGCCATTCTCCTGAGCAGACTAAGTTGCCCTCCTCACAGTGTTATAGTGTGGGCCAATCCTTACTATAAAACCAGAACTCATTGAGTTTAATTTTTGAAAATTAAAAATCAGTAAGTAAATTTGCTCTGCACACGAGCCTAGCACCTTCGTACGAACCCCACTCCTGCCTCTGTGATTCAGGTTTGGTTTTCAGAGCAAAGCAAGTGCGAGGTTCGCAAAAACTGCCTCTCTGCAGGGAGCGTGTCATCAACAACATCCACCTAGGAGTGCCTCAGCTTATTTGCAGCTCATCTTCGCAGTTTCACCCTAACAGGAAACAGATTTCGTGTAGCTGTGAGGAGTAGCAGCTCTGTGACCTTTCCTTTCAGTCTCCAAGGATTCAAGACACGTCTGCCACATTGTCTGCAGAACAGTACGAGTCTCTTCTCACGTTGTCGACACATTTCAAGTCTGATCAACTGCAAATTTCTTTTCCAAAGAGGATTTGCTTTAGTTTAGATAATTTTCTCCTACACAAATAAATACAGAGTAAAGCTATTATGTCACCAGCTTCTTGTAACAGGAAGCACAAAAACTAAACAAAATTGAATTTCTCCATTTCAGACTACATTTCTCTGTATTTATCAATGGTTGGATACCTCCAAAATCACTAGGGTGACTGACCACATTTCAACTGAAGAAAAATCTCAAACACGTTCAGATTCTCAAGTGTGTGTAGATCTGACATGCTGGAGCCCCGTTATGGAAACGGCATGCCATAAATCAGGAATCAGCTGTCAGCAGTACAGTGCATCACCTACATTAAGGGATTTCCAAGATGTAAAAAACAAATGTAACTACTTGAATCAAAAAGATAAATACTATAAAACAACATAACACAATGCAAGGAACAGCACAGATACTTAAAAAAAGTAACTTAAATTTGCCAAATGTAAATTCCAAGGTCAGTTAGCAGCTTTCAGATACTTTTAACCATGCAGGAGAAACCCATCGTCATCACAGTTACACGCATTTGACCCCAGCTAAGTTGAACAAGAGGGACAAAAACTGGATGAACTAACAAGTGCCTCTGCCCTCCAAAAAACTCCTTTTTATCATTAGGTTTCCATTCACGGCAGTTTTGAAGTCTTTTTCAATAAAGCAGCATGTAATAGAGATTACCACATGATCCTTATGCAAATATCAGACGTATTCGTTATAGTAACAACTACATGATTTTGTCTCTCAGCCATGTGCAATGTTTGTCTCCGGTGTGCAAGGAGAGCAGCCCTAGGATGTGAGCTTCGAATAGCTTGGCGGAGAAAACCTTCGTCTCAGGTACTTCAGGACATAGAGGGGAAGGCAGCTCACCAGAGTGATGACGGTGACTTTCCACAAGAACGACAAAGTTGCAATGAAGTAAACATCTGTAAAAAGGAAACAGCATGGAGTCAATGATGACAGGAAGTACGTTCTTGGAAGAGGTGCAGAAAAGCAATTCAATCTGCCAATGCGTCTTAAACAGCCTCACCTCTTCCACATGCAAATTCAAAGCTCATACAATCCCTTCTGCCCTTCTCTTCCACAAAAGATACAGCTTCCTGAACAGCACTTTTCATCAAGGCGTGCAACTCCTCACAGGCAAGCACCTATACATACCCCGTCTGAAACAGGGGCATCCGTCTCCTGGCAATACTAAGCTTCCCGTAAACGGACTACTTGTCTTCTGACTCTGGGCGCTGCCCGCCGCTACTTTGCTGGTAGTCCAGCAAATGCATCTCTCGACTCAGTGCTAATACCTCAGAATCAGTCCAAAAATAGTTGGGAGCATTGTTCAAAATGGAGCTGGTGTACCCAGATGCAAGAGATATGGATCTAACCCACTGGGAAGTTATCTTCATTGTCTTCAGAGCTACCAAAGAGCTTTATGGAAGAAGTAGTGACACCTTGTGGTTCCCAAACAAAAACTGGAACAAACCCTACGGATCTGGTATTTGCAACTAAACAGCTACTGACGGAATCTGGAATTCCTCACCCTTTTTCCTTTAGCCAGGGAAAAGAATTTGCTGTTTCAGGCGAGTAAAAAACCTCCAACAACCAAACTCAGAAGAGAAGGGCCCCAGTGAAGCACATAAAATAAGGTAAGTTTTAGGAGGCAGCTCCTTTACCCAGTTAAAAGCTGAAATCTTTCAAACCAACAACAGAGGCTTCAATCCATAGTCTCAGGTTCAGTTCCCATATGGAAGCAAAGACCACTGTTACATATGACAGCTGATACGTGGTGGAGCTCTGACAGTACGTATGAAATTCACTGGGCAGCACACAGTCTACTGACCTCCTTTATCTCCTCTAGCACTTTGCTAGGAGAAGGAACCATAAAATACCTTTCAAGTGCCTTCAAAGCAAATAGAGCTTATTCTGGTCAGAACCACTGCCATTATAATTATTGTTGGCTTCATCAACAGCCTTTAAGCTCAATTCAGCTCTTTATAGTCCTGTTCCTATTCAGGTCGTAAACGAAATGACTGGAGAAAAGGCATTTAACCTTACCAATAAACTCATGTAAGAAGACCAGAGAAGCTATGTAGCAGGAGAGACTAAGCAGCTCAGCCACTATCATGAGCCAGTGCCACGTCTGGATCGTCAATGCCACCATCAGTAACTCGGTGAGAATCAAGGATGTGAAGGAAATGGCAACAATGTGGACAAATTCGGATTCAAAGAGGAGAAGTGCTCCATACATGATGATGCTACCTGCAAAGGAATGGAACATTTGGGTGTTTTACTCAAACATCAGTCTAAGCTCTAAAACCCACCCCTACGTCTTGGAAAGGCTGAAAAATAGTCGTGCCGTGAGAATGTTTTTCATGAAGCCTGATGAACGTAATGACAATGAATCAGTTACTATTTAGGAGACAGAACCGATGAGAAGACAGGGAAAAGTTACAGCAGGGGTGCCCAGACTTTTATAACAGTCTATCATATTCATAGACACACGGAGATAGGAAATTAATACACGCTATTTTGGCAACTGGAGATTTCTAACATCATGAAACTCTATCCTCCCAGAAAGCAGTTGGTCACTACTCAGAAGCTAAAAGATACCAAATACTTCTAAAACCTACTGCATTGCCTCAGTGCCCAGATGGAAGTAAGGTGTTGAAAAGCTCAGTGGATACAAGTTAGACTCTCTTTGCACTACTTTGGCCAAGTTCTCTCCCCTTTACACTTCCTCCTAAAAAGGAGCACACATTAAAGCACTGCTAATGATGCATTGTTTCGTACTCCCATTCTGGCTAGCCAGGGAACGCTCACAAGGACCCGCACGGCCACCTGCACAAATAACTCATGTTAGCAGCATGAGTAATCCTCACCAACATCCATCACACTAGGCTAGTTTCGGAAGGGAAAACCTGCAAGTGACTAGAGCTCGAGCCACAAAGTTCAAATCCAGCTGTGAACTTTCCAAAATTTAGGACTGCTCAAGTTCTCAGTCAGGTTCATCTCTGCTAGCAACTAGCCCAATTGTTTGGCCTGCTGTTTTCTAGTTATTTAGCACATCAGAAGTGAAGTCACTTTAACCAAATATTGTAACCAGATAGTGGTCTTAGCTCAATAAGAAATCTTTCCCTCAATGCATCACCCTCTGGCTCTCGCTTTCCACCACTTGTGAATTTTCTATAAATGCCTTGGCTTTGCCATCATAGCCGTACAGCATCAGAAGTGCCATTATCCCTACCATGGGGTTCTACCATATTAGACTTCAGAAGATAATGCCAAAAGAGCTTTTATATTCTTGGTTTCACTCCCTAATGAGGATGGTAATACCAATTAATCAGTAGGAATTAGCTGCTTATTTTGGCACATTTATTCTGACTCTCGTTGATAAAGGAGTCTTGTTGGAAAACAAGAAATTTTGTTACAGTATCATATTGCCATTTTAGCTTTATAGCTCCATGTTATTTACATGTTTTCCAGGATTCCCTGATTAACACTTATAGAAACTATTTCAGTTTAAGGTTACTTGATAAAAGAAAGGCAAACTGAAAGAAAAGATCTTCTTAGACATATACCCCAATTACTACCTCCAGTTTTGGAAAACAGAAGCATTTTAATTAAGGCATTTGCTTAACTGTTTTAGCAGCCTGATTAGAGTGTATGGGATATGATCAAGAACCAGAGCTTCATTACAGACGGCTACGAAGTAACCAGAACTACTGCCACTTCTAATAGACAGGGTTTAGATAAAATACAAATTCTGCTTTACAGATGGAGCAATTAAAGCACTGAAAGGAACTGCCACAAAATTACAAAGGATGGGCCCAATGGGAAGAGGCACAACGCTTTGAACTTCTACATCATTGCCTACAATGGGGCTGACCAGTTGCTGCCAATATTTAGTTTCAGATAATTTCTTCCTTTGGTAGTGCTGCCAACATTTTCCAAGACAAAAAAAAAATATTTATTCATTATCCCAAGGATGCATTGCTAAATTCACTTCGTGCCTTACTTAACTTCCTGCAATACAAACAGATATTCTGTACTCATTAAAGCATCCAAAGGCACAAGCAGAAGGTAATTTCTTACCTTGATAGATGCTTATTAAGACCCATATTAAAAATGTTTTGTATGATAACGGTCGTCCCTAAGGGAGGGGGAAGAAAGAAAAAAAAAAAAAAAAAGACAAAGCTCAGTTGGGTTTTCTTTTATAAACATTCACTTACAGATCCACCCAGCAATTAATAAAAGAGAATTTAAAGGTGATTTGGAAATAAAACAAAACAAATCAACCAACCCTGAGGTACTGTCTTTTTATTCTCATTTTTCCTGATGCACGAAGGAGGCCTGGGACTGTGGAAGCTCACTGCTTGCACAGGACAGTACAGCCTCCTCCTTACTGCACACGAGATTAATTCAACGCAAAGATGTCTCACGAGTTTAGTCACTGTACTGTGAAATATAGGATGTGTGTATACACATATATATGAATATATTAATATTATATTTCTAGACACACACACACAAATCACCATCATATTGAAGGCGGATAGGTTTTAATAAAAGCATCTCCAGCCAACGCAGCTATACCAGTACAAAAACCCCCCTATGTTTAGACCAGGCCTAAGGATGGTTGGAGAATTAGTGGTTTATGACATAAGAGACAACATACAAGTGAAACCAGATGGAGACTTATTCAGGCTGTTGGAAAAACAGGCTTTGCTTCTGAGAGTATCTGTTTAACAGAAATCCTTGAGGGAAAGGATCTGTTGAAGACTCAGTCCACCCTTTCCTTCAATTAAGAAAGATGTTCTCAGTCTCCGTACCCCAGTTATTCAAAAAATTTTCCAGGAAAAAAAAAAAAAAAAAGAACCTAAGACAAGATTTACCTTCCCGATATTTCTATGGTAAACATAAAATAGTTTTCTTTGTCAAGAAAACACTAGAAAAACAGCACAGCAACCAAACCTTTAGGTCCCTTCAGATCACCCTCAAGGCAAATTTCTATTCAAGAAACTATGTGATAACCTCCTCCCTTCGTAAAATGAGCATATCCCTTCCCCCATCCCCTTTTCTGGCTTCAGGATAGTGCCAAATCCCCGACAATTTCTCTTTCCCCTTTATTTTGGAACAAATTGGTAATATTAAATCCTTAGAATTTCCCACATAATGGAACTTCTATTTCCCCAGCCGTTTTTAATAAATTGCATTTCATGTAGCATTCAATAACAAACTGCCAGGAAATCTGGTTGTATCTGTTAATACAAATTTGCCTTTAAAACAATTTTGCTTGAAAATGCATGATAAAGTTCTGTATCTACTGATAATATATTTGACTTTACACATTTAGAGAGTTTTGAATCAAGACAGGGATCTTGCCTTAAACCGTAACAGACAAACAGGAGTCTCACATACCTTAAGAAGATCTTTGTAGAGCTCTGGGTACAACATTGCAACTTCAGATTTAACATCCTTGTCCAGGACTAGAGAAAACACTGGAAACATCGTGTAGATTGTGGAATAGCTGGGAAGAAGGTAGAAGACCAGTAAATTATCTAAGGTGTAGATGAGCAAACAGAAATGCTAGTCTTCAGAAAGGAAATACAGTATTCTTGAAGTGCCAAATGACGTAAGTATTATAAAAACTCACAAATGGAACACGCCAGAGTTTTGCATGTAGGAAAAACCTGCAGGATTTGCTTTTTGAATGGCTTTTGATTAGAAACACTCATACACAGATGACTGGTTCAAGTATTGCAACCGGTGTTATAGGGTTATTAATGGAGCCAAGGACAGACCTGTCTCCACCCCAAAGTTTGCTCTGCAGTTCAGGCTTGATCCTGTTTGCATCAGGAGGCAGTGGAGATGAATTTGCTGTTTGTTTGGTTTTTTTTTAATTATGCACTCAAAAGCCTATAAAGTCATGGGGAAGTGTAGTCCCAGGATATTTTAGGCAGGAACTGATTCCTTCTGTTAAGAGGTTGGGTTGTCCCCCCTTTCTGATGCTGTCAGGAGCTGGGCACTGGCTGTCAGTGCTGTGCAGGCACCGGAGCACAACGACTGTCCCTCTGCTTTTTACTAGGATCGAAGGAGCGCTTCCTGGAGGACGGCTTGCTTCTCGTGTTTTGAGTGTGACAAACTGTCCTTTCGGAAAGGCTTCTAGAAGGACGTGTGCTGCCTTGGTGGCTTTGCTCAGTGCAGAGGAACAGAAAGGGGACACAGATCACAACCATCTTCTGAAGCAGTGTTGTGAAACATGCAGAGTGGAGATGCGCATGCCTTGCGTGTTAATTAGCTCAAATCTATTCATTAGGCACAGGTTTTCCACACTATTAGTAAAATGTGAGCTCTTACCCAATGATGAGAAAGCCTTGGTAGAGAGGAACTGAAGCGAAGTAAAATACCGATGAGAAAACAGCCTAGAAAAGAAAAGAAATAAGCTTTTCAGGCGATAGGTACTGCAGTAAAACTAACAGCTTAAAAATAGACTCTGTTCAAACTGGAACATACTTGCAGTGGGTTCTCCAAATTCCTGAAATGAAGACAGAAGAATGTAATATCAACCCTTTTTATTCCTACGCAAACCTTGGATGAAAGCTATGTTTAATAGCAAACACTGGAGAGCTGGACTTGGAAAAGTTTTTGTAATGTAATTCCAGAGAAAAGAACATAAAGAGTTTCCTCCAAAGCCCACTGGTTTGATCAAAGTCATCCAGATGTTGTGAAGGACAGGTGCACACTTATTTATGCCTTGATGATGCCTTCCCAATGTAAAGAGTAAACGCTCACTAATACAAACTCCAAAGTGTTCCAGATAAATTTTTCTTCTGTCAGAAGTTATGGGGTTTGTTTTCTGTTCTTGTTTTTAGCCGCAGACTGAGCTGGACTGTCCCCTGAGTTTTAACCTTTTGTCTCTATGCATCCCTCTCCTCTAAAAAGAGGAGAGGGGAGAATCATCAGCCTTCCCAAAAATATTAAGTATTTTACTTAACAAAAACCCTAGTATTTTTAAGGAATATGTCAGTACGCTATAGCATGGAAATGCAACTCCCAAATAGTAACCTCTGTCCTTAACTGTAACTTTCACTCAAGTCACCACAGCTAAGAACGGAATTTGGCTCGTGAACTCATAAAATCTCTTTCAACACTTCCTGCCAACTGGCAACTGCATTTTTGTTACACTGAGGCTCAGCACACACGAACAATGTCAATTTGGTGAATACCAAATCTGTTTCTAAGGTTCCTTTTGAAACGGAGAGGAACAGACCACCTCCACGTTGCTGCGGCGAGCTGCTGAGTGCTTGGGAAGGTTAATACGTGCTTCAGCAGCCTTTGCGGCACGGCTCCTGTGAACACTCCACAGCACGCCCAACTGAGCTTTCGGTAACCTTTCCTTCAGGGTCTGAGCCAGGTCCTCCTCAGTTGCCTAAGAAAGGCCTTCAAATAGTGAGACTGAAGTTAAAACACACCCGAAAATAAGCACGCTTACTCAGCAGAGGCCTTGAGAATATTGCCCTGCTTCAGATTTTCAGTATTTCCTAGCATTACTAAATAACAGCGATGACACACTGTGTGAAAGCAGTCATTTCTAAGGTTGAATATTGTTTGCCCAATTTTGGAAAAGTTGCTGATGTTTGTCCAATACCAGGAACTTTCTTATGTTTTTTCATATCAAAGTAACAGCTTTAAGTTCCAACTTTTCAGGAGAAGAAACAGTTGCGTCTAAAATGAAACACAGAACCTGTACTTTTTGATTTTGCTTTTTCAGCTCTCCATTGGAAAAGCCCCCATGGCAGCCCATTTACCTGCATGGTACTGATGCACAGGCTCCTGTGGATTACAAACTGACTGAGAGCTGCAGACCGTTTGTAACTGTTCCTTCCATGCACCATTAGTAAACGACCCAGATGCTTAAACTGAGTGATAGAGAAATCGGCTGCAAGTGATGCCTGTTTTCCTTCCTGTAAGGAAGTAAAAGCAAGTAAAATCACAGTGAGATCATAGCGTTATTTGAAACAAAAAATTATATTATTATTTAGTTATTACTGACAGAATTTCCAAAAAAATTTGCAATGCATTAGGTGGGGGAGAGTATTACCTCAGCACTTCTGCCTTCCACCGTGGCTTTTAAGCAAAGAGCAAAAATATGAAGAGAATTCCCATTTGAACCCTGGCCTCCAATTCCAAGCAACTCTCTGGATTATGATTCACAACACGCACGTTAACGTGACACTCGTATCAAGTCAGTTCTGAACACAAATTTTCAGTCTCAGAAGTTCACTCAATTTTAATGTTTTGGCTCACTGCAAGCAGAGCCTTTCCACTGCCGCCAAATCCAGTCTTGTCATTCCAGGCAGCTCCACATGCAGGAACCAGAGCTCTAACCCAGAGTTTGCTTTCTAAACTAATATAACCAGCTTTTAATTGTACATGTAGGGTGTATCTTACCAGAGTAATTACAACTCCAGCATTTAGAGCATCTACGCATGATTAAAAAACACCAAACTAACCATGATGGTCCAAATTCAGGGAATCTGCCAAGAAAGAAATAATGAACTTGAACCCTGTTAAACAGTAGTCTCCTTTACAGCCAAATTATTTTTCACGATAAGGCTGTTGGTCTGATGATTGTTCTTGTGGAAGCTTCTCATTTGCTTGCACAAATTTCTGGGGATTCATTTAAAAGTTAGTTGCAAACTAGCTCCTGAATTGCCATACGAATTCTTACTAAACACGAGGCAATCTCACCTTTCCTTCAACTCCAACACCACAGTCAGCCTCCTGAATCATGCTAACATCATTCCCTCCATCACCTGCAGATCAGAGCACAGAAAAACGACACCGGTAGTTAAGCAACAGAGGCAATTTGCAACCCCACTAAAGGCATCTGCATCAGATTGTAGTATTAGAAGGAACATTTAACCCGATCAACAAAAGCAGGCTTTTGAACAGGAATAATGAATTTAAATTCTTTAAGAAGTTTTGTTTTGTTTTTAATAGACCCACAAGTTACTGATCACTTTGACTTGTAGGTGTACCGTTATACCTACAGTGCTGCAATAAAGCTCACAGATGAATAATGGCGCTTTATCTGATCAAGTTCAGGGAAAGATATCACCCCAAATATTTATGAGCAGTTGTTCAGTGGAGTTTCCAGATACAATATTTTATCTTATCAATCATCCCGCAAAACCACTGTTCCTAACTCAGCACTTCCAGGTGTTATGAGATGACATCGGGCTGTTTGCTCAAAAGAAGAAATAATAAAGACACACACAGAATCACACACACAGGATGGTCGGCGTTGGAAAGGACCTCTGGAGATCATCCAGTCCAACCCCCCTGCCAGAGCAGGGTCACCCAGAGCAGGTGGCACAGGAACGCATCCAGGCGGGTTTGGAATGCCTCCGGAGACGGAGACTCCACCACCTCTCTGGGCAGCCTGTGCCAGGGCTCTGCCACCCTCAAAGTAAAGAAGTTCCTCCTCATGTTGAAATGGAATTTCCTATGTTCAAGTTTGTGCCTGTTACCTGTTGTCCTACATGGTCACTTCTCCCTAACCAGTCCCTTACCCACTGCACAGGTGAGTTTGCCGGTCCTTTCCTGGAGCAATCGCACAATCTGGGCCTTCTGTGTCGGAGCACATCTGCAGCACACGACGGCAGGGCACTGGCAAGCCAGCTCCATGAACTCATACTCATAGAATTTCAGGCACATCTAATTGACAGAGATCAGAAGCGTCACCAACGTTTGTGCTACAAAAGTTTCTTTTCCAAAAAAAAAAAAAAAAAAAAAAAAAAAATCCTAATTCAGGCACAGTGTTTGGGGGCTGTTCCTGAACAGCCTGAGGTGTTTGGAGCCTACCTCCAGCGAGTCGCCAGAAATAACAAGGGCGCAGTCGTGTTTCCGGCGGAAGGCGTTCAGCTCCAGATGGGCTTCTCCACGGTTAGTCACCTGTGGAAAAAGATGGCAACCGACAAAGGGTTTGCTTCATTGGGGTGAAAAAGCAAACAAACGAGCCTCGGAGTAAAAGTAATAGGGACGGGCAACACACTGAGTTATTCAGAGCACACAGGTAAACAAAGGCTCAGGGGATAGAAACGTGGGTCAAAAGAATAAGAATATTCTGTGTCTACTGTTGGAAAACAGTTGTGATCTCAGCACCCCTCCTGTCCCAGAATATGGGGTCCCAAACAAGTCTTGAGAGAGGGGAAGGCGGGTGTTACTCACTAGTCTGAATATATGGATGTCCTGTGTCCGTGTCACCAAATGTGCGTTCTTGGCTGTACATGTGGCTGTCTCTAACTTATCCCCTGTCAGCATCCACACCTAAAATCCAAATATTTAATGGATTAAATACAGAACTTAACAACCACGTCTGCAGGACATCTAGAGGTACCGCCTGCCAGTTCAGGCATATAAATGGACTGTTAGAATACATATATAAATTAGTTTTCTAAAAAATCCCTATTTTAAAACATACAAGAAAATTCTCACCGATGAAAGAAAGCAGAACTTTTAAAGAGGCCGAAACACAAAAGAAGTTACAAACTATGTATAACATTTTTTCCCACCTGCGATGTTTCAAGATTCTGCTGATAAACCCACAAAATGCAAGCTAAAGAATGTGTATGCGTGTGTTAATATGTCCCACCCCAGCTATTTCTCCTATGCTGAAATAAGAGGGCCTTGCTGCAGAAAGATCCCTCATGGCCCTGCCTGAAATGTGGATGATGCAACTGGGGTTAGCTCACTGCTGATGTGTGCATCTGGAACAGACTAAGTTGGTTGGGTTGGTTTTGTTTTTTTTCTTATATTTTTCTTTTTTTTTTTAAATATACACTGCTCCTTTTATTTTGTGCTGGGGAGGGGGCATTAGAAAGCAATATCAGCAGCAATACCGTATTATAATCTGGCAGGGAATTCCCTCAACAGTGTAAATACATCAGAGTTTGTTTTGTTTTTTCCACCGGTGTTTTTATTCTTTCAAGACACTGACCAAGAATATTTAACAAAACTAAGAAAAAAAACAAACCCCCAAAAAACACACAAAGACTCACTTATTTGTTTAATAATCTGAGGTTGGAAAAAGATTTGATCTTAACAAGATGGTCCCTGTAATGAATTACAAAACTGCCTTCACTCTTGATTTACTTCTTGCATGCAATACCCTAACGAACATACCATTGCAAGGAGTGCTCAGCAGTGCCGCACTCGCTGTGCAACGACACGCTCCACACCCCGACACCGACTCCAGCCAAGGCGAAGAGAAAAAATGAAACTGCTTTGGCATAGGAGACTATGCCGCAGGGGGAGAACGCCACGGTGCTGCCAAGGGGCTTTGTCTGATTCTGCTCATCTCACTTCTCTGCTGAAGCCCCTGTTGTTCACAGGGATGGCTCCAACCAGAAAGCACTTTTGGAAGCCTGTCCTAAGCCTTGAATTCCACCCAAACACACAGCCCTGCTTTGGACTCACCGGATGCCTCAATATTTCACTCACTTTGTTACTTAAAACAGAGAAACCACAAGCAGAACCTTTTACCCATTTTTCTTGCACAAATCCAAATTTTTAGTCCATTCCCCCCCCAGTTTTTCAATTCCAGGATCTGACCGACAAGTTTTCAGAGAGATAAACTAAGGTTCCCTGTCCCAGTCTCAGATGCTGGAGACCAGAAGGCTGGAAAAAAAAACCTGCGCAGTCCCCGATTCTCTTGGCTCAGGCCCCCTCTAGTGGCCACTGAAAACACGGCTATTCCCAGCCCGCTGCTCCAACCCCAGCACGGCAGTTTGTGCACCAGAGACCAAACCCACCCAAACCTGTCTTGTTTCATGCGACCACCCGAAAGAAACAATTGCCCAGAAGCCTCCTGTAGCTACTCTCCTGCCTACGCACTCGGTCTCCCTGCACAAGGCGCCAGAGCACGTTGGGGGAAGAAAAGCACAGAAGGTGACATGCTTTCACGCGTTAACATTTACTACTTCCAGCATGTTCTGCTCCCAAAGTAACGCTTAAAACGCATCAGCCAGCCCCACTGTTCCCACTTGCAAAGGGCACCTGGTGAAACTTTTACCTTGACAGGGCCCCCAGACTGTCTTAATTTACTGTTTGTAGGACAGTGCCACACACTCCAGAGGGTGTACGTGTTCCTGCTAGGGGTAACATTAGGTAAGGCAGACCTTAATGCCAGCGTTTCTCAGCGTCTCCAGAGTGGGTCTGACATCCGTCTGCAGCTGATCCTCCACGCCAGTGAGACACAGCAGCTCCATCTCCATTTCCAGGCTCTCGATGACTGTGGCCACCTTCAGGGAGCGGTCGTGCACGCTTAGCTTCGCCTGGACGTAGCGTGCCTGAGGACAGAGCAGACACAGCCACAGTCACACACAGCCAGCCTGCAATTTTGTGGAATACAGGCTTAACCAGCACGAGGGTTAACCAGTTAACCTCCCTCTGATAACCGTCATTCAGGGATGCCACCTGCAATGGCTGACAAACACGAGGTGCATGTTACAGAGTAAGGTGGAAGATATTTCAGGAAGTTTTTGTTTTGTCTCTGCCCTGTGCCAGCCGGGCACACAGCGTGTCCTTGTGCACACAAATGCACAGCAGCTGCTGAAGTGACACTGCAGAAAGCCTGGAAGTGCTCTCCTCGCACCACAGGTCTAACCACGGCTTCTGCAGCCAACACATCTACAAACAGGGCAGTAGAGAATCCTAAGCATTTCCATTATCTCATCTCTGCATTTAACCGAACGGTTCTCCTCCTCATTTTGCCTGCCTGGGCTAAGCAAATTAGTGCTGTGTGTAGCGACCCATCTCACAAACCCCAAGCATGAAGCCCGCGTTTCCATGAAGCCCGACAGGGTTATATTCCGGTTGTTTGTAGTTTCCCTGGATGTTGGAATGTAACAAGGGAAGTTAAAAGCCAACACATTTCCCCACACAAATGATGAATATTTGCAGAATTTATAACCACAAAAGATTGTAAGGCAGGATTCAGGAACTGTTTTGGAGGGTCCTGGCTGGGATCCAATTTCATACATATCACTTAAAAAGCCACTTTGATTAAAAGAACAGCAAGACATTGAAGAATGACAATTCTAGCAGAAGGAGTAGGGAGATGAGAAGCAGCATTATCACTAGAGGTCTGTGAGAATCACTTCAGTGACTGTTTGTTTAAAAACAAAGAAAAAAAACAAATAAAAACTTACTTCAAAGTCTTGATACTGCTCTTCCGTCAGAGACTTCTTGGCTACGACAAGAACCCTCAGGCCTTCCCGAGCCATGTTACCACACTGGAAAGAAATATCACATTGTAAACCATAAACTGCATCTCAAGTAAGATGATTTATGCACAGCATTGCAGAGATGGCAGTGTAAGATAGCCGGTTAAGAAAATAACCATCCCATTTGAGCAACCCCAGTGAGCCTATAACATCTGATAAAATGCATGATAAACCGGAGAGGAATAAAGGCGATCTACAATAGTTTGTAATCTATCCCAGCGATCAGAAACAAAAATGTCCTCTCTGCTACACCTGTGTGGCAAAAACAACCCCACTGATTTAATTTTCTCTGTCTTTAAGCAAAAGGACACAAGCCTTTGATTTATAGACTTCACATCTTCGGCCATAAACTCTTTAAAATAAGACCAAGGTATTATTACTTCTTTGAACACCAGGGTTTGGGGGTGGGGAGAATCAGTAACTGAAGCTACTGCTATGAACTCTCTGTCAACATGACTACTAACCTGACAAACGTATCCCAGTACAAAGCTGCCAAATGTAGTTTTGAAATGAGACCTTTCGGTCTAAAATAAACCCAAGCACAGGATCAAGCCCAGGACATGTTTGGTAATCTTGAGTGGCAATCAGTCTTGAGCAAAATCCATTTTATTTACAGGACTTATTCTGCACTAACTATGTTGAATTTGCCACCTGACTTCCTTGTTTCTGCATGTATGTATGGCTGAAGTCTAATCCAATGAACCGCCAAGATGATCAGTGACCTTCCGTCTCGCAGATGTTTTAGCAGTTATGCCCACTCTGCCACAGTCACGCGTTGCCCTGGAATGAGACAAGCACGAGAAACCCTCCGCGCATAGGAGGGACAGCCCCATACCTCCTCTTCCAGCCAGTCGTTGTATTGCACGATCCCAGCCATCACCACATCAGCCCCCTTCATATAGAAGGTGATCTCTCCTGTTGATTCATCCTGTAGACAAAACCCAGAAAAGTCTAAGTTGGGCGATTATCAGCATATTTGGGATGGCCTCAGCAAGCTAAGCGATGAGTTTTCTACACAACAGTCAGAAAAATGCACGGGGTCAGGCTGAAGGTCCATCTGGCTCAGCATCTTGTCTTGGGGCCAAAAGGAGATGCCTATTCAATTGCAACTTGGTTACTCGCAGCAAGAATAACGCTTTAGACAAGGATGATCAGCTTTTTAATCAGCAACACGGCATCTCCATGCAGACACCTCTCAATCCTGACTGCATGTGCCTTTGGAATAACCTCTAGACCTCACCCTTGAAAATTTATTTCATACTTACCTGAAACAGTAAAACAGATGCGTGAAGCTTAACAGTAAAAATCACTCTAATTTACCCCCTCTGTTACATTATATGGCATAAGCATAATTAAAGTTTATGCTTGCCACTGAAAGGTTAGATTGCTGCCTGCCTTATCTGATACATTACCACAAATTAAAAAATCCCTTCTAACCAGGCAGATATCTAAGGAGGTCACAGCTATTAGTATTACAAGCTAATGGAAACCCTGGCAATTTCCTCAAAGGAGACAAAACAATGAGTAAGGAACAAACTGCTCTGTAAACCAAGACAGCCACCAGGGATAGGAAGAAAATAAACTTAACACGCAAAACCAAAAACCCAGGAAGGTCTGGAAATACACAGAACGAAGAGGAAAAGTACTTTAGGAAAAGAAGAAATGAAAGAAAAGCACAGTGGACGCTTTTTCATCCTCATACTATTTAATATACGTGTCAACCTGTTCTGCAGTTATAGAAACTAGTGGTGAAGGTTCTCCCGCATGAAGAGTTTGAGTCAGCAGGTAAAAGCCTGATGTCCTGCGGCACTGGCGAAAGAGAATTTACTTGCATAGTGAAAAAAAGCAGTACCTGATGTGCATATGAAAAATGCAAAGAAGATAAAAGAGGCATTTTTGCTAGGGAAATTACGAAGTAGCCAAGGATAATGAAGCTGCTTTACTGAACATTTTTGCCAAGCTCAAAGATATTCACAAGGAAGATTCTTATAATCAAGCTTAAGCATGGTTTTCAATGTCCTGAAACGTGCAGCCTTCATATACTGATACCCCCGCATCCCCAAAGCAAAATGTCTGTCACTCTACCAAAACAATTAGAATCTGCTTAAATAAAACACAACGCTTTTGGCAGTAGCCAAAGGTAAAGGTTTATCTATTAAATTATTTGATTAAAAAGTGTCTAACAACATCTCTGTAGGAAACTGAATAAAGACTCCACTTCCCGTGCTGCAGAACTGGCTTAAGATAGTTTAGATTTTTTGTCCAATATAAATACTGTATCAGCTATCTCCTTGCATTAGTCATTTCCTCTCACCGAGTTCAATAGGAGGTTAGTGCGTTCTCATATTATGGTAAGATCACACTATAAATCTACACAGAGATTTGCCAGTTATGTTGTTTTGGAGAGGCATCTTTTTCCACCGTGGTCTGACTCTGGCCACGGTTCAAAGGCTTCTTTCAATTCCAGATATGACAATAGCACTATCTTTGCTTTACAACAAAGATCATTCCACATGGGTAAGGGGAAAACAACGCAAAGAAAAAGAAGAATGGAAAATATTGTGGTCAAACAAACAGGCCTTCTTTCAAGAAGAAGATTAAGTCAGTAAACAGTACGGTGAAGAGTGGCTGCTTTGGTAGAACAAGACTTCTTAGAACTGTAATAATCAGCTACAGAAATGACAGTCGATCACAAGTAAACAAGCAGATATTGCAAAAATATCGTAAACGAGGCAACATCTGCTACTTGTTTTCAATATTAACTACTACTTTATTTACTAAAAGTTACGTGTTGAAGGAGATCTTTTTATAGGAGCCAGAGTGGACAGGGCCAGCAGGGGAGATGGGCGTCTCTGCCAAGGATTTCAGTAACAGCTTTACTGGGCTGGACGCATGAATCACTTGCTGAAACTCTATACCCGGATTGTACAGGAAGCCTGGCAAGACAGTCGCAATGGCTCCCGCTAGCCGAAAAAAAAAAGGCAGTTTCTAAGAATGGGCAATATCTGTATAGTTGAGGAGAAAATATTACCATTTGAACTCTACTCACTACAATTCCGAGTGCAGGTTCATTCTGCAGCTTCTCCCTCCCCTCCCCGGCTGCCCACTGTATCTGTGGTCTTCTGGATACCTCACGCTACTTTCCCTCATTTCTGTTTTTTAAACAAGCAGCTCAGTTTTAGAAGACACACCAAAGTAGTAAACGCCTTGTAAGTTGTGGATCAAAACCAAGCAGAGTGCTTACACATGCATACATGTATGTTTAATAAAAGACAATTCTACTTGAAAACTACCTATTTATAAACTGTTTTTTCTTGTTTTCTTTTTTAATGAAAATGAAAACCCTGCTCGAAGATATTATTTTAGAGCATAAAGGAACATGACAAAGTAATACCCAGGGAGCCAGCACGTGCCGCTCACAACTTACATCCGCATAGGGGGGATACAGGGAGCCGGTTTTAGTGGCTTAGCAGCAGCTCAATTGATGCAAAATAAATAACAAGCACAACAGAGAGGGGCCAGTGCTTCTATTAACAGTATTTACCATCAGGATCTGGGCCTGATGTTACTCCCACTGACCACAAGTGGGAGTTTTGCTGGTTTTGGCAGCAGCAATATTGTAAATACAGAAATGCAAAATAAGAAACCTTCTTCTTCCTAAAGGGGGAGCATATAGATAACAGTTAATTTAAAAGGAATAAGCTTCAAATAAGAGACAAAAAAGAGGACTCCTTTCCACTTAGATGAAAAAATGTCAGGGTATCCACTTCTCTGCTAAGCATGTAAACACAATTTCTTGAAGTATACCCTGGCTTCGATGGTTAGCCTGCTTCTTATACCTTTGACAAAAGAGCACCTCCCCAAAAGTTTGCACTTACAGTAAGCAATGGGGAGGGAGACTGTTTAGTTCTCCCTCCCTTATTGCTAGTATTTTTGTTCTAGGTCTTGAAAAGGTGGCCTGAAGGCTCCATGTCATTTTCACTATAAAAATAATTAACCTGAAGAATTCACACTTCCTGTATCTAAACAGATAATGCACTATACTTGTTGCAGCTATCCCACGCAGCACGAGACATTCATGGGAACCCCGATGACTGTGTACTCTCAAATGCATTCAGTCGGATCTCTAGATTCACAGATTTAACACACTGATTACTTTGTACAAGCTCAGCCTACCAGACCACTTCAACGAACATTCCTGCCCTTGGGCATGTTTTAATATTCCAAATCCTGGAACAACTTGAAATACAATTTTTTCCCCCCTACACTGTACTGTGGCGTGTGATCCAGAACTTAAAAGCAGTTCCTTGAGGAACAAGAGATCCAAGCCCAAAATACTCAGGTGTGAAATGCAAATACGGCCATCTGCATAAGTTTTAACAATTTTCAATCCTTCATGGGTTTGTGAAAATAATTATACACACATATTACAGTTCATCTTTATGACCAAATCTCTTGGTAATAGGAATACTGAAGTTCTCCATAATATTTGTTGCTGTTGAATACAACCACTGTGTTGCTCCATTTTACACCAACACGAAGTTGAGAATTGTCATGCTACCAAATGTCAGCCAATAAAGCAGACCAAATTCATCTCCTGTCGAAGAGGCCTGTGTGTGCAACACTGGTCCCAACTGCTTCTAACTAAAACCAAAGCCTATTCCTCCTACTGTTGTAATTAAAAAATACATGAGGCAGAGGATATTTTTACACCCAGATACCAGATATTTCTTGATACCCCAAAATAAATATGCAGCAACTCAGTTTTACCACAAAGGACAAGGAGGGGAAAAAAAAAAAATTAATCTTACCTGTTCTCCCTACCCTAAATAACAAAGCTGCAGATCCCATGAAAGGATACAACAAATCATATCTTGCCCTGGATTATAGGTTTCATATTCATGTTTTAGATTCCTGGTACCAATTATCTGTCTGTACTCTCAGTAAAAAATAACAAGGATGTTATAATTATCTACAAAAGAAATATTCAAACTGCTTCACCTTGTTTTCTTTGCAGGCAAATGGAAGTGCCTTACCATAGCTGGGTTTATCTTACTAACATTGATTCTCTAGCACTATCTTGACAACTACTGATGATAACGGTGACAACTGATCTCAACTGTTTTTAACACCCACACTTTCTTCTTCTTTCTTTTTAAAGTAATTTTTTTCTGAGAGTCTGATCTTATATCGTATTTGTATATAGAACCAAAGTTATATGTACAATTTCAGCCGGGCACATATTTAGCATGCGAAGTGCCTGATGCTGATGATAAAGGTACTTGCACAAATGCACCTTTTGGCTTAACCTTAGCTATTTTCAAACCCTCTTCGTGACACCGTGTTCTCAGCATGGCTGCGGGCTACAGCGCAAAAAAAAGAAAATCTCCACAGTTCCCTGCAGCTACAAGTGCCTCCTCCTGCACCGCTGTACTTCCATGGGGTCTGAGAGGAGTTTTGATGCCTGGCAGAGATCTGGGGAGCCCTTCCACAATACCTCTAACAATATCCTAAAGTTATTTGTGGCATCGGTCTAGGATCCCCTCCTTCCTCCCCATCTGCTGCCATCTCCATCACCCCCTGTTGTACCACCACAACTGTTCTGGAGATGCAGTACAAGCCGGACCCGTGAACCTGTTCGGGTTCCTGCTCCTGGCTTACCCCGAGGGGGAAAAGCACTTGTGACCTGGGCTGACTCACTGCCCCAGTCCACCATATAGCTCCCCCCAAACATGATCCCCATGGACATGACAGGACGGGCAGGAGCTTTTGGATGGATGAAAAGACAACCCCAGGGACACAGAGCAAGGCTTCAAAGTCAGCTCAGCTTCCCTGAGATGCTGCTAGTGCCTGCTCCCCTGGAGAGAGCAGTCCTGCCCTTACCCGGGCTCCTCTTACCCCTCGCTGTGTCAGCTACTGTGGGAGGGGACACAGAACTTGGGTCCCAGGGTACAGGGTAACTGTGATTACTTCTTTTGCTGGCTTAAAAATTTCCTGAAACAGCTGCCTTACCTGAGAGATAAAGTGGCATCTCTGCTGATTATCAAAGCTGTTGAGGCCACAGACAGCCAAAACATTCAGATTTTAGCTCTCTTCTTCTGCTCCACCAGTCCCTCCTATGTCCTCTTCCACCTTGCGCTTATAGCAAAAACTCCCTCCCAACATTTTCCAGCATCCCCAGGGCCCTCAGTTTCACAGTAGGAGGGAAACGCTTGAGCTCCCTCTTCCTTCCCAGCACCATCCTGGAGCCTCCACTGCACTGCCAAGGACGTGCTTTCATGGCTGGTGGCAGTGCTGCTTGAGGGACTGGCTGCACACCCGTCCCCAGCCTGACACTGCGCCCAGCGGTGCCCTTCAGGAACCGGTGTGTCAGACAGGAGGTGTACGGCTGAAACCCAACCAGAGCACACGATGATTTAAGAATATGAGCGGGCAGGAGCGGCTGGAGGAAGACGGAATCTTAGGCTCCTTGTTATTTTGAACAAGGGACCAAAGATCAAACTAAAGATGTCTCAGGGCACTACTGCACTTACTGCCAAATATGGCCAAGGAAAAGGATGACTCACTAAACAAACCTGGTAATGAGATGCTATTAGCTCAAAACAGAGAACCAGCTCATAGCCTGAGGTAGGAGAGACTGCAAAACTCAGCCAGGAAGAACAGCACAGCTGAGAGCAAATGTTTTATATGTTTCACGTTGCGTTAGCCAGAGACACACAAAGACATGAGAGCTTACCCGATGCCACTTACCCGAACAATTATCCCCATGCGCTTGCTCTCATAAGTGAAGGGGAAGATCTGGAGGATGGTGAAGTTCAGGATGTGGCCACCCGGTGTCCTCAGCTGCACGGAGGACTGGTCTCTGCCCACCAGCGTTAAACCCACACTCTCCGTCCACTGTACCAGGGCCACCTGAGAGGAGAAGGCCATGGTGAGGGCGGCCAACCCACGCCATACCTCCCCTGAGGGGACAGCGGGTGGGGGCTGCAAAGAAGTTCATTAGTCATTAATGGTATTATAGAGTGGATCTGTTCATATACACGGGTGTTCCTATGTAGCTCATTCTAGTGGACTCTTCCCAAAGTTAGAAGCTTACTTCCAGTATTTTTGGAGTTTGGGCAGCCCAGCTCCTGTCTGATTCAGCTGCCCGGCTGTCCCAGACTCTCAGCAAGAGGTGGTCGGCTCCCTGCCTTCAACTGTCATGTCCCGAAGGACAACCCTTCAGCAAGGGCAGGCACAAATACCCTCCAACCCAGGCCTGGGGTGCCCAAACCTCTGCTTGGGCACATCAGGTAAATCTCTTTACAAACACTCACTTTTTGAATGTGCTATTTCCCAGCTTGCTGTTTTTGAAATCAAGAATTCAAAACGAAGCATTCACCCTGGATTTACAGCATCAAAGCCAGAAACACTAATGCAGAGCATTAAAAATTCATATTTTAAAAGCAAACAAACAAAATGAGCTGTGTTATACTCTATCGCTTTGGTAGTAACAGTTCATCAACAAATTTCAGCCTCCGCACTGATCAGCAAGACGGTTGAAGGCTGGGTCACAGACACTTATTACCAGAGAAGAACCCGTTCTCCCCAAACATTGGAACAAACAAAATAAAAAACCCCAAACAAACCCCAGATTATTCAAGGCACACCGCAGAACTCATTGAATTGAGCTTCTCTGAGTATCATTTTGATTGCAGCTTCTAGTATTTAAGGACCCACAACGCTTAATTCCTTACAAGCTTTCACTAGATTACAACCAGAGTCACGACACAAGACCAAAGCCTTCATTTTGCTTCCCTTTCGATCCCCCCGGAATCCCCACCTCCGCTGACACATCCATCTAAGACCGAGCCTGCTGAGATACGGGCGTTTAACTCTAGAAGCTGTCCTGGCAGTAACGGATGGGAGCAGCAGCTGACATGAGCCCATGTATCACTGGCCTCCAGAAAGGATCAAGGGATACTTTCTCCAAACTGACACGAAATACTGTATTTTATGGTGACATTTTCAAAGGCACGGGATTGCTGGGCACGTGGTTGCTGCTGACTTGAAGGTTAATTATCCCTTGTGCCTTTCAGGTTCTGCCTTTATTGCCTTAAGTGACCACAAATACCTTAGACAAAAATGTAATTTATTTTGGGAAACCACATACATGAGATACAGATAAAAATGGAACCTATAGATACTTGCATTGAGTCAAATTTTTACTACATGAATTGATTCAATTGGGTCTAACTGAAGAATCTTATGTCAACTCAGCTCCCTTTCATCCACAATTAGGCTTAAGAGACAACCTAAAATAAATTTTTCTTTCATAAAGTCGTCTTAAATTGCCAGATAAAAACAAATTAGTTGAGTTGGCTTTGCCTTGAAAGACCTTTAAATCAATTTGAATCAATATTTGGTTTAATATTAGTAAGTTTTTGCAGGCTCATTCACAAAGCTTACAACAACTCAAAGGCTCTTTCAAGCTTATCTTTTTCAAAAGTTTCTTCAAGCCATCCTTAGTGCATTAAAGTGTGCAGTTAGATAATCTTCCTAACAGTCTCTCAGAGCAGAGACTGTTTGGAGTTTGGAGCTTGGGTTTCTGATACTCTGGTTAATAAATAATTATCGAGAATTTTTCGCAGCATGATGTTATGTGACGTTCAGCGTGCGCAGCACTGGTTGTTGATTTGCCCATGTTGGTAAACTGCAAATGTTGAAGACACAAATCTCTGCTCCCAGCTCTTTAAAGCATCTCCTTTGCGACTTACTTTCACAAACACCTCCTCCCTCCTTCCCTGCCAGCGCCTCATTTAAATCCTGTGCCAGAAGGTATTTAAACCTCCCAAAAGCAAAGCCCTGCGCAGAGGAACAAACGTACGAGGAGCACGTCAAGAGGTGCTACGTCGTGCACATGACGCGCTTCAAACTAACTGCACCGCATTGTGCAAGGCCAGTCACTTCGGCTGGCCCTGAGACCATGAAAAGGTACGTCAATGGAAGGGGAAGAGTAATGAAAGAAATTCCCCCTTTTCCATGCTGCTTCTGAGCAGGCATGGGTCCTGTCGGCCCTTAATGGCCCTCCAGGTGGACCGCATTCAGCACCGGAGGGGAAGTGGGGCTGACCCCTTTGAACATGCCACTTCCCAGCCTCTGTAGTACTTAATGAATAATTACCAAGAGGGAAAGTGATATAATTTTGAAGTGTTCCTATCAGATGTACTAAAAGCATTGAAATTACCGTCCCCATTCAATAGGCAACACAATGGTCCCGGCCCCTGGGAAGTGCCACGGCACCGGCAGACAACACAAAGCGCCGATGGCTCTTCGGCAGGGTCTGGGCAGCCCGGGACGGGGAGCGTGTTCCCAGCTCGGTGCTAGACGGGAGAGCTGTACTCTGCACCACCCAAACAGTAACTGGAGGCGCTCTCCATCAGAGCAAAAAGATGAGAAACATTCAAGATGCAAAATCAGCTTAAATCGAGGAAATTTAAGCAGGCTTGAAACTCCTCATAGGCCTTCGAGAGAGCCCATGATGAGTGATGAGGAGAAATCAGTACAGTCCCTGACCGCACTCCAGGAGACTGCGGCTCCATCCAGGCCACGTCGGACACAGAACTGAGCATTACAAAGCAGAGCAGCTACAGCAGCTCAGCACACTATCCCCCAAACTTTGCTCTTTCCGACAATTAAATTACCCAAGCCACCACTGAAGTGGATATCGACTAATAAATTTCACTCTAAAGAGACAAATTGATCCTTCTGTGCCATGACTTGCTCTACAAACGTCCCATTTAGGGTTGCCTAGGCAGACAGACAACAGGCAGAAACCAATTGATCGGTGCACCCTTTCATGTCCTGGCAGCTGCGGTGGGTTGTCAGGGTTAAAGACTGTTTGCCCAGGAATCCCAGGCGCTCTTATCTCTGATCAGATTATATCTATTTCATTTCCCCTGTTAGTTACTGTATGGCTACAACTGACACGCTTGCAGAGCCCCAAGGCTGTAACCGATATCTGAATAAAGATACTTCAAGACTTCTAAATGGCAGTGTGCACAGGAAACAAATTTAGGAAATCCTGCTTTCTGTTACAGGAAATGAATCCTATGCCAACTGGTAGAAATTACCCTTGCTGTTAAAGTAAAGAGAATACAAGTTTTTGTACTCATTTCATAAACTGACCTTCCCTGCCATGGCAATATTTTATTGATATAGGATTTCAAAGGCTGGCTTTAACAGGAGGCCAAAGCCATTCCCCTACAGGGAATGTTATTTAACAGCATCACTCTTTTCTCAAGGACTCGACTTGTGCTGATCCTGCGTTTTGTACCATCTAGTATGACATACACCGAGCATGTCTAAACAATATTTGTATATCTAAGACCTACAGACAAGATTTCCTCAGTGCAGCAAAGCATATCTGATTTCTGAACCCACTGTAATTCTCTACTTAAGACGCCGCAAGAAAGGAAAAAAAGAACTTAAACAATAATCTTGGAAGGATTAGTTATCATGCTATAGTAAAACAAACAAATAATAATCCCTTGGGTATTTGAGACAAATTGCTGCATAAATATTTTAAAGACAGAACAGTATAAAGCGAAAAAGGAAAAGAAAAATCACCGACTTCACTATATATCACAGTATATATGTAAATAAACAGAGGATCTGTGCAAAAATAGCCAGTAAATGCTTTAGGGAAAAAAACCCTTAAATGCAAATCACAAAAATTCCCATCTGGAAATAATTCAGAACTTGTTTCAGTCCAAAAGGCAGCTGATTTCTGTAAGCTGTCTTTACAGGGGAGAGCAACACATTGGAGGAGAAACGCAGGTAAGCAAAACACTGACCTAGATTCTGTGGTGGGAGAGGACACACAAGCACACTGCTCTCCAGCTCCACAGCCTGGGAGGAGGAAGTGCTTGCTGTCACCGTAGGCACGTCAAGAGAGGAGGGGGGAAAAAAAAGCTTTTGTATAATACAGACAAGAACACATTATATGAAATGAGGGAATTACCTACACTAGAGGGAATATTCTGAATGTACATGAAGTGTGGAAACTAAACTCCGTGTGTCAGTCTTTCATTAATACATCCAACAATTACAAAATCCTCACATAGCCAGGCTAACGAATAAATTTATTTCTATGCAAAACAATTTCTCACTTCTAACAATGAGGAAAGCCAGCTTCTCTTTTGATGTCAAAGGTGAAAAGGTTATTATCAGAGGCAAATCTGTTTTATTTGGTAAATGGAATAACGCTTTGAATATAGTCAAATGAGTGATCTGATCTCATACTGTCAGTAGGATTCTTGTGGAAAGTTTTGGACTTCAATCTCTTTCAATGGCATAGAGCATGTGTAATTGTACAAATTAATAGAAAACAAATTGTTTTACCTTGGTTGCACTAAAGATGATGTACCCAAGAAGCATAACCAATACATGAAACCACATTTTATTCCTCCTGTCTTTGTCACAGAAGGAAAGAACTTCGAACAATTTTGGAAAATTTTCCAAATTTTGCAGAGGGTGGCAAAGAACACTTTATTCTTAAGTCTTGTATTGAACCTGGTCTCTCAAGTGTTCAGTACAAGTCTCCAGTGAGTCTCTGGCGAGCTGTAAAGTTTCTCTCTACTGAAGCACCCTGCGTCGCCCTGGCTGGACTGGGTGCGGGCAGAGAACTGGCAGGGCACAGCTTCGCTCCGGGACAAACTCTTGTGCACTTCACTCACGCTGCAGGATTAACTGGGGCTGTGGGTCTGTCCCGTCTGCGTGGGACGGGGTGTGTTCTGTGTTAGCAGTGCTACCCAGCGTGATTTACAACTTTTCACTTGGTCTGGAAGTTGCAACACCTTGCAGATCAGGGGCAAGCTGATTTGTGGGAATGCTCTAACCCCCTCCCACAAGTTGTCCCCCTCCAAAACAAGACAAGATTGCCTATAATTTACCAAGCGTGGTCAAAGGGACTCATGGCATTGAACTGCAAAGGTGCATAAGTATGAGCAAAACTCTGTGATACAGAGGCTGATGTAACAGTCACGTGCAGCTCTGTAGCTTCAGGCAGAGAAACAGATTTGCCTGGAGTATATCAGCTAAGAGGGCACTTATAGTCTATTCATGGGTTATCAGTGCAATAAATGCATTAAAATATTATCCCCTTCACTAGACTGGAGTACTTTCACCAAATATTTTTTTCTGCAGCAACAAGCTAGATCATATTTATATTTTTATGCATCCAGCTGGATACTGACCTCATCAGGACTGGAAGCCTGGTACACCCTGCAGGAGTCCTCGTAGTGTCTCTCGGCTTCAGCCTGGTCCGTCACCCCGTTGGACTCGTACACCGGCGTCACATTGTGGCACAGCGCGATCGCCTTCACCGCCTCGTGCACTCGGCTGCTCATGGTTTTACGCACCTTGGTGGCTAAGGTAAGGCCCTTCACAGCAGGAGGGTCCTGAGATTGCTTATAAAAAAGGAAATAGAATAAAGTCTTCTTGCAGGAAAAAAAAAATTAAGTTTTTACTTCAGTGAAGTAAAATGTAGCAGCTGTGCAGACTCTTGTGTCCCCAGGAACGAGACGCACTCTTACACACCTTAACTCAGACCATCATTAGGAATATATTCCAGCATAACCAACTTCTTTCTCGTTGTTACTGGTGGAGTAAAGTGCCCCAAAAGATTTACCAAAGTTTTGCAACCGTACACTGAGAAAAACACCCTTTGTTGCAGATCCACCAAACGACTGGTAAAAGATCAAAGTCGGACGACTCGGTGAAACCACTTTTTGCTCCACAAAAGACCAGTGGCTTTGAAAATAGAGAGTCAATTGGGTTTCACGTGCAAAAGAATATAATTGCTGAAAACAGAAAACAGATGACTCGTATGGACCTAGAAAATCTTAATTACATTCATTTAATTTTTAATACTATTTTTAGTATCAGAATGGGAGTCTTCAGATAATTGCACAATTACTAAATTATCCTGGTTGAAGAAGGGACACACAGTGATCTAGTTTCCTGCTCTGTTAACCTTTAGTGTCAAGAGGACAAAAGTTTCACTTCCAGGTCAAAGGCCACAACATGGTAAAAATAAGAGCAAAGAATAAGAACTACAGTTCAAAATGAATCATTGCCAGCAAATGCTTCTCATTATAAGGAATCTCACTTGGTAATGGTAAATGTTTTATGAGACATATCCTTTACCAGTGTAATTCCACATGCTATTTTCCACACTCTAGTGATTAGGACACATAAGATCTTCAAATTTAATATTGCGGCTCATCAGCACTGTCGCAACAGACTTTAACCAAATCAAACCCCAGCAAACCCCAGCTGAAGTGCATTTAGATTGACACACAGCACTAGTCACATACTGGACTAGTCACAGTCACCAAAACGTTCTTGACAAATATTGAATACTTTGGCAAATAATTAACCAGTAGTCAAGTTTTCTCTGGAGATTGAGTACGAAATGAGGGCAAATAGATCTGAAGTATGGGGTTTTTTGTTTTGGTTGTGCCTTTTTTTTTTTTTTTTTTTTTTTTTTTTTTAAAAAGTACAGTCCAGTCATTTAAGGGTCTGAACACCAAGAGAAGAACCAGAGGCTAAGAAGGCTGTGAAAGCCAAGGAGGGAAAGAGAGATATAGCTAGAGGAGTTACAAGTCACCTAAGACACATGCCAGTGAAAAAGATAATGACTCAAAATATCAGGTATTTACCAACTATCTCATGCTTAGTTAAAAACACATTGTAGTCTGCCCAGGGAAAAGCTATGCCACCAAACAGATCACTGAGGTCAAGGAAACCTGCTGTGCATCTTTGCCACCATGAACAAAATCCAAAAATAAAAATTCTATTTACAGTACATAGTGCCTTCTTCCAGACAAGAATGCTGGCTTCATGTTTCACTTTGTGGGGAGTACAGAAAGAGCACTTCAGTCTAAAAATCTCTCGAGCAAAGCAAAACCAATGTGACATGAGCAAACCCAGTTCACTGCATTGGGTGTGCATGCCCAAAGAAAGGCACAGGCACTTCAAAAAACGACTTCTGCAGTTTCTGTAGGACTGAAGCAATTGCACAACTATCGAGAAATGAAAATACTTGACATACGACACAGCAGTAGTAGTAACCCATCACTATCATCTGCAGATTGCATCTGTGGAATCACATTTTGCAAAAGAAAAAAAAAATCTAATTGTCACTAAGTCACAAAGTAGTTATTTCTAGCTGTAGTTGAGAGAATGGTTATTAACAGAAAGTGAGAAATAATGCTTTCATGATTACATAATTGGTGACAATTCTTAAATCTTGTCTAAGTACCACTCAGAGAGGTGGCTGGAACATCAGCCACTGACAGCTTGCTTATTTTTTTTTAAAGGTAGTAATATTCTTAAGTAAAACCTCATCCTTTACCTTACAAAGGAAGTGCATGTATTTATATGAAATTTCAATTCATTAGCATGTTACAATGGAGAAGATGCTTAGGAATACAGTATGCTGACCCAGACGAGTCACAGGGCATTACCTGGTTATTATACAAACTGAAATAAAAGTCTAAGAACAGAGATGAAGAAGGCTTTTGAGATGCTGGCTCATCCCATGATACTGAAAGAGGAATGCAAGGGAGAGGCTTCCCAAAACAGGATTTTCCTGTTCTATACTTTATATACTGACTTTGTTGCCTTCTTTAGGTATAGATAGTTCTCAATGCAGACATCAGTTATGCACCATCTAAGATCCCCAGTGCATTACTGAAAGAATCCCACTTTTACCATTTTCTTTTTCTTTTTTTTTTTTAACCATCAGGCCTAAAGCAGCAATAGTGGTACTGCTTACTGAGTACCAATGGTACCTCTTCCTTTTTTATTGCCCCAGTACACAGCATTTCAAACAGCAATTTAATCCATTAAATATTACCCAGAGCCAACTCTTCATCAAAGCAAATGCTGTGGTTGCTGCAAACAGCGACTATCTAAATAAAAGTATGCTATTTTACAGCCAGACCTCAGCAGCAAGACACAGGCACATATACGCACTTAAATTTACAGATCCGTGCATGTGCTGTGGCAGTTAGAGTTGAAAGATTGGTGGATGTGAAACAATGTACAAATGTAATAAGCGATCATGATAATATTTATGTATTAAGCATCCAACAACCTTCAGAGTTTTCCAAAAAGCTAATAGGTAGATTCGTGCCATACTAATTCACCTAGTGACCCAGAAAACTGTTTTGTGAACAAAAAGTTAAGTAATGCAATTTAATTCTACCTGCGTGTATATACTGAATATGTGGCTCTGCACTTCATCCATGGAGTCCAGGCCGTAAGCTACCGTTCCCAGGTGAAGTCGCTTGAAGACCATCTCGTTCTGCGTAAGAGTTCCTGTAACGGAAGCAGCACCAGACGTGGAGTGGGGACCAAAACATCTGTTCCCCAACAAACGTTCTTGTCCTTGCTGTATCCCAAATCCAAGTGAAACTAGGCCACAAGCTGAATAAGTCACTGCACCAGGCTCAGGCCAGCAAAAAAGACAGTATTAACAAGCCTGAGGGCCGATTCTCCCAGGAAGCAGTGGTGCACATTACCACGCCAGTAAATAAGAATGAGATTATTCACCCCAAAGCCAGTGATAGCAAGAGCTGCAGGCATAATTCTGGTCCTGTTGGAACCAAAGACAACTTTAGGAAACAACTTCAATGGGACCAGGATTCGATGTTAGACCAAGCTTTTCATTGCAGCTTATGTCTTCTGAATTCAAGCTCAACTTCAAAATTGTAAGAACAGCAGCAGACAGACTGATGGTACATTTCTACCTACATGTACCTATATCTTCATCTGGCTTTGAAAACTAACTCGAAAAAGTTGCTTTTAATTTTATTTTTACCCTCAGCTTTTGGTTTAAAAGCACACTTGAAGTGTTTCTTTGAAGTAGCATAATATTCCTATTCCATCTTACTTATAGTGTGTTCAGAACCAAAGAAAAAAAGCGTAATTTTTGTTTTTCAAAAACTGATTAAATCATATTGTCAAAGGGACAGGAAATGCATATTTCTTCCAGTCCAAAGAAATCGTACATTATACTCTCTGGTTGGCCAAAAATGTAACAAAATCCAAACAACAACATACCATGACTCAAAACTGTATTTTCTACCTAAATACCTGTTTTGTCTGTAAGCAAATAGGATATCCTCCCCAGCTGCTCAGGAATAGTGCTGGACCGAACGACAGTCCCAGGGATTTTGGAATCTCTGCGGATCACCCAGCTGTAGACAATTTTCCCCATGTCCAGATTCACACGTAAACTATGCAGGAGGAAGGGGAAAAAAGAAAAAATAATGTATCTTCAGTTAAACTTTGGAAAAAAATCATTGTGAACTACCACAATGCAATGAAAGGACATGTCTCCCACCCTGAACTTGAGCTGCCAAAAAGGGTGTTTTGGGAGAAGTACGTTCAAAGTCAGTGTTCAGGTGGCAAACAGGGAGAACATGCATGGCTGCAGTGGTACTGTAATTCAAAGATAGATGATAAAATTACGTTGAGAAGAACCGGTATAATCTGAAGGGAAGATGGACACAGACCAGTAAGGACAGCGTGACTGATACACGGACAGCTGGTTAAAAATGGAGCTGAAATGAATCCCAGATTTACACCAAAAGTAACAACGTACTTATTCATATAGTGCAATTAAATATTAAAGTTTCAGTCCCCTCTAAAAGGCAATTGTGTCCTATTACACTACACGCTGTACAAATATCTCTCCTTCTCCATTTTTTTGCTCTGCTTTTATTCAAAGTAACCAGGCAGCCCAAACACTGAGAGAAGGGGCCTTAAATGACTAATCCACAGTCATTAGAGCCAGTGAACGTGTGAATATGCTAAACAAATTCAGCAGAGACAACAAAGCAATTCTTATGTTTGAACAGCAATTTGATTTCTATTTCTAGATTTGCTTACTTGTCAAGTGAGGAACAGATAAGAGTTTATGCGCTTGTTCATACTAGAAGCATGGAGGAGAATGAAAAGGAAACAGTATTTTGCTGGGAAGAACTAGCAATTGCCTTACCTAATGGGAATGATGTTTGAGAACAGAAGGAGAAATCTTATGATCTGAAGATACCAACGGCCAGCAAAGTGCTGAAGGGCCACCATGACAAGCGAGACCACCACAAGAGCCCCAAACAGGATCTTGGTAAGACAGTTCACTTCCAAATCAAAGAGACCGATCTAAAGAAATAAAGACATTTCAAACACACAAGAGAAGATGTTAGCTCAATGTAATATTCACAAAGGGAATGAACTGCCACATGCAAAGAGCCATTCTCCACTAGTCAACTTCTCTTTTGAAACACTACAAAAGATCTTTAAGTTTACAAGCAATATTGTTGCCAGCTTATTAAATAAGACTTCCATCCTTGGAAGCTAAGCAATGCATGAAGAGGTGTGAGAGGACTCATGCTGCCAAAAGCTGCAGATTGTACAAACACCCTTGCATCTTTTCTTAGCTTTGCTATCATAGAAGAATGCAGCAAAATAAACTTTCCTGTTCTAACTGGGACTATCTCATTATAGCCATACAAAATAATAGTTTTACCAATCCTAATAAAGTGAGAAGACATGTACAACAGGATCGAAAAAATAAGGAGAAATAGGTTCTGCTATGGTAGCTATCTGAAATCATAGGCTGGAAGATATTAATCATTATTCCTATGAGGTTGTCCCTATAGCATGTACGCATAGCATTTGGAAGGTTTTTCTTTTTAAAGAAAAATAAATTTCTGACCCTTTTTATTTATTACAAGGCTGCTTCCTTACCATACCTTACTTCTTGGGTTTGAAGTATTCATCACACTCCGCAGTTCCCTCCCTGTGTAGAGGACAAGTCCCACAACGGTACCTAAACAAAACAGAGCATGCATCAGCTGAAGTAAAACAACCTTCGTTTGTTTTCTCTATAAAAATACTTGTTAAATCCAAAGGCTTGACAGTTGGAAAGGATTTTTAGCAGGTTAATTTCAGAAGCAATACCAACCAGAAATTAAAAACCCGGTTCCTGGAATACAAAACCTATGAAAACACAGACTTCAAACGGAAGACATCCTACAACAGGTCAGAAAGTCTTCAACGGCACTGCCCATACGGTTGGACCTGATGAAGCACCACAGTCTGCATCAACTGATGTGCATGGAAAGAGAAGTCATCTGCTTTGCTCTCTCAATGTTCCCTGACCTCCTTTTTGATGTCAGTTGTCTCTCCCCACTATAAATAAAAGTTGCTAAGGATGGAAGATTTCTTGGTTTTCCTCCCACCACCTTGAGTCCCACTTAGGTGTGGGTAAGTTCGCTTTACACTTGATCGCGGTCCTTCGTTGTGCATCAAAATTAAATCAGTGCTCTGGGCTACAATTTTTTATTGGTGAAGGATGCCACAATCAGAGTAAAACCAATGAATTCCGACAGCTTTCAAAGACAGAATTACCTTATTTTAAAATCTACAATTTACTTTGAGTATTTGCCTAATTGCTGTTCCCATCGAGATGCAAATCATACCAACTCCTACCTTACTGTAACAGATGGAGCTGCTGGGAGCCTATCAGTGTATTTTAATGCTCTGTCCCACAGCTGCTGAAGAGCTGAGAGCAAAGTGCTCCCTTTTCTTCTCACAGAAACATAATACAGTTTAGCACCACAAATTACTGGTTTTCTACAAATTTCCCTTAAAGACTTTGCAAAAAGCTATCTACCGTCAAGAGTTTAAAAGCTGCTATTGTCAAAGTATTATTTTTTTTCCAGAAAATTTTAGGAGTCTGTAAAAACGGAGAAAAACAACGCTGAAAAAAAGCACTACTGCAAATACATTGCTATTTTATACTCTGCTATTCCCCTACACCCATTAATGATCAAAGTTTTAACAAAATGCAAGTGAATTATTTTTAAGAGTGATTCAAAAGAGGTGGTTTCTAAAAATATGCTGGGAAACATTCCTTTAAAAAAAAAAAAAAACACCAAAACCCAAAACAATAACAATAACAAATCACTGGAGCCAGATGGCAGGTGGTGGTAAGATCATCACAATTCAAATCAGCAGATGGCACAGCTACTCCAAATCAACCGCAAACAGTCAGAGTCAGACCCATTCCTACTACAGCAGATGGAGAAAGCCACATAGCTCTGCTTCATCTTACAAGCAAAGGCTGCCCCAGTGAGATGGCATCACCACAACTTGACAGCTTTCACTTACAGAAGAAGAAAAATAATATGCCTGTTTTTTTCATAACAGAAATAACCTACAACATGCTATTTATTATGGCCATAGGAGAAACAAAACTGGGTACTATACTGATCAAGTCAGTCAAAAAGAGGAGGAAAACCTGCCAGGACTAGAAAACAGCCTGAAGGCACACTGGTACATATAAAAAGTGTTTCTAGTTGTTTTATGGCCATTCAAAACAGACTCAACTGCATAAACCATTTGAAATGATGAAAATGTTTGCAAATGTTATTCCTATTAACTGAGCTCAAAGATGTCTATCTACAAATAACTTTGTTCATATTCAGAAAGGAGGGCTGGATTCAAACACTAAGTTCATTTGGGCAGAGAGAAGGTCATTGCGTGCCTTGATGCAACCAAGACCACCCGGGACTTCTAAACAGCACTGAAATAGCTTTGATACGAGAGGCAAGAAAGCCCCTCCGGGAGAGCATGCTGCGGAGAGAGGAGCCATACAGGACAGAATCACAAGGAAAATGGATTTCCATTTCTCCATCTATTTTGTTCGAAAGCAGAATGAGCAGAGACTCATGCATTAAGCAGCCTGATGGGTATTTGAAGCTGCCAGGCTGACTACCTGTGTCTACAGTCAGAGGGGAGGAAGGTAGGTTACCTACTGCATGGCAATTACTAATCTATAAACATAGTTAACTTGATTTAATTGTATTTGGACAACTATTTTTTTTTACGATCCCTTGGTCACAGCACTGTGACAACACTGTAATACATTTCAAAGAAGAGTCAGAGCAGGATTAGAAACATACAGGAATAAAATTTATTCACTGTTTTCTGCTTTTAAAAGAGCAAATAAAAATCTTTTCAGTGCTTCAGAAAAAAACTTTTGAAGTTCATGTTCCTTCCCATTATTATTAATTTCACGTACACCTAGGTACTGCACTGTGAAGTCTCTCCATTCAACAACTTTAATTCCAGAACAGAATTTCACTCTCCTCCAGCTACCGCCCTGCAAACCTTGCAAGCATGCTGGACAGGACAGGAACAAGGCTTTTACTTTGACAAGCCTCTACAAGAGGGCATTGATTAATCTCAGGCCTTGGGAGCTTATCATATATATAAACGAAAATCTGCCAAAGAATTTATTTTTTTCCTTTTTGAAAGTATAGAAGAGAAACTCAATGGAAGCACTTACCTGGAAATCTTTCATCTTAGCTTCTGTTACCAGAATCTATTTGACACCATTTCTGTTACAGATTAGGATGTCAATGTGGAGAGCAATTAAGTGCTATTCTGGTCCTAGATGCTAAAGAAGTGCCCAAAGGCCACTCCAATTCTTTCTCATCTAGGAATGTCCAAGAGGCAATTAGATGTCAGCTCAGCTCCCCAGAGGTGTTAGGACAAGTGGGAAACCTCATTCCAACTGCTAATTTCTCCAACTGACAGAGATTATTATTCCATTACAAAAAGACCTTTAAAAATTGTTAACATATTCCCTTAAAAAAAAAAAAAAAATTACACATGCCTCCATCTTACCTGATGCAATCACTGTGCTGGCCCATAGAGTGTTTTCTATGCTTAAACTTTCGTTCACCGGAGGGTCACTGTCCTCCTACAACAGGATAAAACCAAACAAACTTGTCAGTAGCGTAAAAGGATGCCAGAGTTACATCGAGGTGTTGGGAGAGGCATGCCGGGAGTGTTGGCAGAGGGTTTCTTGATAAGATGGAGGATTTTCATAAAGCCAGGTGAATCTCCGGTTGAGTTAAAAACACAAGCACTTTGTTCCACTGGAGCAGAAAGGTTGGAAAAAAAAATTCTATTAAGATACTTCTGCCTGCTGAAGTCTCCCAGGAATCATAAATGAGAAAGGGATTTGTCAGCAGCTCTCCAGGGACTACAGGAAAGTGCTCCCCCACTTGGCTCATGCAGACTAATAGCATTTCTTCTGCTACTGTAAGATCTCACTGAGAACCTGTTTGGACTGCTCAGTTACGCCTGCAAAGTTGTCTGATACGCACCAGAGAACAGTTACAAGAAAGCGTGATTCCTCTTAGGCACCAAAAGATTAATTCTACACAACTGTACCTTTGCATGAGAAAGTAAATTAATGTCTGTGCAGGTTTTATACCAGAACTACCTCCTCAAGCCACTCAAACTCCTCTTCCATTCCAACGCTATTAAAACAGATTAAACCGTGACACAAAGATAAAAAGGGCAAACCCTACAATTTTGAACTAAAATACCAGCAGACAACTTCTAAAAACCTGTAACTGTCTCCTATTTGTTACAAAACCGTTTGTCCTCTGAAAGCTCACCAGGGGTATTAGATGAATCTCTCAAAATTTTTGTAATCCCACTGAGATTAAAAAAAACCAACCTTTTGCCCCAGGTAGGCAATGCACCTTCCCAACAAGTCAAAAGATATATATATATATATATATTTAATGGTGATATTTCACAGTGGCTCTGAGCTGCTGCCCTTTGAAATAGGGGGCAGATATAACTGAGTTCACATAGGTTGCATGCAATTGAAGGCAAAAAACCCAACTGACTCAGAATTAAGACTATTATTGCCTGATCTAGCTAAGAACCCGTTTTCCTCACAATTAAAGGATTTTAATCCTACAGAATGCATGGTGATTCAGATTTCCTTCTGAACGGGCACCATGAATACGTAACTACCAATCTCTGTCTGAACTTTCAGATCTAATACCTTCAGAGTTAGGTCCTTAACCCCCAACAGCCTATGACATTGTCTTCAAGTCAAAGCTTCAATAGCCATATTTTTGTTTCAGATTTATTTCATGGATTTTGTGAAGGAAAAAAAAAGAAAAAAAAAAGGAAGAGACAAGGAATGGCAAGACAGACTTCACTATTTCTCCTGAAAAACTCTGGCATCGTGGTAGCATTCAGCAGGCTTGCATAGCAAAGACTACATATATGACTTCAAGCATATGTCAGCAAGGCTCACCCTTGTGAAGGTCCCCACGAAGTTATGTATATCAATATTGGGTTCTTCTGCATATACATAGGATCGGATTTGCAGTAGGTCCTATAAAACAGACATGTTTTGGCAGACAGTTAGACAACCTGATTTTAATAATGTACAAATGTTTCTACCAAAATACTTTGAGTTACTTATCAAGTTAAGATAATGACTAAATTGTGTTACTTACTGGAGACCAACTGTCTAAGAGAAAATACAATTGGTGTACCAGCTTCACTGAAGAGTATTTCTTGAACTGATACCCGAGAGTCTCCTAGGAATTACTTAAATGTTGGTGCCCCATAAAAGAAATTTCAGCCTGAATAATCAAGAAAGCCTAAGACACTTATTACTTGGTAGCAAAGAAGGTCTGGACTAGTCTTCCAAGGCAACCAAGGAACTAGGAAGAGTTCTGTGGTGACAAGAAGGTATGCCAGTTCTGCACAGTGTCTTCACTGCTGACTCCTACACTAGTCACTCCATGGAGAGAATGCTTTAGTTCAAAGCCTTTGTATAAAATAAGCTTCTTGCACTTTTTACAGATAGAACATCAATAAAGCAGGTACTCTTACCCCCCCCTTCTTTTTCTTGTTTTCTTTTTTAAAAAAAAAAAAAAAAAAAAACAAGAAAACCAAAACAATACACAAACTACTTTAGCTAGGGGTTTTGGGAAACAGCATGTTTGATGGAGATTATATGCTTATTTCAGTAGAGCTTCCACGGTGACGCTCCTCCTTTCATGAAGGCGAGCAATGAAAACGTAACAGCCTCTGAAACCATTTCATGAAAATGAATGAATTGTGCCTCCTAACGTACTGCAGTGCAAGGAATGAGAGGGAGCATTTGAGAAGTACCACCACCAAGTGTACCTATCCTGCAACAAGACCTATCCTGCAGTAAGTTACTGCACTGGTCTCTGGAAAAATAAATGGAAAAATAAAATAGGAGCAGCCTACCATTAGCCACCTCTTACTTGCAAGGTCATTCTCTAGCTGCCAACCCCAGTGCCATTCTCTAGCTGCCAACCCCAGCGCCTATCTGCACAGCTTTGTGGTGACAGCCATGCAGCACATAGCACCTAGCTTCACCTTCCCTGAAATCTTGCCTGGAGCTCAGAAGAGCTGGTTTAGCGATATATTCTTTGTTGCCAAAGCTAAACTGTAGCATGCACTGAGACCTGGGCAGAACAATGCTGCATTAACCTGTTTCTCAAAAGAGCCCATCAGCTGAAGGACCTGAACATTTTTCAGGTAAGACAGATATGCGAGTTTACCAAGTACAGTATTTTGTACGAAGACAGCTTACAGAAGCAGTTGGCAGCCTCTGAGTACAGGTAACAGGCAGCCGCAGTTTCCAGTCTGTCTCACCATCCAGCTGGTCAGTGCGAAGGAAGCAAGACCCTGTGGATTTTCAACACTAGTCAGTGCTCTTTGCAGATCTGTCTTAGGTACATCTATAACTCATGAAGCGGCTTCTTATCTAGGATACCCTTCTTTCTTTAAAAACAGTATCTAGTTTCAAGTAACATTTGTTAATAACTTAAGAATGATATTCTTGCATCACACTTTCATTTCCTTCCACCAGTCCCGAACACAGCGAGACCCTGCACATTGAGACATTTGAAATATTCTCATTCAGGACATTCTAATCCTTCTGATCAAACATTTCCTTATCCCACGTTTAACAAAACAAACCTGAACAGCAAGTAAAATGATTTACATCTAAACCACAAACTCTTATGCAACCAGATTCATTTACCCTGGATTCAACCATGTACGTTCTTGGATTGGCAAACAAAAACCAAGTATAACATCCTGAGAAGTGGCGGTCCATAAAAGCATTTGAATTCTCTGTCTCTAAAATTTTACTATTATCTATTTCTTTCACATTTCCAAAAGATAATTTTCTCTAAACAACCAGTGAAAGGTTAATGGCTATTTTGACAATTGGTTCCAGATGTTTACCATTCTTCTCCGACGTCCTCAGGAAGATCATGTCAGCAGGGACCCGCTGGTTCTGTTAGGAGAAGAAAGGCCATTATTGTGCATACACCCCTGCACGCGTGTGCAGCCGCCTTCCACAGCCCCACCATGACAAGCAAAGGGGATATGGGGGTAGAAAGAGGATTTCTTTGTCAAACTGAAGCTTGATATTCATTTTGCTTTGAATCCTGAACTTACTTCCCTGCAGAATTCCAAGTGCAGAATAATAACTGGTGCCAGCCCCCACTGATCAGACCCACCAGCTAGGTTTACAGAAGGGCCAATGAGTAATTCTAGAAGTATGAAGAAATTTTAAACTACTGCTGGTTTCCTTTCAAGAAGTCCCATGCTAGAAGAAAGCCTGTATCTGGAATCTACAGCTGCCATTTTTCTCTTTTTTGTACTGAATATTTTCATACTAATGGTTTTAGAGGTCATAGCTGCTTGCACAGCGTGTGTAAAAAAAATAAATTAGTGGATTAAAAAAAAGCACACACAAACTTGTATAAAGGGGGAAATACACCTATACATTCCAGTCCCTACAAATGGATCACTATGTCTCCCGATATTCGTGTTATTTACACCCAAAGCAACAACTGGATGTTGCATTTGTACCAGGCATTTAACCTGTGTCCAACAGCCAGAGACAGGACAAGGGAGGCTTTTTATCTTGTTATAGTATAAGTGAAAAAATTAGTTAGAGGCACATATCTACAGATTTCATCTCATTTGTAAAGATGATGATGCTATTTTGGTGGGGCGATGGAGGGGAAACCCTGAAAAGTTATTAAATATTGTAACTAGTGTTCAACACTTGACATTCTAAGCCTATTCTAAAACAAATATGACTTCAAAATACCTAATTTTCTATGGTCTTGCAAAAAAAAAAAAAAAAAAAAAAAAAAAAAGAAGTACTTTACACAGAAAAGATACACATAAAGGCTAACCTTTTCAACAATGATGAGGTCGCCTACTTGTATATTAGAGCTCTTCACCTTCACAGTCCCTGCAAAGGAAAGATATCAGTGCCTTAGAGCAGCATCAGGACACGGTTTGCGGGTGCTGTGTGATGTTCCTTACCTCCCTTCCTTCCTTTCTCACTATTCAGGAGAAAACGGGTAACGTTTCTATCACAAGAATTAGGGAACACTGCCCTGTAAAGACTTGCTGAGCCCACTGGTCCCACTGCATAAGGCAGTGGGTCTCAATCTGCGGAAAGGGCTGAACACCTCTCGTCTAACAGCTCCAGTCCTGCACACAGAAACCCCTGGTCACTCTCTAGTGACAACTCTGAAACAAGCCCTTAAACTTTATTTTTGTACTGCTTAACCCAGCGTCAGGCAGACAACAGAGCAAGAATAGGAAAATTACAACAGGGAACCATCAACTCCCAACTCCTTTTCCTTAGGTCGTTGAAAATTTAAAGCTCAGCTCCCAGTCCAAGAGCTGGAAACCATAAGTACAATGGGCCCATCTTAAAAACCAGGCTCATTTCCTTCCACGCTGCAGCTCTTGTATCTGGCTCAGCTCTACCACCTCTCCTTTGCCTCAGCCTGAACAAGCCCTGCAGAGTACAAGTCCTACAGAAAACGCGTAAATATTTATTTCTTTGCAGCTGTCAAACATTTCCCAGTTGCTTTAAAACACGGGATTAATTTAACAATTGGCTAGTAATTTCAAATCATTAGCCAGCTCTAGATTTGGCTTCTCAGACTAAGTAGTGATTTATAATCAGTTAATTTGAACCCTGCCTCTATGTGTCTGTCTGTTATATTTCAACAAAAGCCTCTTTAATCTGCTGTGATTTGAGTGGAAGTGGGGGAGGCACGTGGAGCTCACCCCGGCACGGACAACACTCCTACTGTACCTCGAAATTCATGGGCTAACTGGCCAGATAGCAGCTCAGGGGGAAAGGAGAAGGGGGAAGGGAGGAGGAATAGAAATTAGCACAAAGCACAAAGGTCACCAGGATTTTACTACTGGCAGTCCCTTCATTAGCATCCTTCTCAGGATATGCTTCAGTGTTTCTGCTCCAAATTAACAATGAAAGCCATTCTGGGCTCCCGGCAGCCTGCTGCTTTGGTGACACACTGTGTGCTTAACAACATGCTTCATCACCGCTGCTAATAAATGCAGACTTCCTTACATGCTGTAATTATGCCTACAAATTATAAGCAGTCCTGGCCCATTTCACAAATATCTCATAGGTCTTTCACAGATTCTGGGTTTTGCCTTGCGAGAATTTAGTTTTAAAAAAAAAAAAAAAAAAAAAAAAAAAAGGGGTAAACAAAATGAATGCTGGGCTAAAGACATCTCGCCAGGGCAGGAAGCATACCGGGGATTAAGAGTCCATTACGCAGAGGCTTGAAAAGAAAAGCCGCACTCCAAGAGGATCCAAAAAAGCATCCCTGGCAGTCTTCTGTATGGGCTATACAAAGTTAGGTACTATGACACTAAAAGGGTCTGACAGATAACATCTCTTCCTCCCCTTTTAATACGGTTATTCACAAAACAACAAAAAGTGCTTTTGAATATTCTCCTGTGCAAAGGAGGGAAAAAAAAAAAAACCCTGTGTGTTCTCCCCACATAGGCATAGCAATTCCTAAACCACTGTGCAAAAAAATCTCTTGGAAGGAGAGCTGGATTTGTTTAACCATATTTTATGTGTTTCTCTTAAAGATCCCAAGGATTTATTTGGTGACTATTAGTATAGGAAACACTACCTGCAGGATTCAAGAATGGAAACTTAATTTTGTAGTGCTTTCCTTAATGATGCAAATTCACACGGGAAAAGAAAAATTAACACCTGGACAAAGCTACAATGTGAGGATTTCCCACCAGTACGCACATAAAAGGCATTTTAGATCATTATTCTGAAAACAGTATCATCTGCTTTAAAGTTTTTCCAATGCAAGAAAAATCAAAGCAGCTGGAGCAGATTTGTCTTGTTCAATAACCCTCCCAACCTCAGCTGTTTTAAGGTAAAAGAGAGGACCTTCCTAACCAATACACATTTTTATAACTTCTGTATAAATGAGATGCCCTTTTTACGTAGCAAAGCTAATTCTGCTTTTGCAGCCACACTCCTGGCCTCTCACGGATGACATCTCTGCAGTATGTACCATATGTCCTGCTAAGAAGGCACAGGACCAGATGTTTCCTTTGACTCAGGACTCCCATAAAGCAACTTACTTGAATTAGTTTTATTTTGATCTTGGGAATTCTGTAATTCCTTTTTCTTTCTGTGGGGAAACGACCTCCTAAACATTAGATGTTTTCTCACACACATTTAAGAAACTAGCTAATAACACAACTGCTTCATTTCCTAATATTGCTCTGCTATTAAAGTATTTTTGTAATAATAAATTACTGCTTTTATAAATGCATCTAGAAGTGCTTCCTCTATGTACACATAGCTTTATTTAGCATTTACAATGCTTCCAGTTTATATTTGCAAAAGTTAATCAGAATACAAATCAGTGATTAGCACAATTTTAAAAAGCAACTAGTCTTGATCTCTTATTTTTTTAGAAAATAATCAATTCTTAGTATTTGATTGATATTTGTTTCATTCTTTTCTGTATCCTGATTTATATGGTTTTTTTAAAGACAAAAACCTGAACACAATAAAATGCAAACAGTTTTTTCCAACTTCAGCTACGACCTTCAGAATTATCACCAAACCTGTACCGTGATGGATATACCATAAAGCAGATAATTTAAAGTATTAAACGTATTAGCGAGAAGAGATGCCTTTTTCTACCATGTGAGCACTTAAGTCAAGCTTTCACAACAATCTATCTGCAGAGCTTCACTAAGGTACAGATCAAAACACTTAATTTGGCATTAAAGATGAAGCCGGAGGTTTGTTAAAACAACCAAACGCATCTGAAAAAAAAGGCTTGTTTGGATGTGCTGCACCAAACTTTTGGCTTTTGCAGCTTTATGCTGTACAAACTGTGGAGCAGGACTCAGAGGGTTTGGGAAAATATTGTTTTTATATGGCTGGTAAATGCCAATGATCTGTATCTTAAGTAGCACCCCACAGTAGGAGGTCTCTTCCCATTTCTTTCTGCGGAGTTTCTCTCTATTATGCAGCGTTACCCAGGGAGGGGGGCTGTGAGAGAAGAAAAACAAACCAAGAATTTGCAAGCACAGTTCTAGCTTTCTATCACGCAGAAAGTCAGCACACAGACTTCTGAACACAAGGCAGCTTGTAGGTTTATGAATAGGGGATTGAAATTTGATTATTTTTTATTACAATCCAAACAACTGTCCTTTAAATGGAGCGCTTTCTATTAAGAAAAAAAATGCTTTCCAGAAGTCTGCTGGTTTCACCATTTTGGAACATAAACGGATCACATCGGTAGAAAGAGAAAAGAAGAGGTTTTTTTGATGTTATATAAAATAAAGGAAGACAGAAATACACTACTTTCTACTCTCCCTCACACTGCCCTCCAAAAAGATTAGTCCCTGGAATTGAGCAACCATATTCAAAATAAAATGTGATCCAAAGAGGATTCTCCTTTTTTCTCTACAATGCAAGCAGCTTGATGAATCTTAAAAAGCTTAACAAGACGAGTGCATGAAAAAAAGTTTCAGGTACAGGAGCAAAGCTGCAAATCCCAGATTTCCCCCCAGGGGTAGGGGACCAGGCTGGCGGGTGTGCTGGAGCTGCAGAGCTCTGGCTGGTGGCAGGAGCTGTGCCTGATGGCTCTGCACAGGGCGCGAGGAACCGCACACGAAGACGACATGAGGATCCCGACTCAGGAAAGCACCGAAATCTGCACTTACTCCCGTCCCTGTTCAGAACTGCATATGCTTAAGGCTCCCTGACTTCATTCAGACCTGAGAATGTATTTGCATCCGTGCGGTTGTGGTGGGGAGGCCAAGGTTGGAGACAGGAAAAACTATTCTCCAGCCACCTTAACAGCAGCTTAGTGCTTTAAATACTCAGGGGAAATAAAAATAGCTTGGAGAAAGTGCTCCATTTGATCCATTATAGCCAATGTTCAAGAACAGCAGTGCTCAGTGTCGAGCTTCACCTAACCGCCCCCCCCAAACCACTGGCTATAGAGGTGAAACTATTGTGACGTTTAAAAAAATTATATAGCAACATCTCAGAGGGCTTTTGTGCATCAGTACCCTTCTGCACTGCCCCTTTACAGTGCAGGGCTGTGCCGATATCCTGAAGCATGAACCTTGCTACTGAACACAAGGAAAAAAAAAGAAACAGGACTGTTTGTCCAAGGCAAGTTCTACCTGGAGTGTTGTCAGCTACACTAAAAATTAACAGTTAAGATCAGCTGTTCTCAGCTTATTTTGATATTTGCTGCTTCTACTTATGACGGGCTTCCTTGAAAGCTTGCCTACTTTTTCTAGCTGTACCAATAGATATAATAAAACAAACCCAACACTCTTCCATCCCACAGTCATGGTGGCCTCACAAGGGACTTCCCTGCTCCTAGGTGATTCTCAGGGGTGCTAAGGTTTTAATCAGTGAAAAAGTGGATGTTCAGGTGCCCTGAAAAGCTCAACTACTGAGAGACACCAGATTCAGTGAGAGACTGAAAATGACTTTTCTCCCCAAACCACAAGTCAAATCATATGTAATTTTCCTGTGTTTTTCCTACTCTAGCATACTGCTAGAGAGTCTCTCTCCTGTTTCCGCACCAAATTCATGTTAAAAAAAGTGGCTCAAGATTTTCAGCTAGTGCCCAGCTGCCAATCCTCCTTGGTTTCTTTCACAAAATTAGAAAAGTTAAAGGACTGGGGGGAGGGAAATCATTCATGGGAAACGTAATAGCAATATGAAAAGAACTAAAGCAGAGGTCAGGCCCCTTATAGATCATTGAATAGAATCCAGAAGGCAACTCTTTTATATCTTTAAATAGATGTAGTACACCCCTCTTGGATGAGGCTTTTGTTGGTTGCCAAGCATTTTAAGTGTTGTAGTAAGAACACGTTATTAAAAGGGGATTTAATATTCAGAAACTCAAACTCCCTAGTTTGGGGTTGCCTCATAATTCCCGTCATGTAAAATATATACAGCTTTAAGCTATTACGTTTAAAAAGCAGCCTTGTTCTTAAAAGTGCAAGTGTTGAAAGCAACATATTTTTACTACACCTAGTTCACTGCATCATAATTCAGGGGTATAACCTTTTATAACAAAGAAAATTGGATATGAAAAAAAGAAGTTGCTTAAATTCAGTTCATTCCTTTTTTAAAAACAAAACCCTGGCCTCACCATCATTGTCATGGAATTAGGAGTAACTCCATAGTGAGGCAGCATTCTAGTTTTCAAATGAGAATTTAAATGTCTTTGTTAGGTATGGCACAGCTGTAAACAATGGCCAGAGCCAGGGATCAGACACAGCTGAGCTGCAGCCTGGGCTCACTTACAAACGAGGTCTCCCAACTCCTCAACAGTTGGAGAAAGGGACTAAAGATGACGTACACAAAAAAAAATACAAGAGAAGATATTGCCAATATTGAGGAACTACATCAGCTGCTAACAGAAAAACACAAAAGATGGGTTAACAATCCCACAGTCTCTTTTAGCAAAGGACTTGCATGATGTAAGTCCCTGTCTGGTAGAACTCCAAAAAAAAAAAATATGAAACTAGATTGGTATTGAATGTTCAATAAGTGATGGAAAATGTCAGTATGTCAAGCAAACACCTTAAATTTAATATATGCACTCACAAGCTCCTTCAGTACAGAGTACTTGTACTTAAGTATGATTTGCGGGTCCCCAGTCCTAGACACCAGAACACAGCCTACCTCCACCCTCATTATTCGAGTCTACCTCTGCATAACCATCTTTTGACATTTTCACAGGTTTAATTTTTCTACTAAAGTGCTTCTGCAAATTATCTGACAATGTGGATCCGCCTCCCTTTTTTAAACACACATTTGTTGTTTCCATTAAAGAATCTGAATTGGTAGCTTATACGAATCCTTCTTACGTCTGTCTCTTACCAACAGGGTGAACCAGCAAAAAACACACGCAGGGGGAGGACAAATGCACCATTACCAAAAGTGGAAGAAAACCAAACAAATCACCAAAAAACATATCACATCTACTATAGCTCCATTCTTGTTTTCTTCCTACTATGCTGTTTGCTGTATTTGCCTCTCCCTTCCTTTATCCATGCAACATTACGGAGAACTCTCACGTCACAGCTTTGCAGGAAGGAAAAGACATTTCCCTTTCAGAAATGTCCACCTCCACAACCTAGAGCAATTCAGGTCCAGTTTCATTTTCTTTGGTGACTTCTTTGGGGAAGAAGTTTTGCCCTACACTGGACTTAGGAACAAGCAGGGTTTAAAAATATCCCATCAGTTGCTTGGAAGTTCACCCCTGCCTCATGCTGGCTCCCAGCCCACCACACAGGCTCCTGCACATGAAAGTGCACTGACTGCCCGCTCCCCACACCTCGGGTCACTGAGATGATGCTCTGAAGTTATCTGAGGCAATTAACCTCCCCCGAATCCCCGCATTAGCTGTGCATCTCCCTGGGAAACCCTTAGCAAAGCCCAGCATCCACTGCAGCCTGGCAAGGAGCCATCCCTGAGAAGCCACCCGGCCCCCTGAGGCCTCTGCAGCAGCAGGAGCAGCAGTGTGGCCACGAAGCCACGTGCCTGCGAGCCCATAACCCCCTCCCCATTCCTTGAACTCTGCTTCTCTGACTGTCAGCAGCGTTTGATTGAGTTGCAACCCCCGGCGCTGCGGCGGCCGTGCCAGGATGCAGCGGGCGCGCTGGAGCCGCCGAGCCGACCTCTCGCTGTGAGCTTGCTGTAGATCTGCGAGTTCACTTCCTTGTCGCGCATGTAACATCTGATCTCCTCCGCGGCTTCTCGGATGACGGTAACAGCAAGCACAAATCCCTAAAAGGAGCATGGAGAGGGGCAAAACAGAATGGATGAAAAGGTCAGGAAAAACCACATCTGCCTCTAATAAGAGCAATATTTAGCAGTACCAATGCCAACAATCTGCATTTCCTTATTCTATCTTCTCTCACTAAATCATTATAGTGATATTATGCGCTGCTGTGCAGAACTCCCAGTAGCAAACTGACAACAGACTTGTCGCTTAAAAAAATATGGTTGTTTCTCAGCTTTACGCCATCCTCCGCCAGTACCTCCCCAAGCAAATCTTTGTAAAGTTTATCTGAAGAGTGTAAACATATTTCAGCCACCTTGGGAAAGTCTTGCTGTGAAACATTGCTAACACTACCAAACACACTAAAAATTTAAATTCTCACCTTTCTTTTAAACAAAAAAAAATGATGAAGAATGACCTAAGAACAACTAAGACTGAAGGAGGGAAGTTTATTTAATTATTAAAATACTGAGGTACACTTCACCAGCCCTCACAATGCTATAACAAAACTAAATAGTCCCTATTTCTAGTATATACATATGCATCTAAATGCATGATCTAAATTCATTGATATCTGTCAAAATGCAATGCAGTACATTTCTGCAGTATTTAAAAATGCAGACACATGAAGAGACCCAAGGATGGCCAATTACTTTTTTTAAAAATGCCTGTATTCAATCCTGTATTTACAAACACTGAAAGTAAGAAGCCATTAATATAGTATTTTCAGAGAAGCATTTCACCCCTCAGCGTTCAAGACCACAACCATGGAAGATCTCTTTCCCATAACCAACAAATCAAGAAAAGAATGAACATTTCTCTTCTATTTACAAGTGGCATTTGTGAATTTAGCTAGAAATTCCTATCTGCTTTCCAAAGTAAAATAAAAAAGCATCAGTTATTTTTGACTGTTCAAATTTTCAGCTGTTTGAATGAGTCTTCAAATAATCACCCCAAAATATTCCCACATGTGCCAGCTCACTGTGTCATCTCATATGTCATTCCATCCCCAACACTCATCTTAGCAGCCAGTAATGAACAAAGACCTTTCTTATCCTGCTTTCTGGCAACTCATACGCCAAATTCTAATTGCTCACCTGGCACAGACAAGTCACAACCGCCTATACAAAACCCAGAAAGAGAGATCCTCTGGGTGCATGTATACTTTATTTATAGGACAGGATCTTATGAAACTAGCATTAGATTCATACGGCAAATGCAATACAGCACACACTCGAGAGAGAATTCGGTGAGATCCAGGCTTCAATACAAACATAATTTTAGCAGCAATGTCCCAAAGCTGCCCCCTTCACTTCTTTCTGGCTTTTACTAGGGATCTCACTGTACTGAAAGTCTAAAAGGCAGGAAAAATTTCCTTTGCCCCTCCTCAGCTCCCTCAATAGAGCCATGAATTTTTACCACCACCATTTCTCAAATTAGTGTACAAGCACTTAGAAAGGTCCCCATGCTTTTTAAATCAATTTTCAGTTAGTTTTGTGTCATTTCTTTAACCAAAATTATGTCTGTCCTTGGACATTTTCAAAACTCAGGTAGATGAATTAAACCAACTTAAGTTTAAAGAAAGCCCTGCTTTGGACCAGATGTCCTTCTGATCTACAATACTATGAGCTGAAATGTAGCAGAGAAGTTAGTCACGTAGAAAGAGAAATAATAGTTTTACTGGGATAAACAAAAGAAATATATAGGTACCTATATTTAAGCATTTAAGCAGTTTTAACTGGCTCATGCAGTGCATTTTAGAGATTTAAAAAGCCCACTCTATGCAACTGTTCCTTTTTCTGTCCTTTGACAGCACTGTTTCAAAACTGATTATTATCGATTTCCTTTGATGGCAGGTGAAACACACGGCTATCAAAACAAAAGGGCAAATAATTTACAGGAAGGAAAGAGTATCTGCACCTTGAGTGAGTGTGAATATGCCTCTCTATATGGATTTTTGTAAGTGGGATGTTTGTGAAGGGGTGCTTCTCAGTTTTTTCATTTGTTTTTTACAATGCGGTTAAACTATGAAGCAGCCTGTTGACCTATCCCAAGGCCACAGGTCAAATTGTTTGGCAGGGGAGCATAATTTGCCATCATTGCGCATATGGCTACTCATTAAGGTCACTTTTGAAAGGTGCCCTTCGGTCCTTCACTGCAGTTGCCAGGCTGGTCTGGGCTCCCACAAGCACTGGCCCTTGTGTGATCACCCCCCACACACCCTCTGTTCAGATGCAGCTGTGAACAACACACACATTGCTCCAGTCTCCATTAATTTTCCCCTGTTAATCACGAAGCCCTGCTGCCCTTGCAGCCATCGCGACCAGTGGCAAGAGCTCTGTGCATGTTAACAGCCCACAGATGAACAAGTTGGCGGCAGAATCCTCTCACATCCTTGTCAAACCTCTACAAAATAAAGCTTAAGGCCAGAAGAGGCATCTATGCTACGACGTGTATGGAGCTGGCCTGAAGACGTAAGCTAACAAAATAATTTAAGGTGCAAACTTATGCCCTAGAGAAAAGGCAGCAAAAGAAATTTCATCAAAATTAAACTTTCTTGAATAAATAAATCTTAAATTACCTACCAGAGGAACCCAGTATGTGTAAAGTGCACCAAGCCTCATTTCAACAACAAATTGAGAGCAGGCCAAAAGCAAGAAATAAAGGTTGAAGAAATATTTGAACTGGTTGAACAACACCTAAAAAAAAGAAAAAAAGAGGAGGGAGGAGATCAATGGAGTTCAGAAGTTATGCATATTGAACTAACCACCAGAAACATTTTTGCATGCTCCTCTAGTGTCTAAATGCTAACTTAGGGCAGTCTTAAAGTACTCCTGGACACTCAGGACAGATCCGTGCCTGGTTTGCTGCTGCCCTAAGGCAGCCTTTGCAGGAGGCCCACCAAACACAACCCAAACATTAATTATTTCCTCCAGCTCCAGGTTCTGCACCTGTCTACCGTAAAACCACTGAAACTGGGGAAAGCATTGGGGCGGGATGATGAAAAGCAACTTTCTTCACACTTACCCCAGGGAGAAACGTAAAAAAGTTGTATTTCTGATTGTTGATCACATTGCGAGGGTATCTCTGCTCTCTCTTCTCTGGATGGCCAAGCCAAACAGTACGAGGCCTTGGGTCTCTCCTCCCACAGCATCTTAAGCACTCACAACACCTATAGAAGGAACATTAATTAATAAATGAGTTAATTTTTAACATGTTTCTATGACTCACACACGCACCCCAGACCCTCTCCACCGGCCAGACAGAACAACTGAGCATGACTTTTTCATCTGTCACTCCCCACCTCCCATCTGTCAATTATCCACCGTATTACAAGCATCTTAAAACCCAGGGCTTGACTTTCTTCCAAATACAGACATTCCACCTGCTACAGCCACTGCAGACCTGCCTTGCAGTCCACTGAGCAAACATCTCATATGGCATTGGAGCTGTAATTCAAACATCACGCAACCACATGTTCAAAGCTGGGCAGGCCTGTGGCAGAGCTAGAAATGTGCCTGCAGCAAAGAGGGCTGGGGAGGCTCCTCGCTTTGCTGTCAGGAAAACAATGCACGGAGAAGCATGGACCAAGCTCATCACTACACTGAGTCAGCGCCGGCTGCCGGGAGAGCTTCAGGAAGCAAGGAGGTGTGGGGTACAGGCAGAAAGGTGCTGTCGCACTGATCCTGCATTGCAGGTTTTATGACAGAAAGCTCACGTGAAAAAAAAATATTAACAGGTGCTTTCTATTATTTCCTCTGTGTCCTTGTTGGTGTATGGAAACTCCCTCAAAAGGGGGCTTTCCCTTAACCGAACTTAAACATGAATGCATGTACTAAAGTAATCTCATGTGTCCTTAAGAAAAGAAGAGATGGAGATGGACAGAGATTGTCCTCCTTCCCTGCAACCCCTACTTCACAGAAATTTACACCTTTTTGACAGAAAGGTTTAATATTTGCACATTTGAATTTTTGCCCTTTAAAACAGTCTTGCCAAGGAACAATAATCTATAATCCTCTAAGAATGAAACCTTAAGAGGAATCTGAAAATAGATACTAAATTATTTTATTTTTACACACTATTACAGTCATTAGCTCTGCTTATGTTAATGGAAAATTGTATGTTAACTACTAATGAATACTACACATTCTCATCAACTGAGAACATGCACTGTAGATCCAGCTACACACTCTCAGTTTGTTCCTTTAGCTGTAGTAATCCGTATTTTCAGCTCTTCGGCACCACTGTGGAGGCTGTGAGTTTGGGCAGCCCAGACCAATGCCTGGACCCAGCACCAGACCCAAGCTGCCAGAGAAACGGCTGCAGGGATTTAAGTTAACCCTATTTTCAATCAGATTAGTCCAATATAACCTCTGAGTCTTCTAGCATTTTTGTCTACTTTGTCAACAGCGTCTGTTCTTGTTACATTAAATGTTGTCACGTTTCAATTATTCAGCACTACAATTACTTTTTATATCTTGCAATGCCAGTTTTCCAAAAAGTCTTCGAAATAAATAAAAAATGAACACGTCAGCATGCTGATTTTTTACTTTTTCGACTCAGGCTTACATTCAAGCCATTTATTTAACATTATTTCTGGCCTTTGCTAAAAGTTATATGGGAATTCGGGAAAGCCACATCAACTTCCCCAAAACTGATAAGGTTCCTAAAGGATTCTCTCTTCTCTCCAGGGAGATATTTAAAGTCCAGGGCAGGAGACATGAGCTCAGCCAGATGGAACCACCAGCATACCTCCCCTCGCCGAGTGTCCCCCCGGCAGCCATGGGCTGGCCTGTGCCCCAACCTCTCCCTGCTGCTGTCAGGGAGCTCTGGCCTCACCAGAGTCAATAAAAAAATCCTAGCAATGGCACGTCGTACCTATATTTGGAATTACCCAGGTTAAAATCTCCTCCAGCACACAGCTGGGTGTCATACATAACAAAACCATGTTCCCTCTTTCGGAAACCACTGCGTTGCCTACAAACTGCAGGCTAGACGCCGCTTTTCTCAACTAGAAGACCCCAGGATGAGGTGACAGGGAACACTTACTCTCTAGAAAAGCACAGAGGATTAACATGTAATTCATTAAGCAACGGTAACAGCAGAGAACTGTGACTTGCTTTCCACAGGCCAGAGCCCACCCGCTGTGGCCCCCAGGCCGGCCGCCATCAACATGAGGCGCCTCATGGGACCTTCACCTCAGCCAGTCCAAATGGGCTGCAGTGAATAAAACCTTGCACTGCTCGATGTTACAAATCCTTAATTGCAGCAATGATTCACACAGAGCGTCGGTTACTTCGTGGGAGATGCAAGGACTTATCAGCAATCCCTCTTGTACCTTGAAAAAGCCTCTCTGTTCCAAATTGCAGCATTGTACCCTCCCAAACCCTAAAAGGGTCATTTTTCCGTTGTCGCTGCTTCTTACTGAAAGCCAATCTCTTCTCAATCCCCCTTCTTCCTTTAAGAACAGCCCTATTGAATTTTATTGACATTTGGGAAAGCCAGTATCAGTCACACTGATTACCAAATGCTTCAGAGCTCTTACAAACATCTTTCCAGAAACCACTGCTAAGATCGCTCTTGAATCATGGCATTCTGCTGCAAATGTTTAGTTAAATACACACCTAATCAAAAAGAGATAAATAACTATTTAAGGAAGTACTCAAAGCATTTGACCTCTGAAGGCACTGCCTTGCCTGAAGATGCATGCAGCACGATGAACAGAGTTTACAACATCATGTGTTTTCCACAAAGATACCATGTTTTACGCCCTGCTGGATGCAAATAAACAGAAAGAAGTGTTATCAGTTGCGTCAGCTCCTTCAGTATATAAGAGGAATACAAATCAACTTTTTTTCTAGAAGTAAAGACAAGGTGTCACCATGGGATTCACTGCTCCAGGAGCAGCCATAGACATTAGCTTCACAAGGCTGACTAGCAAGATAATTTCTCACAAGCTTTTAAAACTAGACAAAAGGATTTTTGCATAATCAAATTACTTTGACATTATTATATTTCATGAACAGTGCCAGACGAGCCCTGCAAAGGTAGATTTTCCCTAGTCTGTACTCAAGAAAAACCGAAGCTGTAAGTGCTCAGGTGCCACCCAAACACAGGAGAGAAGGTTTTCTTGCTAAAGCAGCTTTCAGACAGAAATGCTGACAAGACAGCAGAGCACTACATAGCACCCACGCATCGGTAGTGAAGGAACATGGAATCACAAATTTCAGATGGTGCCAAGTAATCTCTTACCAGCTCCATGCAAGTCAAACTCTCCATTCCAAAACCAGAGTACTTATAAGGTTCCCCAATTTCAGTAACAATCCTGCTGCTTTCACCTACACACCATTTAAGCAAAGTCAGCTTTAGCAAAGCCTTGGTAGTCGTCAACTCTGACTTGCAAACTGTTCATTTGCTGAAGAAGAGAAAATTAGGAGAATGCAGGAAAATGTGACAGAAGAACACGGTGGGTAATGCGAACTGCTCAAACCCCTCACAACAATGCAAGTCCAGATCAAACTACTGGAATAAAATAATTGGAGATGCTTTCCTGGTCAGGTATATACAAGCGACATCTGACTTCCTACAGACTTGCAGCACCACTACTGCCATCTCTGCTCACCTTTAGACAGGGACATCACCTGTTATGCTGCATTGGTTAACATTTTTGGTACACCTTTGACTATTCCCTAGGGAGTACCATAAAACCACAATTAACATAAGTAACACACTTCAAAAAGTTACACTTGCCCCTGAAACTATCAATTTTTGTCAAAAAAAAATCTACAAACTTTTCTTTCTCTTGTTAAGAAAAACCAGCAGATCTTTCTTCTCCACATTTGCATATAATACCCACATCTGAAATGCAATTAGCAACATGAGACAAACAGTAAAGTTGGTGTTAAACACTCAAATTCCTAAACTCCACTTCAGAAGTATATTTCATTACCTTGATACCTTTTAATTACAGTTTTCTTTCATGTTTGCAGATGAAGACCCAAGACAAATAGTCACCTGCATCCCAAATTTTAATGGAACATAGTGAAAAGGGTGGTATAGATACGTTCTATAGGTGAAAAACTGTTTTTGCTTCTTTCATGATGGAGAAAACCACACAAGATTAGCCTTGATTCCACGTTTTAATGACTATGAATCCAGAATGACCTCCACGATAAAGCTCCAAATAAGAGGCTTTGCCCATGTGGGCAAACGTGGTGTCCATACACCCCGTTTCATCACAACGTGTCCCCCAGTAACAGAGAGAGTCAGTCAGTCCTTCTAATCAGGCATCTGAAACCAGTTACCTTTGTTTATTTTTTAGGCTGGGCCTCTTCCAGGGATTGTACTCAACAGCAAAAATACCCACACACCTATATCATAATATTTACAATAGGATAAGGCTCAAAGAGGGTACTACTTAGTACCCTCTGTTAGTTTAAAAGGGGTTCTTCGTACCCCTATTAGTTTAATAAATTTTTTACTTCCGTTGTTAATTTTTTATTTTTTTTTAACAAAGTAAAATTCACCAGTATGCTCCAGAGAACTTTCCAAATATCTGGGCAGATCTTCAAACCAATATCTAAATCTCCAAAGCAAACTTCCAGATATTTTAGAAAGCTGAATGACTTCTCAGTATTTTTTCATAAGTGTGTAAGAAAATAGCAAATGAACCCCATAAACTAAGCAGAATGTTTTACCTTAATAAGAGTGCACTCTGCCCAACTGTTTACATACAATTATATTGCTTTTAGTCTTTTCCAAATTACTATGAATTCACTACTCTGAATGCTAACACCTAGCACTGTGAAACTGCTTACGCTCATGCTTTTCCAAATGAGATGGCAGCCCCCGATACTGACAGCACCTACAAAGGCAGGGTAGAAGGCAATTGCACAGAAGTGAAATTACCCCAAATTTAGCACATGTTCCGTAATTAAAGCCATGACCTCTCGTAGCATTCCCACCACAAAGATACTTGTTGCTGTAAGCATCTGAATTTACAAATGCTGCGCTACTGTCAGGTTTGCAAATCAATCTAAAAATAATGCAGTTCCAAGTATAGGCAAGAAAGGGCATGGGAGAATCTGCTGTGTAAAACTCACAGTTTTGTGAAATTCCTGCCTGGCTGGAGTCACAGTTTTCGCAACCTCCTGAATTACAAGGAAAGCAAACTGAAAACCTAATTAGACAAACAGAAGAAAAACTTCCTGCCTAGCAAGTTTTTGAAAGCGATTATCAGTAGTGTCAATGCTCAAGTAGAGAATATCCAGAATTTCTACTAGGAAGGTCCTACATAGCCTTTTAGCACAAGGTTTCTATGCCACCTAAAGGAATTCATTAAGGAAAAAAAAAAAAACAAAACTCCAACCAATGAACACAATACTACAACCAGCAGTAACAGAGTCGCAGGTTGCGACACTTCAACTGGGGAGGTTTATCAGTGCTCAGGAATCCCATTACGTCAGTGACTCCAAGCCTCCTCCAGAGCCTGTAGTGCTCAGCAAGGAACTCCTGCACCACTGCCTGAAAATCCTGAAAAACCGCAAATGCTAATTTTTATCCCATATGAATTTAAAGATCCCCCAAGAGCTTTTGTTACGAAGGCACCCAGTCAACCCCAGTGCTGGCATTTAACTCTTACCTATTCCGTGACCTTGTTTCTCCCTCTTGTCCCACAAACCACCCAGCAACACTGCCTGTGCTTTCCAGGTGGGCACCAAGCAGAAGCCCACAATCCAAACCTCGGGCTCGCAGGAATGTTAAGCGGCGACGGTTATCTGTGCACACTAATTGCGCAAGTGCCCATGGCTTGTTGAAATAAGTTAGAAAATAAGCTTTTGGTAACAACACAGACATTTCTCAAGCACAGAACCACGTGCTCATTCTCATAGGCAGATGTTTATCACTCCCATCCAAAGATATTCAATTGTCATAATTTTTATTTTTTTAAACTTTTAAACTTATCGATGATGTCTTAAACTTCATTAAGGAAGAATACATTATTAAGCTTACTAGTTCTGCTTTAAAATCCTCTGTATGACATCTGTGATCCTCACAAAGCGCTTTACACAGCCAGGAGCAGCTGCGATGACAGATCGTGTTTTAATAGACTAACGGCAGGTTTCATTAACCTACCAGGGTCACAGGCAGACACGACAGTTTCACTACCTGAACCCTTTCTGTCTTACACGTGCCGGTGTTGCAATGTGAGTAAACACGGGTCTCCACAGGCGCTTTCATTACTGCATCAGGTTGTGTTGGCACAACACCCGGTGCAACACCGGTGAAAGCCTGGTGCTCACTGGCACTGCACGGCTGCTGCCCACTCACAGGAGCCAAAGCAAAAGCCCCCAAAGCTGCCAAGGACCTGTACTGTGGGGAAAGACAGCCACACTTAGGGTGCAAAGTCCTGGGCCACACCGCTAAATATCCGACTTGGGATGCCTGCATGCTGCGATGACAAAATACAACTCATACTGAGAGCAAAAAGGAAAGAAGATGCAGAAAGATGGGTGGTGAACTAACAAGGAACGTTTCAGACAGTCTCCTCTTCCCTTTCTTCTCCTCTGGAAACTGAAGAATCTTAACCCTGAAAAAAACATTCTGACAAATCCATTCAGTTGGGTACCAGAAACAAAGTACTCTGAGCACATACAAACAAGCACACAAATGTGTTTTCATATTATCCTGGTGCTCATTAAATAAGAAGTCCTTTTGACTGGGGCTACCAGCTTTTTCCAGTTAACTTAGCTGTTCCTCCCTGAAAAAATTTTATAGGTATTGCACAGTTCTGTAATCTACTGTTTCTTTGGACACCATCCTTATTTTTGTGTACCAAGCTTAAAGACCTGGATGATGAGGGAAGGGGCTGCTCAGGCCATCACATTACTCTGAAGTTTTCTGCTCAGGGCAAGGTCAGTGTCACAGGAGGAAGCTGTCTGGTTCTGGTAGGAGAGAACTATTGGCATTATTAGGAATAATAAAATACTGTCATCAGGAAATCTGAAGACTACGTCCTCAAAAGGGAAAGATTGTCTAGAAAAACACATGAAAGTTCACACCGCTGCACAGAGATAAAATTAGCGTGCACTTTCCAGGAATGGGAATCAAAGTTACAGAAGTGTGAGCAGTTTTCTATAAAAGTTTAGGAATACACATTCCTAAGCATTTCTCCTTCTCTGTTTTGCAACTGAAGCATTGAAGAACAGTATTGCAATAGCCTCTGAAGTACAGTAAACTAGTAAGTCACTACACACCATGAACTTTTAAAAGTTATCTTACAGAGAACACCAGAAGTATATGAAAACAGTTTATACGGGGAAGCTTATATAGCATTGTGATGTTTATGTTTTAAATAATAACCTGGCAAAAATAATAATAATAAAAAAACCAAACTCACAAATCCCCAAATAGAGTCACAAGCACTCAAAAGCATCACTTCAAACGTGAACTGTATCCGAAACTTTGAGTCCTGTAAGTGATGTGGCCCTTAATCTGCACAGGGATCTACAGGAATGGGGAGGTGATGAAGAGCACAAAGGTCTAATGTGTACTTCACTTGGGATGATATTTGTTTACAAAAACGCATTCTTAGTGATGATGTAAGAAGCACTAATATGACAGATTGACTGTCAGATGCCAGAAGAGCCATTACCAAGAAGCAGTTTTTATTTAGAAGTACAGCATGTTTGATGGAGAAGTATTCGAGAAAGCAAATGAAAATTGCTTTCATAAGCATTTTTCATGTAAAACAAACCTAACGGAAAGAAATGCCACATTTGTCTAATACTGGGGTAGTATTTGTCAAATTAGTGAAGTTAATAAACATATTCAATCACTTCTACAACAGCACATTTCTCGGATGATGTTTCTATGCTTCTCACAGGCTGTGCTGTTAAGTCCTTGGCACCTTTAATATGCAAACCAACCTTCCACATTTCATTTTTTTAAAAGCATATAAAGAATTTTCCATTGATTAAAAAAAAAAAAAAAAACAAAACCAAAAGAAACAACCAAAACCAGAGCACAACCACCTAGCCCTTTTCTGCACCTCCACAGTACTCAAACACTCCCCTGTATCAGCGCGTGTGACGGCGCAGCTGGGGTGGCTCCGGAGGGGGCAAGGAGCGTTGCCATCCCTGCAGCCCACCCCTGCTCATGCGCCGAGGGCCACCGGGCCAACCAGCCCAGCTATGGGCAACCAGCCCGGCTCTGCACGCGCCGAGGCACACCCACAGGCAGGCAGACGGAAGGCAGAGCTCCCATCTCCCTCTGTTGACTTTGAAATGGAATTTGCCATTTTAAATAGAGCCAAAGAGCGCACATACACACATACAATGGAATGGCCGCATGAAATGTTACTGTGGAGCTCCTCCTTCCCCGTCTCATTCCCCATTCTTCCTCCCCACATTTCTGGATCAAGGCCTTTCCACATGGCAGAGGCAGCAGGAGCACAGCAGTTTGCTGGTTTCAAAAAAAAAAAAAAAAAAAATATGCCTTGCAGGATTGTGGCCTGAGACCATAAGCTATTTAGGGAAAAACTTGTGTCATGCACTGAACAGAGCATCTGGGGTGCTTCAGGAATTGCAGCTCCGTTCCCGGCAGAGCTCAGCCCCTGGGAAGCTCAGACTCACTTGCCATCCCACCAACAGCCCCGCTACAGCTAATGCCATCCTCCCCTCCCAACTGGCACATCTCTCAGTGGTTTTCAGAGTGCTGCAGAGCATTTGGAAGAATGTGGCTGAATACAGTCATACAGCTGCAGAATTTAGAGCTTAGCCTTTGACTGCAGCAAGGCAGATCCACATTAAAGTTATGCTCAGGAACCAATAACCACTTCTCCCACTGGTTTATTAAGCACATGGATTCTCATCAACACAGATCTCAGCTGCCTGTACCATCATTCATCTCTGCAAGGCTACTGTGTGAGTTCCTCCCTGGCTTCCCTTCAAAGGAGACACTGAAGGATGAAGCTGTAATGAAAGCCTTGCTCGGATGACACCTGCCCTTTTCTGCCTACAGGAGAATTAGGCATTTCTTACTTTTTTGTTAACATACACGAAGATTTCTATGAAGTCATTCAGTACACGAGCAGAAATCTGTTCCCCACTCCAGAAGACCACACAGACAAAAATCTCTGCATGAGAACTTGCCTCCACTGGTGCAAGGAAGCCTCCACAGTAAAAAATTGCAGTCAGGGCTACGCTAAGGTGAAGTCTTTCAAGCCTTGCTTATCCCTGGGTTTTCATACGTATCAAGGAAGATCACATGGAAGCGCTTTTGTCTGGGTTTTTCTCAGAGGGAACAGAAGAAGGAAGGTCCTGATTATGGCTTAGGATTCCCAGGACTCCATTCTGGATGTGACAACTGGATCCCCCCCTGACTTGCTGGTTGATTTCTCCTTTGGTTTATAATACTCTTGGATTTGTTGGACTTCAACTTGCTTTGTTATCCACACTATCATTTGATCAAATTACTAACATATCACGGGATATTTATCGGTACAACAAGAGTTCTCAATATATGATAAGTCCCATCCCCAGAGTTACCGCACCAAACAAAAACCTCAAATCCATATTATTCAGACCGCTATTGAGAAAAAGCATAAGCAGTCTCCTTTCACAACTTCTCGCTGACAAAATTTCGTGCTAACACAGGAAACATCATCTCCGTGACTGCTAATCAGGTAGAGTCCACAACCAATGAACCATAGCTTAGGTTAGGTGAGCGCAATTTCTGTTAGACACTACTAACCACATCGTAATACCCAACAGGGCCTTGGTGGAGATTAGAGAACTTTAGGAAAAGAAGCTTTGAGAAATTTCTCAGGCATCCACCTCTCCCTGAACCCTTTCAATCACGTCACCCAATTTAATGCCATGGCGGCTGCACCTTGTGGAACTTGCCCAGTGATGCATGTTACACGGGCACTGTGGAATTACTTGCTGCATCACACACACCTCCCAGCTCAGCATCAACTGGCACGGATATTGCTACATCAATTAGTAGAAACCATGCTGATAATAAGGAATAATTCTAATAATGAATAAACTATACAGAACAATTCCAGTTAGAGGAATCGTAATCAAAACTATCAACCAAAAACATAACAAACAAGAGGGAAAGTATCAATTTCCTCTTGTTTTAGCAGTCAGGATTTCCTTTGATATTTATTTTGCTAATATCACTCACCACATTTTAAAAACCAAAATATCCAGGGACAAAAGAAGCACTGCAATAACTGACAGCCAGGTACTCAGATACCCTGTACACCCCACTACGTACAAACCAACCTGTCTGGATAGCGATGCAATTCCCTACCAAAATAGTGTTAAAGCATCATTTTTCTTATTTAACAGCCTGCATGGGAATACCAGTATAAATATATAGATACATCTTCTTTAGGAACACATCCCACCCTCAGGATATCGCAACACCAGGGATGTTGTCTTGCTTTAGCTGATTGATGGAGTTACAGAGAGCCTTCAGAGACCTTTGTTGCAGCCTATGGACACCATTCCCGGCCCAACGCTACCCCTCGGCGAAGGCCGAGCGCTCGCCCGAGCACCAGCCTGTCGTTCCCCGGCCCCGCACCAGGCGCAGCAGCGGGAATGGAAAACCGGGTGGAGAGCCGGGCTGGAGCCGGGACACACAAACCGGGCCGAGAGCCGGGCAGCCGGGACACAGCCGCCCCTCCCGGGCCAGCCCGGCCGGCCTCGGCGTCCATCTCCGCTGCTGCCCAGGCACCGCTTTGTCTGGAGGGCTCTAATGGAGAAGGCGATGAGGATAAGGGCCGACCGGGATGGATTTTCCTCCACGCAAAGGACTGCCAGCCGATGGCTGGCCCCGCTTCCCCCGGCCGCAGCGCGGCACCGCCCGGCAGGATCCTGCCCTCCGCCCGGGCGTGCCACGGCAATGGCGTCAGGAACAACCTGTCAGCGCCTGCCTCCCCTTCCTCCTCCTCCTCCTCCTCCTCCGCTCGGACCGCGGCCGCGCAAGGCGACGCGGCTCCCCCCTGCCCCGGGCATCCCGGGGAGCCGAGGCCCCGCCGCCGCCCCGAGGCACGGGGGGTGCGAGGGTGGCACCGCCCGCCTCCCGCAGCGCAGGCGGCGGGCGGGCAAGGCGCGGGGCGCCGGTCCCGCGGGAGCGGCTCACCCGCTGCGGTGCTTGCTGTCCATCCGCTTCTTCTGCCGGACCGGCTGCAGCGGGATGTTGTCGGTCATGGCCGCGGCTGCCGGGGCGGAGCGGAGCGAAGCGGGATGCGCTTCCCAGCAGCGCCTCGGCCCGGCCCGCCGCCGTCTGGCGGCTCCGCCGAGGGGGCCGGGCTCGCCGCCGCCGGGCCGCCAGCACGCAGGTGCCGCGCCCGCTCCGCCCGCCCCGGTGCGCTCCGCCCTCCCGGCCCGGTTCGCTTCTCCCCTCCCGGGCCGCTCCGCCTGTCGGGTCCCCGGCACCTGCTCTGCCCCAACCCCGCACCCGGGGCGCCGGGCCCCCCCGCGCTCCGGCCTGCCCCTGCCCCGCACGGCCCACCTCCACGTCCCACACCGGCACCGCCGGCCTTCTGCACCCACCGCCTCCGCACCCGTGGGGTGTTTCACCGCGGGGGAAAGGCCCACGCCACAGCCCCTGTGTCCTCTGCAGCCAGCGCGGAGGTGCAGGTTATCTCCCCTTCTTTATACCGCCCCACATCCCACCTTACAGGGATGCTGCTCCACCCTTCTTGCTCCGTGACCTTCACCGACCCTGGCAATGCTCATTTCTGGATCCTGATTCAGATTTCCTCTGCAAATTTAGGCACAAATTGCACCAGCATTTCTGTTTCTGGCTTCAAGGTTTTCTCAACAATCACAGTGACTAAATCTTCATTAAAACTATACAAATCAGGTTCCAATAAAGCGCTGGGCTACAGAAGCTGATATGCACGCTTGGCCTGATAAACTTTGTATTTCATCAGACAAGGTTCTTGGATGCCACTGTAGTCTTCCCAACTGGTTCCTTCATATTCCTATCCCAGATAAACTCTGCCCATGTGTCTTTGGACCCGTTCTGTCTTCTCCATCCACTCATCTTGCTTCACTCCCAACTCTTCTACCTCCACTGCATTTTCCTCCTGCCATCTCCACATCTTCATGTTCTTTGCCATAAACAAGAAAGCAAAGGAATCCTTTAAGAACCACGCACCCTGCTCACCCCCAGCCCACATACCTTTCATGCTGTTGACCTTATTCTGCATTCAAACATGAAAAACAAAATTCCCACTGGTGAAGATGTATTTCATAAGGAGGATTAGAAACTGGTATTGCAATGGTCCTATTCAAACGAAGTACACTTTACTAGTGATACTATCATGAAAAAAATTGGTCAAGGCAAATATTCATGTAACACATCCTTCTTAAAATGTGGAATGTTAAATTACATCTAGAAAACCACAAATAGGGAAGTTGGGATGGTATCTGGTCAGCCACCAGAAACTGTGATGATAGCCTGGTTGAAGCTTGGGTAAAGTCAGTGTAGAAAACCAACAAGTGATTGAGAAAATGTCAGTAATAACAGAAAAAATTGCTTCAGGTTGTGTAACTAGTTAGGTGATGGTCCCGTGTCACAGAGTCACCACTGGTGGATGGGGATCCAGCCTCCACCCCTTTGAAATTACTTCCTCCTGCTTCGCCATTCCCCTGTAACGCTCTGTGTGACTGTGCTCTACGTCAGCTCTGCAAAGGGACTGGTTCTACAAAAGCCATCTGTCTGGGAGAGTTCCTTTGTTTATTTGTTTCAATCAAATCCCATTAGGAGCTGGATGCTGAGCGCAGCCTGCGAACAGCCAAGCAGCACCAGCGAGAATGATACAGCCTCAGGAGGCCACGGGCTTGGACCAGGAGCTTCTTCAGCTGGGTTTGCCTCAAGGGGAATCACAATGTGTGTGTTCGACATTTTCTGTAATCTAAGTTTTGCCTGCACCCAGCAGTAGCTGCCACCGTGGCTGTTGCGGCAGGTGCCCGTGGGTGCTGCTCATATCCAGCCGACAAGGTGACCATTTCGGTAAGAGTGCTTCTGTCACCATGGGCATTGCCCATCTAAGCTTGCTCCTGCCACCGGCGTAGCCACACCAGCGAGGCCACCAAGCCTGCATAGGCTGTCATTCGTGCCAGCATAGCTTCTTCCTGTTTGAAACCAGCAAGATTTACACTGGTGCACCTATACGGATGGAGGAAATGCCCAGTGCAGATAAAGATCGTATGAGACAGTCAGATCTACACATCCCTCTCAGCATCTTACACTGCAGTCCTGGTCACCACAAAATCTGAATCTCCATCTAGTGCACGGCCAGCTTATTTCTCATTCCTTTTCAAATAGTCTGCAAAATCCTTCATTTAACAAATAACCTGCTTGGAAGTGTTCGCTAGGCAGAGACTCACCGTGCCTACTTACACACGCAGCGTATTTAGAGCGCTTAGAGCAGGCACCTTATGTAGTTATTGCGGCTGCTCCCTGCAGCTGCCTCCTGTCCTGGGCTGCTGGATCTCGTCTGCCTGCACCGTCAATCTAAGCTGCTCACGGGTCTGCAGAACTCAAATACCACAATCACAATGACCAAGAACATAGAATGAGTGGGTACGCCCCAGCGTAAATTCAAAAATCACCATTTGTTTTAACACACTAAGAAGCAGAATGTGCCAGACTGTTTTTTTAAGACAAGGGATGTTTGCGTAGATCTTAAAATGAGCTCAAGGTAATCTTAAATAAGAGTTAGTACTTTCCCCGTGAAAAATGAAGACTATTAAAAAAAAGAAAAACAAATAATACAAGTAAAAAACCAAAAATAAGAGCAAAGAATAGCGAATCGCATTGGAGTTTCTCTCTTTTCCTTCTTGCCCTCACTGCGCTCTAGCTCACGTTACACTATGGATTACACCAGCACAAAAACTGCAATTGTCATTTAAATTTTTTCTTTGCAGTTGAAGCAGAGTCATCCTGACATTTTGTAATGAGGACATTTCAGCAACGTAATTAATAGTTACACCAGTTTCAGGCTCCAGCACTGAGAATGTTTAGGCAGATATTTTCAATGCCTTCTAACTAGGGCAGTCTTATTACAAAAACTGTCTGTAGAACTGACTTTTAGACTGTATTTCAATTAAATAATACCATGTTTTAATTTCTTACTTCTCAATCTACTGTTCTTATCCACTCATGGGGACAATTGAAGTAGAAATAGAAATCCCTTCTGCTCCCATGAACATCTCAGCTCGTGAAACATACTTGCTCCATTTTTTTTCTCATGATCAACTGCAGATTATTTTTCTTTTTAAATGAGAGAAAAGATATGATGATAGAATTCACTTCAAATGATAATTTAATAAAAGGAGCAACTGAAGAACCTAAACAGGATGTTGTACTTGACCAAAACTGTCAAAAGCGATAACACCGTTGCCACGAAACCACTGGCCTAACACTGTAACTGGCTGAAATGACAACCCCGGCCCCCAGCCTCGAGGCTCAATCTGTAGTTGAAATAAAACTTATCAAATGTCACTGTTATTTGTTTTGAGGTGGAAGCGGCACTGGATTTTAAAACAGCCAATATTCTTTTAAGCACCACATTTTAGCTCTTAGTATCTTTGTGTTTCAGACAGGAATGAATGACATCCCTCCTTTAGACGGAGCAGCTAAACTTCCTTCACATCATTTCGGCACATTGCCCAACTCCGCCATCCAAGGACACGGGAGGAGAAAAAAAAAACGACTGTCGTATGTGGTGACTCTCAATTCCAGTAATCCTAAAAGAGGAGCAAAGGGATGCACAGCCAGGTTTACACGTATCTGCACAATCAAGGATAATGAATTTGGCAAATGGTGACAGAAATCAAGCGACAGTGATACTGCAGCCTGCAGACTTACTCCTGCAGCATCTGAAGATCCAAACAAACTTTCAAAGCCTCCCTTATGGGCACTCTAATTGTCTGTCTTGTCTTGTAACACTTCTGGTTTTTTAGTTAGAAAATCACTGTGAAAGATCTAGACTAGGCTGTAGGCTAGCTCTAGACTAGGCTAAACCCACTCCTTGACATGTTTCTTGCATAGCAATAGCTTTGCTATAAAGATTTTACATGTGATCTCGCCGCTCACAGCAGGTATGTGCTCTCCTGATTTCCAAGCCTTTGATTTTCATTTGCCTGTTGAGAAGGAATGCCCAAAGGAAAACCTCCAGCCTCAGACTGAGAAGTTAGATTTGTTAAATCAAGTGAAATAAAACCCATTTTGGTTTTTCTGATGCCACTGGCTTGTTCTTCTGATGCTCAACTTTTGTAAGCACAGAAATTGAGGCTCACAAAGGAGCCCTGCAAGCTGCCGAATTCATACTGCACAACTGCTAATTAAAAGGAGCCTTTTTTTTTTTTTTAATTTTAAATCATTAGCTGTGTTTTTTCTCCCAGGACTTCCCCCCCCCTTCCCCCCCAATGATTGAATGAACACTACAGCAAGCAGACTTTTATTCCTCTTCCCACTCTGCCCCCCGCCCCCCCCAAATGATTTGTCATGGAACCAGTTCTGGACCATTTGGCCTCCCCGGAGGCTGCCCGGCAGAGAGAGTTTATCAGATGGTTTTATCACTGCACATTATAGATCCCCTTTCAAACCCAGAAATTGTTTATTGGCAAGTCCAAGGTTGAGCTCCCGTTTTTAATGCAAAGGGTTGTACAAAACTATCAGGCTGATGATTGGAATGATTTAATATCCCTTCCCAGAGCAGGCGGCACAAGCACGCTTGCTTTGCAAGTAGGATTATGTTTTACGTGCTGAATAGTCACAAATCTCTTGTGGTCTGCCATTCAAGTTTGCAAATGCAAGTAGAAGTTCAATCTGGCAAAGCACAGCCTGTGGGCTGGCTGGCAGGGTGTGCCTAGATCAAACCAGAAATGTCTATGTCCATCAGCCTTTGCCATAGCGGTTCCCAGTATTTCGGACGCCAGCCTCTCTGCGTTATCTTTTTTGCCTTTCTCCCCCAGCTCTCCATTGCAGCGCTGTGTTACAGAGCACCGTCACCCCCTCGTCCCCGCGGCTTTGCCTCCTCCTCTCTGCCGGTGACACCAGCTTCTCACCCACAGGTGATGCCTTCCGATGTGTTTCACTGATCCCCGCGTGCATCCAGGTCTCTAAGCTCCACTGATTAAAGAACATGTAAATAAACTGTATTTTAGGGGTGTGCCTATATTCCTCCAAGGAGCAAATGCCATTTTCCCCGGCAAACAATGGACGGTAGTTTTGACAATACACTTGCAAATTGTACTCATTGCCTATTTAGCACAATATGCTATAAATTTTCTTCCATTTTAGTTGTTCTACTAAATAAATGATTGAGGTTTTTATGCATAGGACTCCAGTGGTTTTACCCAATGAACACTGTAGAATAATAATAATATTATGTTTGACTTTCTATATGCTGGAGATTAATTCAATTTTGGAGCTACATTTGGCTTTGCTAACTTTGTTTATTTATTTTTTCCCCCTAAACATGAGTATCAAATTATAGGTAATTCTGACAGCTAAGGAGATGGCTCAGACCATAGGTATGTAACTGGTTGCACCAAATGTTTATGATTCCACAGGCAATTCAACTTGTGACATTATTCTTTCTACCTGTTATTATTTGATTTCATAAGTGCATGTTTTACAAATACCAGGGTGCACCTTCTTTGTCTGAAAATGCAGCCCGTTGCACATGGTATTTTTTAGAGCTGTGTTTGCCGCTGCAGCATTTGTAAGGCAGACGAGCGTGCAGGAGTAGGGATTTGGTTGCTAAGGGCTTGAAAACTTGCAGTCATGCAGTAACCGTGCAGCAGGCAGCCTCATACGCCACGTTATTTCCCCATGCTACTGACTCACTCCCACAAATGACAAGGAAAGAGGTGGGTTTGGTGAAACATCCCTCTTTCTCCAGGCAGTACTGAAACAGGCTCGGACTATGACGTCCAGTCCATCAAAATAAGAGCAAACGTGCCAAAGCTGCCCGTTCCCGGGGCTTAATGGCCACACGTACCCAGAGCCATTCTTGGGAAGCAGCATTTTAGTAAGAAAAATGCAAACGTGAACCGGGATGCCGCAGCAAAAATCATTAGCACTATGGTATCATTGTACATGTGCCCTAAGCCTGCACGAGACGCATTCATCTTTTAAATTTATCTTTTAAACGTCTGAACTCAGACAAGACTACTGCAAATAATTGGCAAGTTAAACACTACCAGATTATAATGCACTGTTAACACCTGCATCTCTGATCGGCACGGATGGCTTTGATATTATTTTTTCTTTTGACAAGTGGGCGATAGCGGATATCCTTTAAGCCTATATTTAATGAAGCCCTCCATAAATCCATCAACACCTGCTAAGGGAAACTACAATAAAGCTCATACTGCCATAGGCTCTGTTATCGAGAGAACATTTGGCATTCTCATAATGAAGTTTCAGAGCAGATACTTTTCATGTTGCTCTGAGGAAGTGTACTATTTGTACAGGATCTTTTTCTTCCTCACACAATTATACCTTGTGGATCAAGAAGAAAACAACCCTTCTGCCCCTAATTTTCAAAACAATTATAGTCAAACTGTCACTCATCTTGTCCTGCTGTTCAAATATAAGAAAAGAAGAAAGAAAAAGGTGCAGCTTTCTAGACAAATAAACTCCTAATTTTATTTTGTTAGCTCTTGAAATGATTTTGCTATTAGCTGTAACGGTTTTATAAATTCTCACCATACTGATTTTTGTTTCTGTGTTAGGCATCCTGTGGGTGTGATAAAAAATGTAAAGCTATAAACTGAGAATAAATTGCTATTTGTTACATATTTTACATTTGCAAATTTTACAAAAAAACCCCTACGTAAAGTGCTTATTTTGTCAGTTAAGACTGAAAGAACTGATGGGGTAACAGAAGAATAGATAATGAGGAAATCTGACATCATGAGCTGAGAGCTGCAGAGTGCTTTTAACACGTACAGAGATCTAGGTACCCCAGCTCAGCAAATCACCTGAACGTGTGCTGAACTTCAAGGACCTAAGTAATCAGACTGGTTTCACGGAAATAACCTGCAGGTCAAAAAAAATAAAAAAAATTAAGAAAATTATGTTTGGTATTCTGAACACGTAGACTGCATGGAGACAATTTTTTCTAAAACAAACTTCGCTAAGTGGATCCACAGGACTGTAAAGGGTGGTTGAGACAATTCAGTCGGCTGGATTTAAAAGCATGCGCTGTCATCATACACACGGGACTGCAAAGCCATTGGGGATCTAGGAAGATAATATGCATAAAAGGTTTCAGGACACATTCTATATTACTACACTAAGAATACAGGTCATTTGTCAAGTAGTCATTTACCCCGTATATTCCTCCTGCATCACCTTTCACAACACACCATGGTTTGTGCGCCTGGCCCTCACATTCTCATGGTTTCATAAACCAGGTGCTTGGACTTTTGGTCAGCTCACAGCTTGTTTTGGGTTTTGGTTTGGGTTTTGGTGGTTTTTTTGTTTGGGTTTTTGTTGGATTTTTTTTCTTTTATTTGAAAGCTTAAGTGAGCTGACTGAAGTATAGACAAGAACATTATTAATAAAATTTGGTATCTTATTTATGCTTTGAATCATATTTGCCTCTAAACCTTTGTGAGCAAAAGCATAGGAACATCCCCACACAACAATTATCAAACTGTTTTTAAAAAGACTTTGTTTGTGCTGTTCAATGTGTCCTGCTTAACCAGAGTGAGGAGGAACACAGAGGCATCCTGACCTACCGTGAGTGCTCAGGTGTGGTACCTGCCCGCCGAAGCCAGGCTCTGGCATGGGAGAGGAGCCGGGGAACACCCCTTAGTGACCCGCAGTTTGACAGCACAGTTTCAGCAGAGATGGCCTTCATGCTTCCAAGAGTATGGAAGCGGTGACCGCACTCCACTGCTACGACGTTGAAACGCTGCAACAGCGGATTTGGATTCCTGACCTATGCCCGTTGCTGCTGGAGGCTGTGGTCTTTATATTTCACCACATTCTTCTCTTTTGCTCTTACAGTTCTAGGCATTACCTTGAAATTATGGACAGTACCTCCGCTTTTCCTCCATATATTTAGATTCTGTGTTTTCTATAAATAAATAAATAAATAAATAAATTTTAAAAATACCGCTAGGTAACTTGTTTGTTAGTTTTCTATATAGAGAGGTGCTTTTATACAAACCTTTAGTAACGTCTGAATTTTGCCTAAACTAAGTATTGGAAAATAATGCACACAATGAGATCCACCTGTTCTCATTCTAAATTGAGATATTTTCTGCACGAAACAATCGAATCAGAGAAGTTCATCTTTGAGCTGCAAGATGTGACACCAGAGAGGCTAAGGAAGACGTTTGGAAAGAGGGGGATGCTGCTTTAGATTAGCTGGGATGTCCAGCACATAACTCAGTTATAATAGGCATTTAAAAGCATGCTTTCCAATAAGTCAGACAGCTTTGAGAATCAGCGGCATTAACAGCAATCAAAATGTTGCAAAAATGCTGCCCTTTACAAGCAATTAATTCAAAGTGCAGAAAAGAGAAGATACGATAATGAAATAGATAATATGATAATAGGCAGGAGTGTGCGATTGCCGGTTCTTTTCTCTGCTGCCAAGTTATGCTTCCTGTCCTGCTGTGGCTGTGCAGTGACAGACACTTTTCTAGGTCAGCGATGAACGTGAGCTGAAGCCAAACACAGGCAAGTCCAGTGCGAGCTCAGCCCCCCGGCCTCGGGCAGGGCAGGCAGCGGGGAGCGCGCGCGGGGCGGCTGGGGGAGGCGCACGCAGAGAGCCCTCGCATCTGAACACACAACACAAAGAGAGACCCAGAAAGCCTCAGCACCATAGCAGCAACCTCATGGGATCACACGGACACTAAGAAGGCTTTCTGCCTAAGCTGTTATTTTTACAAACAGAACCATTTTTCCCAATTCCAAATGTACTGCAAACCCTGCAGTAAGCACAGTGGTTTTCAACAGGAATAAATAAAAATTAATGCAATACTTGTACCTTTTTCTTTGTTTCAACCTCTCTCTGCCTTCCCATCAGCTCAAGCACCTCAGCCAGGTCCTTTCCCCTCTGTGGATCCAAGCTCAATGGCCCTTTACACTTCCCTCCAGGTGTATTGATCAGCGGCCCTGGGAAGGCTCCCAGCTCCTCGCTGCCAGCTGTTGGAAAGGCAATCAGCCACTGAGCTCAGCCTGCAGGGCTGGTTATCTACATGATTTTCAGACAAGCTCACCCCTCAAAGTTCCCATTGACTTTCTGGAAAGTTTTGAACAGAAAAGGTAGGTCAAGAGTGATGTTTCTTTAGAGGAATAGAGCTAAAACATTAAGGTAAACCTACTGCACTTTTTTTTTTTTTAAAGCAATGCAACTATTAAGTTCAAATTTAATATTTTAAGTAAGCCAGCCTTTACCTTAGCTCAGGCAAGTTAATATGCTACTTCTGCAAAAGCAACAACAGCCCGGGCAAATCCCCTATGCGATGAGCAAAGTAAGGAGTAACAAATAAGAACAGGAGAGTCCTTTAGGCACAAGGAGAGGCTAACGAGCAGAGACGGCGCACATACCGTGTCACTGCTGCTCTCACACCAGTGGAGCTACATCAGCTTCGGTAAACTTGTTCTTAATTTACATCAGCACAGGGACGAAGAGAACCAGCCGTCTTTTTTAATTGTTAAGATGCAATTGTTGCTGTAAACACTTGCCATTGCGATGAGTTCCACCACGCTGAGTTTCAGGTGGTGTTGGTTGAGCTCTTGTACACAGGAGAGCAGCCAATTCCCAGTCTCGCTTGTTTCGGAAACACAGTCCCCCCCAGCTCCCTCCAGCAGAAATATCCCTATGGCACAGCCCACTTTCTGCCACGGGGACAGTGGTCAGATAGGTCCTACCTGCTCTTCAAGTTTTGTGACAAGATCCATGACTTGCCCACAGCGGCTTAGCTGGGGATCCTGCTACGCTCCGGCCTGGAGCTGCCTTATGATACAGCTTTGGGCACAGTGAGAGCTTGACACCGCGGCCTGGAGAGTAAAGCCTTGCGGTGACTCTGTGCCAAGTCCCATCGTTTCATTTCCACCGCCGCCCGCCCGGCCAAGGCAGGCCCCAGCTGCATCTACCCGATTCCCCGAGCAACCCCGTGCTGCAGGATATGGTACAACTATTTGCCAAAACCTCTTGTCCTGGTTTCCCATCAGTTTCCCGACATTTTATTTCTAATCCAGAGCTCATGCTTTAATAAACTCCTCCTCCCTCCTCATCTCCCTTTGATTTCCAACTTGTTGACCAATACAGTTAAAGAAGGCAGAGGTCTGAATACATAATTACATTCTTACAGATGGTCACGAAAAGGCAGTCAGAGCCCCACAGCTTGGCACCTTTTGAGATAAAGCTGTAACGTGGGCTCAGTCCTCCTGGGACAGACTCAGAATCTACGTTTAAGAGAGACCCCAAACCTCAGGAGCTGTTTGGATGAGGAGACATCAACAGATACTACAAAGATGCAAAGCCCCAGGACAGCAGGTTTTGTTGACTTCCTGCTAAGAAAACTGCTCCTTTCCTCATGCTGATGACATTTTCATAGCACTGTGATACCGCTTAGTATCAAGCCATCAGTGGAGAGCAGGCTTGTTATCGCAGGCTCTTTGGAAGCCAGACCACTTGTTCCAACAGCCATGGCTGGCCCACGCTGGAGAGCAGCTTTCCCAGTTAGGGCAGGTCTTTAGATCCCATCCACCTCTCCTGGAAACCCAACACCTCTGTTTTCGCACCACATTGCTCCTAGTGCTACTGCACTTAGTCCTGCACAGGCAGCACCTCCTGCCTGGGGTTCCCAGCACCACCAGTGTAAGGCACCAGCCAGAAATCCAGCCCAAGGTTTGAGGGGACAGAGCAGCAGCTCTGGCAGCGAGCCCAAGCGGGCACCCAGAGCAATGCTGCTCTCAAAGCGGGTTATCAGCTCAGGGACGAGAACAGTACCGAGATTTATATTTACTTCTCACCACTGAGACCTTTTTCTATACTCCTCATCCATTGTGGCTCGGATTATAATCCCTTGGTTTCCCTGAGCAGAGAACAGTCACACCTTCATCTTGCACCAAATATTTTGCCTCCTGGAACCACAGTACTGCTTTTAAACAACTGCATGCTCTGTGTAGACTAGTTAAGTGTTGTATGTTTTCTACCTTTCCTCACATCCACCATGTGTTCCTACCTTTCCTTCTGCTCCTGTTTATTTTGCCATTTGCACACCTTTCTGGACCACCTCACACCTGGTCCTGCCCTCCCCACCTGTTCTTTTTTCATTCCTCCAGAGCTTGGAGTAGTGCCTAGAGAACACGTGTTTCCTTTATGCTTTTTTCCACCCTGAAGCATGAGCCTTGTGCAACGGCCACCACGACCAGGCAGCAGTGGTCACGCATGGGTGCTCCCTGCCGCTGTTGGAAGGTCACACCTTCAAGGCAGACTTGTTCCGCACCATTGCCTCCCCAGCACTAAATACACTCACTAGCTCAGGTCCTGAGTAAGTGTCAAAATCTCAGCACTTTTCCATTCGATCAGGGCTGTTTTCAGAACTCTGTTTTCCTTTGCACTTTAGAAGTTATTTATCATTTTTCTATGCAGTCAGCATCTTTGGGCACTCACAATTTGATAATTTGATATTCCTTTCCAGGGTGATCACAGTACAGGAATTACCGCACATATCACTGCCATTCTATTTTAGTGTGGGAACCAACATCCCTGGGGCAAGCACCAATCCCTACATCAAGCCCCAACTGTTCCCAAGAAACTCATTGAGAGTCTTGTGCTGCTACCTAGTTTTTCTGTTGTTTCAAGTAACAAACTACAGCACAACCCTGGATCAGGGATTTAAAAACAGAGTCGCTGGAGTGAGGCAGCATGCCGCCTATTGAACTTGCTCTTCAGGAGACAAATGCTCTGCCAGAAAAGTTTCAGCACTAAGTGTGAAAAAGTCATCCCAAAATTTATTCTCAAAATGTCAACAGAAACGCATCAGTAGATACTCAAAACTACAGAGTTCTTAAAAGTCATACATTCACAACGCAGAAACTTGACAATTGGGATGCCTCTCACATGGTCTATGTAACAATATCCATTTTACAGTGTAAACAGGTACTGGTATGTTCTTACTTACAAGTCCAGCAGGAAAGGCACAACTCGGCATACAGAGATCATAAGCAAGAATCAGGTGCAACAACATTACACAAACTTTTGGTAATCTGCATTTTTGGGGCCTTCCACGACAGAGACTGGACTTGAAGATTTCCTGCAGTCAACAACTAGACTTTTCTTTCCATTGCTCAGTCCTTCCATACCAAATGCTCACTTTCCAGTCTGGTTTAGATCCCATTACACATACAGTTCCAGCAGACGTTAGAGGAATAGTGAAAGGTCAGTCCAGTAAGTCTTCAGGTGCTTCCACTAATACATCAGGTTTTGGTTTCAGATAGTGCATGGAAGCATCTGCTTGAATCTCAGTTCATTACAGTGGTCATTAATAGAAAAATAGACACTACAACTACAAAAGGAAAAAATGAGGTAGATAACTTAGAATCCAGATGACTATCCCAGCAACCTTCATACAATACACATGGATCATTAATTACCATTTTGGTAGAATGCAAATTCACAGACCACCAAGAAACTTAATGACCAGAGTAGGAATGCCATCCAAAAACCCACAAAACATTTAACCTAAGCATGAATACTTCATATTTAAATACAGGTTTACACAGACTGATCTTCTAAATTACCCAAATGAAAAAAAAATAAAAATAAAAAAGTCTCTTGCTAAGGAAACCAGTTCCCATGCCTAATTGCAACAGTCACCTGAGATTCCTTGCAGAGCTTTTAGACCTGACTTCCCAAGGCAAGTCTTCCCTTTCAAGAGAGGAGAGAAAAAAAAAAAAAAGTATATACATACCCACCCATGCTTGTTTGGGGCTCTCGGTATTGAAATAAAACATCTAGGAAAAACTGCACATCTTTGGAAGTAGGAGTTTTGGCACTATACTTGGAGGACTGTCCTAGTAGTAGTATTAAATAAGCAGCAGTCAACAATACAGAGAATTAGTTCCTTAGGAGCAGTGATTAAAGAAAAACAGCAACTTTCTTCTCATAGAACTTCTGAGGCAAAAAAAGGAATTAAAAAAAAATTTTGTAGTTTTTATAGCCATTATAGTAAAAAGTACATTCAGAAACCACACGGAGCCAAAAATCCAAACAGAAAAAACTATTTCTAAGAGGGTGGCAGACATTCTAGGATATTTACCCGCATTAATAGTTTTCATTTCTCATCAGTAAATAGAAGCTTTTCCATCAACAGTAGGTTGTTTCCACTCTATTCAAAACCCCCAAATATTTCACTCTAAACAAAGAGGTAAATATTCTAACCTTTGGAATTTCAAGTTGTAGAAACTTCTGTAAGGCTGTACACATTAAAGTCACACGTAAGAACTACTTTGCAAGACCCGCATCTTTCCAAATAGAAGGAAATCCTATTCTTTATTATTTACTATTTGCAAAGCAATATCATGATTGTACTCTGGGCAACTCTTACAAAGACAACCATAAAATCATTTGCACGTCAATAGGAAAATAGGAGGCTGAAGTGGAATCTCTTAAAAATATATGTTTGTGTATATATATATTTGTTCTTTCTGTACGTCAACTTCACTTGAGTTTTTAACTAACAGCAATTTTGTTCTCCTCCATGAAGTGAGGGAACTGGTGTTTTGGCACATTGTCTGCAGCAGCACCACTGGCCTTCTCCGTATCAGAACCAGTCCCAGACTGGGTCCCATCTATTTTGGAGACCGTAGCGGTATTTATTGCCGAACCACCCCCAATGGTGACTGGAAGGGCAGGTAAGCCACCGCTCTGGATCACCGAGATCTCGTTAGTCTTCATCGCTATGCCATTGCTGAGTACCGCTGCATACTGATTCCATACTGTGGGGTCAATGCTCACTGAAGGAGGCATTATATCCTTTGGAAACATTTCAGATACCTTCTTGGGATCATTCCCCAGCAGAGCCATGGGGTTATCAATCGAAAGCCTTCTTCCCCGTCTGGCGGAGTTATTCCACATGTGAGTTCCTACATGGACCTTCCAGAGGGGGAAAAAAAAAAAGTGAAGGGAATCATTAATATTGCAGGGTTTTTTTTATGGTATACCCAAGTTCTACTTTGCTTACAGCCAAGTTGCTCAAAAGGAGTCACGTATACTCCACTTGCATTCGGGTAAGTATTTAAGCTGGCCAGTTCTTGTTCTCTTGCTGGCGTGTGTAAGACACTCTGAATCATACATACATACCATCTGACATCACTATGGCTCTCTAGTTTACTGCCGAAGTGGTTTTACACTCACTGTATTTTCCCTCCTCATTTATGCAAGAGGACTGAGGAGCTCAAAGAGGTTCTCATGGGACGCGAGAAGCCTCTGTGCAAGCGAGAGAGCTGCAAGTCCCTTAGAGAGCAAATGGATTAATTTGACAGACAATAAGGACAGACTTGCAGGACTTCAGCAGGTGCTTAGACACAAAATCCCCAAGTACTTTGTGCCATCTCGGGATTATCCTCTCAGTTTTATCCCTCCTCATCCTGCATGGTGTTTCAAGCAGTGCAGTGTGATGCATGTATTTTGTAGGCCTCATTTTGTAGCATTCAGTCTATAAAATCCTTATATCTTGACACATTGAAATCCAAATGAAAATAATCAAGCAATCTGCTTAGTAAGGCTGAGTCTTTCCTACCATCCAAAAAGGGAAGTCAAGGACAGTAGCAAAGACTTCTGTGTGTGATCCCAGTACACTGTTTAGCAAATTGTGTGAAAAAAAATCAGGAAGGAGACACAAAAGTCAAGGATAACCATTTGAGGAACTAAAAAGAAAATCAAAGTTGTCCCCAAGGGCAGGACAAGCATTAGCTAGTCTTTCCCTCACTGGTATGACTTTCCCCAACAAAGGGGATCACAACATAAGGGACAACTTACCTTCAGGTTTCCTTTTGTTGTGAAGGCTCTCCCACAGATGGTGCAGGCAAATGGCTTTTCACCAGTATGGGTCCGTTCATGAATCTGAAGGGCGCTGGCAGAGGAGAAGTTCTTCCCACACGTAGTGCAGATGTGCTGTTTGGCAGGACGGCAGAATTTCGGTCGTGGCACGAGGAGAGGGGCAACACCAGGGGAGAGAGCTGGTGGGCCAATGAAATGGCTAGTGCTAATGGGACGCTCGCTGGGCATCTCCATTTTTATAAGGGCTGGTGGGGCTCTGACAAAAGCAGCTGGAATGCTACTTCGACCTGGAAAGAAGGCAAAGATAACATTTATCCCAAATTCCTTCTGCTTCCAAACTTAAGTCTGGCTAAGATACCAGAGGCCCTGGCTTTAGAGCCTGACCAGTGTGACCGCAAAGCCCTCCAAAGCCCTGTGCAAGGGCTGCTATTACACTTGCTAGGATGCCCTGAAAAAAATCAGTTCATCCCTATTTTTGTTGGTGAGCTTAGGAGATAGGAAGTCCCACCTTCTGATCAAATTTAGATCAATATCAGCCTCAGTGCTAAAGAGCTCGAAAACCCCACAAAAGATTCCAGAGTTTTAATGCCACACTCTCAGGTTAAGCAGTTTTCCACGACACACAAACGTGTATCTTTTAGAGAGCTATAGCGAGGTATCAGATGAGCCCGTGAAAGACAGTTAAGTGCACAGCCTCTATTTATTTTAAGGCCCTCTATGCTCCCCCTTGCAGGAGATGACAGCACTTAAGTCTCTGAATTTTGCTGAATTTTGAGTGAGTCAGCAAAAGTTTCCAGGGCATATGCCTCTATCCTAATAGGGGTGAAGGAAGAGGGGAAAGCTGAGGAAGTTTTGACTCCTGTTGGTCCTTTTAGAGATGGATTTCCTCCAATCCTACTACCCCACACCAAGTTCTTGCAGCATTTCATGTTACTCACCATATTCTCCATTTGCAAAGTGTAAGCCGGGTTCTTCTTTAATGACCTTTCGACCGATATTGCCGTAAGTTAAATCCAAAGCACCGACGACCCCTTCCATTTCTGCAGAAGTGTTCTCAGGACCCTCTGATTTATTTCCCGTGCCTGTATCTTCTTGATTGTTGAAGCTAGGTGACTTTGACCTTACGCTCTCAGCTTGGCTGTTGGCTGGGGACAGAGCCTGGAGCGATGCAGACTCAGAGGCAGCAGGACTCCTGCCGTTCTGATAATCTGGATCTCCTGCCACAGAAGACGAATCATTTGTCATGCCATCACTTTCTGCTGAGCCGTTGTCACTAGACTTCAAGCTGCTTTGCCGCTGCAAGTTCAAAGCAGAGTTGACGATCTTCATCTGATTCTCCAGAGCTGCAATACCAGAGAAGGTGGCTGCCGTGGATGGAGATTCTGATTGTGCATCGTACGGAGTAGGAGGTTTTGAAGAACTCCTAGGGCCATCCTGAGAGTCCAGGTCCTCTTCCATCTCTATGCTTTCCACGGTCTCGTCCGGGCGACTGATGTCTCCGTTCTTCTCAGCCACAGTTGGATCCACATCAGTGTTGTCGCAGGTGTTTTCCGGCATCGGTGTATTGGGTATCTGTCCCCCCATATGCATGCGGATATGCTGCTGCAACACAACTGCGTTTGTAAACTTCTTCTGGCAAATAGGACATGAATGTTGCATCTTCAAAGGAGTATTGGCCCGGTGGACACCATAATGAGTTTTAAGGTTCCCTTTAGTGGAGAAGGCACGGCCACAGATTTTGCACTTGAACGGCCTCTCTCCAGTGTGAGTACGATAATGCATTTTGAGTGAACTCTGGCAGCTCAGCACTCTGTGACAGATCAGGCACTCGTTGGGGTCAGCAGTGGATTTGTCGATATTTTCAACCAGTTGCTGAAGCTTTGATGTTTCTGAGCCTTGCTCGTTTGACCCACTTACATGGAAGATGCTCACGCTGCAGGTAGCTTGCGGTGAACTCAAGCTCTGCTCTGTTCCCGATTCATGACCGACCGCCCCTGATGAGGAAGAGCCACCCTCACTTTCTGGAGAAGGCCTTGACTGCAGATCATTTGAGAAGGTACCAGGCAGGGACTCCTTAACGCCTGCTAGGCTGGAGGCGGTCTGAGGTGCACTGGTGGCCGCAGAGGTAGGCAGGGTTGTTAGGAGAGGTTTGCTATCCACAATCAGGTTAGACTCATCCAGTGGCACAGACATCCCATACGGGATTCCAGTGCTGGTGGGAACATTGTCCAGGTGCTCAGGAACCGGGTAAGGATTCATCTTTATGTGGGGGTATTTGTCTTTATGACGCTGAAAATGCACTTTAAGGTTTCCTTTGGTTGTAAAGCGGTTACCACAAATGTTACACTTGTAGGGTCTTTCACCGGTGTGGGAGCGGAGGTGGATCTGCAGGGCACTGTCATTGCCAAAGACCTTGCCGCAGAATTTACACTTGTGTTTGAAGAACGGCTCTTCTGCATTCGGTTTGCTTTCAGACACGCTGATGTTGGGAGGTTTTCCCTTCCCCTTCTTTGAGGAATCTATTACAGAAGAAACGGCCGAAAGCGGATTTTGGAAGATGACGGAGTTGGAGGACTGAGGTAGCAAAGGATTTGGGAACCGAGAAATGGAGCCGGGGAGGCTTCTGCTTGCCTCCGGCTTCAAGGGGAAGGAGGAGGAAAGCCCAGCAGCCAGCGAGCCGGCGGCCGCAACGCCAGTGTTAGAATGAGGTAGTTTTCCTTGCTTCAAGGATTCCAGTGATAGGCTCTGGCTTCCAGCTTTTTGTCCGATTAAAGCAACAGCAGCCGACAGCTGCTGAGACATGTGAGCGCCCAGAGCTTTTAGTGGATCAGTAGCAGCTGCTATGGAAGGATGCAGGGCATGGGGAGCCATCATGGCAATCTGAATGCGAATTTGCTCCGTCAGCTGTATTTGCTGGAGCTGCTGCTGCTGCAAACACACGAGCTGCTCCAGGATCATTGGGATAGCATTAAAACTGGCTGCCGAAGAAGAGATGGCATCGGAGGTCCGCTGGTTCACAGCCACTTTAGTGCCGCGTATCGTCTGCAAAGTCACATTAGTGTTTGGTACTTTGGATTTTGGTAGATAGCTTAGCCCAGGAGCCGCAGGCGTGACGGGGGGTTCTATTTTAAGGTACATTCCTCCCACCGCTTCAGCATCCATTTTTCCTTCTCTCTTTTCCATAGAACCAGTGCAGCCCTTTGCCTGAATGTCCTTGCGTGCCCTGCTATCCATCCGATCACTTGGAAAGCTCCCTAGAGAAGACTCGGAGAAGCTCTCAGGGGGTACTGTTCCCTCACTGTCATTCATGATTAGAACAGGTGGATTTTTAGTGCAATTTTTCTTATGCTCAAGGAATTCAGAGAGATCAAAGAATTCTGCACAGCATTTCTCACAGATTTTAGTTTCCTCCGTGCGGCACCTTTTGGAACTCATTTCACCATCTCCGTCACCTGGGACGTCTTGTGGACTCCCTTAAAAATAAAAGAAAGTCGCATTGTTAATAGCTAGATTTAGACTATTTCCTATTCTTAAGATCACCGACTTCGCCTGAATTGCAAGTTAAAGACACCAGGCACCGGCATTGAGTTTGCAGCTCGATCTGAACTCCTGCTCTTTGTTTTGCTGCTAATTCATTTGCAGCCCCAAAGAAATCCGCATCTTAGTTCTGTTTTCAATAAAACCAGTAATATCGCAAATCCCTTTACAGAGGTAAAGGGATGGTGCAGCAAGGCAGCCAGCACCTGCAAAACAGCTCAAAGGAACACGCCTCAAGGAAGACAGAGAAGATATTGTAACATTGAGCAAAACATCCTATAAACTTGTGTTTGCCCTTCAGTCTTTAATCCTCAGTTCACCATCTCACAGAAATTCACACAAGATTGTTAACACAACAATTTTAGAGCAGCACACTGAACTGTTAGATGACATTTACTCCGCCATTATGGAAGTCATTACTACCGAAGAGGGCTGACAAAAGCAAAAGTAAGTCCAATATTAGCTTTTAAATACTTCAAAAGCACGCTCACATTAAAAACAACCCCTAAAAAGCCGCAGGAGTAAAGAAAAGATGGTTAACTTACAGAACCCCACACGTAGGTACGAGCCTACATTGATACTGATGATTATATTAGAGAGCGAAGCAACAAGTCCTGCTCGCAAAACACCCGCAGCCGTTTCGGACCCGCTCAGGACGGGGTGTTTCACTACATCCGTAATTCACCTGCTTTTAGGGAGCTTGGAGGAGGGGGCAAGCAAAGCTGGTCAGCCAGTCCACTCCTGCCCTGCCTCCATCAGCGCCCCGCTGATTAGACTGCGCGTAATTTGCACGCAGACCAAAAAAAAAAAAAAAAAAAGATAATTCAGGGAAATATCGGAACGGGAAGAGAGGTTAAGAGAAATTCTACACCAAAACAGGATGTTTTTGCTCATGTCTAGCCATCCTTCAAACAACAACTCGCACACAGCTCGAGGCGGGCGAGCACACGGGGCATGGAGGGCTCGGGAGGTAAGACTTGAGGCTCACACAGCTGAGGGGGAGGCGGGAAGGACGGCAGATAATTCAACACCCCCATCAGGTGAAACGTCCTGTGAGTCCCATTAATTAACTGGCCCAGTTTTGATGGGTGCCCTGGGTGCAGTAACCGAGCGCATCCCCTCCCACGCGGCCGGCGGGGCACGCTGCAGACCTCCACCACAGCCGAGAACCTGCGCTGCGACATCTCCTCTGTTCAGGTCTTGCGTCTCCAGTAACTCACCCTGGGGCTCAGCTCTGGTTCCACCTTACAAGCCCGCACTGTCTTACAAGGGGAACCCAAGACTCTGCAAGCGCAGGAGCTATTTGCGGCTTTCATCTTAAAGGTGTAACTGAACCACACATCTGATACATGTGTATATCCTGTACAGGGCAGGGTGAGGGGAAGCATGTCCAAGCAACGACTCAAGCACGTTGAATTACTGTTTCGGGGTAGCATAAGAGCTCTGTATGGGAGGATACTGCAAACCTTGACATTTGTTAGGGTAACCAGGGTATCGTACGTACATTCAACAAACCAAACTTCCAACTGTTTAATATTGAGTGTACATGAGAGTTTGTTATTTTTCTTAAAAAGCAAACAACTCGATGAATTAAAAAAAAAAATGCAAGTATCAAAGGCCTGTCATGCTATGGTGTGCAGAGCAATAAATCCAAATGTATATGTATGTAATTCTGTTAATCACAGACATTTTGGGGTTACAAGTACCTTAAACATGGGGGAAAGGTGTTCTCAGCACAGCTATGATCAAAACTGTTTGGATCCCTCATATCTAAACAGGGAGAATTATATATTCCTGCCCCGCCCCCCGCCCAAACAACTTCCACAAGTGAAGGAAATGAAGAGTACAAGCATAGTTTTAGCATACATTTCCTGCCCCAAATATCATTAAATTGATGCCCCTAAATTGATTTAACTCTATGGAAAAATATACAGAGAAATCCAGTCTGCAGACAAGTACAAGCAGCACATGATTCAGAACTCGGTCAATAAATTAGGGTCAACTGAAGCCAAGAATGGATGTTTTTAAAACACATCTTTGCAAGAGTCTGAGCAGATATAATGGGAAAGAAAGCACTGGTGTTGAAAAAAGACAAGAAGATTCCATAACTACTCTGTACTCTGACTGGAGAGGTCTTTACTTCATTAGTTTCCTAACTATTTTCATCCACTCAACAGGTATTCCACAGAATAGGCTAAAACACCAAAACCTCTTGTCCAAATCCTTTAGCGTTTAGGGCTTTAACAGTCCATTCTCCCAGGGCCAACTACACAGTTTCCCCATGTTGCAAAATAACCTTAGGTTCTACCTTAGAAAGCACAAAGGTCTTTCTCCCACAGCCCCTCCTCCGTGAGCCCATGCATGTCACCCTGCAGTTTGCACCTCCACAGTGGCCATGCAAAATGTCTCAACTGGAGCAGAAACGTCTGCATGAAAGCCTGTTGCCCACCCCCAAGGAGATATTCCAGGATAACTACGTCTAGACACATCCTCAAACTTTAACTGCTTCAAAGCACCTGATCATTTATCTCCCTGCCCTCGATAGCACTTTCTTATTTTTCCACTTTTCCACTGATAAGACCACAGTAAATTCAAAGCCCCTTTCTCCAAACTCCAGCACAGCCCATGCTCCTAATTTTCATAATTCTGAGAAGCTCCAGAGGTAGCTTTTCTGGTCCTAAGCACCAGTTGCCATCCCAGAGGAAGAAACTCCAGTAAATGGAAGGGACCTGTGTGCGGCAGGTTACCAGCCCTGCCCCTGCCTGCTCCCACTGCCACTGTCACACCGTTTACTTTCCAGTTACCCTGTCTGACAGTCAGGCACAGACAGCTCAGGACTCCACATAAATTCAATTCCCAGCTCGTACCGACTTGTTGCATGATAAGTAGGGAAGAGTTGTGCCTTATATTCTCTTCTACCTTAGATAAAAGGGAATATAATAGCTTTCCCTATCTCAAAAAAAGGTTTATTAAGACACAGTCAGTGGGAGCAGGATGCTCGATTATTGTGTAGTAGCTGGAATAACACAGGAGAGCAATTTACTGTTTCTTTAAAAAAACCCGTCGGCTTCTGTGAAACTCTTCATCTTGATTTCTAGCTACATCCTCTGCCCAGCCTCGAAGGAGCACCCAGCGCCTGCAATCAGAGCACCTCATTTACCCAAACCCCCGCAGCCCTGCCCTCCCCCCCAGCAGTTATCTCATGAACTTAACGGTCTGAAAACGTGGGGTTTCTCTGCAAGGACACCTCCCTGTGCAGCCAGCTCTGTCCACATACTGTACGAGGATTTACCGGAGCCCAGAGCCCTGCCACAGCAATTGCTTGTGCACTTCACTTAACCCTCTCCCAAGGCTTCCCAGGGATAGGGCTTCTACTGTTTTTTTTATCTCCCCACCCCCGAATTTCAGGAATGTTATCTCTCAGCATCTAGTTATCCAATAAGTTAGAAGAATGCAGTAAACCCAGCAGGGGGGTTAGATTGAATCACTGGCAAATGGATGGAAAAAATCCACTATTGTGTAGGACAAGGCGGTCATCGACAAGGAAGACTGATAAAATCCACACAGCTCGCATTAATTTTTTTTTTTTTTTAAGGGAACCAGTAAAAGAAGAGCGAGGTCTTGTCTGGTTTGATGTAATTTCAAAATGGGTGCTGCTGGTCTACCACTCACCTGAACAATTACTGACCTTCCCCCCCTCCCCTCAGCTGTGATAAAATTATGTTTCACTTGAATTGGGAGGAAATGGTCAGAGCTCAAGCTTTCCTCCCCCATTATTTTTTTTTTCGAGAGTTTAATACCTTTGGTGAGCTTACTTTTTTCACAGACTACATTTGATCAACTATTTTTACTTTAACAAAAACAAAACCATCCACTTTCACAGTTAAAATTAACTCATGAAGGACTAGCAAGTACCCACTCCAGCCCTAGATGTGAAAACCTCTGCCATCAGCTCCTTCTTGCTCTCAGGCATCGTGCTTCCCTGATTTTTTTTTCCCCTGTTCCCAGCTGAAAAGCTACAACTTACAAGAACTTTTAAACTGTCCGAAATTTCCCTTCTCCCGCTATAAAACACCGTTTAAAGCATTTTCTTTGTAACTATGACAAAAAATCACTTCCTCGAGTAAGCAAAATACACGACTGATTACTTACAGAAATGTTCCAATGCCCTTTATGTTTTCTACGCTGAATTGATCGGTAGCATTTTTTTACCCAAGAACGAGCCAGAAACGTGTTACACCTAGCAATTAGCACTTCACGTGCTTTCAGGTTGTCTCTCAAGGCTTTAGGGTTTTTTTATTATCTACCTACTGATTCGCCCTTTGATTATCCACTTATTCGAGCGAAATATTCGGCCAAGGGCAGAGAAGTGTTAAAACGGGCAGGAAAAGTTAAGATGGGAGGCACTGGCTTCAAACGGCGGGCACGGCAGGGCCCCCGCCGCCCCGCTCTCCGCACCGTCTTTCGAAAGGGCTTTAAAAAAACAACCAAAAAAAAAAAAAAACCAAACCCAAAAATCCACCCGATTTTCTGTCTGCCGCTTTATAGTACGCCGGGGAGTTACCTGCCGGAGCCTCCCGCAGCCCCGCGTCCCGGCGCCGGTCGGTGGAGGGCACTCACGCCCCGCGCTGCCCGCCCCGGCCCCGCCGGGCCACCGGCCGCCCCCGGGCGGGGCCACCCCGGGGAGCACCCCCCGCCTCCGGCACCCACCCGGCCTCAACACCAACCCAGGCATTACACATTATAACGACTTTTTTTTTTTTTTTTTTTTAAAACTTCTCGCCCCTGCTGCAAGATAAAGCAATAAACGGAAAAAAAAAAAAAAAAAAAAAAAGAAAAAGGCGAGGTTTCGCCCCCAGAAGCGGCAGCAGCGGCCACCCGCCCGCGGCCCTACCTGCTCGGCGGTGCCGGTCCCCCCGCCGCCGCGGCTGCCCCGGACCACACTTAACACTAGTACAGTGTTTAAGACCGAGCTAAACGGCACAAACCCCGCTGCCAAGGTCAATTGCATGAGAGTCCTAATTGTGAGCCTGACATCAACTTACCACCCACAGCAAGCGGGAGGAGGCAAAGGTTAGAGCAGCAGCTCTGTCAAAACGTCACATGCCGCCGAGCCCAGCAAAAGGCCTTCATCACTACAACCAATATAATGTTTCACTTACGTAAAAGGAAAAACAAGCCGGGCATCGTCCCGTCCCCCCCCTTCCCACCCCCTCCCCGGCTCCCAGGCACCCTCGCACCCCTCACACGGCTGCAGCACCCCGGGCACGGCCGGGGGATGCTGATACCCCAGCCCCGGCGGCCAGGCCAGCCTCGGCTTCGGGCAACCCGAAATTAAACTAAAATAATAATTAAAAAAACACCACAAAACTTGGTTTTCCTCGTTAAAACACCCCTTCCCCCTTTCTCCGCTTCTGCGGAGCTCAAAGCACGAAAAGCGGATCTAAATAAAGGAAATCTCCAATTTTTCCCTGAGAAAAAGTGGCGGTTTGATACTGTATTATTTTTTAAGAATGAATCACATTTTTTAATGGCAGCGATCCAGCACAATGGGCATTTTCAACCCCTTTGTGAAAATGCTAATTTTCAGTATGTAGCATTATTCTCCAGTGACCACCTGCTGATTTTTTGACCTGTTAATTGATCACCAGGTTAGCAGAACCGTTTCTTAACACGCTGCATTGTTCACAGAGGTGGGTCCCAAATCGCTTTGCAAGAAAAAAAAAAAAAGGGAAAGAAAAAGAGGAAAAAATAAGGGCTTCATTTTATTATTACTATTATGTATATACTCGATAATGTCCCACACAAATCCCTGCGGGATTTCGACTTTGTTACGCAGCTTCATCACTTGTTATTTACGGGCACACCTGGAGCGGGGCGTACCAGGGCTATTTTGGAGGTTTGCGGGCGATAAGGGGCACCGGAGCCGCGGGTTTTATTTCTGGTGGCAGAAGCGGAGATCACGCAGTTTCAGTGCGGGGACCCGCACCGGCCGCTTCCCCCCCGGGCCGCAGCGGAGGGTCCCGCCGGAGCGCGGCCGCGGGGCGGCGCGCAGCAGCACCGCCCCCCCCGCCATCGCTCCGGCCACCGCAACAGCCCCACGACCCACAAAAAACGACCCCATCCGAGGCGGCAGAAACCCCCCCCGGCGGGGCGACAGCTTCGCCGGGTCCCCTCGGCCTGCGCGATCGCTGCCCCAGCGGCAGGAGGGATTTCCAGCCAGGGTTTTGTTGTTAAAAGAGGGTGGGGGGAGAAGGGGAAAAAAAAAAGAAGCCCCACCACCATCAACAACAAAAAAGCAGCTGGCCATTGCCCCGGAGAGCACGGTGTGTAGCGATCCTCCCCTCCCCGCACACCTCCCCCGCCCCAAGCGGGCCGCATCAGGAGTTATTAACCCTTTTGTTTCAGCGCAGCCCCGGAGGTGGCTTTCCAGCAGTGGGCAGAGATTTACATGTGGAAACATCACCTCCATCCCCCAACCTAACCATATGCACAAAGGAAAACAGTCATGCATTAAACATGGGATTTATTGCCTTCTGGCCAGCTTGCTGTTTCTTAAGTCACCATTAACCGGACCCAACAATTGCACATTTCGACTCAAAGAAGAGAGGGGGGAGGAGGAAAAAAAATTAAGAGCCCGAACCTCCTGCGGGCTGGGAATAAGCAGCTCCTGTAACGTGCATTCGTATCGATCAGCTCTAGGGATGGAAAAACCCCACACAAAACCCGTCCCTTAGGAGGGCAGAGAACCCAAAGAAAGTTTTTGGGGGGCATATAGAAGCGTTTGGGCACAACGACCACAACAACTCTTCTAAATAACCGCAGCGCAGGTCAGCTCCCCGGCAGCCCCCACCACCACCACCTTCCCCACCCGGGACCTGCCCTCCCGGGCTCCGCTCTCGGAGCTTCGCGGCGGGACGGGCACCGCGGGAGCTCCCCCGGCTCCGCGGCACCCGGGGCGGCAATAGGCGGGGGGGAGCCCGGGGAGCCGCCAGCCCCCCCCCGGCGGGGAGATGCTGCTCCGTCCTGCAAAGCCGGGCACGGTCCGGCAGCCCCGACCCTTCCCCGCTCCCGTGGGGGACACCAGCAAGGGAGCGCCCCCCCGCCCTTGCCCTGCACGCCCACCACCCCCACCAGGAGCTCAAGGGCTAATTTGAGCGCAAATTTAGACTTTCCCCTTCCCTTAGGCAGGCTCGGGGCCGCCAGCTGCCCGAAAAGGAGGGCCGGCGATTTGCGGTACCGAAATCCCCCCACAGCGCCCAAATACAAAGCGCTCCCGCACACCCCACATTAGCTCACCGGAGTTATTTTAGGAAGTCGGAAATCAAAGATGGCTGGAGGTCAAGCTACAAAAGGTCCAGGGCGATTGTGATCTCCAACAAAAATAGTCCGAGCGCCCTCCCCCCCCCCCCTTTTTTTTTTTAAAAGCCCCACAAAAATCCTCATAACTACCGAGAAAGTGTTAAATACATCGGGGAAACCAAACTCGAGTCGTTTCCTACCCCTGCAAAGACCGTTCGCAATTCCTTCCTCCCCCGCCCCCCCCATGCCCTCCGCCGAAGGGAGGCTTTGGGGTTCCCCTCCCATGAGGCTGCACCCCGAGGGCAGCGCGGCCGGGGGGGAGGACGGGACGACATTGGGGGGCGGCCAGCCGGGCAGGGCGAGGGACCCTTCGGACAGCACCGCGCAGGGTTGCGCCCCGGAGCAGCCCAAATCCAATCCCCCCCGCCCCCGCGCGAAATACCGAGGGGCCGGTGCCCCGCGGAACAACCCCGAGCTGGGGGCTCCACAGGGGCGCGGGGATTTAAATGCCCCCCAAAAAGCCTGCGGGGAGCTGGGGGTCGGGCTCTGCCGGGAGCTGGGGGAAAAGGAGCGGGGGGTGAAACACGAGGGTGGAAAAAGCCCCCCGGCAAGAGCCCCTCGCCGCCGCCTCCGCGCATCGGGAAAGTTGGGACCCGCGGAGGCTCCGCGCTTACCACTTGCAGCATCTGGGGGCTGCTCCTCGGAGTTGATGTGCTGGGGCTTCGCCTGCTTCCGTCGCGACATGGTGCACCAGCATCGGGAGCAAAATAGTAGCAATTATTTTCCTCTTCACAACAAATTCCTAGAGTTGGGAAATTACCCCCATTGGGCGGAATGCGCATGTCAGAGTAATTATGATTATCAATAATGCATTGCGATTTATCATGGGTCCCTGACAGCTGATTGGCCTGAGTCCAAGGGCTCACAGATTATTCAAATAAGGTCCATTGATCAGGGCGCAGCGGGGCACGCTGGGCGATGTAGTCCCTGCCCGGCCCGGCCCGCCCGGGCGGGCGACAAAGGCGAGCGCCCCGCCGGGGACCGGGGCCGCCCCCCGGCAGCCCCCCCCGGGCAGGAGCCAGCGTGGAGAGTAAACAAACAAGCCGGCAGCCCGACTTTCCAGGCTGGCGAGGGACAATACCTTTGTTATCTCACCTGCGCTTTTTATATTGTGCTTTAAAGACTTTTTTTTCTTTTTTTTTTTTTTTTTTTTTTATTTTCTCCCAAAGCCCAGGACAATGCTAATTCTTCCCTTTGTCGTTAGATAAGGTGGAAAAGGAAAGAGCACCGATTGTCCGAAGGGACGAGCTCGAGGTCTCCCGGTGGTGTGGGCGAGTTCAGGGGCTTTAAAAGCGGATCCAGACGGTGCGTAATTATGCTTGGCGTTGGTTCATTTGTTTAAAGACTTCTTTTAAGTCTCACTTTCTGGGAAGCTGGCAAAATTGAGCCAACAGTATTTTTAACAGAAAATAAAAACTTTAGACATGTAAAAGGCTCATGCGAAAAACTTGAAGCAAGTGAAAAAACACCACTTGGAAAGTGTTTGCCTGTACTAAGTTAGCTGTGTATGTACATAGTGGAATAATTTTCATTTTATTCCCCTCTTCTGCTGGTGGGTTCTACGTGAAAATGCTCCAGATTTAAATCCGCCCCAGCCCCAGCTGGGTGGCCCCTGGCGTTTGGTGGCACCCTGGGGGTAGAGTCCATGCGGCCAGAGGCGATTGCAGGACCCAGCTCAGCTGAGGCTCGGATTTACTTCGCTGTAAAGCCCCCGAGTGCTGTAGAGTCACCTCTACCCCTCTCATCGCCACTGAAGCCAGCTGGACCTTCATAAGCAAAAAACGTGAGGATCCTTGAATATATGGAGACATGTATTGCGAAATCTTCATGGAGACATGATTTTTTAAATTTTGTTTTCACATAGAACACCTCACAAAGAATGAAATGGTGTGCTAGAACACACTGGAGAGAGATTGATTTGATGAAGAGATGATTTTGTTGATTCGGAGGAGCAGGGTTCAGAAGACCTAAGTTCAGTTGAAGTCAGACTCAACACGCACTTGCCATCGCGTTCATCAGCAAACAATTAACCAGGGTCTGTGCCTCAGTTTCCCACCTGTGAACTGAAGGTGACATTTGCCTGGCTGCAAAGCTGTTGTGAGGATAAACAGCCAGCCGAGATTACGTGGGGTTCAGGAGGGTAACGTAGAGTGGAAAATCCAAATGTTACCAGACAGCAGGAAGGCGGAGGGAGGAAGCAATGGTACCTAACGAGGCCACACAGTTGCCACAGGACATTGCACAACACCACAGTCTCATTTCACCAGTTACTTTAGCGGCATTTCCACTTTGTAAAAACCCTGGGGTTTGTACAACATTTATTACATTCTAAAGCTTGTGCGTACAGTCATGCCAAGTGTCCATGGCACTGCTCAGGATTACGTCTTTTTTTTTATTGTTGTTGTGATGCCTGAGGAGGGGGAAGCTGTAGTTTGCATGGGACAGCCATGAAAAGATCTTCACGTTGTAGACCAAGGTAAACAGCGCATCATGATCTAATTAGTTATATATCCTCTTGGGGTTTTGTTTTGTTTTTATAATGTCTCGTAAGGGGTTTTATTTAGCTAAGGATAATACAAACCTTAGAAAAAATCTTGCAGAGCAGAAGGTATCACCCTCCTCCTTGGACAATTACTGAGCATGGAGGTCAGGGGACAATTTTTGTTTCTCAGGCCACTTTCCTTGCCCTTTCCTCTGGAAGCAAATAATGCTTTTACAACCCCCTACTCATGATGCACTTTAATGGACACGTTACATCAACAAAACCCCTGTATTTACTGATATAAAATAGAAGAGATTAACAGGTATTTAAAATAACTCTGACCATTTTTATCTGGCGATTACTCCACCTTCATGTTGCCCACGGAGCTTCTATATATTTGTTTGTTTAACCAGCAGTTTGAAATGCTCTTTGTTTCCAAAGTGTGTCCTGAGGAAATAGACTGTTAAACAAGATTGATACCAATTGATCCACAGATAGATATTCACATTGATGAATTTTCTCCTTTTACACTCGATATGCTCAGTGTAACCAACAGATTTTCATTTATTACACATAATGCTACCAACCCACACCAGCGAATTTATTAAACAGGCTGTTTTATGTATCAAGCTGAGAGACAGACAGCCCTGTACAGTAGATCCATATTTAAAATAGGCGACTCATGTGGAGCATTTGTACTGAATTTAAAAGAATATATTATATGAAATCAATGGAAGTTTTAGTATTGATTTCAGAGGACTGGGATTTCGCTCGGTATGGCTCTAACACGCTGAAAGAATAGAAGACGTGGAAAGTGTTAGTTTAAAATGAAAGATAAAAAAAGCAAGGGGCGTTGCTGTGCTTAAGGCTGGGAAGACAGCAAAAGTAGGAGAAAGAGCACAACTGACTGAAAAATACAGGGAGGAAGAGGAGGAATGTGACCAAGGAAAAACTGTCCTGATTATATTTTTCAGGGAAGGTGTTCCCAGGCAGTGGTGATTATAAATAGGCTACGCTGAATGATTACATCATACGCAAAAGGCATGTTGCTTGGCTTTAGCGCGATCATATGGATTAGCATGATTACAGCTTCTGGATTTGAAAAATAGCAGGCTTCCTTTTCTGGCTTGACATTTATTTATTTTTTTAAGGAAAGTCCAGAGGAACAATCTTCTACCACCAACAGAGCTGAGGCATCATCCTCGATAGGCATCCTTCCAACAGCAGCCCAGCCCCACCCTCCGAGCTGATAAAAGGAGGCTTTTTTAACGCCCCGTGTTATGAGCACGTGGAACTCATTGCCACAAGAAACCCTTGCCAGCGGCAGGAACCACAGCTCTGCCCAGCCCGGGAAATTCCTGTCTTCAGGAATGTCACTGCGAAATGAGTAGGACTATGGAAAATCTGATAAGTATGTCTGTGGGGATATATATATAAAAATATAGATACACACAGACGTTTGTATATCTATCTATGTATATATGTCTCCATATGCACTTACTAACTCCCACCAAGGTAAAGAACATTGTCTTAAAACCTGTGCTGTCCTATTCCCATCAGCTCAGTTTATTGCTGGGAAGAATGCACAAATTTAAAACCTAGTTCATCTTTTTTTTTAATAAATTCAGAATTTAAATGTAAATAAAAATGCCTTTTCCTAAGCTGCACTATGTATTACCTACATCTTTATAGTTTGAAGAGGGGTTTTGTTTTGTTGGGTTTTTTTTGTTTTTTTTTTAAACAGTCTTAATATACTTTGAGGCACACCAGCAGTTCACTTTCCTCCTGTATCCTTCCCCCTGTACCTTCCTGCGGCTCATCACAAGATGAATCTCCCAGTGTAGGCTCTCAGGGCTTGTCTCCACTACATGGAAGATGACTTGAATGTTACCCTGTTGGAACACATCTAGGAAGGCTAAGTTTGCTGATATGAAGTTGACCATAGCTCTGTAGGCAATGTAAATCAGGGTAATTAACGTTCATTGTTGGGCCAGTTAATCAAGATTGAATGCAGAGACCCAGACATTCAAATTCAGAAGTGGTTAATAAGTATGTTAAATTGCATGTTGGTAAGTACTTATGACTCCCGCAGACTAGACTCTAACTGAACCCAAAATCAGGAGACACTCTCTTTAGACAGTTTTTATATAATTATAACTACTGTAATTAAGGGATTTATTTTTTCCTACTTTATAAGAAAATAAGGGTTATGTTTTTCCTTGGTCCATCCATCCATCTTCCTTTTTTTGAAGCTGCTGACCACTTCAGTCGAACCTGATAGCAGGGGAGCAGTTTCACAGACAGGAGTTCGTGCAAATTGTGTGACAATCAGCATCTGGATAGGGAAGAAAGATCCAAATTAACGTCCTCACTGAAAGACAGAATTATGGCTCAAACCCTACCCCCACGGCAGCCAGCAAGCCAGATAGATAGCACCTACACACTGCGGGTCCATCAGCCACGGTGTTGCTCCAGATCTGCACACGCTCGCTGGCACCAGCCACCCACACGGGTTGTGGGCATTGGACCGAGCAGGGAAAACACCGAGGAGTGGGAGAACGATGGAGCACAAACCTGTAGAAAGAAGCTTCCTTATCCCTCTACCCAGGGAACAACTTGCTTCTGGACCTAGGGATGCGTTTAGTCCGGCTGCAGTTAACACAGCCACGATATAGCTTAAGCACCTCCCGTGTGGGAGTTGTCAATACAAATACAACTCCCCTCACTAGAGCAAGGGCCCTACTTTGTGTGTATTTGCAGGCCAATATAACCCCTTGTACGCCTGTTCATGAATACGCTTTAAGTTAAATTTAGAAACTTGCCTAAATTTGCTTCCAGTTTCTTTATCGCTGTGCTAGAATCTTTGATGCCAATTCTTTTGAACACGCTAAAGGGATCTAGGCACTGCATTCCCTCAGACACTCAGTCCTAAATATTTAAGAGCCAGAATATTAAGTAAAACAGTAATGAAGAGCTGCAACAAAGATATTAACAGAGCTTCATATTTTCCTCCTGTCGCTAAACAAGCACAGTGTCCGTGTAACAGCACCACAGAGCTGTTATTAATTGTTATTAACTGTTATAACTGTTATTAACTATTAATTAATAGCTAGTTGTTAAGTGTGAGCAGCCACTTAGATTGTTTTGAAACTTTCCGATAGGAGCAAGCCTTCTCGCTTTCATGGTTGTGACTGTGCAGTCATTTGACTGCCCCTCGCCCACTGTTCACTCCAGCTCCGTTGGCTGGGATTACTGTCAAGAGATGACATTAGTTTGCATTATTATGTTTTAGGAGCAATATTTAGATATTGATGATGATACTGAAGAGGGGAGGAAGAGTTTTGAGGTGGCAAGATTTTCACACCTCCATTACAGTGTGGGAAGGTGAAGGAGAAAGAAACCAGATGGGTGTGTAACAAGTGAGAAATAGTAGTTACTCTCCCTCTTGTAAACGCGGTCTCTTATAGTCAGGCTGACAATGCTGCCAACTCTAAGATTTTATAAACACAACAGAAATGCCACCTTCTCAATGGTATTTCTAATGCAACTAAGGGAGGGGTGATGCCCATGGGCTGTTACATCTAAAATGCGTTTTACCAAAGATGCATCTGACCGAAGACGGAGGAAGCAACTCGGTTTCAAACCTTGGCTCTCCCAAGCAAGGGAAGGAATAACATAGGAGTTGTAAGTTTTTGAAAGAACCACCAACTGGCTCCCCAGCCAGGAGGAATGAGAGGCATGTGGGCTAGGCAGGTAAACAAACAAATCTCTGGATGTTTGTTAAAATGCCCAAGCGTTTCATCTACACAAGAGTAAACATTATCAGCTCTATTTCTCACAGCATGAAAAGTCTCCTCATGTAATATCTTGTATTTGATGGCAGACGCAGTCTGGAGAATGGGAGACCCAGCTTTGCCCAAGAATACAAACCAAGTATTTTAAGGAATGGATTAACCGCGTGTTAAGTCAATAGCATTCCCCCTACTCTGCAATATTTGTTCATTTTCAAACACTTCCTTGCTTCTGAATAAACGTAAGATCAGAGGCAAGTGTAACTTGTCTTTGTGGTGCTGTCTTCACTGAATTTCATGACCCAATGATACATCACAGATAGTAACAGGAATCCTGTGAGATTGTTTCCTTCCAGACAATGTACACAAACCTTGTTTTTAACACTAAGCTGTAATGGAGCCTTTAGAGATGTCTAATTATTATCCCTTTCTGCAGGGGGGGGACGTAGGGCCAGCAGTGGCGTAAGGGTCTTGGAGTGCATCAGGGCTGCCATTTGCCTGTGGTAAATCCCCATCATAATTAGTAACTGGGGTAATGAGTTTTGATTATGGGGTATAGTTTTTTCAGTGAATACCGAACCATATCTGAATGCGATGGTGAAATATTCAATCACATGGTAACGCTTAATACAACTCAGTGGGTAACAAATTAGGACAACGTTCCCCTGTATCCTTATCACCTCAGATAACCGTGACTGAATTGCATGTACTATCGCTTCATAATTAATTTGTCAATATGTTGTGCCACTACCTTATCCTAAAAAGCGGCCCACAAAAGGTACGTGGAAGACATTGCCTGTGCCAGGAAAGGGCTGAGCTTGGTTCCAGAAGGTCTCTTCCCAGGTCCATGTTCCTGGGGGTTGCACAGAAAATCTGCCAACGGGGTTCGAGCGATCTGCGACCGTCTGTGCGGTGATGGCTTGAAACATCAGCTCGGGGGGAGAGTTATGAATTTCCTTGTTGACATCAGTGAAGCACCAAGATCAAAACTGAATTATTTTCAGATGTCAAAGTACCACTTAGCAGGGGTCTTTTACTTAGTAAAATTAGCTCTCATTTTATGCTTTTACGACTATGATTAGTAAGATTTTTTTTTATTTATTTTTTACATGGTAGACCTAATTCCATTTCTTTTGCTGTGGCAGTTTTTCCAATTACTTCTATCAGCAGTTACTTGCCATCCTTAATCTGTCTAGTTTCTATTTGGGTGAATTTGATTCATGCCATGCCTAATGAAGGACTGACAGCCAATTGCTAGTGGAGATTTAAAGCATTAGCAGGTTTTGGAGGTGCCATCTGGTCTTTGATAGCTCATCTTTTAGTTAAAAAATATTGAAAATTAATAATTGAAAAATCCTCAAGCCCCCTGTCTTCAACTGTGATGTTTGGAAGGCAAAAAAACAAACCAAGGAAGGAAAAAACCCAAACCAAAACATTATCAGTGAAAACCATGAATAGAATGAAGTCAACATAATATTATCATGATGACAGACTGCAAGAAAAAAGGACAAAAATCTATGAATTACACTTTTTTTTTGGTGAAGTGTTAGCTTAGTTGCAGAACAATGATTTAAATATCTGAAATGATCAAGCTTAGTACTGGACTCTTTTTGCCAGGAATGAGGGGGGAAATGGTGGGGACCTAATAGTATGATCACTCTTGAATATGTGAGCAATTTACTGTGAGTGGTATCCTACTTTCACAATTTATGGATCTTGTACTGAGAGTAAAGTTTGGAAGAAAGTCATCCCTTCCTTCTCCTCGTTCCAGCTTTCCTACAGATCAATTCTTGACCAAGACTCAAAGACGCTAGAATGTTCTGTCTGCCATAAGTAATATTATTTCAAGAAACTCTGATTTAAATGCATATCTCCAGTTTTGATGAAATTTCCAATATCATTCTTTTAAATGAATGATTAAAGGGATTTTGTCTGGCTTTTCATAGAGATGCTGAAGTGCCACAGCAGAATGAGCCCACTGAAGAAAAGACTACACTTTCCATATTTTTCTCTACTTGGACCTAAAATATTACATTCAAATTTCTTCACACAAGAAGATTTATCACTGAAAATTCAAACTACGGGTATAATGCTATAAATCCCAGAGTGTTTAATCAGTCTGGATGCTGTATATAGCTGTATTACTGTATTTAGGAGAATGCATTTGCCTTTCTAAACAAGTCCTACATCAGATCAGAAAGTTCAGGCCAAACCGGGGTAGGCTGACATCTTTTGCAAGGTGTTCCTGCTGTCAGACACCACTTTCAGCAAAAGACAGCATTGCTACTCTATTTTCTCTTCAAACAAAGGAAGTGATTGTTGAGTGTTAGTTCATACATTGTCTCCCAAAAAGGTTGAAACAGACTTTGGTCTTCGTCAAGGGCAGCTTAAGTACAGCCCTTAAAACTGAAAGAGGGCACCTGGAATTGGGGGGTAAGTACATTGAAACTGAGCAACTGGCAGTTGGGACAGAACTAATTAAATTTAATAGCTGCCCCCAAGTATGATTAAACACAATAAGCCATCTTTGCTGTTTTGTTGGCCAAGGTCACCTCAGCCAGCCAGTTCTGGTATAAATTAAAAAAATCCCAAACAACCAAAACAAAACCCCACAACCCTAAAGCATTGCTGCCTATGAAGCTCAGTTGTTTCACTGTAGCGCCATCCACACCGGCTGATCGAGCTGCTTTAGGACCTGCTGGTTTTAACATTGGTTGATTAACTAGGTGTTTTCTGAAGTCACACTGATGCGACATGACTGGCCAGTGGGGCCATCATTGTAAAGTTCTCCTAACAGCTCTTTTACAATCTGTCTGCTTTTATACCTACAAGACCCTTAGTGCTGTGTGATTATTCCCTGGAGTAGTGTAAATGATGCACCACAGCCATGTGCTCCCATGTATGTCAGGTCATCTACCTGCTGTCCCTCAATGCATGCTGTCTACTCAAGAGCATGGAGGCTCTTCAGGTGAGGCTTTCTCCTGGAGGAGTGCAGGCGAGGGTGGATTTGTGCAAGGCCTGGGTGTCTGCCTGGTTGCTCCAGATGTGCCGTGGCCACACAATGAGCGGGTAAGGTGCCAAGAAACTGCTGGGCCACGTGCTCCAGAAAGTTGCAAGGTGATGCGCTTGAAGTGGTGCTGCGTTAGTGCTCCTGAGCCCCTGGGGGAGCTGGGATGAAGCGTTTGGGAGGAAGAACACAACTAGATAAAGCTGAAATAGCCATTGTGTTTCACTCGTCCCAAAAGTCCTTTTTAAGGCCCTTTAGAAGCTTGGCAGAGAGTCAGCTGCAAGGAGAACTGTTGCAGGGTTTGGACATGAAATGAAGATCAGCCCATTTCCCTTGTAAACCTCCCACTTTTCAGCTAGTTCTGGCTGAAACTTGGTTATCCCTGATTACAAGTGTTCAACAGCTTGAATGTTAATTCGGTTACGTTAGCTAAGGTGCAGTCTACTCTACAGACTTTAACTAGATTAAGAGGCAGATCAGCTATAATTGGAGTCCCTGATTGAATTAGATTGGGATTACAAATATAATTGGATACTACCCTATTTGAGACACTTCAAAGGAAATGTATCTTCAGAGCATGAAAGCTGAAAAATCAACAGACCTTTGGAAATCCTTGATCCTGTTTCCTGTGTGGACGTAGCTAGTCCTGTGTTGCTCCAGTGCCTTCTGCAGAAAGATATTTTTTTAAAAGACAATTGCACCAGTGGAAACTATAAACCAGACTTCTGACATACATCCGCAAGTCAAAGGCAACATAACCTTGCAGCTTCATAATCTTGCCCGTGCTAGTGATACAGCCAGATTAGGCTAAAACTGTGCCTTGAAAGGGGGTTTAAAACCTAGTAACAAGTCCTAAGAATGGACTAATAGGCCTCAGGTTTTATTGTAGGATATAAGCTAGGAGCCACAGTTTAAGCAAAGAATTCCTTTTGCTGACATGGCTTTTGCAGACATTTCCATTTGAAAAGAGCAGTTGGTTGAACAATGGTCTCGGAGCTGGTTCAGTGCTTGACACCTTGCAGCATGTAAAGGACAAAAGCCTGAAAACTTTTTTTTTTTTCATATGATATCTTTTCCTGTTTGTGGCCTTTAGTCTTTGCACTACTGTGAGCCTCCAGCCACCAGAGACCTGGTTAAGTAGGTCACACCATAAACGGGCTTATCAGAATAACAGCAGGCTCATAACTCAAGTAGCAAAACCCTAGAGATTGCATTTTGTGGAAGAGAAACAAAACAACTCTAGCAGCCTCTTAACTGACCAGCCATGTCACAAAAAGAAATTAAAATTCAACCCTCAAAATATCTGCTCCTGTTACAGTCTAAGTCTCCATGAAGATATCGTTATTCAGAGGGTGGCTGTGGTGCTCCCTTCTGCTCCAGGCATGAAGTGACTTTAGGTCTCTTGAGCCTTCAGCCTCTCAGCCCCATTTGGTCTCCTTATACGCGCTCCTCAGAATCCCCCAAGCATTCGTGCTGATATGGAAATACGTTATGTGGGAGGTATTTGCACATAACCCAACTTGGGTTGCTTTTTGTTCTTTTTTGGATGTTTCCTTTTTTTACCTTCTCCTTTAGGCTTCATCAAGAACTCGCCACTCACATAGAGAACGCTGCTCCAGTTGTACACTGCTCACCCCTGGCGTCTCAAAGTGCCTTCCACACATGAAATATTGTTTAGAAAATAAAAATGGCCTCAGCAGATCTATAATCCCTTGACCCTTTCCTTATGACGCTCAGTCCTGGCTCCCTCCACAAAAACTCAAGACCAACAAAGCACCTTTACAGGATGCTCAAACAAGCTGGAATTACAGTTAATAAGTTATGATCCACATGCTTGTGTTTCCCCACACTCTTTTTGCTGATTAATTGTTAACAGCATCTCTGTTTAAAGGTACTCCAGGACAAATTGTGTCCTGATTTTTTTTTTTTTTTTGACATCCCACAGTTATTTTCAGGGAAGAAGGGAAGACGACGAATGCATTAAAGTAATTCTGTGTCCCAAAGTGAGACCTACAGCCGTGAAAAAAAAAAAGGAGATATAGGACTCTTGGCTCCTTTGTGTAACAGATCATGGGTATCCAGGAGCGGTTTTATTTATGTCATTTGTATACACAAGATTTATGCTCGCAATTAAGTTTCAGTGTAAATTAGCCTAGCCTGTGTGTCTGTTTAATTGCAGGTGCAAATCAAGTCGGTAAAACATCTTTTTCTGCCTCTCTTGGATTTGTAAGCAGCTCACATCTGAGCTTCAAAACTCCGCGTGTATATTTTGCAGATGACAGTTGCGCCTTGGAAAACAAAAAAAACCCAACACAGGTCCTAGCTCTCTTAAAGCTTCAACTTGTAAATGGTCTCTTATACATTTTAATTAAAGTATTCAACAAGAAGCCCTTCTTGTTAGGTTTAGGTGCATAAATTCACTCAATTTTGCACATTGAGAGAGGAAATCATATCCAAGTATTGATATATGTTGAAACTATTGATACAGCCGAACAGGTATCTGTCTTTTACTTGAGATTTTCCAATTTCTAAGCCTGGTGTTATGTGACAACTTTAGCATGAGCAATCTTTATCTCTGTGCTAGTTAATTGAGAGGGGTCAGATTACTTTAAGGAGCCAATCACTTCGGGGTGGGGGTTGCTGTAATTTAGGACATCAGGAATTTAGACTCCAAGAAACAATTCTTTTCAACCTTCTCTTTTCATCTCCAAGACTAACTTTTAAATTTTCAGGGAGGAGGGAAGGATAGACAGGGTGGGGGAGCAAAGCAGAAGCACAGAAGAGATTGGCAGTCACCTTGAGTGTACTAAAGGGTGACCAAAGAGAGGAAAAAATTGCAATTTCCTTTATTTACTAAGCTTGCTCCACTCCCGATTGTGTATGACTTGGCAACAATATATTGATTTTTCGGGAGTTTCTTTTTACAATTACAAAAGAAAACGAAATTACTGATTGGGAAGGAAAACTTCTTTGTTCTGTTTTGTAAAAGAAATAGTTCTTTGTGTGTTTGGAAGAAATAGAAATGCATTAAAAGAAGAAAAAGAGAAGGAAGAAGATGATGCCACAGAAATCAATATAGAGAATTAGGTGAAATAGAACATCTTGGATGTTTTTTAGAAAATAATTTTTCATACACTAAATACATTTGCAGACTTGTTTCCTACAAGTCTTTTCAAGTTGTAATTTGAGTCTGAAGCTATAGGCCTCCCGGTAGGTTTTAAGATGGCTGAGAAATCTTTTTTGTTATTTTGGAAAAAGCAAAAGAGATTAGGAAGAACTCAGGCCTTCAGAGACCATCTGAAGTAATCTTAAGAAATGCATGTATATTTATCATCCCTACAGCCATGTCAAAGAAAGTATAAAGTCATTGCCTGGGAGTTGAAAGACCCGATCGTGCATTATCAAGGTGCAGGGTGTTACCTCCGTATGACATAGTGCAAGGACAACTCCGTGCCGAGGTGGCACATCCTCACCCACCACATGCGAAATTCTGAATGCCGGTTCTCCCAGCCAGGCTTTGTATGAGAGCGGTTGCCTGACCTCAGTGTCAGTAATGGTGAAGTCAAGGCTGAATAGCTTGAACGCTAATGCTGCTCTCAGAAATGGTATCACCACCTACAATAACCGGGGCGCAGCCTGTCACCCTCATTCCCCCCCTGCTGTCCACCTTGGGCAGGCAGTGTGCTCAGGACTGCTTAAACACAGAAGATGACAAAGCCCAAGTGGCTTGTAATGAGGAGACCTGGTGCTTTCTCTCAGGGCGAGGTTACAGTTTGGGATGAGCCAAAATACTTATATACTGCCAACTCTGCTTCCAGCAGGGATGGGAAGATGAAGGATGGTGGCACCAGGTCTTTAGAGAGGGTTTTCACGTTCATGGAGCCAAAGCCTCCCAGTGTAGCTTGACGACATCATGGCTATACCAGCCTGTGCTCCCACCTCTCTTTTGTTCTTTTTATGCTGCACTGGCTGGAAAATAACCCAGTAAAAAAGGTTGCTAGCTCAGCTGGATCATTTCCTCAGGCCACAGCCACAAAAAATGCTCATGGGTCCATCCAGCAAGGCGGGGAGGCTGGACCATGCCAGCCATGGGCTACAGGCTCCTGCCAGCCACACCACCTGCACCACCTGGTTACCTCCTTTTCGTCAGGTTCTCACCAACGTAGCCTTGGACAGGGCAGGATGAAGGCTTGTGTTCAGGAGCGATTCCTACTTTTGGGAAGGCTGTGCAAGGGTTGTTTTTTTTTGCCACTAATGTAACTTCACCTCTAGGAAAAGGGAAATCAATGATGTAATTAGCAGCCACCCTGAAGCTCAATTAATGCATTCTGTAACTCTTCCAGAAAAAGGGGAGGTGTGTTGGATGCATGGTGTAAACACAAGCTATGGGAGTTTCTCCTTCCAGCTTTGTTGCGCTGTGTTTTACATGCTATTGCTAGCGTGGCGTGTAAAGAGAAGTGAATTCAGATGGGTTAGGGTTTACATCTGCAGCTCCTGGCTAATGCTGATGAGCAGCGCGTTGCCTCGCTGTGCGTTATTCCTGGCCCTGCCTGTATGAATGGAGTTGCTTCAGCACAAGGAATTTCGCTGCAATAGCCCGGGGCAGCCGCACACAAACAAGCAGCCTCTCGGAAGAGGCGCTCTGAATGAGCAACACGGGATATGGTTTCCTGGGCCAGGGTGGATTTACCTCGAGTCATGGAGTTGCATAGTATGGGCATAACTTTTTTTCTTTTTAAAATACCCTGCCCCCTCCACGCCCCCCCACAGTGAATCACTAGGAGCGTTCCCCAAGGTTAAGCAGCTTTCCAAATATTTAGGTATCCATAGAGAGTTAATCAGGAGCAGTGGCTCCAAAATAAAGCTTCATGTGGATAAAGACTTAAGAAGGACTTGAAATTTCCTGAAACAAGAAAAGGCTCGGTCACGTTACAGCACAAACACCAGGTTTGCTTGTCCCGTGGGGGTGCTGGAGCCTCCCCTCCAGTTTCTGCTGTGGCTCTGCAATGAGTTTGCACCAGTGAAAAGTCTCTGAACGTGCAGATTTAGCTCCCTAGCATCCAAACTAGCCAAAGCCTGCTACTGTAACACAAGAGGGGAGGGAAAAAGTCATCCATAAATTCACCTGTTTAGTCTTCTTAAATCCTGAGGAGTGGGATGTCCAGCTCTTCCTTTGTGCCATTACTCCATAGCCAGAGAACAGCATCTTCTCCCCCCTGCATCCGCCAAGCCTTTGGCTCCTTCCTCAGGCACAGCCGGGGGCTCTGGAGCGATGGGGTGGGTATAAGTGGGCTCCCGCAGCAGTGGTGTAACGGGCAACAGCTGAGGCTCTGGTCCACCACCAGCTTCTCTTCCTACCTAACCCCCTACTTTCAACATTTTTTCAAGAAAAACTGATTTTATTTAATCAAGCCTTACATGTAATTACGTGTTATCTGTGAAATACGATGGAAGTTCCATCCATGCATGTGCAAAAAAAGAGGAAAAAAGTTTTCGTTCACTAGTGCCTGTTTGAGGAGCTATTTATGCAAACTTCCATAATGTTTTGAACCTACTATTCCATGGCCAGCTGATGGCACTTCTGAAAATGAATGACTACTATTCAGAGCACTGAATGTTCGTATCAAGCAGTTTCTTGATACAAACGGTTCGGTTTCGGGTTACTAACTCCCACGATATTTGATGTTTCATTTAGAACTGAAGTTGCTAGAGAAACAAATGGTTGTAAGAGAAGCCTTTCTTCTGCGGATCTGTAAAGTAATCTTAAAACATGTGATAATAAAGAAAAGCTTGAAAATGTGGGGTCTCTGTGGGGTTCACCCTAAGGTCACAAATCCCCAGAAAGTGAACAGAACATTTCTAGTATATATATCTCCTGTATTTTTATATATATATAAAAAAATAAAAGTATATATAGATTTCCAGTATATATATATATATGTGTATATACACACACAGTATTTTTATATATCCAGAGTGTGTGTATATATATATGTATGTCTAAATCTCAGAGGACTTTGAGATAATTGTGGAGCTTTTGGAGTAATGTAAGCCAATCTGTTTTTTCTTTTTCTTTTTTTTTTTTTGTCTGAATACCTGTGAGGCATAATGCTGTGTTTACCTCACTCTTACGTGAAATTTATTCATCCAAACCCAGTGCATATTCAGTTTTCCAGATACTATCAATGATACGTGAATAAAACGGCCCAGGAAATCAGATTTCAGCCTGCTGGGAATATGAGCTTCGGTCTCTTTCTGGTTTTAGTCTGATGATCACAGCGGGTAAATAGATTGTGGAGATACAACTTGGACGAGGTATTAAAAATAAGGGAAAGGCATCTTGAGGGAGATAGATGGCAGGAAGTGAAGTAATGGGCAAATAAAAAGAAACATGCATTGTCGGGCTAGGAAGGACGGGACGTCACCGTGATCGATTGGCTCCAAGTGACAGATTCTTCAGAGGTAGAAAGATGCCTCAGCAAGATTGAGTTTAACTAAGTGGGCAGATCCAAGGTGGGCCTCTAGCCATAAAACAGATTTGCCAAATTGCCCTTGATTCATTACATTTATGAGTTTAAAAAGCACGTAAAGTATTTTCATATTTTTCTTTCCAGGAAAGAATAAACATAAATAATGCTGAGTTCGGCGATGTGGAAGCGGCACCCACATGAATCCTGATGAATCTGAGATTAGGGCACGTGGGAACATGTACACCAAGACTCTGGGGACAAATCATGGCATCTGGGGAAGAAAACTTTTATCTAAGCAGCTGGTTATTGCTGTGCTTGTAGAGCTCATCATCTCTGCCTTCTAGAGACAGAATCTCTCTGCAGGGCATTTGCCCAGTACCCTTCCCACAGTGTCTGAACACCAAGACTTGATTTTAGGGCAACAGAAATTACCACATGGGACTAAACGAGGTGGAGGGCAAGGTGCCTATCTCCTTCAATAGCCACTTTTGATACTGGACATCATTTGATGCTCAGGGAAGATGGTGTAAAAAGCCATGCAAGATAATTAGGCACCGCATTAGGTTCATCTTGAGCTGAAAAATCAGAGTATAGATTAGACCCTAAGGCCTGAGGTTAAACAACCCTTGCAGAAATGCCATTAGCAATAACAGTTAAACAAAGATAGTTCTGTCATCCACTCTGCGCGTGAAACTTTTAAAATCCTTGTCTCGGTGGCCATGAGTCCCACAGTGCAATAAATCGCTTCACTGAAAGAGCATTTCCTATGAATTTGCTGTCTAATATAATAAAATATCTCTTGAATGTCACGTCCCCTTTTTATGTGTCTCTCTTCAAATTTTAAATGATTTTACTTCCTGCTGGAGACGAGTGACTGTTAAATCTTTAAAAGCTTCTTGCCTGATTTTCAGAAGTGCTGAGCACGTGCAAACCAAGTCTGTTCGGTGCGTTCTGAAAACGTTCAAAATCTTTTTAAGACCAGGGCATGGTTTTGGTGTTTAGCCAGTTCAGTGATGCCATTCATTCGAGCCCATTCGATGGAACGGATTTCCAAATTAGCGGACAGTGGACGATCACACCTTGGGAATATGTGCTTCATAAAGAGATACAGCGTCTGTTCTGAATAAGCATTTAAAGAATTAAACCCCAACATGAGTCCAAACCCCAGTTGCTCGTTCCCCAGCTAACAACGTACCTTCTGCAGCTCTAAGTAGTATTTAACCTTCTGAAGAATAATTACTGCTTGCCAACAAGAGCAGCACAAGATTGGCCGAGAATCCATATGTTACAATTATTGGGTCTTGCTGTGGTAGTGTGGGTGGGCTGAAGGCTGAATTTTTAAATAAAAGATGCAGAGGGAGAGAGCGAGAGTGCAGTTGAACCGGCCCGTGGCGCTGAGGCTGTTCTGTATCTGAACTTACTCAATGGAAGTAAAATATTTTGCTTATAAAGAATTTTCATAAACATGTCTTAGGATGTGTATTAGAGGTACGTCTTAGGATGTGCATTAGGAGTAAGCTAAACAAGATGGTATAAACACAGGAATGGCTCTGTAATAGGAGAATAAATGGGCTGCCTCGGCTTCCTGCGGCAGCCCCTTGGAGGCTGCGCTCCCGGCGGAGCCCTGGGCTGAGCGAGGGACCGCAGAGCATCAATCCCCCCGACCGGCCCTTTGCGGCTTAAATCTGGGAGATGCCTACATATAGAACCATCTGGCTAATTCCAGCACTCCGTTTTTAAAACGTCTTTAAATTGCAACCACATCTAGCTTATCTTCAGCTAAAAGTAAAAAGGGCAGATCTACCTCAAGGGATGTCTCGTTGCCAAAAATATCTAAAAGTGTCTCAGGCAGTGGAAAGAACAAATCAAAGAGAACAAGGAGATTTTATTGGGTTTACTGTTAAACATTTATCCAAAGCGTCCTGCCAGATTTTGAAAGGTATTTAGTCATTGAAAGATAGAGATAGGCATGTAAGAGGGCTTTCAAAAGAGTCCGAGAAGGTCAGGCGCCCAGTTCCCGTTGAAATTCAGAAATACCTCAAAATCAGTTTCCCTTTACTTTCATCTGCCAGTCTTGATTCCTGTTAAACCCTCACTTAGGCAAACCTCAGCTAGAAAAATCAGATGTTCAGCATTTAAAATCTGGCAGATGCCTAAATATAGATGCAAAAATGCCTAATTTGAGACTTCCACTAAACTTCTGTTTTAAAACTACTACCACATCTAACCTACATAAAGGCACAAATCCGCACTGAATAATAATAATTGAATTCAAATGCTTTCATTCAGATAAAGCGCAGCAATTGAATTAAAATCTGCAAGGATTTTTGGAGCCAGGGTGGACAGTGTAAGTTATAATCTAGTTTATGGTATAAAGTACTAATTATATGTCCATGGTATTCATCAGACGAAAATGTTTCCTGTGCGATGTAAAATAAGTATGGTAAAGATTAATTTAATTATGCATTTTATAGATGAAACTATGTCTCTAATATTTTGTAACTAACAATAACTTTAAAGGCAACCGTAAATATATAGTATTTTGGAGCCTTAAGAGATTAAAATAAATAACATCTGGACCAAAGTGAGGCCTGGATTAGGGTTTTGCTAACATCACGTTTAGAAGTACAATACTTTACTGACGAATAAAAAAAAGCCAGCTCCATATAAACACAGGAATGTTGGCCAGAAAAGGACTTTTTACTAGCGAAAGTGGGAAGTGATTAAAGCTAAATTGACAAAAAGCCAATACGTTTTGCACTGGTGAGGTTCGACCGTACCGAAGCGGTGCAGTTTCTGGCATTGCTGTATTAGCGAGGAGTAAATAACCGTGCGTTTCTCAGCTGTCGGTGCTGTCCATTGAAAGGTTACAAAATCACTTAGAATTTCCACCTATTTTATCTAACTCTCACCTTCCTGCCTGCAACTTTGTCATCGTATTTTGGACCAAGGTGCACGGTGGAACGCCGGTGCCCCGGAGGCACCTGCGGCTGTAGCATCCTCTGCCCGCGGCAGGGTCTGCTCTGCGCCCCCTGAGCCGCTGCTGCGCAGAAAGGCGAACTTCAGTCGAGTTATAGCAAAGATAAACATCGCTCTTTCTCTGCTTCATCTTCAGATGGGAATTAATGCCGTTACCTCATCATCACAAGAGGCTTCTGGGCGACAGATGACAAACACATTAGAGGAGGGGCCGTGCTAGCAAAACAACAAAAAGTTTGCTTTCTCAACGGAGTAATTCATTTTGGTGATTATTTTTTGAACCGGTGGCTCTGCTCTGTTCTCTGCCCATGGGTAGGTGTTAGATTATTCCTGTGAGAAAGGCGGCGGAGGGTAACGGCAGCAGCTGTGGAAACCATTGGCACTCTAACAGCGCTGCTGCAGTGTCCCTGGTGAAAGCCCCACCATGTAACGAGCAGAGACAATTTCCACGTGATAGTAAACAAAGAATATCTCTGTGAAGACAGTCTACGTGAAGTCACTCTTGTCTAGCCTTTTAGTTTTCTTTTTTTACCCATTCCCCTGTTTATTTTGCAGCCTTAGCCTGATTAAGGTCCCCTTTTTGTGTTTCTGCTTGGTCTCGTAGGCAGCATCACTAACAACTTGGTGCTATTTAGTTTTATTTGCTCTTAAAACGAACAAGGCATTCTTAGGATGTGTTATGTGATACTACTGTTTTGTTACTTCCCCCGGATAATAAACAGTCGGGAAATTAATGATTTATAAAGGGTTAGTGTTTGTGTGACAGAAACTAGGACAAGTGGCTTGACTTGGATCCCGCTTGTGCCCGCAACTCCAAGTATTTTAGATGATTCACCTCTGATTTGCATTTATTCAGAAACCTGCCCAACGTACTTCTTTTAACATGTAGAAGTCACACGAACGTTTAGCACTAATGCAGTGGCCACTGATGAAGAAACCTAGAAAAACTCATAGCTATATTTTCTTTGCAATGAAATACATACACAGCTGAATTATATTAGAGAGGGACAGCTCTGCATGCTAAACTCCAACCGGGCCTTGTTTGTTGTACAAACAAGCTTCAGCCCTCCAGGATTTAGGAAGACAGAGTATGAGCCCCTTGCACAACGCTGCTGGGAAGCGATTCTCCCATGGGGTCAGTCATCAGCTGCACGTTGCAGGCTATGACTAACCTTATCTGCGGATTCATGTTACGGCGAGTTTTGAGGCAATTGTGGTTTCCAACAATCCAGGACTCCCTCCGCGTTTCTTCTTGCGTGCACCACAGTCCTTCCGGTGCTGGCACATCTGGTTGTGAAATCAGTCGGTGATCCACTTCAGGGAACTGATCCAGCTTAAAAACACACACACACACACACACAAAAAAACCCCAAAGGATGGAGAGCCAGCTCAGGATGGGAACTGGGATAGGTGTAATGGGGCAAGAATACTCCGAGCCCCTTCTGTCACCAAGCCATGAAGCCATGCTCACAGATGCCACAGTTGAGTCCCCAGGTTTTAGACCTTTTGAGTAGTTATCAGGGTATGTCAAATACAGTGAAGAATACACTGCCTGGCACATAAGGCTTGATCCTGCAATAAAACTTAATTGTTTATTAACTTAAGAAAGCATTTACACTGAAAAGATAAATGTATTCATATCTGCACACATCCTCAAGTGCAACTGCCTTGGACTTGATTTAGCCCTCACCGGACTGTACAACCTATCTCCCACGCCTATACCCTATTTAATGCAAAGATATTCAAACACACCCTTCATAAATAAAACTGAGTAATACTAGGTGTCGTGACAAAAAGTTTTGAGATGACTGCTAAAAATCCAGCATTGCTGGGAACGGCTGTTGCTCCAGCTGAATTTGGGAACAATTCTGTAGATTGAGAAAAGAGCCCTTTTAAAAGTTGTGCACCTGCAGAAATGTCATTAAAAATCCAAACAGAAATACTAGAAAGCAGTTCTCATGTGAACTCGCCAACACTTTCATGATACAAGTATAACTCTCAGGCTGAGCACGCGGGATGTATAACACCCTCAAACAATGGGCTTTTGTTAATGAGCTCTGGAGAGGCTCCAATATAATTTACCATACAATGGTGCAGTGTAAGGGATGTGCAAATCCGTAAACACTCCCCCCCAGCGTTTTGTGGTTTTGAAACAGCACAGTAAGATCACATAACCTAAACTGCAGATGTAGGGACAGAACGGACATATCAGCCCTCCCCGGCTCAATTACCGGGACCTCTGGATCAATGTCTTTAAAATACTTCCAGCATCATGGATCAGTGGCCATGGGAAAAGGAATAACACGATGGTGTTATGTGTGGGGTTTTGCTCGCATGTGCCTGTGAGCGCTGCGTAAGGCTTGATGCCTTTCATGGACTTTCTGAGAATTGCATATGGGCAGGAGTCATCAACTCACGGCTGTTTTCTGCGGAGGACATGCCTTAGGAAGGGACACCTTTCCAAACTTAGAGGTTTTGGTAGCAAAGTGCATCAGCAGCTAGCGAACGGAAAGATTGAAAGGTGCTATGAAAATTATAACTCATTACTGTATTTTTCTAAAAGATTAATGTCAGATCCTCAGGAAAAGGGCATGTCTACAGGCTGCTAATTTATTACCAGTAAAGCTTGTTTTAATAAACTTGTGGTAAATATTTTCTGCTTTTAAGACCCTTTAAGGCTTCAAAGACTCCCATTTGCTTTAGGGTCCCTAGGGATGCTGGTGCCAATGAGACATGTTTCATTAATTATGTTGCACAAATAAGCCAAATATTGCACAAATGTGTGTAGCAACATTGTGAGGAATGCAGCAAGGACCCTTCCCAACTTCACACAGAGCAGAGCAGGCTGGGTGCGCTTTTGAAGGACAATCAGGGCCTGAAGCACACACTTGGGTCCTGTCCACACCCCAAAATGGTATCGTTACTGTTTAGGTCAGCACAAAATTGCCAATGGTTTTCCCTCTGGAATTCAGAAACCTCAGGCTGTCTTTCACAGTCCACGGCCCTGTTAAAATAGGAATAGAAGGAAAAAGCACACGGCAGGGACACTGCAGATCCCCCACGTCTTGTTGGGTTGGAAATTATGCAAATATTGTGAGATACCGGAGGATGATGAAGTCTGAGGTTGTGTTCCCATAAGTCTTCTTTGCATGGACGGGGCTGAAAGTGGGGCATCTTGCTGTGAGGAGCCTGGAGGAGAGATATTCCTGGTCAGGTTCAGAGCCAGGATCCTTTGGTGCTGGAAAATGAAGATACCAGTGCTGTGAGCGGGTCTGCTGCAGTAAAACCAAACATACCGGGGAAAGGGAATAAAAAGAGATATTTCACAGCCATTAGTAAAAGGTCACTGAAACCAGACGATTATTGCACCTTTCAGAAGGAAAGAGAAGAGAAGAGAGAAGTTGGAAGAGCTACAGGCAAAGATGCTTTTCCCAGAGGGGCACGCAGGAATAGAAACCCTTATTTTGATTCTCACCTTACCTTTTTGTGTGCGTAACTCACACATAGACCAGCAAAAAGCTGCATCTTGTCTGAGCAGGTGAAAGCCCCCTGTTAAACAGGCAGTTGATAAACTGAAAGGCTGGAGATAAGCTCTTGGCCAGTCCCTCTCTAAACCAACTATTCTCACAATCCGTGTTTTCCTGGTATCCGAGAGGGGGAAATTAGCAAAAGCTCGGTGGTAACCGAAAAACGGAAAGATGTCGTTTGACTGGCCGGGCACACTAGCAATTACAAAAGCACACTGAAGTACTTACAGCTGAGGGAGACCGTAGGAGCATACGTTGACAGTGTGCCATATGTCAGGGTGCGTGCTGCTTTATATTACTTGGTGCAGCTTTGTGAAGGAACTGTACTTGGCTTGTATATGAATTTTAAATGAATTGTTAACACGTTTTATGAATCTGGTAAAGGGGTGCTGATGTGGGAGAGCGCACAAGTCTGTTCTGCGAGATGGAGTAAATAAATCATGACTTTCACAAGATAAAACTTTATTGAGTAGCAATAAACGACAGAAATACTTCTAACAGCATTTAAAGCTGTGTAAAAAAAAGAAAAAAAAAAGCACGAAGGGCTGATTGCCCCCGAGTACGTGTGCTTGTAAGAGCTTGTGTTGCAGTGATGGGAGAGAAGGGGCTTCGCTGGAGGAGCGCTGGCTGTCAGGCGCTGTAACTCCCTGGGTCTTTGGTCCACAATGCCTTTCAGCACCTACATTTGTTGCTCACAGTATCTACAACATTTTGGTGCCTTTCCCTAGACATAATCCTTCTCTCACTCTGCCTTTCCTCACCATAAATTCCTCTGCTCTTTTGTCCTGAGGACAGTTTTGGACCAGAGGACGCATCATCTGTGCCACCCTCCTGTCTGGCTTCACACTCTGAGCAGGTGGTGGAAGTGGTTCTCTAGAATAACACACTCAAAGCCATCAGGGATGAGCAAGCCAAAATTAGACTGAAAAGCGGGCAAAACAAATTCCCATAATTTTATCTTAAAATTTTTCATAGGAATACCTTGACTCTTGTCAGTGCATTTTGGCCATTCGTAGTGGGGTGGGTAAAAGCTCCCTGGTAGGTTCTCTGCAGCAGGGGATGGACTCTAGAGCATCTTGGGCAACACATGCAGGAATGGTACCATGAATTTTACTTTACGTGCTGGTGGCTGCCGTAGTGTTACACGTGAAACGTTGGAGATACAGAGAAGGAAACTGCCTGAACTGGTATCAAAAAGCTGTGGTAGCTTGAGCGGTGTGGGCCAGTGTCCTACCACACAAAACCAAGGCAACCCTTTCTAGAAGTATTCACTCAGCTTTAAAAAACACCTCTGTAGAAGCTGGACTCTGAAAAGAGCTTTTGCTGCTGTTTCCACCAGCTAATTTAGTGCCAAACCCTCTCAGGCAGCAACAGATTCTCTCTTTTATTAGAAAGTAACCAAGTAATTTTTCTGGACTTTCAAAACCAAAAAAACTATTATTCTGCGTTATTGACATCAAAGTTATAGATTTACTTTACAATTTTATTCATGAAAACCTCTAGCTCTAAATTATAGTTCCTGGATTGCTTGCAAGATTACTGAATTCTGTTTACATCTCAGGTATTCTTTTCAGCATCTCTCTGTTCACAAGCCATTGATTTATGCTGCTAGAAGCCCATTTGCCTGTCTTACCCTGTCCTATCATGATGGCTTCTAGTATTTGCTTTTGTCTAAGACTGTAACTGTTTTAAATTTTTTTTAAATAAACCAGCATTTAAAAAGGCACTTTCTCATTCTCCTCTTGTATTTGTTTCTCTGTCATTTAGAGAAGAAAAAAAAATAGAGGTCTGTGGAGGTGCTATTCTGGGGAACACAGTATCTACCTGAATGTCTTTCCCTTCTTCACTGGGTTGCGTGTCTGGGTCTCCAAGAACCTGTGGGTCTCTTTTGAAAGTGCACTAGCTGAACCCCCAGCCTTCAGGCTGGGTCTTCATCTGCGTGTGCTCTGGAGATTCCTGCTTTCCGGAAACAAAAAGCCTGTGGGATCAGTCACAAGACAGACACTGTCCGGCTTGGTACCCAGAGTCCTACCTTTACTCACGTTGGCTCTTCCTCTGCAACACGCTCCTGCCTCTGCACTTCTCAGAGACCACCTCTCCCCTGCAAATTCAGCTCCTCGTGTGCTTTGGCCATTCGGGAAGTTTAGTTCTGCCCTAGGTGGAAGCTGGAGGTCCAGATGCAGCTTGAAACGGACCCATTCTGGTCTTTCTGCAGAGCTGCAAGAGGAATTACAAGGCAGACAGGCAACGTAATACTGGGAGACTTTAGAGGGCCAGGACTGATTTCCACACACCATGGAAGTGGGCAACAGGAGTAAAAAATTGTACTGCAGTATTTTCTGTCATTTCTCTGGAGTGCAGTTTGTACCAGGAGATAAAGAAGAGCCCATACAGCAGCTTTGTGGGTGGAACAGTCTTGATAGAGACCTAGTGCTATTTTAGAAGTAATGTCATTTGAATATCAACTTTTACTGGTGAAGCCAAGTGTGGATATATGCAAACATACCTCCACTTCAGACATATTTTACCAGTCAGGCCTGGTAGGCCTGCCTTTTAAAAGAGCTTAATTTGAAATACGACTACAGTATTCAAGTTAAGATATTACGATGAGACAGCACAGATCTTCTTAGTCAGGGGATTACTCTGCAGAAGGATTTTTTTTTTCCCCAAACATTGAGTCAAAGATACTTATCTAAACTTACCCAAACAGCTTTTACTTCGAAATCTTATGTAAACAGGCATTTATGAAGTGAGAAATATCATCCTGCTTTCCCCCAGCACTGTCAGATTTATTAAGAAACAGTTCACTAAGTTTGTAGGTGCAGTGGTCACCCAGTGAAGTCAATGGCAATGTTTCCCCTGTATTCAATGGGACCAGGATTGCAGTCCGTAACTTGTGAAATTCGGATTCTCAAGATTTAGGTCTCTGATTTGATTTTCCTCCAGAACTACAATCTGATCTATTATTTCTTTGCTCTTCATGGATATTGGAATGATCATAATTCATCAAAATTAGGAAATGAAAAGAAAATGAAAAAAGTTGTTTTATACAAAGACACAGGCAACATCACTTTATGCTCCCGGGAAAGTTGGCATTTTGCACAGACTCAGATTTCGTGCAACTATTCCCTCAGCCCAGCTCAGCACTCAATAAAGACAAGAGGAATTTCCATCATCCCAAAAGTTTCTTGGTTCCCAGAAAAACTCCCTTTAAACCTCAGAGATACCCACAGAAGCAGACACATGAATCTTTCTTCTCAGTAAAAAAAAAAGAAGTTTTGTAGAGTCATAAAGTTTAAAAAAAAAAAATTTCACTTGCCTGATTGATCCCTTTTAGCTGAACGTGAAGTGGAATGAAACCTTTTGCAATGGGACAGTCTTACTTTTCCGCTAGTGCACTCACAGCAGACGGCAGACCAATAAATCTGTTCTTCAGCGTATCCACAATACCATCAGCTGATCAAGGCTCAGCTGAATGCTGTACGCTCACTGATGATATAGCAGAGACCCCAGATAAGTAACTTTATATATACACGACAGTAATCCCCCCTCCATCCGGACATTTTTAAAACATCTTGATATAGAATTAAACCAGAGAGATGTGAAAAGAGGTGAAATTATTCAGGATATACAATGGAGGAATTTTATTACCAAGCTGACTGCGTTATAAATCAAGTGCTCTGTAAATGCAATAAAACAATTGTTTAGTCTGCATGATTCATACCACAAACCTCAGTATTCTGTGTTTTGATCTTATTGCAGCAATAAACTGTCTAGACAGCAATTAACAAACTGTTTTTTCTTCAGATGTTTGGAGTGCCTTTGCTGCCTGATCAGCACTCAGAAATACAGGGCTTTTTCTCTATTCCTATTAATTATCAGGTTGATCAAGAAGCATGGTTAGCCGTTCTCTGTAATTGTATAACATTTCTCTTTAAGTGAATTGCTATAGGAAAAGTAGCGATAATATTGTTTTTCATTAGTACTAAGTACCTAAGATAAAGATTTATTTTACCATAGTGCTCTAGAATAAGCTTTAAAGTATAATTTATACTGAGCAATAGCATGCCATTTTAGGCCCTGATTCAACAAACTGATTACGCGTGTGCCCAACTTTAAGCATATAAGTAACCCTAAGAGAATGTGTACATTTAAATTTTGGAGCATGACTCAGTACTTCGCTGAATTATAGCCAAATAATTGATCCCTCACATATAGTTATCTCTTATCTTTTAACACAATAAGTGCCACAGACGCGCTGCGTTTCAGTCTCATGCTTAATGGCTTACCCGTGGGAGGTGAGATGGAAGGGGTCCTAAAGCCTAGGACAGCTTCTGGGGGGAAAAAAGATACTTCAGAAAAGCCTGCAGAAAGAGATTGAGGTCCTTCAGATAGTCATTTAACATATGCGATACAATGAAGCCTTTAAAAACCTATAATATAATTACACAGAGTTTTGCAGAAAGGTAAACAGAACTGTATTTCCCGTGGTGGCCTGTGCAGGTGAACCCTTCCGTTTTGGGAATGATTTAAGGTGTGAGAGGCATCACCCTGCAGCTGAAGCAGGGGCAGCACGGGCTGCAGGACGTTTGCTCAGCGCAAACACGGAGGCTGTAAACGTACGTGCCTGCGTGTGTGTTTATGCTCATAAAGCGGAGAGTGACTCATCGCGCACCATTTCCCTCACCCAGCTCCTTGCCTTGGGAGCTGATGCAACTCTGTAAAATTCACAGGAGCTGGAAACAAACAGTCCCCCTAGTATTTTCGCCGAGTATGAAAAAGAGCAAAGCGGCGTTTTGTTGGTTTTCGGGGGCGTCCTTGGCTGTTCCGGCTGGTGGAGGAGCGGCTCCGCGCCGGGAGCTGCTTCGGCCTCGGCCTTTGCTGGACAGCTCCCGCCGCGGCGCCCGCGCTGCGGGCCGGGGGTGCGGGGAGCGGGGCGTGCGGCGGGAAGCTGTGGCTGCCCCATCCCTGGAGGGGTTCAAGGCCAGGCCGGATGGGGCTTTGAGCAGCCTGGTCTGGTGGGAGGTGTCCCTGCCCGTGGCAGAGGGGTCGGAACTAGCTGATCTTTAAGGTCCTTTCCAACCCGAACCATTCTGTGATTCTATGCTGCGGGGGGGACCAGGGGATGCTGCGGGGCCAGGGATGCTGCGGGGGGTGGGGGGACCAGGGGATGCTGCAGGACTACAGCACAGCTCACCTACACACACGCGCGCGCGAGGAGAAACAGCGTGGTAAGCTCTGCCGGAGCCAGCTGAGCTCTTCAGGCAATGGACTTGCAGACAGGCGTCCAGTGGCGGCTGCACGAAACACATAGAAAATTCAGCCGGGGCACTTCGCTTCCTTTAATCTGAAGAAATAATTGCACGGGGTTTAGCTGAAATTCTAAGTCAATGATTAAATTATTCATATCTCAAAAGCAAAATGAAGAAATTAAATTTGAAGCTGCTTTTCAGAAGTTACTTGAATAATAATCCTTTAAATAATAATAATAATAATAATAATAATAATAATAATAATAAAGTGGGATGTTTTGTTGTGGGTTTTGGTTTTTGTTTGTTTTGTTCCACCACCCCCCCAAAGTGTTTTCTCTCATTCCCTATTGTGGCAGTGGAAGGGGGAATGGGGGAAAAAACCCAAAAGCGTACAGAGAAGATAGGGGAAAAACTACAATCAAATCTGGTTTGATTATCCTTGAAAGTGGAAAAGTAACAAATTGGTTGAAACGGAACTTTTCAACTAATTTTACAGTGTTCCACATTTTTCATTCATGGTGTTTCTAACAGTTCTGGAGTACTGCTTTGCATCTGCGGAGGTAAAATATTTTACCTCAACATAAAAGAAAATCCTGATAAACAGCGCATAAAGCACACTTGCCATGCTGGCCAGCAGGAGCCACGCAAGCGGTATTTTTAAGAGTCACCAGTTGTATATGAAGACACGAAAAATACGCTGAAACTTGGGAAGTTATTTTTTGAGCACTATGTGGTTTATATGAAGTACTGCAAGGCATTTAATTTGTCTCTGATATCCATACTCCACAGCATAAAATAAATCCCTGATCCCTCAGCCAGTGGTGACGATAAGGTGACCAGTTCTAGCGCACTTGCGGAGGGACTATGTTAAGTTTGATGTTCAGCTGCTAAGGACTCCAAATGCCTCAGATATTGATTCACCTGTTGATGGTGACCCTAGAGTTTCAAAGATTTCTTTGAGCACCTGTATTACAGCTTCCCTTGCTTTCCTGGGAATATTTGCAAAAAAAATGCCAAAACGCAGTCCTGTTGAAAAATTAGGAGCAAGTTTCAGGGTTCATATTTACATAATTTGTCTCTACAACTTAAGAACATAGACAAGTAAGAGGCTTAGCCTCTTACTTAACCTTGAAACACAGGCAGGCGTCCTCATTTCATTCCTGAAAAAAAAAAACAACCTTGAAGCAAAGAACCCCAAAGCTTCAGCATGTTCTGTTTCATTGAGCAACGCCACAGTAATGGGGGCGAAAGGAAGATTCTGCACATAGATAGAGGAGGATACACATCTTACGGGTTATTGATTGAATAACTGATAAGTCCAACACACAGTAATTACATCGGAGAAGTCTGGATGTCAGGATTTGTCGGTTATATCTGGAGGGGCTGGAGCAGATGCGAGGGGAGACTATGTAAGTGTGACCCTGGGAAGTGTGGGAACCACTGTAGGAGTCAATAAGTGCCCCATAATCCACTGACAAATACTTGCTATGTTTGTTTGGTTTTGAAATTTCAAAGAGCTTTGCTTAAAGAGTTGTACACCATTTATAAAATCCTCCTCTTGCTTCAGCTTCTTTTTCTTTCCCTTTTTTTTTTTTTTTCATTTTTTGTATTTTTAAATCAACTCATTCCTTTGGAAAGCTTGAAAAGGAAGCTTGCTTTCATTCTAATTTGCTTTTCCTCTATTATCTATGAACACTGGGCAGATTTAGCAGGATTGCCCATGAAGTCAGACCTGCAGCTTTGATATACTTTCCCTGAAGAAAAATCTTTGTCTTGGGGGGCAGGGGGGGGAAGTAGAACGATGCGGACTTTTCAAACACTTATTAGGACACACGTACAGCCTGTCAAATCAAATTGTGAGCTCGCTAACCTTGACAGTGTCCCTTTAAATTAACTTTGCAGCCTGGAAACACACAAAAAAAGATGTTTTAAGGAATTTATCTGAAGCGGCAGCACTGGCAAAGCCGAGGTTGCTCCGCTGCTTGTCTGGCGCAAGGCTTGGTGACTGAAACCCTGGTGGGCTCAGAGCACCCACCGCCTTCCTGGGTGCTCCCTTCGCACCCACCCACGTCCCCTGGCCCGGGGCAAGGGGGCAGAAGGGGCCTGTCTGGGAAGCTGGGGTGGAAGCTGGTTTGCTTTATGACATTTGCCAGCAGCAGCAGCGGCGTGTGAAGCACAAACAGGAGGCTCATCTCATTGTGCTGGCCAAGGAGGGGTCCCCCTCTGCCATGCTGGTGGGATGCTGTGGCTCAGCCGGACATGGGCTCCCTCTCACAGCTCCAATGCATCCATCCGGCATTCCAGAAAATTGCTACTGACGTCGGGGAAAGCTGCCTTCGCACTGGAAAGGATGAGCGTGTACAGGAGGGGCCTGTCCCCTCGGCTGGGGGCTGCCGGGGAGATGGAGAATGCCCCCGCCACCTCCATGAAAAAGCAAGGCAAGACTCAGAGGTGCAGCCAAATCTCCACTGCGGGTATGACTCCCTTGCGGATTTAATCCACATCGACATGCTCCTAAAACGTAAATCACACTTTGTCCTCTGACTGTCCTCAGGGTTTTAGCTCATCGAACTCCCCCACCTAACTAGGCACCCTGTAAAATATTTTTAAATATGTTTTTAGAATATTTTTAAAAGTCAGCTCAATGTAACTTAAATCCAGAAAAAAAAAAAAAAAATCCCAGCACAAACTTTTCCTAATTTGTTTTTTAATTTTAATCTTGGGCATGAAAACACATTTTCCCTGTTCACTTGGGCATTTTCCTTTGGCTTTAAAAAAAAAAAAAACAAAACAAAAAAAACCAAAAAACCCAAAACAGCGGGTAAGGGCTGTGCTGATAAAGGAAGGTGGGTGGAAGGCAAAATAAATAAATAAATAAATAAATAAATAAAAAAGGCAAAAAAAAAGGAGAGAGAGATCTGATGTGTCCTTTGTGCTGCTGCACAGAAACTGCTGCCTGTAACACTACAGCCAGGCCGGCTCATTGTACAGCCAAACAGCAAAACAGTAGCATTGTTAAACCGGATTGCTGAATTTCATTAATTTTTTTTTTTCTTTTACACAGAGGTAAACCCACATTTTTACAGAAGGCAGAAAAACAAGCTCGTTTAACTATTTTTCAAGATTTTTTTGTAGAAGCACAGACAGCCTCTACAAGAGGGAGACGCTGCTATAACTCTCTGTCAAACTATACGCAGCTGTTACAAGTTTATTTTTTCTTTCGCTTTATTTTTTTTTTAACTAACATCAGATCTTTCCAATAACAAATTGCAATCCTGGCACCCATCTTGCAACACAGAAAATCTTTAGCGGGGGGAAAAAAAGAAAAGCTAAGTATTAAGACCATGGAAGTTGTTCAAAACAGGAACGCAATGTTGTACAAGACTTACCTGCTTTATGGTTTTATTCCAAACTCTAAATTCAGATCAGTTTCTTCAAAATGCTCCGCTCCTTTTCCAAACCAAGGCCGAATTCACTGAAAAGCAGGTCTAATAGCAAGAGAGACCCATCTAGCTCACAGTTTTATATTCAAATCAAGGAAAAATAGTTTCACCTGGTTTTGACCCAAAAAGTCAGGTGACATTCATCTATTTCAGACGACTATAACTTTGAGAATTAGCTTTCCTTTAAACTTTGGGGATTTAAGTGGTTAAAACCCCATATCCATCAGAACCTGGCAGATTATTCTAATGCGTGCCATTTATCTCTAAACGTCAAGTTTTACATAGGTTTCAATATACCCCTAAAGAAAGACAAAACAAGCTTAAAATCTGAATATTCCAAATAGATGTTGTTGCATTTTCTTCCAGTTAATGCTGCCAAACAGTGAATCTAATTAACTGGACACAGGAGGCCCTTTATGAATGGAATGTAACATAACCATACAAAGTAATCTCGTTACATTGTAACAAGAGGTTAAATACCACTTCCTGCTATGTAGTAGCTGTTAAGTATAGTATTGATGAAAAATATGCTAATAACACCTTCTGAAAAGAATAGCTTAGTTCTTGTTAGCTAATCTCTGCAAGCTGTTTGGTAAGCTGCTTTTGTGCTATGGTTATATCACATGCACATCAAGCAAAACTATTCTGTTATGTCTATCACCGGGTTTTAAACTATGGGATTTTTTTTTTTTTTCTTTTTTTCCCTCCATGGGGAAGATTTACATATATATCCATATAAATCTATACGCGCACAAATCGCCAGCGTGTCGCTCCGTTCCCCAGCGCCCTTCCCACCGCCCCCCCCCCGGCCCTGGCGTCCTCTCGAGGCTCCGGGTGCGAAAGGAGCTGCCAGGCGTGAGGCTGCCGGGCCCCATCAGCCCCACCGACGCGGGATGAAGACGGAGCTGGAAACAAGGGTTTGGAACCCAGTTTATGCTGGAAATCCCCCAAAGTTCCAAAATAGGGGTTTTTATACAGATTTATATAGAGAAATGAGAATCGGGCTTATTCTTTCACTTGTAAATCAACAGAAATCTGCTCATAAATCACTGCTATTCGCATCTGGGGGATAATTATTAGTCAAAGCTCACAGTCAAACCTGAAATTTCAACTTGAGAATGATGTAAAAAAATGTTAACTCTTTTAAATCACGGCAGCTGGAACGGATTTTCACAGTCACTGAACTGATTTGCAGTTGTATTAGTCGATCAGCATCTCCCATTAGGTGTCTCTAATGCAGGCAGGGACATCACGCTAAGCCCCTGGATTTCTTCTGTGCATGGGCCCATCTTTATCTGGAGAGTAACGTTCTGTTTTCTTTTCTCCCTCTTCATTTCCATAAACAATATGCACAATTCTCTGAGCCATTCAGTCCACAAATAAAGGCGGAGGGCTAAGTAAATTTGCTTCACACCAATTATTTTTGTGAGGTCACCGAGTTAAGCATTAAAGAATACTGCTGTGGGTGAGCACTGGGGAACAGTACGATTTGTGCTATGAACTGGACAAAAGCACTCAGCACATAGCAGAATACAACATTTATTGGGAAACCTTGTTCCACGAGTTAACAGAAGAATAATCCTTTTCTTTTAACAACTACGAATTACTCATTTCACCGCATAACCCAGCTGCACTGTAAGTCACTTTTGTAAGTCACAGCATAGGAAAGAAAGTGAAAGATGTGTGAATTCAGAAAAAAAAATAATATTGATTGCTCAGTTCACTATTAAGCTGTTTTGCTTCTATGCACAGCGTGAGGGAGAGTAGTTGTCAAATTATTGTCTTGTGTTTTTATGCAAATAAAATTACAGAAGGAAAGAACATTTTTAAATAATCAGAAGCCAAGTGAGGAGCCAAGCATCCAGCTGTTGTGGATTGGCGTCGCTTTATTGTCACACGTCTCCCAGCCGCTTACACCAGCGAGAGGCTGGCCCCACATCTGACTGTTTGCTATGGAGGGCTGGCTGGTGAGCGGTAAGTAACTGTGACAAAATGCTCTGCACATGGGTAATTGCTGATGATTACATTTCAGACAAAGGACTCGGGCTCGAACAAAACAGCAAGGCAGTATTTCCCCGATGGAAGATGAAATTATACAGCGGTTATATTGCTATTAAGGGAAGAAGGAGTAAGCCTTAAAGTCACTCTACTCGCTTCAGGGTGCGAGGTCAGAGTCAGACCCTGACGTTCCAGGGGATTTCAAAAATCAAACTCAAACAGAAAAATACGATTGTGCATGAGAAAGTTAGAGATCAGACACAGGCTAGAATTGATGGAAATTTGATCTGGAAAAATCACTGCAGGATCTGATACGTTATCGTGCTTCCTAGGAGATAGGGCTAAAAAGTAGTACCTGCGCTGGCAAATTTAGTTAGGCCAAAATGCTTCATTTTTGGACACTACTCTGTTACAGTAGAACATAAGCGACTATTACATGTATCAATAAAAGGAAGGCAAACAAATGACACATTTGATTATTTAGTAAAAAATAGATTTTAAATTATACATCTAAATCCAAATAAACCATGTGTGTGCCCTTTGAAAGCAGATGAAAAGCTGAATGTAACAATGGCCTGAATTCACACTGCCAGGGTCTATTTGTGCCTTAATTTGGCAGGACCCCAAATCAGAGATTGCTCCTTCCACCCACTCCTCCCTCCCACCTTGGAGGTTCCCACCACCCTCAAAGAACCAAGGGACGGGAAGGCAGGAGTCCCCCCGCGCCGGGCTGGGGTGCGGTGGTCACCCCGCAGGGCTCCTGCTCACCCTGGCTGTTCCCATCATGGTCCCTACAGAACTGTCCCAGGAGTGCAAAATCAGGCAATGAGCCGCCTCCTGTCCAGATGAGGGGGCTTGGAGCTGGCCACAAATCTTCTTTTGTAGCAGCTTTGGGTTTCTTCTACTCTTTTTTTTAACTGGCTCCCACTCAGCATCTTTGGGGCGACATGCAGGGATCTTGGAATGATGGATCGCAGCAGAGTCTCTCTTATCAGAGGCACAACAGCATTTGGAGCCATTTGTTGGCTGGGTTTGGTTGGGTTTTTTTGGGCAGTCACTGTATCAAACTTGCCCAGGTGCTTTACTTAACCATTTAAATGACTTTTCCCTCCCCTTAAATATCATGCTTTAGTTCTAAGTGTTGGGTGACCATATGGGATGCTCACTGTACACCCAATTTGTGCCGAAATTATACAGCAAGTCATGCAATGGAAATATCACAATGGAGACTACTGCCCGGTTTTATTAAAAGAAAATATCTCCCAAATAAAAACTGACTTCTTAAATGGAGTATTTTAATGCCTTCCTTGTTTTTATTAACAGTAGAAGTGACTATAGTTCTCTCAAAATAGGAACAATGGCACTGGTTTAAGGTCTCATTGGGTCACCTCTTTGTTCAGACAGTGAGAGTATCACTTAATTACTGTCAAACAGACAAACCTATCCCTCGTCCATTCACAGTATTTAAGTTAGTAAGGGCTGAAGCGAATCAATACACATGGGCCTGGTAAAAGATGTCATTTTGTCATTTACAGTAAGAGACAATACAATGGATGCAATATTTGCTCTTTCCTTGAGACGTCTGGGTGTCAACGATAACATCCAAGGTCTTTGCCTTTGTCACAAATATTTGATTGTCTCTTCAGCACCCTCAGTCACTAACAAACACCTCCGACATTTACTGGCTGCTGCCCATTTTCAAAGCGAAAACAATGCCAAGAACCACACATCCCTCTGCTGCAGAAACTTGTGAAACTCTTTGCTTCATTTTTTTCCCACTGTCCTGAATAACCCCCTTGTCCCATATGTCAGTAAATTTGAGTTCTTTACACTTTCCAGATCTGTGTGGACCAGGCTAATGTGACTAGTGCTGACAAAAGGACCACTGCCTCCAGATATTAAGCATGAGCGCTGCTTGGAAAAAAAAATTTAAGAGTTTCATAAATTGATTAGTGTCTGCTTGGAATTTGGTGCTATTTATTCAATCCCGGGAATGAATGGGGAATTTTCCTTGAGTCATCTTCCTATTCTCTAGTGCTGCAGATTGGAACGAGCAGACAGCGCAGGCATGACATTGCTGCTTTTAAGGGGAACACAGAGAGCGTAAACAGTTCTGAAATGAAAATAGCAAATTCCACAGTTATGACTCCAGTAAAAGTTACTCAGGCATTTAAATAATGGGACTTCCTACTCCCCAGATATCTTCCTTTCTGAAGAATTGTCTCAGGAAGGGATAGCATCAGGGATCATAAATTGTCTTTTGGCTTTTCAACACTTTACAGGCTCCCATGCATCGCCAACAATAGGACTGGGGAATGACTCTTAACAGCTCATTAAGGCTGTTTTTGCCAAATGCAAATAATAAAAAGGCCTCTTAAGAGGCTGTCTCATTTTTATTCAGAAAAGCCTACTACAGAATATAAAAAGATGCCATAAAATGGAAATGCAATAGAAGACACAGTGCAGTTATCTTTGGTGTCTTTTGAAAGATTTCCAGGCTAACTTCAAATCTCACGGGCATTTCTGGGTGGATTGCTGAATGATTCTGCTCTCCAAATACGTTAGTTAATTCTGAAGGGCACTTAAAAAACATAAAATCAGATGCAGACACTGTGCTGGCAACATACACGTTTCTGAGGAGTAAGGGAGCAGAAATAAATAGGAATGAGATTTCAGTGGACTTGCATCACATTCGCCACAATTTTTTTAATATTAGTTCCCAATTCACTTCCCTTGCTTCGGTCTGACTGTAGGTCTCACTCTTTAGTGCTTTTGACCTTCCCACAGACAAAGAAAATACACTTTGGCTATGCATGAAACGCAATTTGGTGTCCCCAGACAGGAAACTCTCTCGCCATTTATATGCTAAGTGTTGGACTAGAATTTCCTAGATGAGCGCAAGCAATGGCAGCAGCACCACGTTCAAGCATTTGCTGGAGTTTCGGGAAATTGCTGCCTCCAGCCTTGCTACCTCCCTGCTCCCGCTTGGCTCTCTTTGCTTGGGATGCCTTCAGCATCGCTGGGCCGGATACAGTCCCAGCACTCCCGTCTGGTACCCAAGTTGCCTATGAAAGAAATATGTGCTGAGGCCTAAGAGTTTGGACACTGATATTTCTTTCTTTTCCTTCCCAGGAAGATGCAGGATTCTGGCTTGACCAGCCTGTGACGTTATCACCTGATTTCCAGAGGTGTTAATCACCTAAGGTTTTCCTCGATTTTACCACAGGGCTTGAATGCTCATTACCTTTTTAAAGTTAGGTCTGCAGGTATTCTATAGTAACAATCACTACGATATCTGAAGTTTGAATTGGCGACTGCGATAGTCTAGTTTGTACAGACGGGCACTTGGGATCCACCCCCATCTATTGTTAAATCCCAGTCCACGTATGCACCAAAGCCGTTGGACAAAGATGCCTGCTGATTTCAACTGAATAAGACAATTACTCCAGCACAGCTTTAGAATAACTCTATGAAAACTAACAGAATGACAATTTACGTCAGCTGATGTACTAGTCCAATTGATTTACACAAGTAAGCAATGTTAATGTATTTATAAGAGATTTAGATTTACTTTTCCTTTCCCTCCCAGAAATATTTTCTTATAATATTGACTGGGAAAAAAATAATAAATCCCAAATCTGAATGTTTGCTTAAATCTGAATTATTTGAATACTGGTAGGTTTTCCTTATCTCTGTTATAATGATTGTTATTTATTATGTAATAACACTAGAAATCCCACAGTGAGAATCAAGCTGTCGTTGTGGGAAATAAGTCTGTTACCAGAACTCCCCAGAAGCTCGCTGAACGTCGCCATGGGGAGCCTGCAGTCTGCAGAATTAGGACTCTTCATAAATTTGCTCTACTCTCTTAAATCAAGCTTAAGAATTAACATGAAGATCGGACTCGGTGACTTCTCTTGAGTAAAGCTTGAAAAAGGAATGAAAGAAACGAAAAATCCACTGTGTAAGGCTTGCAGAATTTGGCCCAGAGATGATGCATCTCTGGGAATTTTTCTTAGGCCAGTGCCGGCCCATATTAATTCCTGCCTCACTTTCCTTAGTACTTACCTAACGGCCTGAGCCAGCAGGATCAAATCTCTAAATTTAGATTAGGTTTTCCTGAAAAAGAAATAGGGAAGAAAAAAAAGAAAAACAAACAAACAAAAAAAATAGCAGGTTTGGGGCTTTACTCGGTGTAAAACTCAAGGAGAGATTTCTGGCTGTGTCCCATAAAGTTGCTGATGTTATGCCACACGCAAGCTTACACTGTGATTTATTGCAGTTTTCACTACCTTGGCCTTTCAGAGTGGAAGGGACGGGCAGACTTGACTTTTTAAAATGCAAATGAACCAGAACCTTGAAGGGCCTTGGAATATTTTCCTAACTTCCTGAGAGCCCATAAAAATATGTCTCTAACATTGCAGTATGATGGGAGACCCCCAAGAAGCAGCATAATGAAAAATGGTGCCAAGTTCTTACAAGCGCAGGAATCCAACCCATCTCCAGGCTCTTGAGAAGCTCGCCGCCTGGTCAGCTAACTTCTCCTGAGTCTGCCCTCCGTGTTCCCCGCCCTCCCACATTTAAAGATTGCATTGATTTGATAGTGGTTCATTGGCGCTATGCCCTCTAAGGAAAAAGACTGTAGGGTTAAATTGTGAATAGCCCTCAGTTTTGAAAAACTGCTGAGCTCCACCATATGGACTGCTATATGGCAAGGAATATGCTTTATTGGCATTGCTTGGAGGTTTACAAGCAATCTTCTTGAAGTTTTAATGGTTGCTTGGGTGATTTATCCCATCTTGAGAGTCAGTGCTGTTAGGAGGCACCCAATTCTTGAGCTCTTGCTTTCCTTTATTATGAAAACCTTTAATCTTTCCTACATGTACCATAAATAACCTCATTATGGCCACACAGAGAAAATGTAACAGTTCCCATGTAAGTTTTGACGTTTTACTTAACACTTTTATGAGCTACTTTAACTTCACAAGGGGGATGCTTAATATACAGCAGCAGAAATTTGGGGGATGAGGAGTAAGACCAAGAATTAAAGTGTCATATACAATTTTGTGTCCTTGCAGCCATTATCGGTGTCATTTTTCAGCCAGGACTGCTGGCATGAAGACAGGCACTCTTTGCTTCCTTGAAATTCTCAAGGGCATCTCGTGCTGCTTCTTCCAGTGATGGCATTTGGTACCCCAATATCTGGTACCTCAACCTAATGTTTCTCCCCCCAACACACTACTTAAATCTGTTATGCACCAAAGTATTTTTCATGGAAAGAAAGAAGGGATACCTTTGGAGGCTGGGATGGGAAGCATTGGTAGAGTTAATCTGAGGACAGAAGGTTCAGGCTCACAGCAGGAGTAATATTTACTTCAAGTTATTGCCTGCATGTATTTAAGACAAAATCCACAGAAAACTGAAGGACATGCAGGAGACGGGAAAATCATAACCCTTGTAGCTCAGCTACATCACCCTTTTATATCATCATTTAAGAAAAAAAATGGGGCATAACGTCCTCAAACACATCAAATACTCCAAACCTTTACGGCTCCGTATGGGATCTGTCTTTGTCCAGATCTATCAGATGTAACTTTCTGCTCTTTGCCTCAGTTTACGTACCTGTAAAATGCAGATGACGACGTTTACTCCTCTTTGTGAAGCTCTGTGAGATCTACAGAGAGAAAAAGACTGTATTAATGGTCAGCACTAATACTGCTATTTTTTTCTTTAGCTTTAGTGATTCTGCCTCAAGGGATTTTCTTTAACAAAACCTTGGCCTGGGCAAAAGAGTTAGCCTTTGGGACTATGTGGGATGTAGCTCACCACACCCATGGGTGGAAAGCATGAGACAAATCTCAGATAAGGAGGGAACAATTAGAGAATTCAGACTGATGTTTCATGCAAAAGGACGTTTAAATTAGCATAAAACAGCAGAGCATACAGCTTGAGATGGAGGGATCTGTAATTGAAGCAAAGCTCTAAGTGCATCTCTTGAGCTAATTGCCATCTCAAAGATTGTAAAAAAAGAGAGAGAAAAAAAAAAAAGGACTGGAGGGCAAATTACAACTTTGGAGAAGGGATGGACTGAAGTTAGAGGATGCATGTGAGAGTTATGCAGGGAATTTGCAAAGGGTTGGGCAGTGTTTTATGGAACATTTGCCCTTAAGTTTTAAATATGTCCTTGGCTGTGTAAGGGGGATGGGGAGTGCAGGGTCGGAAATACCTCTTTTTGGATAGAGGACATTTGATTTGAAATTAAATAGAAGAAATATATAATGTAGGATAATAATAGATTAAAATAGACCATCATTTACTTTCATGGCGATACTTCTGTCACATCGTGAAGACTACAGACAAGTCCCCAGTCCCACGTACAACACTACACCTTTGCCTGGGAGATTTTCCACTATTGCCCAAAACGCAGACATTGCTCCCAGCCAGAGGCAGGAGCCCAGATCTGACAGACCAGGGGCAAACTGGCAAAACCAACATTCCTCTATAACACGCCAGGTAATCACAACTGGCTTAATTAGCAGCAGCTCATATCTTTTGGAAATGCATTAGTACAAAATGTAGAGGGGGATACTTTATCAACATGCCCAATAAGGTGTCCAGTTAAAACCTAATAACAAACATATATTGCTGAAACTTCTAAAGGTTCAGACTATTAACCAAATCTATTTGTTTTCTGTTCCACTTTGTTATCTTTTCTTACATAGAAATTGTAGCAATTTGGAAAAGAATGCACCTTTTTTTGCTCGAATTATTTTCAGCACCTAATACAGTTGAAATCTGGGATGTTATGAGTGCACCTATGTGCTCCTGTGGTATAATAAACTGCATATATAAACACCTCATATTAAGCTAGGATTTTAGTTGTACATTACAATTGCTATCAAGAAAATGGAGAGAAGTGTTTTCCCTTTTTGTGAAGCTCAGTAAGGTCTACGGATATAAAGGGACATATAACGTCAGTAATAATATTATTTTTTCTTCTTGTTCAGTGATTCTGGTAAAGGAACTTCCATTAACGAAACACATGCACTGACAAGATACTAAGCCTGTGAGCATTTAGCAAAGCTGGGAAGTCTGCTTTGGAAGAAGGATGAGTGTGCCAGGCTACGGGGTGCAGCACACAGTCCCTTCCAGTGAAATTCAGAAACCCGGCACAAAGGAAACATGGCTGGGATCGCTTCCTCACCTCAAGTCTGGGATCTCTGTATATCCCCAGGGAAGGGAGCAATAACTGATTCTGCAACACGTCGCAGAAAAATTAACTTAATTTGCACTTGTGGAGAAATAGTCTCTTTTGGGGAAAAGCAAACCGAAACAAAAAAAACCCTGGTCTCCATTGGGGGAGTTCATTCAAAGGCCTGCTTTAAACACGTCTTCTTATCCTGTCTACATGCCATCTATCGATGACAGAGATCTAATTCTCCTGGTACATGCTCAACTTCTTACTGCGAGCGGCATACCTTGTCTGCGAGGATTTAGTCTTCAGAGGCAATTTGCTGGAATAAAGGCAGATTATACAAGTTAGTAATATATTATCAGATACTTTCAGATACTGTTACTATCAACACAATCAGTTACCAATTTTAACAAGCTGATCCGACAGACAAACGTGCTATAATCTCTCTAAAAGTTAGTTTTCCCTGTTCGGGTCCCATCATCAGGTCCACCTGTGGCCCGTGGTTGAGGCCACACAGCCTCAGAGAATTGTTTACTTTAACTCAGCAGCATATTCCCATAAGTCTGGGGCTATTTCCCAATTTTGAAGATGGTGTGGGGAGGGGATTGGGAGCTGATGATAACGGGATGGAGGAGATTAGGCAGCTAAGCCATCCATTTTAGTTCCAGTGATCAAATTTCACAGTCTTTATCTGAAGCACTGACTAGCTAACTTTCCAAGCGGGGGTGAAATGAGGGAGTGCAGCTATAACCAATAACTTAATGCATGTTGATTGCCACCACAAAATTGCCACCTATCCAAAGGTGCTTGTGTCTTTGTGCCGGTGTGCGCGCTTCAGCTGGAGAGTTTGATTTTATAAATGTTTATTCTTGTTATCTGTAGAATTACTTGTAGCAGAAAGCTCTGCTCCCAGTTGTGATCGCAATCACAGCGCTCACAGTAAGTATCGCAGCAGAGAGATGAGGTTTGTAAAGATCAGCATAGATACCAGGGACCAGATTCTGCTCTTAGGCAAACAAAATGCTTAGGGATTGAATAGCAAATGCTGCACTGGACCATTAGGTAGAAATTTCTTCTCAAAAGGGGGGGAAAAAAAAACCCAACTCAGGAGAATTAAGAGTCAGTGTTGCCCAGACATTTTACAAGGAACTGTAAATGCTTAATACTGTGGGTGCCAAATGCTATGAAGTACAATTAAATGTTATTAAGCTTTTTTATGGCAAGCGGGAACTTTTTCTTACAAATAGTTTTTAACTAGCAGCTTTACTTGTTTATCCTCAAAAAGAAAAATCTTTACATGTTTTATTTAAAACTAAAATGCAGTGTTATACATATTAACATTCTTTGAAAGCTCCCAAGAGTTTTCCAGACCTCCCATAGGTACCCTGAGGGGAAAATCAGAACCACATATGGGGAAGTGTGGGGGTGAGAAGAGAAAGAAAAGTTAGTTCCACGTGGATTTTAATGCATCTGATCTCAGGAGGCATGAAAAAAAACCCAAAAGTGCATTTTACAAGGTGAACACTGTATTGATTTGAGATCTTTATATCAGAAGGAGCTCAATTAATCTGATTTCAGTTGACTGATAATACATCCCTACCTTTCAAAACCAGAAGCAACTACCATAGCAACAAAATATAAATAAATGTATACAGCAAAAACCACCATAACAAAAGATAATGATGTATATTGTTAAAAATGGAAAATACTGTAGTACAGGTCCCCAAAGCGTCAGAAGTGTTCACAGTGGTATTTCTGTTACAGGAAAGACTCGAGGTCAGTTTTAAATACAGATGGTGATTTAACTGTTTTTGATCTTTGTTGTTATTTTATTCTAATGATTACATGCTCTATAAACAGAACTAGACAAGTCATGTTTCTTGTGAACTGCTGAAGTAATAAACGCGTTATTTAAATTAACCCTGTAGGACTGACTGCATGAAGAAGGAATGAAATGAGAAGGTAGAGAGGAAAGGTGAGAATTTGGTAACAAACACACACAAATTACAAGTCTCTCCGACTCTGCTGCCATGGGATCAGAAGCTCACGTGCACAGACAGCATTAGAGCTGCTGAGTCTTTGAGCTCACAGAAGTAGCACTAATGGCATTTCTCCAAGGATTTGCATGGACACCGTCATGATGTCTGCCTAGCTGAGACGCTTCCAGTGTTGCCATTGGTATTTGTAACCTGGAAACCCCTTTTTGTTTGCACATGGAGTAATATATGTGTGTGTTCTGGAGTTCTTTTGGCTGGCTTGACACCAGAAGATAAATAATACAGCACCATATGAGAGTTAAGAGTCAGCTGTCACCCCATAATGAACAAAGATATTCAGAGGGCATTGCAACAGGCTAAAACTTCGTGCAAACCTGCTACAGATAGATAAAAGTTAATCAAACTGGCTTCATTCGTAAGTGGGTAAAATAAAGAACTTTTATGCATATTTAAATACATAAAAAGTTTAACTTTCAAATGGGATGATAATAATTCATTTCCATTGTTTTGCTGTTTAACAAAATACAACAGAGCAAACCCATGGGAACAGTAACTTGAAATTCCTGCGTCTTTGCTGAAGAGATGACACAACAGCCTGGGCTCCAGGGCTGCCGTAGCATTGCAGAAAGGTGGCAGAAGGTGCCAAACAACTGCCCCCTTCTCCGGGGCCCACGATGCACATTTAGCGAGACTCTCAGCCAACAAAGTGCCAGCACTGGGACAGGACACAGCGTGTGACCATTAATCTGCTACCGCCCAGGCACCTGCTCAGCAGAACATGACTGAGACCCTCCTCACTCCTTTCTCAAAAAAGGAATTTCAAGAGCAGGAATGTTTTCTTATCAAGAGCAGCAACTTTCAGACAGGCAGACTCATGACTGCTGGATCAGATAAAGTAACTATGGAATTTATATGGTCCCCATTACAGAGTATCTGAATATGATATGTCACAACATCACGCTGACATTGGGAAACATTTTATTCTGCACATTTCCCTGTATAAAGGGTGAAACTGAGGCAAAGAGAGAGCAGGAAAGTTGCTCAAGGTTGCCCAGGAAGTTGAGGGAGGACGTGAACACGGGCCTTCAAGGTCCTCAGCCAACACACTACCCTCTCCACAGCTCTTCCTGTCTAAATTAGTATTTGTGAGATTTTCACTAATGATGGTGTCTACTGAGCTGTGTAAACTACATGGAGATGTTATATCTGACGGACAAATTGTTCCCAGAAGTCTATAAGAGGCCCCTATCTTGTCTCACGCATCCCATCTGCGCCCCATACAGAACCTGTCCCGACTGACTCCCATGCCACGGTGAACAAACCCTGGATTTTAACGGCAGCTCATGTAGACTGGTAGCCAGGCTCTACCTTCTTGCTCAGCTGTCAGTACCCCACAGTTTGTGTTTAATACAGCTGCAAGAGTGAATCATGGACTGGAGCTGCCCTGCGTCAGGCCGTAAACCGTCCAAATCATCACACTGGGAGGTTCACGCTGCAGGATTTCAAAAGTGTAAGTAGACTGTATAAAGAGACAAGAGGCATGGGGTGTGGGGTAAAGGCAGACAGACCGTGGTAACTGAGAGAAAACAATACTCTTGGAAACCAACCAGCCGTTGACCGTCACCAGGCTAACCTCTTACCTTCTGCCCTCGCTTAACTCACCCCATACATCGGGACTAACTTCTACGCCATTGCTCGCTGGCTGGAAGTTGAGCGTTTGAATCTGCCATGTCTCCTTTGCAAAGCAGTAAACAATAAATCTCTCCCAGGGACTGATCTAACTCATAGACACAATCTGACATGCTAATGATGGAGAGACATCCTGACCTAACTGAACTTCCTCGCTTTTGCTCGCAAGAATTAGAAGGTTCTCTTTGCTTTCCTTTGCACATCAGCCCTACCTGCACTGCCGTATCTGTGATTTGTTGTAGATAGGTTTCTACTAGTTCCTTTTTCAGGGTGAACCAAGCACTTTCTCTTTTTGGTTATTGCATGACCACAATAACGGCCTACGTTACACAGACGAGCAGTTGAGGCTGAGAAGAGTGAGGAACGCTTTGAATTAACCCCAGCGCTTTGTGCTTAGAGAGAGATGTTATCTGTCACTCAGCAAAAGTAATTTTTTTGCAAGAGGAAGAGATAAGATAATATGAAAAGCATTAGACATTTATTTCCATTTCTTATATTTGGATGTACAGGGGTTTAAAAAGTGTTTTAGAGCACTTTCTTAAGATGTATTACAAGAGACATTTTAATATATTGCTAGTCTAATCAAAGGCTAACAAACAGGCATACTCAGGCAGCAAATCAGAAGTTGATAGACACTCACAACCAAGTTGAAATGGTTTATATTCTAGCAAAAACAAGGCGATAAGCAATTGTTCATTGTGGGCATACTATGAAAAAAGGGTTATTGAATAAATATACCTGTCAGCTTCTAATAGCCAAAACCATAACCATACAGAGAGTGAGAACATACGTAATATGGGTTATATGATCATATGGCTGTTGTAAATCTAGAGATAAATCTGGACCCTATATCTATAATCTCCTGAATTAAGTTTGGTAACCAGCCAGTCAAACAGAGGTTTCATAAATTTTCCGAAAACATAGAAAGATAAACAATCCCAATTTACTCTTTCTGTAAATAAAGAAACAAAAAAGGCTTTTAATTCAACAGGGTTGCTTCTGACATGGCGTTTTACTCAACATGAGCAAGAGTATCAGAGCCAAGAAATTCAGCTATTTCAATGCAGCTAATCAGGGTCGGTGGCTTTCAGTAAACACCATTAAGAAACAATGAAACCAAACCCAACTCTACCTGCTGATACAGAATCCACGAGCACATCCTCCATTTCCTCATCTTATCTGCACTTCTATCTACAATTCCAACGTACTTCGCAAAACTCCATGGGTTGCAAGCCATGTACCAAGCCTGAAGTTCACGTACAAGCTGTGGAGTTACAAGTTGGGATCTAAGTGACACGTAACACAGAAGAAAAAAGACATTAAAATAATTCTGTGGCATATTTCTTTCAATATCACATGAGAAAATCGAGAAATAGAGTTGAACACCGCACACTGAATGGATATAACTATGCTAACTTCAGGGCTGCAAGCGCATGAAGTCCAAGGGAAGCTTCACTTCCAATACAACAGAAGCAGTTTCTGGTCATTTGAAGTCAGGGTGATGTTCTGGGGTTATCACTAATACAGCAAGGTGCTTAAACAAGGAAATTACTGGCATGCTTCAGACAAAGAACTTTGGTCTGGAGTTCAAATGTTAGAATAGAATATATTGTCCCTTATCCCCAGAAGATGCCTTGGCACTAGATTTGCTCCGAGAGGACAAGGACAAAAATAGAGACTCAAAATAATTGTGAAGAGCACTACAGACTTCAGATGAGGAAGAGATTTCACAGAGGCTTTTACCTGTGCTAATACCAGAAATTCCTTCCTTTCCTGGAGTTCTAGGAACCTGACTATTCAAAATTTCTGTAGGTTAAAACCTGTATTTATTTAATATGGACGATAAACTCCAGAAGGCATGTGAAGATACAGACCTAAAAATGTTGTGTTACTCTGACAGTTTATAAGTTTGAATACTGAGATTTTAATACCACTTTAAATTTGAAGTTGATTTATCTTTGCAACAGTTTGCCTAACTTGACCATAACATTTTTTTGGTTGTGGGGTTTTGTTTGTTTGTTTGTTTGTTCGTTTTCCAGAAGCAAGAAGTCCTCCTTTTTTTTCTTTTTAGAAGACAAACATTATGTTTATGTGATTTAAAAAAACAAAACCAAAATACACCACCCCCCCCCAACTTATGAATTCTCTCTTTGTTCCAGATGATTGTAACACTTCTGAATTAGGCAAACCATTTGGTGTGTGCGTGCGAGACCATAGAATGAATTTTATTACAGCTACAAAACAGATTTTCAGAAGTCGCTTAGTAACTGAGAGCAGATGAAAGGGGAACCAGCTGAGATCTGTGCACTGCAAATTGTTTCCCCATGATTAAACTATTTCATCCTCCGGGCTAACATCTCTGTACTTGTTTGGCAACAAGTGATAATGTTAGTGATAAAAGTCTCTCCTGGATGATCAGGGGAGGATGATAACAGTTATTACTACCTTTTTTTTGTGGTTAGTAAACACTTCTTTTACAGATATTTTGCCAAATACAATGAAATATGTAGGAGGGATTAAAATAATAATAATAAAAGAGAGTCTAACATTGTCGTATTGCAGCAGCTTGTGATGCGTCGCGAGGGTTTTGCCTTGGGAAGAATGCTGACAGCACTCTGTGAGTACTGAGAGAGTACAGTATATGGCTGTGTTCCAGTTCCACCAAATTATTTTTGCTTCAATAATCACTTTCGGGGCTTAACTATGAACAATTAATACAGACTATTACTATTCATTACTAGTTATCGTAAACTTTACTACCCACAGCAAAACATAAAATGAGCTGCTAAACCTAGAACTGACTCCTCTACGGAGTGAGCAAGAGAAATACTATTTACCCCTCAGGATAAAAATAAATAAATAAAATGAGTTGAACAAATTATGTTCATTCCTTTGCTTATCTGTTGTAATTTTTTTACTCATTTTACAGTGTTACATTTTGGACAAAGCATTGCAAACTTACGAGCGTCATTTCCAAAGGTGGCTCTAACCCAATGCTGTGCATTTATATTTTTATGAGTTCAATGAGGATTCTAAGCATTTGGTGTCTTTGAAAACCAAGTCACATTTTTAGGTGCTGTAAGCCTGAATTTTGGCTGGTATGGAAAAATATAGTTTGAGCGGATGTTTACAAGCATTCCTGAATAAAGCCTTAATTACCAATTCAAATGCTAGTTTTCAGCCATCTGAATTTAGTTTTGGCTTAATTTGTGTGTGCGGGAAAACTTTTGGAAACATTTGAAATCACAAATTTAAAGCAGCATAGATACGCCAAAATAAATATTTTTTTGAGCCATTTGAAATCAGATAGAGATATTTTAAAAAACAAAACAAAACAAAACAAAAAAACAACCCCCAAAAAACCAACCCCACAGAAAACTGATACCAACATACACTCTTTGCTCCAGGAACCTGAGCACGTGGACTCTCAGATGCAGCAGCGCCGCCTGAACATAAAGACCCCCCCTTATTTCAGCACGCACGTGTAAATGTGTGCTAGGGTGTGCGCAGGCACCCGGGAAGCCGCTTCCTAGCTAAGGGAAGGTTTATACGCAGCCTATTCAATACCAGAACTTTTGCTACTAAATGGTTTTCAAATACAGTTCATTTTCATGCCACGATCTCTAATGAAAAGTGCCTGCTGAGTGCAGTACAAACCATTTGGTGCCCCAGTGTCAGGGGAGGAAAAGAACAACATTCAGTAAAACTGAAGGTTTTTATTATCACGTCGTAAATGAACAAATGGCATCTGTCAATACAAAGGAACTCATAGGGGGTATAGAAAGGAAGCTTAGTTATTACACTCAGGGTGTGCTGCTGAAGTGACAAACTGGAGTTTTATTAACATGCCAGTTATAGATCTCCTCTTCCTCCCCCACCGCCCCGACCCTTTTCTTTTACCTCCTTCAATTTGGTACATACCAGAACTGCTGTAAAATGAGCTTTGGTCAGACAGTGCTCACCGCTTAATGCTGGAAGTTGCAATCATCACTACGAGCAATTAAAAAGCGGGGGCCTCTCTATTCAAAATGAAAACCTGGCCCCAAATTTGGCCCTCCTTTGGGGACCGTCCCTACCCGGGACCAGGCAGCGAGCCCCTCGGAGCACTAATCCCATCAGAGTTTTCGTATTTAGGCAATAAACATCTTTCACTGCACTGATAAATGACAAAGGTGTTTATGGGCTTCAGGAAATGTTTATGCCAAATGTATAAAAACCAGAGATGGGATTGTTCACGCGCACGGGGAACTGGGTTCGGAGGGGAGATGCAGAGGGGGACAGAAAGGGAGGCGCAGGGAGCGGGAACCTCGGCCATGGTTTTTACTGGAAGGTATTAAGGCGTTTTTCTCATAAAAGAGTTTAGTGGCCTTGAGCAGGTGTGGCTGGAAAACGCCGAGGAGGCGGCCGTGGCCCGAGGTGAGCCGGGGAAGCCCCGGGGACCCCCGCTCCCTGCCTGGTGAAGGAAGCGGGGCTGGAAGTGCCCCCCCGTGCCCCGCTGGGACGCGGAGCCCGGCTGCAGGTTCACAGCAGGAGCGTTTCTGTGCCATAGAAAGGGAAAAAGCTGGTGTTCCTCTTTGGAAAAATCGTACAATTAGACCTACAGTATACTGAAAAGAGCTTAGCGGGCCAGACCTAAATCATGTTAGCAACCGTGCAAATACAGGACATTGAGCATTTTACATGGAAACAAGAAAATCCCAGAATCGCTTATGTGCTTTACCAGCTTTTTCAATTGCAGGGACCAGTTTGTATTTTATGATTAGCAAGCATCAGAGCTGCATTTAAAATGAAGCACCTTTCAGTTACAACTGCAAACAACAATTTCAGCGAGACTTCCTTTATAAACGGCCCAGAACACAAAGTCACATTGCTTCCTGCTCATGCGCCAAATGCAAGCAGGAATTTCATACTGTCCCCAAAAAAATAAAGGATCCCGTGCAAGGAAGTGTAAGGACCAAAACCGTGAAGGCAGGAGATTCAAAAGATGCATAAGCAGGTCTACATCAATTTGCAACTCGGACTGACCTTGTAAATTCAAGGCTCACCGGCGCTTGGCAATGCGTGGGAATGCTGGGGTGGCTTATGCACAGCCTGTACTGGCCTGTTCCATTCCCTCCCCCGACAAAGGAGCCTGCTTTAACTCCACTTTCAAAGACTAGTCGGGTGGACACGGTCCCCCAAGTTTTTAGGGAACGTTACAGTTCCCAAGGGGTGTGCTGTCTCCTGCAGTTCCCACGGGGGATGACGCACAACCAGCCCCTGTCATACCACCGGCGATGAATTACAGCCGTAAGTGCTGGAGCAAACTCATCGCAAGTGGAAATTGTGCAGACACTGACACTGGCTTCTTGGGATAACACCTACTCGTTATTTTTCACCTTCACCTCCTGATTCCACCTTGCTCCAACATTATTAAGACGTCATGAAAAAAGAAGCCTATCTCTCAGATAGGCCATGATATTGAAAAAACCCCTGTTTTGTCAAAGCTATTTGGAGGCTAAGCTAGGATTTGGTCGTCTCTTCAGCAGAGACCGTACCCTCAGCTGACACAGCTCAGTTGGCAGCAGACCCTTTTCACACCTGCAGAGAACCTGCCCCTGCCACATCTCCAGTGCTGCTCATCGTACACAGATTTATCAGAACCTTTGCACAAACGCTGGGTTTCCTTTCACTGATCGACAAATTAAAAAGCCTCTTAAAACCAGAGTAATCTCAGGGATGTCGCCTTTTGTAGGGGATGGCTTTATGTGCCCATTTCCTTCTCACGCAGACTCCTGCTTTTACAGCTTAATGGCAACAACCACTTAGCTCAGCGCCTCTGCCGCGGAGGGAAGGGAAAGCAAATCAGGGTACCTGGCTGAGACCATCCTCCTCCTCTCTTCATCTGGAAGAGTAACATCGCTCAGACCTCTCTCACCCCCTCACCCAAGATATGAGCACACGCCAATGTAAATGCTTGGCTGAAACAGAGGGAACAGCCCTGAGGACTCTAAACCACCTGAGCACAGAGGGTTCCCATAAAATAAAAGCACGAATCTCGCCCTAGTAGTCAATGTCCTACAGCAGGGTTACATCGGGTTTCCAAAAAAAGAACCTCTACACTGCCAGGGAGGTGGATCCGCTCTTTCAGAGAGTGGAACTTGCCTTCAGCAGAATTTTAACTCAAAATGAACATAAAATGCTAATGGATGAAATAAAGATCGCCAGGCTGTTTCAGCAACTTGCTTCTTTTTGATTTTATGTGGTGGGAGATGGAAAGGCTTGTGTATCTTTGGCAGATGGAGGGCTGGGAACAAACTTCAATGTTTGTTTCAAATTAAGGAAAAAAAAAATCATAGTAATTTTACTCACTTGTCCCCATGTCCTTTTGTTTTTGCCCCCTGTAAGAGATTTGCTTGCTGGGGGAAACCTTACAAAAAGAGCAGTTGTTGATATAAAAGAGAATGTCTAGGGAAGGAGACTTTTAAATTAATAATTTACATTGGAAACATGATTATGGACTAATTTGGGAAAAACACTTAATCTCTGCCATCGCGGGACTTGCAGGTCTCTGGACATGTGCATGTTTCAAAGCTTTTCTGAACCAGGACCTTTAAGGCTTTGTCTTCACCGACACAAAGGTGTCTTTTTACAACCAGCCAGTGAGCCTGCGGTGGGGATTTTACAGTGAGATAACTAAGTGGAGACAAGGCCCTTTGGTGTTTACGGCGAGGAGGTGAGGTCATCGCCGCTCGCCGCCGCTGCTGACCTCACCTACCCACCACGCGCTGCGGCAGCGCTGTCTCCTCTGGGGTTTTACAGCTCCTGCTGCCCGCTGTCCCCCATGGAAAATAAAATGTTGTCAAGGAAGACACAGCACGAGGGCCTTTCTACGCTGGGATTCGAGGAGGTGAGCTAGGAGAAGCAGGTTGCTCGGGAGCTATTACAGCTCACCCCAAGCCATCTCATGGGCGTGGGATGGAATAGCTGTGAGCTCCATCAGAGAACCGCCAAGACAAGCTGCCATCAGCTGCAGCCTCGTCAGTAAGCCCAAAACTGGAAAGGGACATGTATCCACAGCATTTCACTCAACTTTTTACCTTTCTAGTCTTTTCTGTTGCATGAGCAATTAAATTAATTAAGGTTTCCTGCATATTATGCAGTTGGATACTCTACAGTTCAATAAAGACTGAACACATCTCAGCCCTTTCTGCAGTCTGGAAACATGGATGTCCTTCTCTGATATCCAGCTATTTTCATGAAATGCATCATGATCTTTGAGACTTCTGCGTCCCCACCAAATTTAGGTCAGGCCCGGCAGCAAATTCTAGAGTTGCTTGAGAAGAAATGCCTACAGAACAAGACAGAGACCACGTTATCACACGGGTCTCGCTTCCTGCATAAATCAGGACAAAAGGCTTTAATTTATAAAGACTTACTTTATACCATGAGAAGTAGAGGCTGCGAATACTAACACGGACTATTCCTGTAGGTACCACAACGTGACCAAAATGTTTCTTTTGGCTGGTTGTTTTAACCTTGGTCGTACAGTAGTTTGTGATGACTAATGAGTTAATTATTGTGAATGAGATACCAGTCACGTAAAACCTTCCTATTTTTTCTCTTAATGGAGATTTATACATAACATGCCAAAGCTCCTTTTGTAGCTGATACACATGTGACTCAGTCACATGAGTAGTTTAAGCACAAAATTCTCCCCCCCCAAATTGTCATGTACAAACAAAGGAAAAATCCATTCAGTTGAGAAGGGGGAAAAGCTTCAGCTGAGGGTTTTGGTTTTTTTTTTTTTAATTTTAATAAGAAAGTAATTATTTGAATCATGTGAGGAAAGGGCTTGTTAGAAAGAAAGCCCAGGCAACAGTCATCCTTATCTAAGGGCCCTAAAATAAATAGGGTGAGATCATCTGAAGAAGTTATTAACGCATAATCTATGCTGAGTACAAGCACTGTGACCCACGGTCATCTTTAGTGCAGTATAGTGACTACAAAAGGGATATAAAATGTATGGAACTTTTTTCACCTTTTAGCTCATGCAGTGGTAAATTGTCTCGTCCTGCTGATACATTGCTGTTTGTCATGAGTGATCTAGAAATGAAAGGAACAAACACAAAACAAATCACTGAAACATTTCACACCTCATCATCAAACCCATGTCCAGAAACGCTGGGAGAACTCTTTTGTTGTGCTCTACCAATAATCATGAGGGGAGAATCAGCCCATATATTTTTTATTAGAGGCACTAAAAATTCTGCTTTCGCTAGATAAATCTATAGTATAGATTTATGAATTCGGTTTTGTTGTTTTTTTTTTTTTGTAAGAAACAAAACCAATACTGATATATTGGTACTAATACTTGACATCTTTTCTAACAGCTTTCATCTAACAAACTTCACAAACTATCTTAAGTGAGGAAAAGCACTCTTGTGGAACGAGTATAATTAAACCTACCTACATGGGAAAACTGAAGCAGTGAGACAATTTCTGTATATTTTCCAGCACAACTAACAGTACACTGGGAATTCTTCCTCTACTCTTTGCATCTGATAAATAGTTTATTTTACTATCTATTTAAGGTACTTTTCTTTTGCCGTTCAGTAGCAGCACTGTTGGCTTTCTGGGACAGGCACATTGTATTTACACCAGGATCAGATAAGCCCCAGGCTCACTTACTGCAGTCTAGGAGCCAGACTGATCGCATTTAGAATAAGAATTTCCCATAGTGTTACTATTCATATTCAGAATCAGAGAAATTAATCTGTCTAATCTGTACAAAAGCCTGTTGGCATTGCACTAAAATTGGCAGTACTTGAAAGTTTCCCAGCAGGGATGAGAGCAGGCAGCCCGTTCTCCCCAGGAGCGTTATTGGCAGCGCTGCTGAGGTAGCATCTGAGGTCCAGTCGCCGGTGGAGACGAGATGGCAGTTCAGAGCATCCCCTTGTAGCCAGACGGACGTGGCCACTAAGGACACCAGTTAAGCAGGCACACGGTGCCATGTCTGCCAGGGCCACCCCATGTCTGCCAGGGCCATTTGGAGATCTCGGGTTTTGTCCAGAGGCCCCTTCACATGGCTCAGGCCACGCACAGCCTCCACATACTGAGCTGAGCTAATCAGGAAATAAAACAGCATCCACAGGCTGGTTTTGTTGAAATTTCAGGTGGATTTTTCCCAGTCTTTTTTCTGCATGTCCCCACAACAGCTGTGCTGGCACAGAGAGGCAAGAGTGGCTAAACCCAGCACTATTACAAGCACACACGTGGGTATATAACCAGTGACCAGCGGCACATTGAGCTACGTGTCCCGGCAGATCCTGCGCTGAGGCTGGACACAAGTCTCTCCTGCTTGGGAGCAACGTAGCTCCTTCTGCTTCCGAGGTGGGGAAACAGCCTCATTTTTCACAGGTACAAATTGGAAAAAACGATACACTGAATTTGAAGAAATGCATTTTGTGTAAATATCTTTTACCTTCTCCTGCCATCCACCTCCCCTGCTTCTTCTGGCATAAACTATTGCATTCCTTTAAGATTTATGAAAGATTATTTGAGTGAGAAGTGAATGTCTCAGCAAATGACTAACTGACCTTCCACCTATGATCATGACCCTAAACCAGATGAGCCTTTTGAAGAAATATTTTGGATTCAGTTAGGAAATGGCAGAGTAATTGAAACAAACTTGGCGGGGCTGCTCAGCACTCTGCAAGGACAATGCTGTGGTTAGGAAACCTTTGTCTACTGCTCTGTCTTCTGGAGTTAAGTTAATGGTCGATTTTTCCACATACTAGACAAGACACAAGGAACTTTTCAGACTGTAGTGGTAATAAAAAAAATGAGTCATTTGTTTAAAAAAATTATTTCATGTCCAGAAAATAGCTTTCATCAGGTCTATAAATCAGCTACAAATTAAAGTACTTGGAAGTTGGTTTTCTTTTTTTTTTTTTTTTTTAATTGGCTTACAGTGGGTATCTGTCCATATTTCTGAACAGGGAACAATGAATATCTAAGAGTTTATCTTTTAGCCTCGCAGGAGATACCCGAGCATTCAGATAACCAGTAATGCCTGTATTATAGACCTTCATATAAGACGACAGAGGTAGGAACACCAATGCTGTGAGATGCTGCAGAGTAAGGAGAGAAACTGAGCTTGGAGACTACGTAAATGATGGCGCTTCAAAATTCTCAACGGTCTCTGAGCCAAAGGTCTCAAACACAGACAAAGTTTTCTATTACCTCTATAAACAAAAGCAGGTTTTGCTTGACGTTTAGTCTTTGGTCACTCCTCAGTGGCACTACCGATGCGGTCAGAAGTTATCTGCACAGACACACTTGACGGTGCTGTGCAGGGCTGAGTTTTGCTGCCACTTATTGGGAAATATCTCTAGAGGAAAAGGCTTCAATGCTGAACAGCATCCAAATTATTTCTTTGCTTTTTACATTTAAAACAATGATGTTAACTAGGAAAAAGCAGACGAATCTCAAAGGCCGATTTCATAAAAGGATTGACTCGGGCAAGAAAATCTGAAGTGAAGAAAACTCTCCGTTTAAGACACAATGAGTTTACAGGCTATCACTAATTAACCCAATTTACAAACTGGAATTCAGCCCACTGCCCTGGGCAAAGGGAGCAGTTTGCACCATCTAAGTTTTGAAGAAAGATATTTTGAAAATGCAGTAGGGAGTGACATGCACAGACCTCAGTGAGACCAATATTCTTGACCTCATTAGGCTTTTTCCTTACTTTCTTTCTCCTCTTTTTTTTTTTTTTAATTGTCCAAGTGTTTCACTTCTGGTTAACCTTCATTATTATTGCCGAAAATGGGCTAGCTTTAAAATTCTAGGCTTACTCTCTTTTTTGCATGTTTTAAACTAGGGGAAAAAAAACCCCAACAATTTGTCACAAACAGCAATAAGATACAGCTATAGTGCAAGGTCTAGTTGGACACTTTAGTCATATGACCTTCATATCTTTGCAAGGATCTATTGTTACATTCCATTTATTTTTGTCAATATTGACATCTGACCATGGACACAAAATGATCTTTTTTTCTTGCCTATACTCTCCTGTCCAACTTTGCATTAAGAAAGCAATTGAAAAGCCTAATGCATGGAAAGTGAATCTTTTGTATTCACTATAATGCCCAATTTTTCCTTTGGAGTTACCAAAGCTGTCCAAACAAGAGCTAGATTTTCCCTTTCAGGAGAGAATAATGGAAACTTTAAATGAAATCAGAAGGTTACTTGACCTGTTAGAAACTCCGAGGTAAAACTGATGTGAAATTATAACGTAAAGCCATGGGAGGCTGTTATATAAACCGTAGCGCATTATGCAATCTCATATTTTCAACAGAGCTAAAAACGAAAAAAGCTCAGAAACTTGGAATAATTATGCCAGCTGCTAAACTATCATATTTTGTGTTGCTGCCAGGATGTGAACCCAAATATGATTTTATTTCCATTTACTCACAGTGAAAGATTGATTATGAACAATCAGTCTAGCATAAGGCCTTTCAAATAACTACGAAAAACATTGCTGCTTGCAACTGAATTTCACACACCACTTTGCAAGAGTCCTGAGTACACCCTGCTCTTCTCAACACACATTTCCACCCCAAGAGCAAAACCTCAGCAGCATTTTTACATGCATCAAGTCCTAAATGTGACATAGAATTTCAGACATTTAGAGCCCAGCTACAGCACCGACATAGGACTATTTGAAAACAGTGATTCCACCCAAGAGAATACAATCCCTCCTTGCACATGCCTTCCCAAACTCTGGTGGGAGAATGGGAGAATATAGTGAAACGGAGAGGAAAAAAAGCTGATTTTCACCCACTTCAGCAGATCTAAACCCACTGAACATGCAATAGAGATGAAGTTGGTACTTTTGCTCCAGGTTAGCTTGGAGTGTGCTACATAAAACACCATGTTAGTGGTCAAATCCTAGAACTGAATCAGAAGGAACAGCATTACTGCATTAAATCTTCTTCTGTCCCCCTAATGTTCTGTGATAGACATCCACAAAGAAGGGAGGCTGCACTGTCTGTGGCTTTATACAAGAAAGCAAAAAAGGGAAAAATTGTGTTTGTAGCTAATTTAGCAGCAAAACCATTTAACATCAGCTTGTCTCTCTGCTGTACTTGTTCAGCAAGGCAGAGTCAGGGACATCCGAGGCATTGCTCGAACTCATCATAGCTAGAGAAGGAATTGCCCTGTTAAGATCGCTCCAAGTCCAGACCCAAACTCTGAATTATGCCATGATTACAGAACCGCATGCTTCTACGGCTAACTAAAAATACCTTTCCTTTAAAGAGAATTACTTTGAAGATGAGGAGTGATACATTAATATATTGCTATACATTCAATGCACGCTCATACATTTTCCAGCATTATACAAATGGGAACATATGACTTTGTCTTGATCTGCCTTTCACCCAAACGAGTACATATTCTGAACAGGCAACATGGGTGCAACACAAATCTTTTGATATAGCCATGAAACACCTCACATGCTTTGGGAACTTTTTGTTAAAAATAGGTTACCAAAAAAACCCAACCAAAACCCCACCATATTTCAACAACAAATAAATATCTTTTTATCACACAAGAATTAAAGGAATGGGTGATACTGTCACTGCTTAGAAGGGTGTTTGCCCTTTAAGCCAAGTGCCTTTTTGTCTTTCTACATGCATTTCGCCACCATTTCTTTTTGATGAAAGTGTTTGCTCCCCCAGTTCTGTGCATTAGGTTGACAATGCACAGAATTGCCAGACAGTTTTGTCGCTTATGCCATAGACTTTACTATTCCTTTGAACCTTGCTCCGCGTAAAAGAAGTTTTTCTTAATAAGTAGTTGTTCGTCCTTTGATATGCACATCTGGATGTGCCTCTTATCTGCAACATGGTAATGCTGCTTCCTGAAGATAATGATAAAAGAACAACTGCAAATAACCAAAAAAAAAAAAAAAGGAAAAAAAGGAAAAGACAAGAAAAGCCCAAAATGCCTTCAGATTTTTTTTTTTAAAAATTATCGGGGCGGAGAAAAGGGGAAAACTATCTCCCCTCATTTTTTTGGCCTTTTATAGTAGCAAAACAAAGCCCCAAACCCTGACAGATTTACATGCAGGAACAAACAAAAATCCAAACCCTGAAAGATTTACCCACAGGAATCAATGGCATTATAAGTGTGATGATACATAATGTCTTTGAAAAGTCTTCTGTAGCTCAAATAAGACCTTGTTTGGCTCTCAGTTTGCTACCTATAACAAATAATAACACAAATATGAATAATCACCAATTCAAACCCATATTTCCCAGTGTAGCTAATGAGGAGGAAAAACCTCTATGTCTGGGACCGAGTTCTTCCGTGTATGATGCTGTACTGTATTTTCATTCATGGAATTTGCAATATTTTCCTTAACTTTTAGACTGAAACTGTTTAGCATCTCTTTAATCATGCCTCCACCAGTTCTCCAATCAGTTCCTAATCTCAGTTTCTCCATCTATTTTCACCTCTGGGAGTTGAGGGAAAGGGTTGGCGGGGGCAGGACGAAGCCCACCGCACACAATACACCGCCAAAATGCCTGATCTGAGGCCCCAGCGCTTCCCTGCATAAGGTGTGATGTGCCTTTTCACCGACTGCCTGAACCAAAGTGCTCCAAATAAAAAGTTTCCAGGTCCCAAAGTTAAGCCAAATCGCCAGAAATCTCTGCTTTCCCCATGACACGCAGCCGAAGCAATTCCCTTATCTCTGTGGATATTTCACAGCCCCTTTTCCCCAGGACAAATCAGGAAATAGCAAGTCAAACTTTTCTGGTCGCTACATTGAGTCGTTATCCCTGGCTGCTGCATATCCCCGTACAGCAACGGATAAAATGCGAACAGCAGAAACTCTGCTCCTTATAAAACTCTGTGCCGCAACCGCAGGGCTGCGGACGGAGGTGCCGTTCCCAGTACTGTGAATGCACCAGAGATTGTGGTGCCGGACCCTTCTTAGCCTTACAGATAACATTCATGAATTGATCCCTCATTAGTATGCAGCAGGCATGGGAAAATGATAAACTCCTATTAACACTGTCATGGCAACTGAAAAAATGGCTGCTTTGGAAGAACAAGGTCCACAACAGAAGAAAAGCAAAGGCCTCCTTCCTTTCTTCTGTTTGACATCTGTTGTTTAACATACAAAATTGTATTATAGTGACACACACTAGCGCAGGCGTAGTTAAAGGTTTGTCAGTGATTGTTATCATTATCAGCTCCTATTTTCAGGGCTTATGTGGCTCATCTCTGAAATTTCGCTCCGGGCTGCAACCTGTCATACAGGATTTCAGCCCAGAAGCAAAATTTATTGTACAGATTTTGTCTGGATTCTGGCTGAGCAGAGAACAAAAAGAAAAGTGGCCATTAATTAATTCTCCTTTGTGACAAAACCTTAGAAAATATACTGTACTTTTTTTTTTTTTTAAACTAAGTTAACTGAAGAAATTTAGAACCCCAAGTTCTATTTAAAAAATCTCATAAATTTTCAGGGTGACAGGTACCTAAGTCAACTAGACACATTATATTTGTTTACTGTTAAAACATTATCAATGTGTAATTTATGTATTTTATATGAGTTACAGTTTTGTCATAATCTGCTGAGTTTACTTCCAGAATAAACTGTTTGTGCCATTTCCTACTGAGCTTGTGGTTCATAAAGTGGATTTTTACCACATATAGATAATACTTTGGATTGTACCTGACTTTGTAGTTCTGGTGACCTTGGGGCTCAATTTTCTTGTTTTTAAATGGAGGACAATTACCTACAGTTATAAAATATTTCATCTGTCACCCAGTGAAGAAAAATAAGTGCTAAGTACTGTCACGGAGTTCCAATTGATTGGTCAGAGATTCAAAAGGCTAATAATTAGTCTCCTTTCCTCGTTAACTGAATCAAAACGAGGGAAATCCATAGTCTGTGATGCTGTTCTCGTGAGGGGCTGTGGGAGGGGAGGGTCCCGGCTGGCTCCTGACCACCTAGCCCCGGCTCTGGACCCCTCCAGGGGCAAATTTAATTCCTCCAAGCTGGCATAAAAACCCAATTCCAGTAAAACCATGGGGGGCAATGCGGAACCTCATCAGCAAGTCTGTGTCGCAAAAGCCCAGACCTTGGCACCCTCAATTACAGTTTGACAGCAAAAAAAATAAATATTAAAACTCTTATTAATGCCAGGCTAGTTTCACTTGGGCCAATTCCCAAGCTGGTTTGTAGCCTGGACACCCCACAGCCCCCTCCTCCCAAAACAGGGGAGCGTGATGTGCTGCGGGTTATCCCAGCGCCCGCTGGAGTGGTCCCATGGGGGTCTCCCTGCTGGTTCTCGTGGCAGCCGGTGTCCGGGCAGCCTAGCTGTCACCTGAAACTGGTCTCTAATCAGGGCCCAGTAACTGAAAAATACATAATTAAAGAAATGCCTGCCATAATCTTTGATATTTGTGTTGGGGATTATTGTTACCCAGGCTGTCTAAAACACCCCAATGTGCAGCCGTGTGCTCAGTTACTGTCCCACACTTCTCGCCCAGCGGTGGCCATGACATCCGCTCCTGGCCTCCGCTCACAGGGTCCGGCACCAGCACAGCTGTCTCTTGCTTTAGCCTGTTAACTGGTACATTTACAGGATTAACTCTTCTTCCAGTGCTTTACGCTTATGTATTATGGGCTGAGATGCTGCTAAAGACGTGACAGAAGGGGGAAAAAAACAACCACCACCAACAAATCTATCAGTATCGGGGATCTGGTTTAGATTTTATCCATGTCTCATCTTCTTCATTTCCATGGATCTGGGGCAGAAAGTTCCTGTTGACACAAAGGCCCTTCTTCCCATGGCCTCCTGTCCTTCTTTCAGAAGATCCATTTTCTTTTAAATACAGCCTTCTCTCCTCCCGCTAATCACACACATTCATCTTACCTAGGTTGCCTCTCATCACTCTCAGCTGCAGCAAGACCCCAGGATTTTCTGGCATTAGGGCACCTCCTTTTTACCCAAGGAACTGCTACGGGACACTGCATCAGACGAGACTATGATATCTTTAACAGGTTTTTACACGAGCTGCAAATGATTTACTTCCCCTACCTTACACAACTGCATCTCTGTTATCTTTTGAAAAGAACTCTGGAAAACCAATAAATTTTGCTAATTATGAAATTTGTGTGAAATAAATCACTTTGTATCTGTGAAATTTGGTGATTAGCATGCCAAAGAGCGACATACGCCGCAATACCATCTGCATCTTTCAGAGGTCTATAAGAAATGCATTTTTTTTTTCTGTGCACCTGCATCTATTAATTGCTTTCCCACAAGAACTCCCTCTCCTTAAGACTGAAGCTGTGCTGTGTGCAGATAAATGCGCACAGAGGTGATCTAATTTAATTTCCCCTCATTAATAGCCTTCCTCCATGGCAACATATCAACTGTGACAATAAGGACACCTGAGTATACACATATTCTGTGCAGTCTCCTCACAGGCAAAAGCACGTCAAGCTTATTAAATGAAACAAAAAGAGAATTTTTAAATGTGTTTCAAGCAGTTTGTTGAGAGTTACTTGATCAGGGTAATATTTCAAGCAGAAGGCACGGGCTTGTAGGCAAAACCTAGAAGACGGGCCTAGGGTTTTAGCTTTTTATAGCGGTTGCTAGATCTTCATTGCCCCTGCAAAGATGTTAAACAAAGGGGGGAGAAGGGCTGCCTCCTCCCAACACAGCTGAGGGAGGAGGCGGCAGCAACTCACCAGCCGAATAAGGGCCAGGGCCAGAGGTGTGAACCTAGCACTGCCATCCTCCCATTACTCTCACCCAGTTGTTAACTACAATGCCGCGCTATTTAAATGCTAATATTATTTAGCATGAAACAATCATTCAGGTTGGAGTCCCGGATTTTCTGAGGGAGGGGGGAAAGAAAAAAGAAACTTTTGAAAACATTGCCTTGCTGTTCCCCAGGAGAGCTCCTCACTCGTATGTATTTTGGGAAGGACATGCTGGCACTGCCTCACAGTTGAGGGTTTTTCAGTTCTCTACAGTTTCAGCTAGACCTTTGTTAAATATAGATAACTTTTGCTTTTACCTATTTTTCTGTCCTTCATCCGAGTGCAATTTTGCAGGTTTTCTTTGTGTCAGATCCCACAACACTCCTACACTCTCTTCGTTATTTTTCAGGGGAAATCTGGAAATGGAAAACCCATCACAAATGGAAAAAGTGCAAACTCCAAGTTGAATTCCATTGTGTTACCGAGTTTGTGACGAGGAGAGGAAGAAGGAAGGTCACAAAGCGTACTTTTGTGTCTGACCATTTCTTAGATAGCAGTTTCTTTACAGCCTGTGTGTTGAATATCGCACCACAAAACCTGCCATTGTTCAGAGCCCAGTGGCTGGTCCAGGCAGACGACAATCAACGCTAAAAGAAATCATCACTGACATTACAAAATCAACACTAAAAGAAATCTTCGCTGCATAGAAATGCTGTGCTCAGTTTGCACCACTGGAGCTAAGATAACGCACAAAAAAGACACTAAAGTCTGCTACTGTTCAGAGAAAAGAACAAAACTCGAAGCCTTTGAGGTGACCAGACAGGAAAACCTAGTCAGATGAAGAGCTGAACAAAACTCACAACTTCCTCCTCGCAACACTGACATCCTGGATTTAGAAATTCCTTTCTCAAAGCAATTTAATTCCCTTCAGCCTCCAAAAAAAGAAATCCTGAAAGCGTAAATATGCTCCCTTAGTCCCCAGTAGCTGCCGAATGAAAGAGATGCTGCTTTGCTGGCCACCTTCCAGGTGAAAATGATGCTCCTGGTTTCTAGAAAGGGGGAAAGAGATTTGGAGACAACTGCTCAGATCGGGCAATCTTCTGTCATCCCAGCTCCCAGCTGGGTGGGAAGGAGCTAGGAGAACTGGTTGCCCTGGTCCTGGTACATCCTGCCTTGTAGGTCTGCCCTGGAGCTACAGGCATTCGATGCCAAGACTCACAGAGCGTTTGTCCAAAAATAATACAGACCTCAGCAGGGAAAGGGAAATAGAAAGGAACCGGAGATTTCTCTCCCTGTCCCCCTTTTGGCTTTCTGTAGTTTGAACCAGAACAATATTTTGCGCTCCCCTTCTCCCTCCCCATTCCCTGGTCTGGTAAATGTCTACATGGTTTGGGAGGGAAACTGCCAACCTTCCCTGCAGGTCTGAAAATTCAGAGCACCATCCCAAAGCCCTCTGAAGACAATCCGTCTTTGTTGTCAAGCTTTCACAGTTTCAGTGAGCTCTGGTTTAGCCCATGGACAAGCCGCTTTCACATTTATGTGTGCTCTGAAACTTGATGAGAGAAAGCTGCTTGGTCTGGATCTAAAGCACGTTATTAAACTTAAATAAAACAACCAAACCAATCATTGCAACTTTCTGTTTCCAAATGAGATCTTTGGTCCCAATTCTGCAGACTCAGGAGGTTGAAAGATTTGGGAAAAACACACTTATCTACAGTGAATACAAGCCCTGAGCTTGCGAAGACTCGTGTATCGCTAGTTCCCATGCATTTTTGTTTTTGAATTACGCAGTATTTCCTTTAAAGAGTTTGTGAAGGAGACAGTACCCCAGTGACTTTTTTGGAGCCAACAGAAGCAACACAAGTTGTGCAGCAAAATGAATTTTCATTGATGTGATAATCTTATGAAATACACTAATATGTAAAGCAAATCTAAATTTATTCCTTCAGAAGATAATCTGTTGCATTTAGCCCTGGTGGCAGTGCGATCAGAGCTGCGCACAGCTTATACTTTTCCTACAGAGAAATAAACTAAATGCAGTTTGAAATTAAATTACAATTTTGGGAACTTATCCAGTACTAGACATTACTTTATAGCGTGGCACAAATTAACGGAAGGATTTGCTTTACAGGGTTTCCACTCTGAGAAGTGACCATGCAAAAGGCATCGCTGTGCCATGCAGCTCTGCCTCCGGGGCCCTATTCACTCATACAAGTGTTCTCATTTCAGCATGTTTCCATGGGTGTCTGCATAATTATTCTTGATAAATGGTGGTCCAGGACAAGATCTATCTTTTGGAACGTGTTTAAAATCCCACCTGATTACTCCAGTGGCTAAGGTACAATTTTACTCCTTTTAGCTTTGCAGGACAACTTTCCTCAGCACTAGAATAGTTTATGGAGTTACAGCAACCGGGCCAGCACCTCTGTTTTGAAGGCTAGACAGAGAAGAAAGCAGATCCCTAGATCCCTAAAAACAGAAGGAGGGAAGAAAATTTATTTTGCCTTTCTCTGTAGCTGGTAGGACTTTATGGTTTATGTCAAGGGCATAAATTGCTCTTTGCCAGAGGCAAACACCAGGGTTTATTCATAGTTACCCCCAGTTTGGGAACTGAACAAATGCTCTGCAGTAAGCACGTCCTTGGCACAATTTTTGTGACAGTGTTATCACACTGGTATGTTCAAGCCATCAAATTTCAGTCATGAAAAATGCCACCTTGTCATGCCAGTTTTACAGGTAGTACCTAAAAAAAAAAATCTCAGACTTGCATTCCCAGTGTCGTTGTTATTATTCCAGTGTGCATCAGCAGACCTGTTTCACAGCCTGTAACCATCTTTGAATTACATATTACTCCAGAGGTGCTTGGGGTCAGATGGTAACTGCATTTTGTGTTACAGAAGTTTCAAAACGAAAAAAAAAAAAAAAGGCTGGTAACTGATGGTGATGAAAGATGCTAAACTGGCAGCTTAAAGATGGAACGTGCACTATGTACCTAGAAATAACAAGGGTCCCTAAGGTCAGCCCGACTTGTTCTATCCCAGGGAGGTCCAGAAACTCCTTAATAATATTGCCAATAACAACAATAATAAAAATACAGTACCCAGTAGTTAGAACGAGACTATCAGCATCTTAGAATAGGCCGTTAAACAGTAAGCAAATGAGAACGGCTGTCAGGGATTGCTGCATGCCCAGAACAAACTCACATCAGAGACCTAATAACACCAGGAAGTTCCATTCTGGAGTTATTCCTCTATAAATGTCATCTTTTAGGAAGGAGGTTACAGCGATTTGTTCGTTTTACAAAACGCAAACAGTACTTAGGGAGGCACCTGGTCCCTTGAGGAAGGTGGCTTTTCTTAGTGATTAAGTCGGACACCTCTGCTCAGTGTGCTGGTTTCTGCAGAGCCTGCAAAAAAATATCTCCCAGCAGTTTTACACCATGCGAGGAGCTCAGGGGCCACCTCCAGGCAGTGTCTCCACCGTTGGCCAGGACACTGCAGGAGGGGCTTGGTGAGTCTGAGCAACCTGGAGGACTTGGGTTTAAGTAGCTGAGGAGGAGAAGAAAACAAAATATTTTGAAGAAACCTAAATATTTCCTAGCCCTCAGCATAACCCTGTCAGCAGGGAGGCTGCAGAATGCCACCCGGAGAAAGTCCTCTTTCTCATATCCCCTCAAGCCTCTTTAGCCAGGCCACTGGAGGTGGCATTGAAAAAAAAGGAAAATTCTTAATCTAGAAGATCTCCTCCCTCTTTAATTTTCCCAGTTTCATGGAAGTGGGTGCAACACCTGAAAAATACATTTCAAGCCATCCATCACACCATGATTTAATGTTCTGGACTTAAACCATAAGACAAGAAAGGAAACAAAACCAAAATAACACTACACATCCTGCTTTACAGTCACTTGAGTCCCTTAAAAATGGCCAGAAACATGCAAGAACTTCATATAGTTCCTCATTATCCTGTGGAGTTTATCATATAAGTTTCCTCTGTATATCTCTGGTCACCTACTAGCTGAATATCTTTTAAAAATCAAAGCCCACCACTGTGGGAACACGCTGTGAGGTCTTCCTTACAGCACGGACAAAACACCAGGTCCAGCCTCACAGAGATCAGCGCTCTTGCGACAGTTCAGGGGAAATGTCTCTGTACGTGAGTCATTTTAAAATACACGAGGAATTTAAAGAGCCTTAGGTTAGCCGAATAATCTGAGAGGATACCACGACTTCATTAAACCCATGATGCATGTAGTAATTCACATCACATCATAAAAACTGAAGGGGACCAAAACCATCCTGTTAATTAACTGATTTCGCCACTAAAGTTTTTCCCTGCCCTTGTATTAATAGAGACCTTGAAGTCTGTAATGGCTGTGATAAGATATTTGGTTACATTGATGTAATGTACTTTTTCTTATCAATATGCAAACAGGACCCTAATCTATTTATCTCCTTCACATTTTATTTGGGGGATGGGGGCAAGGAGGGTTGTCTCTGAAGGTTGCTTTCAAACATTGGTATCTAATGAAACCAAGCTGACTTTTCAAGTAGTAAGAATTGTTATGTGCAAAGAGGATTGTTTTATTTTTCAGCAGTATTTTCCAGGTTTAATCACACAATTTTTGAAACAGGCTGCAGTTATACGCAGGATTCACCTTCTGCAGAGTGCCTGTGCGTAGGTCAGCCATTTCAAGCACCCTTGTCAAAATAAGGCATAGAAATGCACAGATGTCCCTTGGGAGACCTAATGTATGAGGCTAAGTACATAATAGTCTTTAATTTTTCAAGGGGAGAAGTCACTTTGGAAGATGCCGGGAGGGTTAATGCCAGGGAGCCAATGACATCCGGACAACTGCAATCAATTCATTTCAAGAAAAGTACAGTGGTTTGGATTGCAGGAAACATTGATCTGGGCAATAACAGCTCCTCCGTGCCACCCCCCCCCCCCCTTTCTGTGTGTTTCTCAGCTCTGTCCTGTGTCTGACTGTAAATCCTCAGCATGGGGACAGCGTTACCAACATACACTCTTGAAAAGGTTGGAAAGGAAGCCAAATAAAGCAGAAAAAGATAAACCAATTTTTTTTCCCCCATCCATTTTCTCTCCATTTGTTTGCTATTCTCTATCGCCGCTTAAAAGTCCGGCATTTTTTTGGTCTAACAGATCATTGCCAAATCCCACACCTCATGCAAGTGAAAGCACAACAGAAAATCTTGCACCTGCGGAAGGAAGGCTGACCTTCTGTACTCATATTTTCACAATTTATTTAAAGGCAGGTCCTACTCTATTTTTATTTGAATGATCAAATCTTCCTCTCGCTCTGAGGGAAAAAAAAATATCAAAAGTTAAAGGTACTGAGATATCTTTTAAATCATCTTAAGCCAGAGTATCTCAGCAGGGAAGCCCTGTAGGCTGTTACCGTTACAAGGACCATCTGTAATATCACTGAACCTCAACTGCTCCCAGTCACTTACAGTTATCCCTTTTCTCTTTAGTCTCTTCTTCTCAAAATAATAGCAAATTGATGGTGCGTATTTTCTGTCTGCTTATCAGGGGATCATTTGAAGTTGAGCCATCTAATCCTGAAGATTTTTTAGCTAAACAACACTCATGCACTTTATTGACTTGGACTGTGGCACGTAACCACCAGTCTGAGCTGGGACTGGTGGACAGCCACCATGCCCTTGGGGAATGCAGCATTTACTATCTGGGGCTGCAGTCCACCTGGGTGGTTACCAAACCGTATGGATTCTGCATTTTCACTGCAGAATTTTCGCTGCCGCTCTGCCTTGCACCCTGGGAGATCCACTGTGCGATGCCCAGCATGCCATGCTTCTGTTTCATCATTTAAACAGTTCAAATATTTATTGTTAAAATATCTGTAAGGAACAACACAGTATTTAGCCCTGGTAGATTATCTGGGCAATGAACTGCCATCACTCAGAAGTCTGCACCTTTTTCCTAGCTCTACTGGTCAGCTTCCAGCCACTAGATTTTCTACTTTCATTTAAGAGCTCTCTCTTTCCTTCTGTGTAACAGGTGAATAAACTCCTCTCCCCTCCCATGACGCCCTCCACTGCATGCAACCAAGAATCAAATCACCACTTTTGGCCACGCCATCTCAGAGAAGGCAGAAACTCAGCTTATTTTCCTCTTTTCCTTTCCAAACCTTGGAGGCAGAGGGTACAGGTGCCTGTCCTGCAGCCTGGCTGATATATTAATAACAGCAAGTATTAATTATGCTACGGTAAGACATGTTTGCCTGTGCTCATCTTATGATTCACAATGCTCTGAAGCAGTCATCTGTTCTTTTTATTTTGCAGCGCTCAGTCAAGCCATGCGTTATCTGTAATCTTTAATCACTAATGTATTTATATAAGAGCGGGCATGTGCATGGGAGGCACAGGGAGCTCGGGCAGAGAGGGGGTGGCAGGAAAGGAGGACATGTTGCATCCATGGCTGTTCAGCTGTTTCACAACAGGGGCGATGCTACCGAGAGAGACCATGATGGTGCACAACGTTCTCTGTTGACTATGAGAACAAGTCTGTTCTCATTACAAGAAACCACAAATAATAATTCCAATATAATGATTCAGGGATCCCACATTATTTTCTTTAAATCTGTTTCACTATACTGAAACTCAGTAGAAGATCAATATTCTAAAAGAGTGTGGTAGGTCTTCGCCATGTCAGACAACCTCAGCAGACTTTTACCTGCTCCCTCTTCCTTCATTTGGATTTGGTATTATTTTACCCCATTTTTCACTCATACTTTGCAGGCAAGGACAATAACAGAGCTTGTAAACAGGGAGAAAAACAAAGCCTGTGGAGAGCATGTCTTGCAGTTGCTCTTAGTGGAATTAAATATGGATATCAGGGAAAGAGAATATTTCTAGTAAACCCACTGGCTCCAGTTCTAGCAACTGGCTACAAAAAATTAATTTAAGAAAGTGTAATTAAATCCACGGACATTCTGCAAACAGGACAAAGGTTGAAGAGTTGAGAATTTTTCCACAGAAAAGTTGGCTGTATACAGATGAAATCACACCTGCTTTGTGGCCACTCCCGCACACACAGATGGATCATTCCTACGTTTTGAGGATTTCATTCTGAATAGACCTTTAGAAACACGAGAACACACTCATTGAAATTCATAAGGTGTATAAATCCCCTTCATCTGAGGAACAGGCAGTGTTTGGTTCGCTTCCAGCAAAGGACAGAGAAAACATTTTAGCAAGTTTCTACTGACACCTGCAAACACGTGCGTCCTACACACACCTCCGATCCCGACAAAATGAATGTTTTCTCACCCTGCCATATTTTCCCAGGGAGATAAATGTGGTTTCATAATGACCAGTTATCTGCAGCACTGCTGAGTTAGTGAACTGTGGAGGACACAAAGGTTTCCAAAATATTGTACGCAGAAGGAAGATGTAATGGGTGGCTGCAGAGGAGGACACCCTGCAGAGCCCCTTGCTGCCTCCAGCCCCCAGCACGCTCCCCGATGGCTTTGGCCATGGCCTTGGCCTCCCAAAAACGTCCAGGGAAGCCTTGTAGCCACTACAGCCCCCACAATTAAAAATTTATTTTATGTGCATTTATAGATGGTTTGTCAGGCTGCAAAGGTTATAGAGAGACCGCTTTTGTGGGACTCTGCTCTAGAGCTCCTGTTGTCTCCTGTGGATCCCAGGGATGCTGCGGCGCGGAGCAGGGTGTTTTCTTTTTCAATGCTAATCTCTCCTTTGTGATTTCTTAGTTAAATCTTTGGCTGCTCTGCTACTCAAAAGCCAGTATTTGCATTTCTCAATCATAAGAGACTATTAAGTATGTAATTTCTACATTAGTTGCCATTCACCGTGTTCAGATGGGACACTGTTTTACAGCGCGCAGTCCCTAGGTCACTGGAACCCCAAATCTCTTTGCTTAGACAGACCGTTGGTCTTGCACAAATACAGATGTGAACGTTACTGCCTTGCCACCAAGAAATTATTTTTGAGCATAATGCTTAAGAGTGTTTACAGTTCAAATACTAACAAAACATTTAGAGGTACACATTTCAATACAGTATATGGGAAACACCTGGCCTCAGAAACATTTGGGTAAAAATTGCTGTCAACCTTCTGTTTGTCAAAAGGGTATATTTATCCTCTGACTTTTTGTCATGACCTCTGCATTCTGAAATGAATTAAAGGTTTATGTGCAGGAATGCAGAGAGCAGGAAATCAGGAAATAGCATGGGAAATGGCTTTCCTGTCCCGTTTCACTGCTTTACGTACTGTAACGTCATCGAGTGCAGAGATTCTGTCAGTTTATGTTGGCATCCTTAATTTGGGGTGTGCATGTCATATTGCTTTGTTCTCTGCTTCTGGAGTACCAAGAGGATCTATTTATTAAAGGATAGAGTGTTTTAATTTCAGTACAAGACAGCAAGAGACATGTTCAGATTTCAATGGTGATTCGCTTATGCGGTTACTGGAAAACTAGACATGTTTCAGCTAGTTAGACACAATTAACACTCACTTTGAACCATCTGCCCTTGCATATATTTTTAAAAGTAAAAGCAGAAAGATCAAGCCTACCCAGGAAGCAGATGATTCACCTAGCATTTTCATTTACATAAACTAATTTCTCTAAAGGAATATTCAGTGTGGAAGTAGAGTTCATAAGCTCAGAGTGCAAGAAAAGAATTTGTATTTTGTAAACAATTTGCCATAAGACTTCAGTGCTTTTAAGCACTAGAACAAAGAACCAGATGGGCAAAGTGCATGACTTATTTGGTGCTTAACAGCCTTATTGAAATGCATTGAAATACTGAGTTGGGTGGAATTGCTCAGTCTGGCTCTCAATGGTAGCAACAGTAAATTGCCTGAATTATTTTCAAGTTGCAGCATTGAACTAGAGGAGATACAATTAAAAAAAAAATTAAACAGGTTTTACGGTGGCTGGATACTTCCCACAAAAACTTATCATTAATATTTTCTGAAAGTAAATGCTGGTTAGTAGAATACGGAATCTACAAATATCTTAAACATCAAAACTCTTTCACTCAAGTACTTAAATATGAGCATCAGGATTCAACTTCAAATTAGCTACACTTTGGCTTGATGGCCTTTTGAATTAAGTAACGTCTGTAGACCTCAATGGCAATGAGGAAAGCTCTGAAAGCAGCAGAACTCACTCAGTACTTTATAACATCAACTTCCTAAAGACAGCCCCGAGACCCTTAATTCTTATTGCCCTTCCTGCTGAATTTGACAAGAATCGCCATATGTGGGACAGTAAGAGAAGGCCTTATACTCAGTTTTCTTAGCAATACCCCACCTGAGAAAAAAAAGGGCCAAATACTTCACTTAAAGATGATCACAATATGTCTATTAATATTGTGTTCAGCTGAGCTTTTCCTCTGTTAACACAAAATCTATTAAACAAAATCTCAATCTACCTACATCGTTCAGCTCCCTCCTCCCCAAAATGGTTTTTGTTATTCACTCTATATATCCCATATCTGGATGGAAAAACAATTGATGCCAATTTTTAATATTTTGGTTTCTGTGCCTTTGTTTTAAACAAATCAACCAACGTGGCTAAAACATGCAGGTTTTCATTCGGCTGTTTAAATAGAGTATTTGGAAGTGGATGGGTGTTTACAGGAAGCTCCAAAACAGGAATGTATATTTTTATGCAGTAATTAGTGATTGTTTAATATACCAACTGGGAAGGCAAAGAACAGCATAAACACATAATTGTTACCAGGCAGGGAGAAGTAGAGCATTAGGAGATAGCATAAATAGTCAAACGTGACCTCAAAAGGTCAAAAGAGAACTAAACAATTTTGTCACAGCACTTGCTTATTTAAGTCAATGCAAGTCCAATTTCCTCTCTGCTGTTTTGCCTGGTATTTTATACTGTCCAGTATTATTCTTATTTGACAGACACACACAGAGAATCAGTTGTCCCGAGTACATTTACAAGTTGTATGCGGCTCTTAAGCAAGAACAATCTAGAGCATTTTGCAAGTCAAAGACAACTATTTTAAACATAACGCCACATAAAATGCTGACCTAAAAATGTCCACGTTATATTAATTTCTAACAATGATTTACTGAGGTCAATCACAATAAAAATGCAAGTCAGCTACGGAGGCATTTTGTAACCTAGTTGATTTTTTTTTTTTTTAACCCCGTTCATGCCACCACGTACAAGATTATCCTGGCACTGACTAGCAACAAAATTTAAAATTTAATCTCTGAAACAAACAATTTTCACTAAATTCATTCGTGTTTTGACCCCCACTACCCTCTGAAAAAGTATCCCCTTTCTATTTCAATGCAAGGCTAGAATTTCACTGTGGGGGAGTAGCCCCTATGTATGAACCACATGGAAGAGAGGATTATTTGGTTACACTTTAAATCATGTTCATTTTTAGAGCCTGTTCTTCATAACAAATAGGGCATTTTATCCTCATATTCTTTCTCTGTCTTTTTTTTTTCTTTTTTCCTTTTCTTTTTTTTTTTTAAAGTTTCCTTGGAGTGATTATAAAAATCACTTAAATCCTGAAGGGGAACTATGCCTCAGTGACAAAACAAATTTGCCACAAATCATTTTACAAAAGAACAGCAGGACTTTAGACCAAACTCGGGAACTGTTCCTATTCATCATTCATTTGTTTTGGAAACTCCACCCTCCTCCTGCCATGTTCAATATCTAATTGGCATTCTGACACTTCAGATAACTAAACATCTGCTGCATGGATGCTTCTTAGAAGTCTTTTGTTCTGTAAGTTGGAGTTCAAGGGATACAACTCACCGATACACTAGATTCATGCCATTGTTAGGGCAACTACTCCTCCTGAATGGAGAGAAAACAGTCAAATAAAAGCATTTTGCACAAATACTTCCCCCTACCCTTCTGATAAGCTTCCTAAGGGGTTAGTGTATTAAAATTCAGATGTCAGAGTACTGCTGCTTCTTAGCTATTTCCGCAGTTTAGGAAGTCAGGGTCTTTGCAACCCTCCTGTTAACAGCTGTTGACAAAAGGTTAATTTCTGTTGCAGTGACAAGCGGGTTTCATCACCGAATAAAACTGAATGCAGATTTCCTTTGCTTTTTTTTTTTTTTTTTTTTTTAATATAGCAGTTCAATGAATGTAAGTGGACAAGGTGGGTTAACTACCATTCAGACCTGTGAGACCTTAGGAATTAGTATTTTGAAAGCAGTTTGGAACACTTGAACAAAAAGATGTTGTAGACCTGTGAAACAATATTATTACTGGATCAAAAAATAAATCATATATAAAATTTTGTGAGCAAGATTTGCATGTTTCTGCTGCTAGGAGTCCTTTAGCCTAAAGGCTTTATTATATGATGCAGTCAGCCAATATTGTGAATACATTATCTGTATTGCAGAAGTTTCCAGAGTTTTCAGATCAGCCTCTGTGTGCTGGGCCCTGGTCAGCCTACGTAAATGAGAAAAAGCCACCAAGCTCACGGAAGGACAAGACAGGCAAAGGCCGGGAGAAGAGGAAGGCACAAGTCAGTACCTAAGCTAGGATGTGTTTTGGTAAACAGCCAAGGATTAAACCCACATCAACAGGGTCCTCCTTCTGCTTCACCGTTAGACTTTTCACGATGTGGTTCGTACTTAATTGTACCTGGATCTGTCTCTCATCCAGCAGATATCTCCCTGTTCATAACCACACAAAGGACATTCCCTTCCCAAGCGTGGCCTTTGTTTCTAGAAACAGGTTTTTAAACACCTAAAGAAACTGTGTGAAAAAAACAAAAAACCAAAAGAACAACCCAAGACCCAGAAGGGGGCAAGCACCAGACGGAGGGCAGTGGATGGGACCTCTCCCGGCTCCAACCAGGCTGAGCAGCTGCCCAGGTGCTATAGCAAGCCCCCACCTGGCCAAGTTCCCAAGCCTTGCTTGGTGCATTTTTTTTTCCCCTCTGGAAATGGAACACTCTCTGAAATCAAGTTGCTGTAAACTCTGTGAGGCAGGTTACAGAGGAGGGCACTGATGAATGCCCCTAAAAACCCATTGTGCCCACGCTGCTGCATGAAAAAGACTGCTGAATACACTGCATAGGAAACAACTCACGTCATTGTCCTTCTGCACACACAATCACTCAAATGATGCATGTAAATAAGAGATTTTATAGGCACATTCACTTTGCAAATCCTTCCCATCTATTCCAAAAGAGCCACATTGTAAACATTAACAGGCTGATCGTAAGCCTGAATTTAGCAGAAAGGCTTCCAGTAACACATGAGTGGGACTGAATTAGACAGACTGACTTCTGTATTCCAGATCCCTCACTGGTTACCAACCTCAGACTTTGGCCCTTGCAAGCATTCAAAATGTACGAAATCTCCTCTGTAACATCTAAATACACCAGCCAACTAGCAGAGGAAGGAGACAAAATTGTGTTAAGGATCCGTCCAGGCAGAGAAAAGGATAGAAGGAAAAAAAAGTAGCTACTTATTGAAATTAATGTCTCTGCAGGAGCTGACACAGACAGGACAGTTAGTTCACAAAGGAGTCACATTTGATATTCCCCCATGCTATTTTTGATGAAGGACTGTGTAGTTACATATAATGGGCTCGATGAGATAGGTGAAAGAGGAATAGCTATTTGTACCTCTTGATAACTATGGCCAAAAGCGATCTTGTCCCTTGTTAAATGTTGATTTATATTCAGTGTGGATGAGTCCAGACTGGCAGGATGGTGTTAGAATATGGCTTTTGGAAATCTGGATTTAATTCCTTACTTTCCTAAGCAAAATCTTTCTTGATCTTGGCCAAGGGACTTAGCAATCAAACCTTCAATACATATAGTCTAGTGCTGCTGAACGCAAAACATATCAGCAACAAAGCATGATTTGGCAAATACATTGCATTTCTCTTTATTTTCTCAGGGGACATCCTAGTACATGACTAGGATAATCAAATTCTGCAAGTAATTTTACTGAAGCCAGCTAGCTGGAAGAACTCTAGCCCCAGGTCTGCTTGGCCAGCCAGGCAGTGAATGCCACCTCCAGGGCCAGGATTAGTGGCAGCTCATTGCTAAAAAAGTGGGAAATGAACTACATTAGAAATTACATTTGGGAATATGGTGCAGTCTGGATGTGGCCCAGAGTCCATCATTTGAGTAACCTCATAAAGCGTGTTGTAGGAGATGAGCTTCTTTCTGCTGCCTGGAAAACACACTGTAAAATGACAAGTCCTTTCAATGACGTTTCTATGCCTGCTTTTTGAGATTTCCAACTCTGTGGCACCTTGAGATACGTGTTTCTTCACCTGAGTCAAAACACTCAAAGTGGGAACGTTTTTGTTTTTCAAGTTCAGCACACAGATCTGGATCCAAGAGGAGGCACTGTTTCACTGAGAAACCTTCCATGACATTTCTGCTTCTCCACAAAAACTTCCGCCTGCAAGTTTTCCGGCTCATAAAGTTTTTTTTATAAAGCAAATGAGAGTCTCCCAAGTGAAGAAGGGGAGAGAGCTGGAGCTCTTTGTCATGAGCATGCCATGTCTCCAGTTCTCTGCTCCCAGGCTGGTAAGGCCAGGTCTGTGCTGGGGAAACCAAGGTGAAGTACCTCCAAATCAGTGCAATAGCTCCCACACAATATGTTTTTCCACTGCTTGGCCCAAAGGCTCCCTTGAAGCATTTTTCTTTTCCTTCATGCCCCCTCTCATGCCTGCACTCATGGCCTCTCACCAGATCGCTTTCTGGACATGGGCCTTCTGTCAGTCTGTCCAACCCACTTTCTCTTTTCTCCCCCCTGCCTTTTTTTTTTTTTTTTCTTGTAAAGAAGAGAGACGAACATCTATGTCAATGAATCCCTGACCTACATAGGCTGACCCTGAGGAGGCAGAGATAATACACAAGAGTAAATGAGGTAAAAAAATGGAGAAAAGCCCCCACACGGTGAACTTCCTAGCAAGGTTTAGCTGCACCACGACTTCCTGAGAACCACTCGGTGCACGGGTAAGTTTCAACCTCTCTGTGTCCTTTAAAGGCCTTTCAGATTCTTTACATAAATTTTTGGTGAGGTTTATTGCCAAAAAGGGTAACCCTAGAGAGAGGCCGATAAGGGAAGATTTCTTCATGCTCTCCTTCCTTCGCCCCTCCACGGTGTCGGCACGCTTGAGTGGACGTGACAAACTCGGTTCTGCTGAGGACAATGCAACGTGATGGCCCTGGTGGGTCCTGGTGCAGGACTCAGCCCTTCACTGGCACCACGGAGCTGCTGGGAGGATGTCCCCACTGTCCTGCGTGGGAAATCGAGCTACACCCCTTGGGATGACCCCAACAACTTAGAGATGTCAATGCCCAGCAAGGGAAAGATCGAGCCTCTGATTTAGCAAGAGTTAAAAAGAATAAATACGCACCCATACATAAATATAAAATGTCAGTCCATGCATTTAAGCTGTTCATACCTGGCAAGAAGGGTCATATGCAAAACCTGATGAAGCATTTCGTTTGAATCAAACAGCCTGCAGCTTTCTCACATACAAAAAAAAAAAAAAAAAAAAAATCCTTTCACAAAAGGGGTCTGAGAAGTCTTACCTGTGGCTGAGAAAGCAACAGTGTCAGAATCATATATATTCACCCCCAGCATGAAACCGGCTTCTTTACTGATGGTAACGTAACATCCAGGTGTTAGGCCTCAACCCCACTTCAACTATTGTTTATTGCCATTGCATGGATTAATCCCTGCTGTCAGTCCAGTCTGCAAGATGCTCTCAGAAAGAAAGGTCTGCATAGCATCACGAGTGTCAGATCCTGCTTTGATACACTTTATCTTCCCTTATCCCTTCAAACTCACCATGACTACTCTGCCTGACATGCTAAAAATGCTTTAGAATTGGTGCATATAGGCTAAACTCTCGTTTCAGGGGAAAAAAACCTGCCCACCCCCACTTTTTCTTCTTTTCCCCCCCCCCCTTTTTTGACAGAAATCATTGTTGATCTGATAAGAAGTTTGTGGAGTATCCAGTTACAAACTGAGAATCCCCAGAGTCGGTGATTCATTAGTAGTTATCCTAGTGTTACAGGAAGTAAACAGCTTTTAGATGTGCATTTTGCATCTAATTATGTCACAGTCCACTGGCCTTCTCAAAGGTGTGTTGTTTTTCAGAGTAATACATTAAAGATAACAGATTTTACAACAACAGCTGGGAAAAACAAAAATAGATAAGTCGTGGAAGCTTAGTAAAAGAAGTGGGAGATCTTTGCTACACAGAGGAGACAACTGGGTGTCATTTGGAAGGATGTGAAACTTTATCCAGCAAAAAGAGACTGTTAAAGCATATCTATTTTTGTGGCTTATATTCTCCTTCCAGAAATATCCTGAATCCATTTGTTTTTGTACTTCCCTGCTAAACAATTAATTTCAGTTAATGGTCAATGGCTTCGTTCTGTCTTCAGGTTCATTAAAGCAAACTATTCTGGATTTACATCGCAGCACGAGGGGACAGAGCTGAGCTCAGTTGGAATTCTCCGCTTAGAAGTTCCAGTTTACTACTAGGGGTCAGACACTGAATTGCTGCGTATCCAACACGAATGATTTTTTAACATAAGTTACCTGTCGTTTTAACTGAGTTGAGTTTGTCAAGACTCAAGAAGTGTCTTCTCTAACAGACTGGATGCCAACGCATTGCTCCCACCGCTACCCAGGGAGGCTCTGCCTGTTGCCCATCTCCTAACCCAGGCTGTCCCTTGCCCACTCCAACACCAGTGCGGCAGCAGATCTGGCACCACCCCACTTGTGACAAGAGCACTGGGACCAGCAGAGCATGGGGCTGATGCCTCAGACTGTCACCAGCGACGGGCAGGGAAGAGTTTGGGTGCATTGAATGTGGGTCACTAAATCCCAAGCTGAGAAGGAGCTGGAGGGGTAAGTCAAGGAGAGCAGATCCTCCTGGGACATGGGCCAGCGTGATGGGAGAGATGCTCCTGCAGGCACGGCCTGCTGAGCCCCGTCACCGTCTGCAGTTACCACGATCTTCACTTATTTTCAGAGATGCTAAAAAGAGGACAACAGCGCATTTTGGACACAAACAACAACATTCCTGTGAATGCTGTTCAGGATGTATTTAAGTAGGGGATGACTGATCCCATTAGTCTGCTAAATCCCAGACTCAGGGGTGTAGAGATCAGCATTCTTAAAAAACAGGCAGTTTTATTTAGCTTTGCTTTAAAAAATTAAATTGTCTAAGTTACATTTAGGTAAATGATAATTTGATAGTGAATAAAAGTCAGAGGTTTCCTTAAAGCATTAAAGCATTTCTTCCCTGCCGTGCCTCCCAAAATTCTGTCACCCATGTGCCAGGAAAAATTGTTTAGTGATTTTAAAGCACTTGTGCATCCCTTTTCAATTCAAGAGACTACTGTTCTGTTACTTTGCTCTGTTATGGTTTGCTGGTTTTGCCCAGCCCAGGGCAGTGCTGTCAGACTGCCTGTCTTCTCTTACGCTTTTTCACCAGTTCCAGCCATCTCTTAGAGAGCACCAGCATGAAATATCTCCCTCCTTCGCCCGTTTGTAATGACGGGTAACAAAAAGAAGCTCCACCATTTACTAGTCTATGTACTACTATTTCTGCTGACAGCCTGATGAGCTAAACATGTAATGCCGGGGTGCCCTCGGCTTCCCAGCAGCGTGTGTGCATTCACAGGAGCTTCTCCCTTGATGCTCTACCACCTCCACTGTCACCTGCCTCCATCTCACACCAATCTCCTTTTACTCGATAAACGCAAGGATAGATGTCTGGACAAATATGTGTATTCCCAACTCTTCCTGGACTCAGAATCAATGGCTGGGAATGGAATTACAGGGTGGAGTCAAAGGATGGGTTTGGTCAATAGTCAGTTGGGCTTTTGCCTTCTGTTCCCTCCTTCAGCACCTAAAATGCTATAATGTCACAAACTAAAGACAAGACAAAACCAAATGATCAGGGAATACAGCTGGTTTTCCATTGCTTTTTGCCTGTGTGGATTCTTCTGTTCCTACCAAGGAAGACCCAGGCAGCCGCTCCTGCCTCCATCAGCACACTAATGAGTTATCTCCTCCCTTCCGCTCTCTGCACAGAAATCTTGGGAAATTGATCTTCCTCTGGGGCCTCTACATGGCTCTCAAATTTAGTTGAAATGGGACAATTTCTTGCGGTGGGGAGGGGGATGAGGGAGATGGGCACACATAAACAGACAGAGGCGCAGGGAGTACAATCACGTAAACCTTGTTTCCTTAGGAAATGGGGCAAAGCTGATGAGGCCAGGGAACCATGTGGAGTGAAACGGGCACGTCCGCAGGGACGCCCGAGTGCCCTGCCGGGGACTGGGGTGGCATTTTGCTCAGGGACAGTGTCTCCCTGGGGGATGGTGTCCCCCTGCCTAGCACAGCTCTCCCCACCCCGGCAGCAGCACTCCGCACCTTTTGCGGTGTGTGCCCCAGTTCCTCCCATCCGCTGAAGGGAAGTTGAGACTTCCGTCCTCATCCCGGCAGGGCATTGCTAAGATCTTCCTACCGTATGTGAAATATTTAAGGTCTGCTGATGAGAAAGGCTATAGAGGGCCACGTCACTCCACCACTGCAGCTGGACCCTATGTCAAGAACGCCTGAATTTAAAGAATACATGTTTGGTTTTTTTTTTCCATTTGTTAAACCAGCGTTTCAGTAATACAAACTGAATTAATTTGTTTGAACTCACAGCTAGGGTAGTGGTTATGTTTCTAGGAAACTACCAAATGAAGGCATTTTGGAGTACATTTGCAAAGAAATGCAAAAGCCCTGCTGGCAATGACAAAACAAAGTTTGAGCTTAGAATGGAAAATGGATGGGTTGTAAATAACAGCGATGTTAAAACCTCAATTGATTCAGTTCCACAGTTAATCTATTATATTCTTCCAATGGAATTTATTTTGCTTGAAAAGGATTATATGAAATCATAACCTTCATTAACTTTGAGTGATTCATTCTTCTTTTTGTAACCAGATGTTTAGTTACAGCTGATAAAGCATGAAAACCTGCATTCCTCACAGCTTGCTCTGCATGGGTGTGTTGGGTAATGATGACAAATATTAAGGTACAACATTGCTGCTCTTTGCTGACATAGCAGTGACTGATCTGCTTATCAGATTCAGCTGGGAACTGGAATGCCAAAAGAAGGAGAAATATGAATGTATCTGATATGAGCCCAATGGATCCTGAGGGTATTTATAGCTCAGAACAGACTGAAAAAAAACAAAATGCAAACAACTTGGAAGAGAATCCATACTGCCATTCTGCAGGGCAAAGGCAGCATCGCACGGCTTTTGAGGAGATGTGATTATTACCTAGACTGTATATGAAGGTAAAAATGCAGCCACAGTTGCTCACAAGTGCTGCAAGAGCTCCCTTCCTTACACGGGTCTGTGAGCCCCAGACAACAGAGGAGTTTCTCTGTAGAGGACCTGGTCCATGAGGTTCATGCCTGGCAATGTTTCAGCACAGTTCAGCACAGATTCAGCACAGCTTACACAGATGAAACTCCTACGCAGGGTTTGTACAAGTCTGGGGGATGGGAACGCGTTTTGTTAGTATTTCACTACCAAATTTTCAAACAGATTTAGAACCCAAAAGCTTCTGGTGGTTATGGAGAAGTATGTCACGGTGCTGAGACAAACTTGGGGTAAGTAACCCATAAGAGTGCAACCGTCCAGTCATGGTACGTGCCAGAGCACTGGGATCAGCATTTCTTTGAATAGCAGTTCTACATCTTCTAACAAATGGAAAATGTAACTCAATCTTTAACAAATCAATGAAAATGTAGAAGGAAACTTCAAGGCTTTTCTTAACTGAACTTTTTATAAACAGATTAATCATTTCCAGAAATAGAAAATGTCAGTCAGATCATCTTGTTTGACACAAGGTCAGCTTTCTGCAAATAAGGCCAGTGGCATGTCAGATGTGAAGATAAAACAACAGCTTTGCATTATGCGAGCCCAAGGTGCAGTTACCTGTGAAGGGGTTTCATTTCATTTCATTCCTTTCAATGCTCTGCCCAACCCTCCGAGGACCCAAACTGAGAAATGCAGCTTTATTATTGCTCTTTAATGCCTGTTTTTAAATTAGTAATGCCAAAATTTTAGCCAAACAAGAAGCAGTCTCAATAGACTGAGCACACATCGGGATACGGGCTGACACTTCGTAAATGGATCTACCTGGAACAATTTAAGAAGTTACCACCCTTGTTTGTTTGCTCCCACCTCTCAACTAGTTATCACCAACCCAGTCAGTAACAAACAGCGTCAGGCAGGATCTTCTTGAACTGAACTAACCAGACCTGCAAGAATCTGTCAGTCAACACTCTTTGTCCTGACACACTGCAGCTCCGACATCCCGACATCCCGCTCCGGCCTGCTCTTGTTCAGGTGCTTTTGTTTACACCATAGTGGCACAATGGTTTGAGAATATAGTTGTGTTATACCAAAGTACTACTAACTCTAGTTATGTTAAGAACTGGTGCAAAAGTGAAGCGACTTAAAAAATTGTAGTTTTCATGAAGAAAAAAAAAATATTTTTTTTTTTATGGAAGCCTGCTGGAAATAAAGCCTCTAATATATATCATAGGGCTCAAAATTAAGTAAAAAATAGAAAATGTGTATTGAGCCTTTCTTTAAATCTCATAATTTAAAATGATGTCTGAATTTAGATGTTAAGGCTTCTTGATTCATAAGGTATGGATGAGCTATATGTGTTTCCTGCCTAGCACTTCTAGCAGGACCGTTCTGTGCCCACTTCCCAAATGCTCAGGTATACCTGACGCCCTTGCCTTTAGGCTATGAGCGCTACAGACAATGATACGGAAGAGAGAACAGAAGCAAGAATGTGTAATAATGCTTATTGGTTTTGCTAGTATCCTTCATTAGAAATTGAAATTGGTTTTTTTGAGATGAAAATCCATAACCTCTATATACGTAATAATGAAACTTCAAGCAGCTTGCACTGCTTCTGCCAATGAAGATTGATGCCTAACTGTTAATTTTGGCATCTGAACATGAAGGAATTTAAGGCTATATTTCCTGAAATATTGGCCATGAATAACACAGAACCACTAGTATTTGGCCCAAACAACCCTCCCAGCTGTTTCTTGCTCCAGTGGCACATCATAAGGGCAATTGTTTAGCCAGGAGCTGAAAGAGTCATCCTGTGCAAATGAAGTATGCAATTGCCCGTGCAATCCCCTGCCTCCCGGAGTACAGCTCTCCCACTCATATCTCTGTCGTGCCATTTACCGACACCCATTGCAAGACCAGAACAGCAGCTGGAGTGGTACCTGGGCAGTAGCTTGCTTTTCTGTTTCTTTTAGGCATTGTCCAGAGGCCTGAATGCCCTCCTATGTTAAATTACTGCAGTAAGTGCTTTATGAATGTTCACCCTCTCCTTCCCACCTCTCAAAAAAATCCCAGTCTCTCCCTCTCGAATACAAGCCATTCTACCACATACATTTTTCCTTTGAGAGTGGAGGGGGCACACACACACACGCACGACGTTGATTGCATCACTTACTGCACTGCTGGAGGATGCTCAGAAACTTCCCTACAAGGTGAACAATGTGAGAACTTGCAAAGAGCAGGTTCACATTGACATCAGGTAAAATCTGGACCATTAATAAGTTAATATATGATAATAGTGATAAAACACCGCAGAGGCCAAAAGGCGCACGCACAAGGAAGAGATAATGCCATGTCATGTCTTAATACAGTACTGATTCTCATGTGAAAACGGTCACTTGAGTCATGGTAAGCATGTCCGGCTGCAAATCACAGCTTCAGCACTTAATGACAGGTTGGCAGGTAGACGGATTAGCAGTAGTACATACAGTTTTACGTGCAGCCAGATAGCCGGACCTGTATCCCTGCAATTAACAGTTGTGCCCTTATTGAAATACCAGATGTATTTTGTAGAACTCAAGTACAGTATTGCCCTGCTCCACAAGCCTTTGAAGTCAGCAGAGAGCACAAGCTATTTTAGCATTCGCCAAAAGTGACAGTGTAATCAGCCGTGCCTGAAAAATAATGGGAATTGTCAACAGTTAATAAAACTACTTTAAGAGGTTGGATTGATCTCTTTTCAAAGGCAATCTCGCACCTGTGAAAACCTGTCCATAGCAGTATGTATCACTGAATTGTACAATTGTTATTGCAGTATAATCATCTGTTTGCACCTACAAAGTCACAGTCCAGCTGACTTGAGGGCAGGTGAGCCCAGACCTCCTGTTTCCTGTAGTTTCTTATGATTTTATGATTCGGAATGGAACATTAAGAGATAAAGAAAGTTCCTGTGGTCATTTATCTGTGACTGCTTAATAAAAATCATGCAAATATTTGCTAGAGCAGAGCCCCATATTCATTCACCTCTCCAAAGACAGTGCCCTAAACCCTAGTTATGAAAATATATGTATTCTTGTTCTCTCCTCGCAACTCCATTTTAAACTCTAATTATTCCATGAAAAGTGAAACAGTTTCAACAGGAAAGACTGCCAGCTCGGTCCTGATTAAGATACGCTATCCACCCAGGCTGAAAAAGGGACAGATGAGAGGTATCCTACCCCTGGGTGACTGCTCCAACTCCAGAGGCCATAGCTGGCCAGGAGGGCGGGATCCCCTCTGGACAGACCGAGACCCTGCCTCTGAAATGACTGCTGGCAATGGAACAGGACACAGCTGATCTGTGTGACCTGACTTCAGGACTACTAAACTGAGTGAAAACCAGAGATGAGGCTCTCATATTCTACTTCTTGTCCTTTGTGGGACAAGGACCAGAAGGCTCTTGCACAAGAAGCAATACTTGGAAACAATTGCTGAAGCTGCTTTAGATGGCACTGGCCTCTCCTATCCTTTCAAAATCTAAACAGCAGTAACACGATACACTCAAACCCTCTCATTGCAGGAGACGTTTAATGAACCCAAGGACTAACTAAGAGACTTAATTTCTTTTTTCCTGCTTTCTTTTCTCCTCCTCCTGACCAAGCTGGGATGCATTTCTTATGCAATGCTTGTATGAGTGACAGCATGCAGAAGGCATAGCAGAGGATTTCCACAACACCCGGGCTTGTATTGTGCTGCACCTTATTATCATTCTCTAACCCTGCACATATGGTCATCTTCCATTCTTCTAACTGGTTCCAGGGCCCTGGAATTCAGCATGACCCCTGAGGGCTATTCTAATGCAATCAGTAGGAATACTATATCCAGGGCCAGTCCAAAATCAAAGGCCTGGCCAAAGCCCAGGATAAATTACAGCTGTTATAAAGAAATCACCTTTTCACCTTGGCCCTCATATTCTTTCAGTTTACAGTCATAACTCAGCAAGGCCAGCAACATTTGTCATTAATAAACCTGGTTGGATAAACAAGACTGATGGATTAACAAGTCACATGTAAAGAAATCTGAGAAAGTGAAAAGCTTTAGGCAGAAGGTAAGGATAAGTAGAATTTTTTTCCTGAGGTAAGAGAAAAATTGATATATTTATAAATCTATTTTTCTGTACATTCACTTGTAATATGTGCTGGCATGAGCGACAGCTGTAAGTACAGTAGGTCTGAACAGCTACTGAAGAGAAGACACAGCCCTGGCCTAGGTGATTTTGGAATGCCCAGCTGACCGTATGATCTACGAGCCTGATGTTAACGGACACCCTGGTTTCACTGAAGTAGAGACTTCTTGCCAATATTTATCTTTTATCCTACTTGGACACCATTGTTTTCCTCCAAACAAAATCCTTTTGTGATTTTAAGTGAGAGGAAAGGATTTGACTTAAAAAGATACATAACCAATTAAGACCATCATTTCAAACTGAATTAAAGAAACACCTTGCATAAGAGTCATTTGATTAAGAATGTTAAACCGAAGTTGTTCCTAAATGTGCAGTTCTGCAACTTTGACAATATGTGATTTTCCATTAATGAAATAAATACGTCATGGAGAGAATGGCATGCCAGAATGTGAAGGGTTAAAACAGAGCTCTTGGAAACCTGTGAGAAAGAGGAAGAGCAGATTATATTCCCTAGCTCTCTTGGGAAAGCCTACGAGGGTATGATTTTTCTTTATTAATCTCTCTGTGATTTATAGTATCTTGATTTGAAAATTGTTAAATATGTTAAAAATAGGAAGAGCAAATGCTGTGAAATACATGTAGTATATTAATAGTTTATCTAAAAGATATATACAGGAGTATTCTACACTAAAAAAAAGAAAGCTACTGAATTTTTCTGAAAAGAAAAAAAAAAGAGTGAAATAAATGAACTGTACAGTGACAACAACTATCCACTAATGATCATAGATCAAAAATCCTCCCTGGTGCTACTCTGACAGCACGAGGACAGCAAGCGACAAGACAGTTCAGTTGCCTTTAAGAAAGCGATGTCCAGGTGTTCAGAGATGTTTGCATTGAAATTCAAACTGATTAAGAACTCTGTAATCTCTCTATTTTTGTTTCTGACACAATTTGGTCTAATTAGTCCTAACTTGCCACTCCGGGTAGTGGTCTCCACGCAGAAAAGAGAGGGTGGGCTGGCTTTGCATCAATATGCAAATGCCACGTTAGAGGCTGAAAACAATATCCTGGGGAAAAATAATTTATTAGGGTTTCGATGGGTGGTTGTTTTAAACTATTTGGCCTTAAACTGTCTTCATATGGACATCAGCTGTTTACTCTGCAAACATCCCCACCCAGCCGGCACAATGCGAGGTGCCGCTGCAGAGCCGGCAGCTGCAGAGCACCTTTTGTGTTTTCAATTTAAAGCCTTTGGGTTGATAGTTCACATTAACATGGAGAGAAATATACAACTTGTGAGTTTGAAAAGCAGTTTTTACTCATAAAAACCTTTGATAGTTTAGCCATCTGGTCAGAGTGAAAGAAGCTCATAAAAGAGGCCCAAATAGGGTCAAAGGTCTCTTGCTACGTGGGTCAAGGGGGCCGAGGAGGGTTTGCTGTAGTGGACTTTACTAAAAACTTGTCAGTGAGGATCTTTGACAAATTATGGCACATTCCATGGCTTTTTGGGAAAGTATTTGATTACAGTGTGCAGGAATGTTGTTGATATTTGCAAGCTTTAAGGAAAAAGGCATTTAAATCAGAAGCTGTAAAGATACTTTACGAATCGTCTTGTGCGTGAATACGCACTGGGAAGATTTTTATTTTAGTCTGCTCTAATTTTTTTTCTTATTTTTTTTCCAGTATAGAAAGATTCAGGGGAAAACAAAACAAAAACCTCTCTACTGCAGAAAGCACAAAGGCTTTGACCTTTGATTCAGGTCATTTATTCTTTTAAATGGTCACAAATTATAAAACATCCAATTACTTTTTTTCCTCCCAACTTTTGGTAAGTGACAAAGCAATAAACAAAATGGGCAGAAAAAAACCTTAAACATCTACCTTATTTTTCTGGTTTGTTCATATCAACCTAGCTAACTATACTGCTTTTATTTGTAAGAGGTTGTTATGAAAAGTAACAGGATTTAAGCAGACTGAAAGCAATTTTCTTGTAAAGGTTCAGAAGAAAGCAGAGGAAATAACATTATTTTTATGAGGTGTTTCATGGCACAGCATTATAATAAGTCATAGTACAGTAGTCATGTCTTAAGGGACAAGGCTACATCACTAAAAAACACAAAAATAATTGCGTAAAAGGTTTTGGTTTGTTCTTTCATCCTGAGGGAGGGGGAAAAGTGGCAGAGAAATGAGTCAGCTAAGATTATGCACTTAAAATATACAATACTGACATTCCTTAGTAGAAATCCACCTATTTCAGCTTAATCCAACTTCCAATTGTGCACACGCCATGGACTGCGGCCCCAGAAAATTGGATGCATATTCATTTCACTTGGAGCAAAAACCGCACATAGTTTTCTGAAGACTAACCTCAACAAGGGGGGAAAAAAAATTAGGACTATTGCAACTTCTTAAAAACTTGGCTGGCTGGGATGACAGTTTGAAAAGTGTTTTGCAACTTCTTGATTTAAAGGTATTTTGTTTTTTTAAGGTCGACAGGGCAGTTTATAGCTACTGTGACTGTGGAGTTGTTCAGTGTTGCAAAATATCTGATTTTTTTCTTTGCATGCACACAAAGCGGCAGCGTGCTGCTTCGTACACTACCTTTCTTGTGACATCTGAAATTAGACTCTGACCTTAAAACAGTGAAACATCATATCTATGAGTGCAAAACAAAAATGCAGGATTACACCAAAGCAAATAAAGATATGCATCAGTAGGTTGTCACCTGACTGTTTTTTAACAAACATAAATCAGGTTTAATAAGTTGGATTACTCGTTAAGTTCTCTTTTAAAGGAACTCTGATTTCTGTACATACTACTGACCCTGAAACGTCTGTGTGTCATACAAACACACCAATTTATCTGACTTCTGCATATACATGTACCTCCTACCTCCTGGCTGGAATTTATTTTACGTGGAGATTCTCAGGGGATGTAAATCAGTAAAGCCCCATTGATTTCAACAGACCCTGCCTGCTGGGGGCACGCCGATGTATCAGCAGAGGTTCTGGCCTATGGTGTTTATACTGCCTCTAAATAAATAAATAAGAAGCATTAAGAGGTGATTATGTTTAGAGTGCAGATCTGCTCTCAAGCAGGTTACAGAGTGACAGCTAAATAGAAATCAGGGCTTGTTAACTACTCTTTAACAGACTTTATAATAAATAGGCTTGTCCATTAGTTGTAGTGATCATTGCGGAAGGGCGTTTGCCACACTGTCAGGCTTTCTGAAATTGAGAAAGGAATAAATAAGGTGGGAGGGCAAAACCCCAAACTGCTGAGGGTGTGAAATAGTCCTGACCTGACCCACAGGGACAAAATAATCCCTCAACAGAAGAGAGCAGTTGTGCAGTCAGTACAGTATTTTGCCCTAATTGACAAGTACGTCGATACCTTATCCTTCTCCAGGAAGGAAGAACCTTGTCTGGAGACCTGCTGGAAGCCATGGGCTGGAGAAGACATTGCTCATCCTTACGCTAGCCATCATTTGCTGACCTTATGTACCAGATTGCACCGGGAAGAAATTACCTTTCTTAAATCTAGAGAAGGTAACTAGTAAGTGCTCTTATTCATGTGTCTAATCCCTAAATCCTACTAAACTATTTGCCTCAGTAATATCCTACTGCAGTAAATTCCACAGGTTAATCATACACCAAACACAAGATTATTTTCTTTTATCCATTTTTGTTGACATATAAAAGGACATTTTAAATTTGACTGACATTTATCTTTAATCACCAGATGGATAAATAAGTGTAATTAACCACAAAACTTTATTGCGTGACATGCACAGAAGCATCTCTGGTACTCACAGGGAACCCTAGCAAGATGGACAGAGGTCCCAATCTACTGTCAAGACCTCAGTTGCCACATGACTGTAGTACTGGATGAGACACAATTGTCAGGACAAGTGCAGCGTCTGGCTATGGCAAGGCAGATGTGCCGCAGTTTCTCCTGAGGAGGAAAGTTGGTTTCTATCACTGAAATTCCTTAGAGATCCATTCAGTTAATGTGGGACATCAGTTGCCCTTTGATGACAAAGTCCATGGAGCCTATATATGTCAGCAGCTGCTCTTTAATTATAACATTACCCCAGGACCTATAGGGACAAGCAGTTGCAGTCTGGCTGCGGAGCATATGTGGGTCAGTAGCTGATGAAGCTGAAATTTATCATCGGAATGATCCCCAAGTGCTTTGCAAAGCAGGAGAATGATTAAGTATGAAGGTAGCACTAAGCAAGGTTTAAAGATTAAGGAAGAACAAGCTCAGATGAGAGGTATTTAAACTCAGATAATGATGTGAAAGCAATGGACAGTACCCTTGGTAAGATGTTAAAGGTTAGAAATACAAGGTTTTACAATACAGAGGCACCTCTTGGATCAGGAAAGCCTTTATGCAGTCAGCAATAGACCAAATCAACTCTCAGTCACACTGGGTTAAATCACAAAGTTACCCTCAGTCATTCCTGTGTAAGGGAAGTTAACCTTAGCATGTCACTTGTTCTCATCTTCGGTTCATTTTGGTTTATCGGCATACACAGATTTTACTATCTTTTAACACTGAAACAGAAATAAAACAAAGAAAATACAGATATGTAGATATATTGTCTTTGCATCACCAGTCAGAAGACTGAAGAACAGTACATTATACTTCTTCAACAAGAGTGGGGGAAGACCTAGTCACAGCACATATCATGGCATTATTTTTTTTTCCACAGTACTAATTCATATGAACCTAAAGTTGCCCTGAATGAGAGAGCTCACAGACTCCTTCCCTTTGGAGAGTCATAAGTCCCTAGGTTCATCCTGGTCGAATACCACCTTTCAACTGGGACAAGATATGTGTTAAAAATTATACACACATTTACAATGCTTTTCCTAGTCAGGACCCAGTGCTGGGCACACATTGCCTTTCTCTTTTTGAGACTAACCTTTCCTACAAGAAAAAAATACAACCCAAAAAACTCAAATCAATAGACTGACAGGTGAAACCAGGGTGAAAGTTGGACTTCCTGTATTTCATTCAGTTACGGACAGCTTTATTTTTATATAAGACAGCTCAGGCTAAGAGAGTTGTCTGATAAATAGAGTGGGAAACACACAACTAGAAGTGACTAAGGTTTGAGTCATCCACTTGAAATATTTCTTCTGAAGAACACTTTGACACAGATGATATTCCTGAATATCTGCACTGCAGAATAGCTGTTATTTTTAGGCAACTGTTTGACACAACCAGTCCCATGACCAATGATTTATTTTTTTTTTTTAAACAACCTCTAACTCATCTGTTACTCAGTTATCAGCTGGCTTGGTACTTAACATGGTGGTTAACATTGGACACCTGGTTAAAAATACTTGATATTCATAATATTGCGCAGACTCTAACATGACAGATGCAATTGTTTAGCTGCTATTATCACCCGATTTACACTTCTTGTTTTGTTCTGTTGCCTTTTTAATCAGGATTTTAGATTATCACCTTTCCAGCACAACAAACAAAAGATGGGTGTTGCGATGAACTTATCAATCTCCATTAATTATATCAGCAGCGTGGTGAAATCATCTATTCTGTCATCTCTGGAATATTGCTTGGCTTCAGGTTTGGTGCTCTCAATCCGATTTGTAGATACTTATTCTTGCACTCGTGACCTCCTGATTGGATTATTGGAATTCTTCGCTGACAGCTCTTCCTGATAAGGCCTCGCACAGGATTCAATTAATCCAAATGCAGTAGTGAAGAAATTCTGTTAAACAACTGTTCTCTTCTTGTGATGTATATAGCCCTTTACTAGCCTGGCGCGGCTGCGTTTACAGCAGCTGCAGAGGCAGCCCATACTGTATCAGGAGCCAGCAAACACCTCGCTCTTTGGCGTGCCTCTCTCTTCATCTACCTTCTTCCTGGCTCCACAGTAAGATGTGCTGACCTTCTGGCTGCTCTTAATCTCTTTATCTACTGGCCTCCCACTTACTGTTTGTCCTAAGTATGAGTTTTATCCTCAATATCACTCTGCGATGAAGATGTAAAATTTCCTCCTTCATATTTGCAGCGTGGTACTCAACTCTGTAGTCTATAAAGTTAAGTCTCCACAGCAGGAGACCATAAGGAGCATCACATAATTTACCATCCCTCTCCATGGGCAACATTGTGGAGATCTTTGTGGTCTTCCCACTGGTAGTGTCCCTGGCTGCGGGAGGCAGATACTCGCCAGCAAAAAGTCTACAGGCACTTCTGGTAGATCTATATTGAAATTTCAGCGTTAATCCCAGTTCCTCGTGAGTTTCCATAAAATGCTATATTTATTACAACAGAGATGGAGTCTAAAAGTGATCCTGAGTCTTTTAAGATGCTTGGCAACAGTGCAGAAGGTAAACTGCTACAGGCTTTAAACCCAGACATTGCGGTCTCCAACCAATACAGTTTATCATTGAAGTGACAGGCAATGTTCACACGTATTTGACTGACAACTTGTTGAGCTACTGCTGTGATCCATAAAAGCCCTACTGAGAAACTGGAGGAAAGAAATAGGAGCCTCTTATTTTTGAGAAGAAAAGGTGAATACACTCAGAATTCAGAAGTTTAAAGAAACAAAACAACAACAACAACAAAGCAAAAGTTTTAAAATTTAATTCACAAAGTAAAACTCCATGGAATATTCTTGAGATTTACTGAGTAATACATGAAAAACTCTTGCCACTATCTCAAGATAGTTAGAACCTGGTACTAATGTAGAGCAGCCTGGAGTGCAGTGACACTGCAGTCAGAAATGCTGGACAGACTCTTCTGCAAGGTAAAAAATTAAAGCATGAAGTTTGCCACTAGGTCCCAAAGAAAAATCCTGACAGATTTGAGGGCTGTATTTATTTGGACCTTCGTCTTTAAATCAGAGCAAAAAGTCTGAATGACACCTGCCTTCGGAAAGAATTTGACTGATTGCCCCAGGATGGCAACTGAGGCTTAATGCTGGCATGGATCTCTCCCAAACCAAGATCAAAGTCCTCTTTTGTTTTCCTTATAATTCTGAAAATATCTTTCATCGCTGTTTTTAATACAGACTGTTATAACAATGGGTATGACATTTTTATATCATGATTTCAACCTATTAAAATATCTGACTTCACTGACATACACCAAAAAGCCACAAGAAGTATTTCTGTTCTTTTGCAGAGAACATTGATTATATTTATTAGTCAAAACCTTAACTGGGGTAAAGAGACATGGTTCTTAACTGACACAAAACAGATTTAGACCTCCTCGTATTATCAGTACCTAGTGGGCTGGAGAACCTGGCAAGCCAAACTATTTGTGCATCCATTTGTGTAAGACCGAGAGGAGAAGCTGGAGCTTATCCATGCTATGGGTAGCCACGTGTCCACACACACTGCTCGCACACAACCTGTGCAAATATTTTTAAAATTCCAGAGCCCATAGTGTGTGTGGGAGGGACAAGGGGACTCTCATGAATCTTCCTAGTGAATCCTGAAGCTTATCGAATATTTATCAAAACTTAGCAGTTGTTTTGCCAAGGGTTTATGATAGATAGAATTTAGATAACTTCTGAAAATTAGGAGCGGATAATGAAGTTCACACGAGGAATTTGTTGTTGCTGTTCACGAGTGTTGTCTGGCGCAGACTTCAAGGGTCCTGGCCTACTGATATTTAAAGAAACTAAAATTTCAGCTGAGTGTATTTTACACCACAGAAAAGCGAGTTCGTGTCAACCAAGTGTAATGTAACCCAGAGCACGCTACTGTTCGGTGTGAGGCTGTTCCAAGGAAGCTCAGGAACTTCTGAAAGACCAATGCTGGAGGACTTTGTTCATAAATAAAGCACACGACCCACCACATTCACAATCTGCAAAGCTGAACCAATTACTTCTTACTGCTGCTATGTGCCATGTTCTCTTATTGCACCTTTTTGAGCTCCTTACATCAGTCCAGCTTCTGCAGCTCTTGGCAGCTTTGCAAACACCTAACCCTGGAAGGGCCATGGGCACCAGCGTCCCAGCGGGGCACACCAGGTTTGCCCTTTCAGGGCAACTAGATGCTTTAATTAAAACATGTGCCTCTGTGGCCAGTTTCCAGAGAATGAGAACAAAGATGGATGTGCTGACATCCATAAAAGCAGTGTATATCGTGGCCTCTTTTTTCACAAGTAAGATGTTCCCAGCCAGCGGATTATAAATGCCATGCTTCATTACATTTTAAACAATAAAAATGAATGACCCATCTCCAGCAAGTGTCATATTTCTGGAAGGGAGGATAACCTGTGTGGTTAGGAACATGTCCTAAATCTATCTGCTCCATTAACCTTTGGAAGTTGGAGTAGTTCTAAGGTTTGAGAAGCAATTAATATCTTGCAGGCAACAACATTCTTGAATGGATGACCCAGGATTTCAGTTACACCTGAGCAGAAAGTAATACCTCACCAAGCTCTCACAAAGAAGAAAAACCTCATTTGAAAGTGCAGTGAGAGGTCATAAAAATTGCGGATTACTTTAGTTAGTCATTTGTAACAGGTAAATGCATGAGTATAACTTCCTGGAGTGGGGGGAAAGGTCTTTATGATTTTTCCAGGGTTATGAATACATAAATAACAATGGTCACTTAAGAAGGACAGAAGCTTTGGGATTAACCTTTCCACACATTTCTAAGTAACCTGTTGACCCAGTAAAGGATTTTTTTTCTTGTTTGCTCTCCACATCAATCATATCCATAGGAAATGTAAACATTTCACCATCTAGTTCAAAATGAAAACTAGAAAATAATCACTTGACCTTTACAATTAGTTGTTTACACTCAAGCTGCCTTTCGGTAAATGCGTTACTACAAGAATTCTCGTGTAAGAAATGTATAGTTTTAGCTACGTCGCGTATTTCTTCCATTTCAGACACAAGTTCACTCTCCCCGGCAGGTTTACAATGACCTTCCCCACTGCTCAAGGTACAAGAAATCCCCTCCCCATCATGGCATCTCCCACCAGGATGGGTTTAAACTATTGGTCTCTCCAAGGTGGGGTGTGTTCTCCAAGAGGTGCACATCCCTCCATGCCCACATCCAAGAGTGGTTCCCCATGCACACACCCCCACGAAGGGCATCTCCGCATCCCCAGCCTGGGGCTGGCCACTGGCAGCCTGTGCAGTGGGGTCGTTAAAAACGGGCCTGAGCATTAACCAGTATGAAAATGGGGATTTAAGATTAAATATGTTGTAGTAGCCTTTGCCAGTGTGAACACCAAGCCACAATGCAGAAGAAGCCCACATGATTCAGGCTACAATACTGCGTGCCAATGTCTGGAGCTTACAGATAACTTACAAAGCTTTCCCACACAAGTTTTCCAACATCAAAATAAAATTCCTTGTCCAAAGTGGTCAAATCAGATAGCTAATCCAGCATCCCATGAAGACAGCCACTGATTTCTGCTGGCATTGGGATAGGCCTTTGTTGCCTACCAAATATTGAGTAAGAACTAATTAAACTGTCTCTGTTTAGACACTGCCTCACCCAGGACAGTTTTGTTCATGGTTGATTTGTAAACACAGCTATTATTTATAAATCGTGAGTCAGATTGAGGGACACAAAAAGCTCTCTACTGTTGCTTTAGAGGAGCCTTCATCATTTAGTAAATAACCAGCAGTTTGTTGATCTGAAAAGAAAATCAACTCCAGGCCAATGGCTCCATCATAATCACAGAGAGTATATTAATCTCTTAATAACATGTCAAACTTCCTGTAAACTGGAGGAATTCTGCCTCTTTCCACAAGCTTTTTGAATGCAATGGATTCTTTCTGGGTTTAGTTTGTTCTGGTTTTGCTTATGCCTTTACAAGGTAGGCACCTAATTGAGGTGCTCAACCACTTTCCCCAAGGGCACCCATCTCTTCCCATTGGCTTTGTAGGGCATCCAGCTTTCATCCTGCAAAGGATGCTCACCTTAAACTCTGGTTCAATTTAACAAAGCGTTCAGCAAGGAAAAGCAGCTTACGACACTGCCACCCCAGCTGTCCCCCACGCTGGACCCAGCCCTGGACCTTTCCATCCCTCCCATTCAGCTGCATTACGAACTCTATCAGGACACTGGTCCAAGCTAGAAAAAAAACCCAAATGCAGCCCAACAACTGCATTGGTCTACCAGAGAGGCCAGCACACAACAGGGAGATAGAAAAGGACGGTGGAGGAAGGGGAGGCAGGAGCTGATGAAGCTGTCATTGCCCTTGCAGTGTCCATGCACTGGCTGAGGTGTCCCGAGCAGCCTCAGCACCCATCAGGTGCTGACAAGAAAACCAGTGGGATCGGTCAAAGAGGTCCCACTGACTTCAGTGGGTCCTGAATAAATAATTATAAGTCCAAGGTAATTAAAGCAATGATCTGGCTCTTAACTTGTCATGTCACTGAACTCGTGCTGCCCACAGCCAGCTGCATTTATGGTATCACATAAATTGCAATATCTACTTTACAATCAGTCAGGTTTATCAAAAAGAGTAGGCGCAGTGTTGGGGATATAATAAGCACCAAACTGTATGCATTTTCCATGAATACATATGGAAATAAGTAAATCAAATCCTAAGTGTAATTACCTAATCAGCAGTGCCACCATTGCTACCAGCAAGTAAACGCACATCTGAATTCAAAGTAAACAGAATGGAGATTTCTGAAATTTAAAATTAAAGTTTGAGTGCACGATTAAAGTTTGAGTGCATGATTTTGCGGCGCAAAGACATTTGCAATGTTAACTCAATTATTTTTGATTAGAATACTAAAATATCACATACGAGTATCAGTTTGGCAAACATGGCATACCACAGCTATTCAACCCGAGTGCTACTAGAGAGTTATGTTTCTATTTGAAGAAGAGAAACAAACAGACATAAACAAGATTATTTTTCTGTAAAGGATGGCTAAGCACTGGCATCAGAGATACTATCAATTCGCTTCCAGTCAGCCCCAACAGCTTTCCTTAAAGCAGTCTCTGAGCTCTTTGCAATCGTTAGTGGCTTTTCAGCCCTATGACGTTCCAGAAAAGCAAAAGGAGCCGCACCTACTTCACGGGGGGGGGGCGGCTGGAGCACACGGTGGGCTGTGCACATTGCTCAAGGTCAAACAAGAAATCTGTGGCCAAGATAATGTGCTGCATGACTTTTACCTTTTAAGTAAAAATGAGCAAATCTCGAGACAACTTCATTTCTGCTGTACTCCAGCCCCGCTAACGCAAGTGAACTGTGCTGAAGAAAACTGCGTGTGTCTTTCCCTCATATCTGCCAGCAAAGGAAATGGGGTGGTGACGCAGAGAAACTTAATATACTGCATTTTAGTTTATTTTAAAGATGGGTAAAACGTGGCTAGTGAATATCTTACTGCTTCCTTCCCTGAAGGAACCCAAATCTGTCACACTTTACATAAGGCAACATCGTTTGTCTGTTTGTTCCAACAAAGAACCTTCTATTGCTATTTTAATGGCAATGGGAATTTATCATCCACCCAATTTAAATTAAGTAATTTTTCTAGTCTATTGAATTATGGAGTTCCAGCTAACATGTCTTTGATTTAGCGTCCCCACAGAAGCCTAACAGGCTCCTGCTGCCGCCCCATCCAGCCAAGACTTGGAGCCCTCCACCTCTCAGAGCCATCGCTGCTGTATTAACGTGAATGGAAAAGGATGAGAATTTACCTTCAGCTGCTGAGCTGCCACCTGTGGAAGGAACAGATACGCTTCCCATGCAGCCACCCCCACGCCGGGGGGCAATACGCGTGGATTTTAAGATTTCAGTTCCCCGTGCAGTGATTCACCTCTGACGGTGCTTGAGGTCCCCACCAGCACCCAGCACAGCCGCGCAGCATGGCAGCCCCTGCCCTCTCCTCCTTCCCCACAGGTTTCCCTTTAGGCCTGAGGTGGACACCACAGGTCGCATTACAGTTTCTCTCCAAAACAGTCACAATTAAAATCTTAAGACACAAGCCCCCCCCCCACTACACACCTTTTCCTCTTGACTGAGGGATGCGAAAAAGTGCAAGAGTTGGCAACACTGAAAATAAGCAGTGCCTCCAGGTTAACACAACATAGGAATTCCCAAGGCATTTAGGATTTACATTCAACTCTGTTAAAGTGGAGAATGATTTCAATCTGGTCCATCAAGTCACAAAACCAGCACTTTATCATAGATACATTTCAAGGAGGCCAATAAAATGAAACAAATAGGCTAACAAGCTGGAAATTCAAGACAGTAGGGGAAAAAAATCCCCAAACTCCTTGGTTTGAGAGTACAAAACTGGATTCCTGGTTAATAAAGCAGATGCTTTTATTAATGTCCAGAGAACAGCTGAAGTGGAGCAGTAATTGGCAGGGACTGACCTTGGGCTAATTTGAACAAACCAAATTCAAAGGAAACTTGTGCTTTCATGAAGCACCTCTCTCCCTATTCACATTCCGCTATCCCAAGCACAATTTTTATTTTTTTTTTTTTAAACCCTATACTATGAAAGGATTTGAGGTTTTGACGTTGTTGAATTGTTTATCTCTAAAAACAAACTTTTGGGTTTTGCTTTTCTTTCCCAGATACACACACTGCCAAAAGTTCCCACAAGCTAAATGACAGAATTGTCTTCAAATGGCAACAGTACCAAAGCCTGCTGCTAATGAGTTGCAGATCTGCATCATAATTGAACATCCAGATTTCCATTTACAAAAGAAGGATGTGGTCAACAAGAACAAATAACATTACAGAGCCAAAAAAATAATAATTAAGAAGAAATTTGCAGAGTCGAGAGTACAGTAACTGACATAAATATCGGCCTAATTGCTGAAGACACGATGCATGAAAAGACTAATCAATATGGCCCATGTTTCATTCTTTGTCTGACTCCAGAAACAACCCGTGGTAATATCAGCTTTAATTGTACAATCCCCGAGAAATGTTTGCGATGGCGTTTTCATGCTTCTTTCCCCCTTTAAAAGACAAAGTACTTGGGAAGTTATTTTCATTCTCCCAAGTAACAACGCACGCACACACGCAAACAAAGAAGACAGGGGGAAAAAAATGACACAAATAAAAGAAATTAAGCTTGCCATAATGTCTGTGTTTCATGTTAACAGGCTCACTGTCCTGCTGGGTTGTCCATAATACTCTATCACAAGCACTGTCAGGGGCCCATGCTGGGTGGCTAATTAAAACAATTACAAAGACAAAGAAGGTATCAATGGCATTCCAAGCAGCAAACAAAGAGATAAAGTAGTGAAGATTTAAATCATCAATGGTTGATCTCTCCAGGATAGTTTTGATGTGGGGACCACGTCCCCAACACTCTCTCTCCCCTCTCAAACCCGAGGAGCTGGCTGGTTCACTTTGTATTATTTCGTTACAAAAGGTGTGGGAACAGTTAGCTCTTTAGAAGTAGTTTCTAAAAATTGCGGTGAAGTAAGGCTTCACTGCTTGGAAATTTCTGTCTCGTAAACTTGGGATGGTTTTGTATTCGGTTTTACAAGATGATTTGTTTAAAGCTCACTAAACAGATTACGGCTTTTACCCATAAAAAACATCTCTTTTCTACCAGCAATTACAGGCATAAAATAGAAATGCTTCAGTTTTAATTCTAGGTTTTCACAGGCGGAGAGGATAAACATATATTATGGAGGGAATCAATAGAAGGAGAATAGATGGCTACATAAATTAGGCAAGTTTCTCAGAGTCTGTTAAAGATTTTCCCAAAAGTTTTGATAAAGACAATTCCACAGAGCAGTCTATATATAGAAAAATGGTAAGCAATCTTCAAGTGTTTGCAAGCCGAGCTGTAGTAATACTTTAGGCAAACATGCTTACCTTGATTGAGGAGTGTAAACAGTAACAGTTGTTTTTCTCATACACTAAAATAAAGGCAGCTTCTTGAAAAGGGCCGTTTCATTTCATACAATCTATATGCGCCAGCACAAAATGTTACTTTACAGAAAAACACCTTTCAACAAAAAGCTTTTTAAAGGCTTTTGTTATACTGATTTAGTTAGTTATCTACTGGATGGTTTACTCAGCGCTTACTTAAAACTATATAGTAATGGTAGTTTTGTATAGGCAAAAAGTTACATGAGTTTGCAGGAGTTTCATTTGCTAAATTAATCAGAGTAAACCAAAGAGCAGCGCTGGGTGTGTCAGCTCTGTAAATGCATTCTGACTTCCACTCAGCTGTTCTTTTAATCATCAGGATAAAGAGCCAAAAACTCCAATTAGCCAACAAGAAACCTTGAGGGGCAATGACAGCTTTTTCTGATTGCTTCCTCTGATGGAAGAAAAGTGACTGGGAATGCAATAGTTAGAGAGAGATCAGCGGCTGAAATAAATAAGTAAATAAATAAACTGTTATCATGGAAAACTAGAATACAGAACGTTTTTCTTGAGAAGTGTGACTTCAAAAACACATTTAATAAACTTGGAATAAAAACTTGCATTAAAGTTTCTACATAAATGTGCAGTTTCCTTCCAAACAGCTACTGTTATTATGAAGGCACAGCCACTGTACCCATGTTGGAAAAATTAAAGACTAAGGATGGTAAAAGAGTACCTCTGTTTTTAATGGATTCTGACAACTCTGTAGACAGCATGAAAAAACATGGTTCTTTGTGAAAGAGGATCATAAATCTGATTTTCGCCGCAGCCTCCGTCTGCGTACGTTTCTGCATGTGCAATTCTGCATTGATGCTGGAAGATTCCTATAACAGGGAGGAGGGAACAGAATGTAGTTTTGTAGCTTATTAAACACATTTTTACGTGCGGAAGATTATTGGTTTTATTGCCTGAGCATGCCAAAATGTAATGGAGGTAAAAAAAAGACACAAGCTATGAATTAGGCTACCAGAGGAGCTCTCACAATTTATTTTGAGAGAACAGAATGACAGGTAAGGTCTATTTGATTTTTTTAACACATCCAAAACTTAATATGACATTCTGAACAGGTTCCAAGAAATGATCGTTGTTATTATTCTTTCATAGCAAAAGCTCCGTGAAACCTCAGATTTCTGTTGGGAGATTTCATGCTAATTTTGTAGTAACTTCTACATGAGCAGGATATGAATAACCTGAGGATTTCATAAATAAGTGACTCTCAAACATCAGAAGGATTAAGCTGACACTAAACAGTTTGACTACAAGCTGCTTTGCCAAACAGAAAAAACGTATTACTCTTAACAGAGAAACAAAAGCAAATGATGAATTAATTTAAAACCTCAAAAGTCTTCTCACTGAACTGAGCCCAATTTGTTATCTGGAATCCAAACCCCGACAAAACTGGCACTGGTTAGATTTTATGGCAGTCATTTTGCTCAGCTCCAAACCAACCCTGCTCCAGATCCGTGCAAGGATTATTACACACAAACTTCTGTTCACTTTAGAAGTTTGACAACAGAAGATGATTCCAGCAATTTCTGCCGGTTTTGTGTCTCAGGGTATCTGAGGAGGGAGAACAGAAAATGCTCTTCCTGACGTTATCGTGGGCTCACAGGTGCCTTGTAGTCACCATGTTCCCAGCCCCCTGGTAGAAAAGCTGCCGATGTCCTCACGTGCGTGTTGTGTATCTGCCTCTGTGACCACCTGTACGTCCCACCACCGTGAGCACGGCTCCCGGGTCATCACGCTGGCTCCCAGCATTGATCTATTTACTCTGTAGTTGATATCATGAACAAGAGAAGCAGATCAGGTTTAGGAGTACATGTCAGGTCACTGAATCAAAGCAGAGTGAAAAAAGAAAGATTTGCTGGCCACGTCTGTGTTGTATGTTAAAGCTGTTGCTCCCATAGCAAAATCTTCCTTTATACATTCCCCTCTGTTTTTCTCCCTTTGCCAGTTTTTTAAAGCCTCTGTTGGCCATTGTGGTTGTAACATGGGAATCCTGAATTAGTTTTCTTAGCTATAAGTTGCAGATATTAACAAAATCGCATCATACAGCTTTCTGAAGAGGCTCCATCCACTCCATTTTCTGAGAAAAACAGAACTTGTCCCTGAATTTTATTAACCAGTGCAATTGCTTTTAACACATCAAGAAAAAAGACAAGGACTTTAAGCCCTGTTTGTATAATAATGGAAACACTGTGGTTTCTATTTGGGGCTAACTCTTAAAACATCACATCTTTTGTCTCTGGCCACCAGCAGTAGCTATATAATCCCTGACCCACAATGGTGCTCTGTAACACTTGCCTTGGCTACTGTCTAAATTCTTGCCAAGCTTTTCATCATATCCACAGAAGACAGATTAAATTCATATAACTCCTACGAACAGTTCATACAACTGCTTGTAAATACACCTTAGTCAAGCACGTAGGCCCATTTTATTATAAATATCTGAATCCAGAGAATCTTAACTCTGCGTCCTTGGCAGTCAGCTATTCCTCAGTGCTTGTACAAATGCAGCGAAGGAGATCTGGCTGCAAGGATTCCCGACAAAAACCTTCTCAGATTTCCCGCCACCCTGTCACTAGGAAGAACACTATGTACAACTGTGAAAACAGCCTCTCTCTATATATATATTTTTGATAACTCAGATTGTTTAATCTCATAGCCAAAGTGGACTGATTCGAGAAAGGAATGAAAACATTCTAAATGCCTAGCTTTTGGGGAACTTCTTGAAGCTTTTCTGAAAGTTTTGGGAGCGTTTACAAATTCCTTCATGACACAAAACCAAAACAGCATTCTGTAGTTATGCTTTTATTACTGTGACAAAGATTGCTTTGTTTTTATGGAGGTATACTTAAGAAGTACGCGATACCTATAAAGTGTGATTCTGTGGCAGTTTTCAGAAGTGTTGGCGCTGGGTGTTCAGCTGCTGTAGCAAACGCCTTGGCTATGCATGTAACTCTATGGTGACACAACTGATTTTTGAGCATGCTGCTGGGCTGGCAGAGGGTGCATGCAATGGCCGTACACTATTACCACGGTGTGTGATCCTTGTTCTTGGAGCCCCTACTTACGTAGAGTTGCAAACCACACGCAAGACTATTGTACATCAAATTAAATTCACTCTATGCCTGCTTCATAACTTTCTATGAGCCACACACTATTTAATCTTATGAGGATTAAAATACTCCCACTGTACTTAATGCCTGATAATTTTCCTTCGGCAGGACCAGTCACCTTCCAAATGTTCTTGGTGTCAGAAGCTATCTGAACTATGTGACAGCAAGAGAAGGGGAAAGAAAACGGAGCAGTTCCAGATAAAAACCTGGCACAATTAATACTTCTAATGCTTGGGAATTCACCAGTCAGCTTCAGCGATACTTTGCAGATGGGAATGAGGGCTGGGAAACTGAGCTTCTCTTTCAGAAGAAGAGTTCCAGATCTGATAAAGGAATCAGCTGTTGAGCTGCGCCATAGGCTGTGCCAAAAGCCCCCTGAGCGGTACCCCGGACACCGAGAACCGTCCCCTGCTGAAACTTCACCTTTGGCAGGCTGTAAGGAAAAGACTGGCTGGAGCCAGGGAGGGAGTGCGGGGCTGCACCCCAGGGCACAGGCAGCCATCCGATGAGTGCAACCCTTGGGCTCGAGCCCCTGCTCTAGGACTGTTTCTGTGTCCTACCCAAAGATGGTTTTACATAAATCGCAGAAAGAGCAGCGGCCAGAGACCAGTAACTGGTTTTTTCCTCACAAGAGAAGAGGTGCTGGGGCGTGCGCAGAACACTGGTTACCACTGATGATGGATGAAACTCCATCGGACCCCCTCAGGACAGATGAAGGTAGAGGGCACAAACTATTTTCTCAGCAATAAAGTATAGCAGAGGCAGGCACAACCACATCTTCTGGCAGCAATCTTTTAAAAGAAGAGTGGGAACTCTCAAAGAGCAAGACATTTGTGATGTTTCTGAGCTTTCAGTTACAGGTGAACATAGGCACACCACCGCTGGCCTCCGCAAGGCAATCGAGGTGTCCTAAAGTTGTCTTCAGCTTTTCTCCTTGGCTTGAGTTAGTGCTCCATGCGCAGCACAGCCTTTTTCATCCATCCTGCTATGGCTTGTTGAGTTTTCTCCTTGCAAACAGCAAGAGCTCTTGAAAGCTCATGCCAGAGCATTACACTAACATCACAGCCTTAGGGAAGAGGATTGGATCTGGCCAAACACCCAAAATAAGTTTTTTCCTGCAGTTCCAGAACTCTGGATATATTGCTGATACAGTGACAAGTTTTCTGACTGTGCAACTGCTGTGATTTATTGTTCCTCAGGGCAAGAAGAGTTTAGCATTGTCTGTCTAGGCATTAATTGCCTTGGATCATTCCAAAAGTCAGAGCATCCCCTAACAGAATTTCTAGAGGAAACAAAACTAAACCTGCTAAATAACAGAAGAACTAAAACTGCTATGTTTTAGACAATTCTAATAGACATCAAATTAAAAATTCCCTAAGAAATAATTCCTTCTGCTTTTAATAATAGCTTCAGAGTTAGAGACCTTTTATATTTAATCAACCTGCTTAAAATTCTTGCCTCCAGCAGGAAAGAATCTCAATCAGAGGGAGACAAACATTCATTAAGCCTTGTACAATAAACCTGCTCTGCAGCTGAAGTGCTATTAATATCATTTTACAGAAAGAGGAAATGGAAGAATAGTGAGATGGGAGTAACTTGCTTGGGGTCACAAAAAGGTTCACAAAACCATGTTAGAGTAGTAAACCTTGAATCAGAGACCTCTACTATAACCCAGAGCTGGCATGCCCTCTCTTTCTCTGCTTTTACATATTGCCTGGTGTTTACTATTCATTACTTTTTTTTTTTTTTAAAGCAGTAAAGCTTGTAAGAAGTGAATACATTTTTTTTCTTAAAGTTCTAAACATTTAACACTAGTGCCTTAAAGTTTTACTTCACAACACAAACCCAATTCTTTTTATACTCACTTATTGTCCTAATTAATGAGCACTATTAAAGAGGTGTCCACTCCCCCGGCATTGGCCATAAGCTTTCTCTTCCCCAGTGAAGATAACTCTGAGGAACCTGGCAGACAGCAGCTTTTCCTGTCCTGGCAAACCTGTGCCAAGATGATTGTGCTGTGAATCCCCATCAGGTGAAAAGAGACAAAACTTGAGCTGTAGGACGATGGCTTTTTTGACATATGACTTATGCCACCTTAGCTGCTAGCACACGACGCGTGGTTGTCCTGTTTGCTGCTGGGAATATACTGTACGGGAACAACAGATGCCTCTTGCAAAAGCACTACTTGACTCCTATAACCATGTGAAATGATTCTACTCATAAGGAAGTAACATGCAAACCAGATCCCAGTTAATGAATCATCTGTAGAAATATAAGGAAAAAAGTTTCTATGAGAGAGGATGGAGCAGCTGGTGCAGTAGAAAAAAAAACCCAAAACAACAGTTTAACAGACTTGACAGATTTTGTCACATATTTTGTGCTTCAGTAAAATGTGCTTTAATCTTGGGAAGTTATACGTGTATGTTACTTATAAGAATAATATATAAATATGGAGCTGTTCATACTATGTTATATTGGCTGGACAAGAAAGAGTAGGTTAGTGCAAAGATAGCTGAAAGTGGAGCATCTGAAAAAATATTAGGAAAATCATAATGACTGGTTTTATAGAAATATGATACCTATTTAACAACTGTAAATATAGACAGAGGAGCTGAAAGACAGAATATCTTTCCCCGTTTAACCTTTATTTATTGCTAGATGCTCGGGGGACATGCAGCATGTCTTAATACACTAGAGTAGAAATTCTATGTTAAGTTCTAGCCTTTGCAGTGCCCAAACACTTGCTTAACAGAAAAGACAATTCTGGCACCAATCCCAGCTATATGGATGTCAGTATGATGGACGCTACAGATCTAATTTAAAGATCACTGGAAGTTGTCAGTGGTTTCTCTTACTTTGGCATAGTTCAGGATGGCACCAACAAGATCTGAAACAACTGAGAGCTAAAGAATCATCAGCCCTAGGCTCTAGTTATCATAGAGCAGCTGGCTTGGTATAGTTTTATCTCACTGCAAATGTAAAATGAAACATTAATTTAACACTGTTTACAGGGTTTACACTTGTGGATTTTACCACAGATGTGCCACTGCCCAGCCTTGCAGTCAGTTACAGCAGCTCAGGGGATAAGGAATAAGGCTGTGCTGGTTTTGGGCTGACTCCTCAAGGGTTATCCAGGCACCCAGAAGTCTCCCTGCAGCATCCCGCAGCACCAGGACCTGTGAGGACCCACTCTGGAGCTGGTATAAACTAACCCTCCTACAAAACAGTTTTCTTTGCATCCATCCATGCACATTCAATGCAAATATCTCAGTACAGACATTAAAAAGCATCACAGCCCTTTTGCCAAAAGAAATATACTAGAGCCAGGATGCAGATCAGGCAAAGGTGGAGAGAATAAGCAGAGTCTCGAAACAAGCAAAGAGGAGGCTAACGCCACAGAGGGGGCTTCAGCAACCCAGCACAAGGCACAGGGAGATCATGGAGCGGTGAAATACAACAAAGAAGAGGGGGCTGAGGAAGAGAGGAGTGAAAACACGGAGATGCTTAACATAACCCTCACAATAAAGCAAGGTTTCAGCTGGGGCCCTCACACGAGCGCTACTTGAGGCAGCTGATGCTCTGTGAGCAGACACACGGCTTCACTCCCCAGCACAGCGAGCTGCAGGTCGCTTCGGCGCTCGCCTTCTCCTCTTGCACTTCCCATTTATGTAGGTTAGCTGTCCCTGCAGAAGGAAATGGAAACTAAAAGGACTTTTAGTTGACTTAATTAATGCCTGTAACACTAGCCAATTGACATCAGCACCTTGTCTGTCACTCACTGTAGGAGGGGGGAGATGTGTTAAAAATAACAGCCTATTTCCGCTTCTCCAGCCCCAGCTCTGCTGCAAACCAGCAGAAAAAGCCAAGGCCAAGTCAGTTAGTGACATCTTAAGGCTACTAACAGAACTGGCTGGGTAGTTTATTGGATGCATTTTGTATTATACAACAGAAGAACCAGTATATTGCTGTTCCTCAACAGAGTACTTGCAGTCAGAAACACCTGGGCATCGCTTGGTTAACATGCTGGTTACCCAGAGACTGGTGTTGAAATATGCAGCTTACAAAGAAAGTTCAACGTATTTAAAATAAAAATCTACATTTAACAGTCTTTCTACTTTCAAAACTGAAAACAAGTGCCTCTAAACTAAGCATCACGGATAAAGGAAGGGAGTCTCCAATACACCTCTTGTCTTTACAGGGAATATTTGCAAACCCAACTTCAGCCTCATGGGTTTAATTTCACTGTGTATCGGCGTAGAGATAGAAGCTCTTCCAATGGATGAGTCAAAGCTGACACCGTTCTGATTCAGCCCTGGAGAAAACAGTTTCCGTCCACTGATACGGAGCAGGCAGCGTGTGATTAGCCTCATTAGCTGATGGCCACCCTTTGCGACTATCCCCATCACTCTAGATTGCAAAGTTATAAATGGAACTTTAAAACAAAAATGTTTTGAAATTATTCTTTTACCTTCTATTTGTAAGTCATCAGAAGAGTAGTAAGTGCTTTACAAACAGAACAATGCCACTTTTGTCATCCTAAAGCAATAATTCTGCAAACTTCCCATCCGCAGAGGGAGTCACCGATATCAGCCACAACTAATATTTGGCAGGACGTTCCCTCCTGGAGCCACCCCAGGGCTGGGGCGAGAGCCAAGGCTCCCCCAGGTAGTTCCAAACATCGCTGGTCCCTGCCAGCTCCTGCTCTCTCTTGGAGGCTGCATTTTCCAGAGGAGAAAATTGCCCTCATCATCCTGGCTTGCAGCACAGCACATAGCTTTAACCACCAATAATAATGTTATTTTCATTAAGAAGATGAATCAGAGCAGCAGTAGGGCAGCCAAAGGGTCCATAAACTAACTCCAGCTACCAGCGCGGTATAGGAGGTAACAGCAGCTGTACGGCAGGGAACATCAGCATCTTACATGGGCATTTGCTCCATGACTGCTGTCTGCAGCAAGGAGGAGCCGGGACTGCAGGATGCACCTAAAGACATGGCTTCAAGGGTGGTGGGAGCTGGTGTATCTATAAAGAGAAGGAGGGTGTGTGTTCTCCAGCTGTGGCCCGTTGGTCAAAGCCCTCACTAAGGGTGAGAAGCAGCTGGCTGGTCCTGTGGGTATTACTCAGCTTGGCCTTCAGCTGAGGACGGTATGAAAAGAAAACAAAGTACTGACTATGCTTCAATTATCAGTATAAATTCACGGATCTAATTCCTACAGGAATAGTCATGACTGCAAAGAAGAGGGAGTCTTCGAAAGTCACTGTTTATATATAACGTATAACATAGCTACACCTCAGCAAAACAAGCAGTCAAACCCTTTGGTGAATTCCAGCATTAAATTACTTCCTCCAGTCCATAATTTATGTGCGCTACAGCCGAGAGAATTCAAAGAGTGAGCTGTCCTGGGGGATGTTTCATTTCACAGCCCGTGAATTCACACGCAGGCAGAACACGCTGGTTAAAGAAAGAGGTTCCCCTCGCTGAACAAAACAGGCTCAACACCTGCTGTCTGCTCCACTTGCGTCTAGTGCAATGAAACTTTATTCACTGTTTTATATACAGTACTGTCTTAAAACTATCCTTTTAAAAGCTTGACTGATCTTTGCCAGCAATGGTGATATTGCTTGCTTTATATGCTGCTAATTTAAGAAGTTTAGGCGAGGCAAGCTGTCCGAGTGGCTACATCCTGGCTCCAGTCTCACACAAAAAAATCCATGCTACTTTTGAGTAGCTCATCCATGGAAAACATAAGGTTTAATGCCTCTGAGCGAGACACACCTTTACCTCCTGTGGTGTAGGTGGTGTTTTGGGAGAAACGGCTCGTAGGCTCTATCATCACTGACATCTAGCCACGCAGTTATGAGGGCATGTACTAAACCACTCAGTACAGAATAATATCAGCTTTCCTATGTAAATATGAGTAAACTTGTTCCTTAATCTTTACTAGAGGTTTTATTCATTATTTGATTGATAAACTCCTACGAGAACCTCCCGCAGGTGTGGTACGTGGTGACGAGGTACGGCAGCCTCGGCTTCTCCACTGGCATCAGGAATGGGCGCCTGTACAAGGCGTGCGAGTGCAGGCTGCAGTAGCCTTTGTGTGGTTGATAGATGAAGTTTCTTATTTAAATAACTGAGACGGTTACTCTTATCAATTTACCGAACAACCAGCGTACCCCAGCATCTGATCCCTTTCAGCCATGGCTAGATTTTGTCAGTCAAGGCTGTTGGGACCTCTGGCACACAAATGACAAATCACAGCGTTACTAGAACTATTGACACACATTTTTAATACATAACTACTGTTGTTATATATAATCAGAGCTGATAGAGTTCAGCATAAAAGGGTATTTTAAAGTGCCAATAAAACCACTTAGCTTTTACAACATACTGCGTTTACTCCATTCCCCCTTTCCTCCAAAAAAGCTTTTCTTTTGAACTAAGCAATTTATATATTGGGTCAGCGTTATAAAGTAGGTATTTATAGCAGATTTCAATGGAGTGGAGGCTGGAATAAAGGCAACTTGCTTTTAAATGCAGCACGGAGGCAACTTTGCATTGATAAGATTATCAACTGTTTGTACATAGAAGATGATGTGGTCACTGAGAGGCCTCACATTCTGTTTCTGTAACTGTAACCCAAATTATTTGCTTTCCTAACAAATCGTTTATACTTCAATTTTTCTTAGACTCATTCAATGTCAACTGAGCAACTTGTTCAACGATTAGGAGCTGAACTAAAGAATTGAGCTGATAATACCACACTGTCTTCTTAATTTAATCTTTTTCTTTCCAAAAACCACAATAAATGCATCACCAGGCTAGTGATAAAAGCAACTTTAAGCTGTATTATCACTGTAAGATGATCACCTCTGCAGACAGTTGGCCATAACTTGGGCTTTGTTATGCCTCAGTGTTGCATTTATCTTGGAAATCAGTTTGGTATTGATGGCATAACTCATCAGCAATGCTAACTAGCCCCTCACTGCCAAACTGCTCTCAATTACCATAGCGATACCTTCTTCCTTCAGACAAGCTAGCTCAAAGAAGCAGGACAGGGGTCACAGAAAATTTGTGAACACCCAGATTTTTACCAAGCATCTTTAAAATTAAAAGGAATAGGGATTAAGTTTTTGGGAAGTCCCCCAAACCATTTTGTAATGGTTTTCCCCTAATAACAATGCAGAAAGAAGGAGAGGAATATTCTTAAGTTTATGGTACAGTCTCTTGTGTTTAAATATGAACTAAAATAATGATAGCATATGTGATTTAAAGAAATTAACATCTGTATAACGTGGATAGGTAGAGAATGGATAAACTTTGGATGAACTTGATTTTCTACATGAATTAATAATGCTTTAATGGTGAGTGTGTGTGTTTGTTTTTGTTTGCTTTTTAATACTTGCTGTTAGCTATCATAGTAGATAGAATAATTGTGTGTGGAGGCTAGTTTTCCTCCAAATACAAAGTATTTCTATTTAACAAATGCGAGAATTGAATGCATACAATGGAATGTGCAGATGCACGGCAAATAATAGAAATTTGCACATGCAAATAGACCAATTATGCATGCACGGGAAACAAATACTTGAAAGTCTATCCCAGACCAGGAAACTGGCATGTCAAAAAGGTAAAAGAACACGCAAAGCAAACTTATTTTTCTGTTTTCTTTTGTGTTACTGCTAGTTTCTAGTTTCTGTACCAGTCATATGACCAAGTGTATTTTAATGAGGGATCTAACATAAAGCCCGGTGAAGTCAATGGAAAGATTCCTACAAAACTCAGTGGCCACACAACTAATATATTCAGAGCTTAATATAGACAGAACTTTGTATTTCTGCACATGGATTTTACAGATCATACCTTTTCATATACACTGGATTGATAGCTCGATTTATTATTAAAGACTTATCTCTGTGGGGAGGAAAAGAGGATTAATTCAAATTTAAATACTTTGCTGCAACTGCTCTGTACTGGCTGGTGTTCAGTGACTCTGCAAAGAGCCAGCTGGGTTTTCGTCCCTGGGTCGCTGTCTCCGCACAGAGGGGTTTCCACTAAAAAACCCCTCACCCAGCCCCTGTGCCAGGAATCCCCCGCTCCTCCCTGCTGCCAGGTCCTGCCCATCTGCCGGCTGCTGCCTGGCACCAGGGACATTGACTGCTACAGTGTCTGGAGGGGGTCGGGCTCAAAAAACATCCTGCAGCTTGAGTTGTCGTGTGGCACAGGCCTTTTCATTTTGGGCCTTTTCAGGGCTGTAGCCGGTTAGGTGAGGCTTCTGGAGCTACTGACTCTTTGGCTTTGTACATCCCGAGTAAATAAAAACTGGGGGGGTGAATGCAGCAGGGGAAGGAGGTGTGGGTACATATCCGCTCTTGTTAAACATGCTTTATGCACTTTTCTTAATTTTATATTGGAAGGATACAGTTTCACCAGGAGGTGGGGGCATCATTGTTAATTCATGGTCCTGCCCTGTAGGACAGCTAAAAGGCAGGTGGGCTTTTACTGGGGTTTGATACCATTTTACTATGGTCAATGCGTTACTCATCACTCCTAAGGGACTTTGGGATTTATTGCAGAGGATTTATAGAGCTGTAGAAGTTCAAAAAAAAAAAAAAAAAAAAAAAAAAGGAAAGAAAAAAGACAATAAAGAAGAAGAAAAAAGACAAAGATAGGCTTAGATGACCTTTACTCTATTACACAGGAATATTGTGCCATTGGCATGGAATTTAAACCTAATTTAAACAAAAGCATTCTCTTCCTGCAAAGGACTCGCCATTGAAAGAAACACAAGGTCTACCCCCCTTGCCTTCCTTATCTGAAACACTTTGGCTTTAGCTCAATGCCCAGAGGGTGACGGGTGCCACTTGCTCCCTCACGCTGGCACTGAGCGTGGCTGACCACCTCTGTGGTTGGGCTGGAGACATCAGCAAGGTTCAGTTCCTACCAGGCTGCTGGTTTCATTGCTGTGCATGGATGAGCTGTGTCAGGTGTTATTTTTGCTGCAGTGGTACAAACCACCTCGAGTCCATAGACCTTATAGAGATGATTTCAGAAACTAGTGTGAAAAAGCAAATAGAGCACAAGGGACGTTTTTTTGCAGAGTGCCAGTCCCTTGCGGTGGCCCTTGCTCAGAACAAACACCTTTTCTACTATCTCTTCATCATGAAGTATCCCTAATTCTTTACCTTCGTATTTTCCTTTGAGGTAAGACAGGCTTTCCTTCCTTGAGCTCCTGTGTCTCAATGGCTTCTATGCTGAGCATTTTGCCTTTTTATCCCTTATTTTTCCTTCCTTTGAAAGTCTGGAAAATGCTGGACAGTGGCTGAGTGTTTGGACACTTGAGGACGACATAGAGGAAAATGAGCAGTGAGTGTCTGTGGCTCAGTTTCCATGGCAACAAAGATTAAAAATGAGAAAAACACACCTGTTCTTAGTTGTTGAGATGTTTCGGAGATGAGGAATTCCTTGTCCACCTTTTCTCCCACGGGCTGTGGAAGCACAGGGACCAGCAGCACTCATACTGATGCTCAGCAGTGGTCAGTGGCTCAGTCTGAGATTACAGCTCCTCTGCAACGTATTTGTGCGTGAGACAGAGAGGTAGCACTACTCACTGACCGCAGTTTCCGAGCACTTTATGTAAGCATGGGGAGCAGATGGCGAGGTTGGCTAACGGGGCCAGAGCGGCGGTTCCATCTGTAACCCTGTAAGCAGTGCTGGTGGTCAAGGACTCATCGCTGACTCACACAATCAAACAGCTCAAACCCACACGTAACTGTTGCTATGTAAGGAGTCCTGGTGGCACATCAGAAATTAAACAAGATGGTAATTAAGTAAGAAACTTGAGTTACTCTTGGACAACATTTTATTTCAGTAGTTTTCTGTTGTGAAGAGCCTTTCGCCAGGGTTCCTGCCAATAGAGTGGCATTAACTGCTTGCGCCATCCTCAATAACTACTTTCCTCTCTCAATGTGGTGCGGTGGGCATGGGAATATGTCACGGCCAGTGACTGGAAGAGTCCCGAGCAGTTCAGACAAGGAAGCCAACAAAGATGCCATAATTTGAGAGGAATGTGTAAGGAAAGGATAAGGCTCGAGGAAAGGGTGAAAGAGGCAAAATAGCAATGGCAAAGCATGTGAGCTACCTCTGCAGGGTCCTCCAGGCTGCTGGAATTCAGTTATGCTACAGCAAAGATGACAAGCACAATTATTGCTGAAGGAGCCCTCAACTATGCAATCCTCAACGTCCTTTTGTTGCCTCCTCGGTTTCCAAGATGAATGGTAGGTTGAAGACTCTACCCACCTCACCAGGCCAAAATGCCAGACAGCTCAGAAAGGGGATGGGGCAGTTGGCATGTTGGCAGAGCACCTGGCTTCTGCCATCTTCATTTGTTTTAGCTTCATGTCACTTTTGTGATTCTTATAAGGTCTGTGAAAACCCAGACTCTGCCTTCAGCCCTCCACGCAAAGAGACCCAGGGCCAGCACAGCTCCTGTTCCTGTGCCCAAAAGGTAGAACCACCCCGGTCCCAGCAGGAGCCACGGCACCGCTCCCGTGTCACAGGATATTGGTGGCCAACCAACATGTCTTCTCACACCCATGCCACCTGGCCCATGACAAGGATTTTGCTGCAAATGTGAACTTGTTTTTCCAGAGAACATCTCTGCTGTAGCTTCATCAAAAGACTGGCTTTACCCTGGTGCCTTCAGTGCTTTGAACTTTACTCCTGAACCCAAATGAAGCACAAGTGGGAGCCATTGACACTGTACTGAACTTTTAAGGCTGACACGCTATTTAGCAACTTATTAATGCTCAATCTTTTGAGGCAAGTTTTCACTCATCGTCCACTCTAAAGAGCTTTGTCAAACTGTAACCATTTTAATCTTACTACAATTGCCCCTGGAGGAGCTGGTGAAAGTTATACCAGCTGTACATTTATTTTACTGTTTTTACCTTCCTTTTTTCTGATCATCAGTCTGTCAAGGCTATCAAGATTTACATTTAAATGTAAAACTGGACTGTCCACCAAATAGCCTTTGAAGCTATTAGCTGTGAAAGATAATCAATTGAGAATGGGCCCCTGCAGAGCACTTTTCAAGCAGAGTCATCACCAAAAAGCAATTTTGCTGGCAGGCTTTTTTTTTTTTTTTTTTAAGAAAAAAAATAATCATGAACATCCCTATCCAATTAAAGTTATATCAGTGCTGATCTACATGATTTTACAACAAAAGAAAAATTTAAGATTGCTTAGACTAGTTGATTCACATGACAAATTCCGAACTTTTTAGAAGGGACTAAGAAGCAAGGATTAGCAACTTTTTCATAATCCCCCAACAACTCTATATACTTAGAGAAACAGAATGATCCAGTATGCCCGGAGATGAGGGGAAGTGCTACTATTTAGGATAATAAACCTTACATCAGCCTTGTAAAAAATTCAAAACAAGGTGCATTTTTATCACCTCTTTAGCTTTACAACTTTAACATGGCATTTTACATTGTTGACTTTCTACAACTATGTCACCATTTATAGTTCCTTTCCTGTATTAGAATAAAAAATGCTTGTTTCAGAAAGAACTTTATTAATTATGACTGCTATGCATTATGCAGTTTAGCTTTATGCATTCCTGTTCTTTCAAATTTTCCTTTAGGCCATCATGAGATGTGACTATCTCCAGTATCTATCTAGGTATTTGCATCTCGCTCATCACTGAGGTATCCAAGTTATTCTCATCCTCACAATATACTTCTGAGGTGCACGTCACCTTCTCCGGGTGGGGAATTCGGCAGCCCTACCCCAGTGAAAATACATATTACGAATATAATAATTAAATATGCCCAGTGACAGTAAGTGGAGCCACAGTTTGGAAGTATGAGTTTGTGAGCTGTATGAAGAAAAGGTCATAGATGGATATTTTCTTTCAGAGACTGACGTTCCCACAGGGAACTCAGCTGACCAGCATCCATGACCTTGCTCTGCCTCACCTGTCCCGTGGGTTCCCAGTCTTGGTAAGCTTCCATTTGGTGATCGAAAGAAAAACACTAGAAAATTGTCTGAACAGCTCTGACCAACAGAGATACGCAATGTAAGACTACTATGTAGGGCCAGCATTTATTTCCAAACGCTACCTATACAGATAGCACAAAGATTTTAACAGCTCTCCTTCATTTTGAATGGTATCAATAGGAAGCTCAAGCTGAAAATGTTGGAAGTCTCTCCAAGCTTTCTTTTAGGCGTCTGTCACATCAGGTTTGATAAATTGAAAGGTTCGTGGCATAACATGTTGTTTCTAGGAGGACAAGAAGGCATAAATGCATCCTTGTATCCTTAAAGAAGCAAAAAAACCCCTGCAGGTCTGCAGATAATTATTTCCAAGATAACGTTCAGCTTTTACCTACAAAATTCACTCACTCTCATCATTAACCAAGAGAGCTTTTGCTTTCAGACATTAAAAGCAAGTTTACATGAAGTCTGAAACTAGGAACTTGGAGCAATCCTGACAACACCTTGTATCTGTAATAATACAGAATTCCTGTGTTTTATACAGGCAAACCCAACTCCTGAAGCTTATGGAATAAATTATCTGATATCACAGGTGGCAGAACTCAGTGGCATTACAGCAGCAGACTCTGAACATACATGTTATTTGTTACTCTAATGGTGCATAGCATTAAAGAAAAACCCAACTTTGCTTTGTCATGGACTTTTTTTTACTTCCCTACAACATTGTGAAGTCTCTAAAAGATGAAAGACAGCCATGTAACCAAATACTGTATGTTTTATGAGTCCTTCTCCATGCCTAGCAACTGAAATAAAGACAAAGGCAGAACTGGATACCTGAGAGAGAAAAGAAAGCTTGTCCTGCGACAGACTTTTAATTCACAATGATACCTGAGACATTATTTCCTCAGGTCACTATAGAAACCTTTATCACCTTATGAAAGGTCATCAGGGTAAGTGACAGGAGACATCAGTTTCTCTTAACAACATTGGTTTCTCTTCTTAAAATTTAAATAACATGGCTAAAGATTTTCCAACTGGAGATGTAAAAGGCCATTAGAGTATCCAGTCAATATTCCTGAAATTCTAGGACAGAAGCCTTTCCATTGAGGACACAGCAAGTATTTTTACAGACATCAGAGCATCATGTTGCAAGAATGAATGACTATATTTTGACTGCAAACACAAATAAATAAAGAATCAGAAATACAGAATATAATAAATATATCTAAAAAAAAAGAAGTCTTTCCCCAGTTGTTTGTAATCTAGAGAAAAATGTCTTGGCATGCTTCTAACATTTTTAGAGAACAATTTAAAACCCCACAACAGAAGGTACTTTCCAGCGCAGTCAGATCACAATAGCAATAAAGAGGTCTGCCAAATGATTGGCAAACAGTCTGATTTTTTAATTGCAAAAACTATGCGCATTCACTATAAGTTTGGTTTTCCCCCCACATCCCAAAGGAGCTAGCTTAGAGCCAAGTTCTGCTTGCTTTTGGGTCTCATCTCACGTGAGGACTTGATCCCATTCACTCATCCAGGAGTGTTTCCTGGTGCATCTGCATAGCCAGTAACCCCCCCTGTGCACGGGACAAATCGATGCTGGTTTTGAGCAGGAATCTGCCATTTTGATGCAAATGACAGTTAAAGTGTTTATCAAAACCGCATAAAAGATACTAGCAACACTGATAGAGAGCTTAATCGAGAGTGCTGCTGGTTTATTGTTCAAACTCAACACCACATCTTTCTGGGGACATCGTGCAGGACCTGACACAGATAGCCGCCACCCCAGAACACAATTAAAGGTGTTGAAGACAAAGTTTTCTTTGGACTTTGGATTACTTTTTTTTTGCCTGTGTCATGTTTCTACCTCACAAAAACAGAGAGAAAAGCACATTCTAGTAGGTCTTGCAGAGGATAAGCCTCTGCTCATGTGATACTTGGGTCTGGTTTTAAAAAGCAGTGTCACGGAGTGTACAACATCAAAAAAGGTTGGAAGGAGGCAAGAGCAGGGGGTAGTTCCATATGAAATGCATACAGGCTACGCACCACTGCTTGCTTAGTGTTCTGGCCAACCTTCTTGCTCTGTTTAACCTCGTTTCTTTAAGCAGCCATAGAGATTCATATTCACAGGAGAGGGAGGACTGTAACACACTGTAACTCACAAATGGGACTCCACAAGCAAATTGCGTAAAAACTACAAGCCTGTGCAGAGAGCAAGAGCTGCAATGAACGTGTTGAAGGAAGTTAACCATGGAATATGTAGCTTTACAATTTCCTCTCAGAGCCAGTTCAGGGCAATGCAGTGTAAACATCATCCATTTTGTAAAGGGCGAGCAGAAGCGGGAAGCGTTCCCCAGCCCGGGTTTGCTCCCTCCGTGCCACAGACGTGCCGTGGGCTTGGTGCCTATCAGGGAGGGCTTGGACATCCCCAGGCAAAAGGAATGAAATCCATACCAATATTTTCTCTGGGAAAGAGACAACTTGCTACAGAGCTCTGAGGCTATGGCAGAACTCTAGGAAGGTATACGATTTATTTACCACGTGCTTGAGAGCAAGCAAGCTCTACAAGAGCCACTTGTTATGAATTACCATGCTCTCTCAGGGGACAGTTCTGTTGATAACATAAAGAATGTATTAAAAGAGTATCAGAGATTAAAACAATCTGCTTCTGCCAGCTCCAAAACACAAAGACCATTACTGTCATACACAAACATAAAGCCAGACAGAATATTGGAACAGAAAACTAAAAACAAAAAAACCACAAAAATAAAAAATTGCCCCTATCTTAGCCTTGGTTATCAGCTTTTTTTTTTCTCCCCCTTAGGGTGGAGGAAAGAAGTCTCTAGATTGTTCACTTAAACATAATGCAATCAGTTAAACAACGCTGAAGAAGCAGCCCTAAGCTTCATTCACACCATTTTGTTATCTTTCCTGTTTATCTCAGAGGCACACATAGGACCAGAATGAAGGTTAGTCTCTACAATATGACAAGTCCACTGGTTTCCTATTTTAGAAGGTAAACAAGCCTTTTTGTGAAACTGAAATGCAGATAACAGAGCTGTGTGGCGTTAAGTGTGACATTAGATTGAACATGAGATTCCTGGACGTGGTAGTGCATCCCCTGGGTGCAGGTCTGTTGGCCAAGTACAAACAGGGATAAATTGCAATTCAAACCATCAGCCTTGTTAAAAATCTCTCATTTTGTATCATTCTTGTAGTGCACGACAATTCTGCAGCTGCAAACTACATACAGATTAAAATTATTTAACAAGGAGTAAAAAAAAAGATCAGTTTAACATAAATTGTGAGATTAAGTTCTGGCCATAAATCTGCTTCATTGGATCTTAACAGTAGAAAACTTTGGATGTTTCTGTTTTATTGGTTGTTGTTGTTTGTTTTGGTTTTTTTTGATCTTAAATGAAAGTAAGATTTTTTACAGCTAAACTTCTTGTAACTTCTTATAAAAGTGCATTTTGAAATGTTTTTACCCGGGAAGGAGTTAAAAGCAGGGAGCTGTTTAACAGGAAACATCATCAAGCAGAACGGGCCACACTTAAAATTTTATCTGGATCTCTAGCACCACCTATAGATGACACAAAATACTTCATGCTCATGAGACCCTGCCTGCAGAGTCCATTGATACCAACGAGTATATGAACATTAATGTTACTTTTTAGTTGCCAAACTGTAGTACATTTGCACTTACAAGTTTTCGCGTTTGCTACAGTTTTCTATATCTGAAGGCTTGCTATCAGCAGCTGGTCTCACTACCTCCAAACTTTCACCTTAAAACAAGGGTACCACTCCCTTTTGTAGCAGTGGACAGCCACCAGCTCTAAACACAGAGCACCACATTTCCACCAGCATCTCCCCCTCCCCTGCAGCCCCAGTGCTGCACATGGCCTAGGACCACTGTAAGCTGGATGAAAAACGTGTATTTACTGTTACAGGACTGAAAGTGCCCCACCTTTCACTAGTGTTTACAACATCTGTTGGCCCAGTGCACAGAAACACTATACGCAGCCTGATGGTATAGATCGTGCACATATATACACATACATCTGGAGATGGGTTAATAGTGAAGAATTGCTGCTATGCCACACATTATAATTCAAAGATGACAAAGTGTTTGATCTATGCTGCTCCAGTGATCATTCACAACCTGCATATCAGGGACTACATATAATAAGATCAAGCACCTACCTGTGATGCTTTTTATCTTCTAAGTGCTTTGTAAGTAGCGTCAACACAGTTGAAAATACAACGATCAGGTCTGTGCTATAGGCACAGCAATGAAACATGACTGGAGAGGCACAAACCAGCAATGCCAGTGTTAAAATTCAAAGTATCTAGGCTTTCAATTTATTGTTCTAAATGAATGTTCTGCAGTGACCTACTGTAGTAAAAACCTCCCACCTACTTCTAATTTATATAAAAATAGGTGTGCTCCGTGACTCAGGACTGAGTCTTCTCAGTTCTTTAAATCAGTTTTCTGTAGGGAATAGGTAATTAAGAGGTGATAAACCTGTATTCCCAGAAAAGTTGGAAAACAAATATAGGAAATAATAAACCCTGAAATACAACTGTCAGTGAACTTAGAATTTTTGCTTTGTATTTCAATGCAGCATGGGGCTAGGAAATGAGTCTTAAATAATACCTTTTATGAAGTTTCTCCCTTTAACTGGAGTGTGTTCTTGTCTGATGTCCATAGGTGTCAGGCACACTGTCAGACAGTTCAAATCAAAGCCCAGATTTTAAACCCGAGATTATTTGGAAGGGTTTTTTGTTTTAAAAGAACATTAATTTAGAATCAAGGATTAGAAAGGCAGAAGAGAGAAGGATCTTCAAAACTACCATTTTCCATAAATAATGAAGACAGCGATAATGGAGCAGTCAAGCTTAAACAACCCTTATTTCAACAACAACAACGTCATATTTTAAAGAACAACCTCTACGACTGTGAGTTATGACTGCATTTTCCTACTTGTCATTGTACAGCAAGAAGCCTTACACTGTACATAGAGTATGTATCACAGAGGGAAGGACTGGGGAGCACCCCCCCCCCCATGAAGGCTGTACAAGCTTAACATTTCAAACACGAGGCCTGTTCAGAAAGTGGTCCTAATTATATAATCTTTGTAAGTTTTCCAAGCATGTTTCTAGCACATAAAGCAATCATTCAACGTCTTCCACTAGCAAATACTGTGAAATTTAACTTGACTTGAAATACTGTGAAACTTAACTTGACTCTTTTCAGTCTTCCTGTATGTTAACAATTGTCCTTGGGATGCTGCCTGGTTGTGAAATGATCTGATTTTTGCAGATCCAGGTACCTACAGAACTGCCTGCTTTCCCAAGCTGAGAGTCTGTTCTTTAACCAGGCAGTTTAGTTGTGAAAATATTATTACTTACCTCTACAAGAATGCTCACCAGATAGGGCTATAATATTGCATAGTTCAAAATACAGCCTAGAATTCATTCATTATAGAAATGTGCACCATATAATGGTAAATTGCTATCTCATTGTGATCCAGTCTGAATTTATGCTAGTTTCAGACCAGAACTTTTATTTTAAATGGAATTAATTCTATCTTTTCCTTTTTCCCCTTTAACCTGAAGAGAGCCAAAATCTCATGCACTTTTACCACCCACGCAACTACAAACAGGCAGCATCAAAATAAAAACAAAACTTTAAGTAGTGTTTGTAAAAAATATATTTGCAGTTGTTTTGTGGTTTAAAATATAGGTGCCTCTGAGAGAGATCACTGTGCCATATATATAATTTGCAATAGTGTTCTTGCTAACAAAGTTAGCTATTACTAATGGACGGACAAAATTCTTTTGTTTTCTAAGCCTCATCACCTAGTCTTCTGCATAAGCATTTCCAACTTCAGTGCCAGGTGCTAGCAACTTCTACAGATATTAAGGAACAGCCCCCTTAAACGTCACTAAGGCTGCATTAGACCCAGTAGTAGATATTTCTTACAGATCAACAATCAGCCAGGTGCAGTTAATGCATACATAGCATATAATTGAAATAGACTTCACTTAAAAAACATACTTCAGAATGGCTTCGGCTATTACCTTTTCGTGTGTGCATAAAAGAACGGGTCTACTGTGGAGGTAATTCATCATAGGCTGAGGCTTTCTTGTTTTTGCCAGCACAATATAAGAATCATGTTCTGGGAAGCTTACTGCTTGGTGAAATTGCCAACAGTTGCTTCGATACTCAGGTTTTACACAGAGCACAGCATCTGATTTCCACAGAGGCACATAAATATACACATCCTCTTTTTCACATACAAGATGTATGTTTCCATGTACAGACAAGTAAAATGTGTAAGTGAAAGGTATTTGGCTTTGTAGGAAAAATCCTGCATTCACTTACGTCCTATGCGTTTCTGCTGAATTCAGCATTGCCTCTGAGATTGAAATTTGTTTAGTAATAGTATTCTGCGACTAATCTGGTATGGAGTCTGCTGGACACAGCAAAGCTGTATGGGCTCCACTTTGAATGATAGAATAGGTCTGCTTAGGGGCTTCTGTGTGAGAGGAAGAAAAGATAGGAGGAGGGGGAGCTGAAGTGGACACTGTTATACTCTGACCTCCATCACTAACCACAGTCACTTCTGTTGCTCCTTCTTGTATCAAAGCATTAAGACCTTCTAAGTCAGAGCAGCTGATTCCAGAGCTGGTGATGAAAGCTTGGTTTGCTGAAGCCTCATGACTGCTGACAGAAGCAGCAGGAATCAGAGTTTGATGTAAAGCGCTTCCATCGCTTTGGTCATGGGTTGTGAGAAGAACTGCTGGCTGTGCCACAGGCCCTGCTTCGCTTTGAGATATGGGAGGCGGAGGTGGTGCCAACAAACTGACTTGGCCCAGCAGCTGCAAGCGGCTATTGGCCGAAAGGTCTTCCTGATTCTGGGTAACTAACGTAGGAGGCACAACATTCACCGATGCAGCCTGAACAATACTGTTAGTCTGAGGGACCTGGTGACCCACAATGATCTTGACCCTTCCCTCATTGTATGGAGAAACCTGAGCAGCCTGAAGTGGGACCTGGAGGTGGCTGACAGTAATTGGGGCACTGGTCTGCCGACTGGGATCCATCTGGAGCTGCAGAACAGCCAGTTCGTTATTTTTAGATCCATTATACATACTGTGCTGCTTCTTATGACTCCTAAGAGAATCTTCTCGGACAAAGGAAGCATCACACAGGTCACACTTAAATGCTTTCTTGGCATCCAATTTGGCAACTTGCCTGGAGCCACCTTGCTTTGGCCTATCTCCTTCCTTCTTCTCCATAGTTTGCTTCTTGGTCTTGACTTTGTCACCATGAGCTTTCCTCACATGTGTTGTCAGGTTGCTCCGCTGCTTGGTATCAAAGCTGCAGAATTCACATTTGAAAGGACGATCTTTGCAGTGAATTCGCTCATGCACTTTCAGAGCTGCCTTGTTGGAGCAAGAGTAGTTGCACTCTGAGCACTTCACTGGTTGTTCAGGCTGATGAGTTCTTATGTGGTGCCGAAGGCTTGTTTTGTTTCCACACTGAAACTCACACTCTGGACACTTGAGAGTATTTTCCATGCTGTGCTTGATACGAATATGTGATTTCAAATTTCCTTTCATGGCACACCGCACCTCACAGAACTCACATTTGTAAGGTTTCTCACCAGAATGCACACGCATGTGCCTCTTCAAGTCTGAGTTGATTTTAAATTTAGCAGGACACATCTGACATTGGAATGGAGCATCTCCTGTCAATAAAAAACAGTTCAAATTACAGATGAGATACCAAGATCCACTGGAGAGACCAATGCTATAAGGAATTATGCACAGCTGACTTGTTCTACATACCTGGAAACTCACAGCATGTTTTCAAGATGTAGAGAACTTTAACGGCACAGTATTTATCACCTGGTCTGGCATATTTGTGTGCAAACTCCCCACGAGCATGCCTGCCTGCATCTGTTGCTTTTTCATGTCTGCATCTTAGATATTCTCCATTTTTAGTTCACTTTCCGTGTAAAACTGTTCAGTGTGCTCCAGAAAACTGACTGAAGTTTCCCATTTGTCCCTCTTTAGCAACAGTGCATCTCAACTAGTGTTTAAAATTAATAAACACTGTAACTTTAACAGCTGCTATATTTTTGAAGTCTAAGAAAACATAAACACAACCATGTCTGGGGTTTACACAACAAGATTTACAGGGAGGCTTGTAGGTTAACTGTAAGCCTAGATAAATGGTAGGCTACTGCAGAAAGAGACGCTTAAGGGGCACCAGCTTTACTGCTCAACCATATAGTTGAGTTAGATCAGCTGACAAGAAGAACCAATTACTTTTTTGGCCTGGTTCATGTGGTGCAGCACAAATACTATTGCTAGTACAGGAAGGCCATGGAAACTCTTGTCCAGAACACAGGGAGAGGTAGGGACAGAAGTCCATACCTAGGTCAGTGGCAGGTGACTGCACAACCACAGCATCACTACAGTGACAGGAGAGGGGGAAAAAAAAAAAAAAGAAAAAAAAAAGAGGGATCACAAGTACATAAATGCAACTGGAAAAGACAAGTGAGAGACTAATGAAACATGCATGCAAGTCTGTGACTCTGGGGAAATATGCTTACACCGGGGAAATATGCTTACACCGAGAAGTAACATCAAGCTTTTGTTTTTCTGGCATTACAGCAACCAAGAGAGAGATATTTGCCCCATGTAGCACACCTAATAATGCTCCACAGATCACTTCAAGAAAATCTAATATCAGTTTGTATTCACGCAATATCAGTTTACATTCATGCAAACAGGTGCATAAAATATTCATAAGTGCATGGTGGGGTTTTTTTTGTTTGTTTTTTGAGAGCAATGCTAGTCCAGAAACCTAACAATGTAGTTGAAAGTCAGGTCAAATTCTTAACTGATAAGGCATGAAAAAAGAACATTCATCTGCAAGATCTCTGTAAGCCTATTTATGTCAGACTACCTGCCACAAATAACGATTTGAATTGCCTGGATCTAATCCACTATTTTGCATTTTCTTTATTTGCATGCTTGTGTCACGACATGCATGATCAAATTAAGCTGTAGCTCTGTTGAGCTCCATAATCAATTCCAGGGTAAAGACCAGTGACTCTGTTCTGAAGTAATTAAAAAATTACTTTAAAATGACATTAAAGAAACCTTTTTTTTTTTTTTTAATATAAATATGTAGTTCTCTAAAGTAATACCTGAGCATGAAGTCTTTACGTAGGAACCATTTTGAAAAAGTGAAAGAATTGTGTTATTAGTTCTCAGACACCCTTGGTGCGAGAAGAAAAAAGAGAGCGTACTTAGTTCAGCAAGCATTTATCTTCTTTAATAATCAAACTGCAAATGGCTGATTTATTTTATAAGTTAATATTTTACAGAGTTTGTGATAACTATAATTTTGCATAATTTGCTTATCCAGCTACATATGTCATAGGTTTAGCTGCATATTTTTCAAATCAAGTTGTGGCCTACTGTGCTAATCCATGTATCTGTTTAATAATTGATATATATGGTGTATTATCTATATTAAACAGATTTTATTAATGAAGATGCACTGTTTGTTCATCTAGTTTATTTTACAGTCTCAGCTGCACACTCAGCTACTGAATTTTTATCTACTTGGCACAGTACATATTTCAATGTCTTAATTTTCACATGCAGGGTAGCACAATATATGAAAAAGAATTAGTAATTTCATTGAATATAGCAATATAGCAAAGTATGCTGGTTCTGTTTATTTAAAGAGTGGTCCATTACTTATATTTCTTTGCATTTCTGTCCATACATAATTGACACTGACAGAATATAGCTTAAAAAAAAAAAAAAAAAAGAAGAAGAGTGTCTGATCCTGGAATTATTAATTGTAAGAGCAGTTTTACTCAGATTATCAGGAAGCTGATCTTTAGATGACTAGTTCAACAAGTAATGCTATGTAGATGATCTCACACTGAGCAATGTAGACTACACTCACCTTCTAGAGAATGACTAATTTAATTCCAGTAAGCAATATAATCTACATAATTTACTTTTCCCCTAAAATTGCCTGTGTGCATAACACCTTTGTAACCTAGAGAAGGATGAAATGATTACTTTCAAAATTCTTGCACCTCCTTTCAGTGAATCAAAAGAAGTCCTTTTACGAAAGAGGATTTTGAGAAATGAAGAGACAACACTACAGACTTTAATTTTAGCATAACTCAATTGCTTAAGATACAGCAGACTGACCTGCCAAAAAGAAATAAGGTAGCCTAAAACCCCTTCCCAACTATTGCAATACTTAAAGCCACAAAAATCTAATCTACTGGAAATACAGGAGAACCATGAGCATTCACAGGTTCTCCCACAGCCAAATTCAGAGCATATCTGCCCATGTACATGAATGCACAAGTATGCATGCTCTTATACGACACGGGGAAAATGCAAGACCCATATTCTGACTAGTGTGTTTCCTAACAGATAACTTCTCATAACAACCCATACTATTTTGACTGACCATCACATCTTCTCATATAGCAACAGAAAGAGGGAAACTTGTAGAACAACTGCCTGACAGTCCTGCCTGTTCCATCACAGCAGATTTGTGAAGTAGAAAAGATTCTTTTCTGCCACAGACAGATTGGTTTAACCCTCCTCTCCTTCACAATGCACAAGGTATTTATTTCCTTTATTTACTCAAAATAAATCCCATCTTGCACGCATCTGAACTAATGTTGTTTAGTACTCGAATTCAGAATCAGATGTAGGTAGGTACATGTAGATGTTCAAAGCTAATCTAGTAGTCACTGAACCATAACCACCTTGCAGCTAAAATTCACAGAACTAATCAAATGTATAAAAGACAACACAGAAACTAATCCAGTACCCTGGATTAGGTGAAAAACAACATACAAAGACGACTGTACAGCAGTATCTTTACAGCAAACCTCTTCTAGGAACAATCTATAAAAGAGAAATCTGATTAAAAGGAAACTTAGGCAAATAATGCAAATATAAAATGAAACAGTGTTTATAAGACTGGAGGCTAAAGCTTTCTATCCATAGAGCAAAAGTGGTATGGGCAGAACATAGTTCTGGCTGCTCATACTACACTGTCAATGTCCATCAGTCTGCACATGGAAGCTACCATAAAGAAACGTCAAAAAAAGTGTAACTTAAATGAAGAAGTGTAAGTTAAATTGCTAATTATTTGCTAATTATACAGCTGAGGTTTACACTGATATAACTAGTTCAATTATAAAATAATTTCAGTACTTCTAATATAGTGGACCAGATTTGAGACACAGATAGGAACCTAGATGCTCTTAATCAATTAGATCCTTCAGTTTTACTGGTTTAAGAACACCTAACAGGCAGCTTCAAAATCAATTTAGAAGAAAGTCTACCAAGAATCAGACCTGTCTTGATTGCTTCCAGTTTTTTTTAGTAGAGTTGTATGTATTGCCCTATTAGATTCTATGCGCAAGAAATTCACAGCAGCTGTGTGCCTTGGTGCTTCTGCCAATTCGAATAGGCCCTTTCTGGCACCTTGACACCTGTATATCTTTTAAAAATCTTCCCAACGACCTTTAAACTTTTACAGATCTACATTTTAGCATAAACGTACCTGTGTGGGATCTGAGATGTACAGTTAGCTGGCTGGAGTTGCGGCTTGCATAAGGACAGATCTGGCATTTAAAAGGACGCTCATTGGAGTGAATGCGCTGGTGCTTGTTGAGACTGCTGCTGTCAGCAGCTGCATAGTCACAGTGTTTGCATTTGTAAGGCTTCACCCCGGTATGAGAACGCATATGCATCTTCAGCTTATCTTTTCGACTAAAACACTTGCTACAAACTTCACATTTATGGGGCTTGTCTCCTGAAACAAACAGAAGCACATAAACATATCAAGAATTTTTGCGCCATAAGGATGCAAGTTCTTTTCAGCAGAAAAGATCTTTTCAGAAGTTGAACACTAGATTTCCACAGCCATCCTATCAGCTAAGGACTCTTCTATGCTCCAGAAGGCTGCATGCACGAGTGCAACAATTTTAGAAGACCCTTTGAAACTTTCTCCCTTTATAACTCTGAAATTGCAGCTTAGGGGGAAGGGAGGTGAAATGCTGAAATCACTGTTTCATATAAAGAACAACCTAGGTTTACACACCACCACGCTTACCCTGATAAACGCAGGGTCTGCACCTCAGAAATTTAACTGTGCCTTAAATTGATGTACAGTGTTTCACATTTCACAGCTGTGAGTGGTACTACTCATAGTAGGACATGGCTTACCCAAAAAGGGCAATTCCCCAGGCACAGAGAACTACAATACTAAAGTGTACAGACATACGTGTACATTCTATCCAATTTATCTATAGATATATTATTTTGTATGAAAATACCTCTTGCCAAGAGGAGGAAACCAACCAAAACCAAAATATAGCAACTATATAAACCTGTGTGTGTTCGTAGGTGACGTTCCATATCCTTCATGCCATAGGAAGTCTTGAACTGGCAACCTGAAAATGGTTAAGATTATGATCATTAAAGGAAAATCTAACAAAATAATAAAAATATACTGCCATATTCTGGGCATTACGTTTCTTGAAAAGAACTTTCTCTTTAAAATTCAGTATTAACAGAAAATCAATTCCCTATCTTGTTTATTCACATCTACTTAAAATAGTGACCGGTTTACCTATGAATTTTAGTTTTCTAATGCTTCCCCTAGGAGGCAACTCTCTACGTTATTGTTTTCTGTAAGCTTTGAAACAAGTTCTCTGGAATCTCTGTCCAGGATTTGAGATGCTCTTTACAGTACACAGAGGATACTAGGGGAACTAATTAATTCCACATATGACTTCAAGTTACCACGACTGGGAACTCAGGTAACAGCTCACCGTTCAGGAATTCTGTCCAAGTGGAAAGTGCTACAGTCTTACAGCAATGAATGCTAAGCATTTGAAATGTGCCTTTCAAATGAAGGCAAGCTTGCAAAATGAGACACTGACTTCTGCTACCATTAATATGACTACTCATCTACATCACAGTCTCTGCACACATTTTCTGCATATTCCATGGTTTTCACTCGTTAAGATCTCCAAATACTTTGGTTCAATCCATCCTTATAAAAATGTTAACTGACCAATGATAAAACATATAATGCAAAATGCATGTATAATATTTCTTGTGTACAACAATGGCAGTTAGCAGAAAGGTAACAAGACTCTGCTCTTAACATTGCTACGGCTGTGGGCACAGGCCAATGTCTACACACAAACTCACTGCAGCATCGCCAGAGTACGCCACAGTATAGGGCAATCGTCTAAGGACACGTGAAAGCAATGGCAAAACTACTACTGGTACCAATGGTAGTACATCACACCCTTAGTAAACAGGTTGCCATGCAGGTTCTGCACGTCTTAACTGCTTAAGAGAGATGCTTAACTGCTTAAGATGTGCTACCGTGCACATCACTATATAAAACCTACCAATTTTAAAATGAAAAGGAAGAAGGTACAGTCCACATCTCACCTGGATAGCAGCAGTTTAGCTTCTTCTGTGTAAGTGAGGAATTGGATTTTCTCGAACGTGCTTTTGGTGGCGTAGAGACGATAGCAGCGGTTGGAGGCTCACTGCTCTCACTGGGCAGGTACGTTTGATAGCCATGCTCAAAAACAAACTCTGGTGCAGAAACTAAACACATAAAATAACTCAATTTGAGAACATTAACTTCTCCAATCAGAAAGATCTAATTATTTACTAGTTTAATTAATTACTTCTCTATTCTGTTTTTCCTGCAAAATTCCTGCTTGTGGCTTCCTATTCATGTGGGGGAGGGGGAAAGGAGAAAGACATTTCTCTTCCTTGCTATCAGTGAAAATTTTGTCAAGACCTGATGAGCCCTGCTGAACTTAGTACAACCCTACATAGGCCCACTTGTCTCCCTATGAATCCTATCTGACTGCACCGTGCAGTTTCTTCACAAATTCAGTTTTTTTCCTGATGCCTGTCCACGTCTTACATTAATAAAGGTATGTTTGTTTTTCAACACTGGCTGTGCTACAGCCCAAAGGAGAAAAAAACCTGAGATTACTTATATGGCAAATGTTGTCAAAAAGGCATCACGTAAACAATTTTTATTTTTTAAATTGTTAAAAAAGTTCAGCTTCTTCCAACTATACTGTTTTTAGCTTGTTACTCACAAGAATAACAGGTGAAACTATCTCAGCCAAAGTAGCAGCTTTTAAATCAATTAAACAACACTATACCTCAAAAGGGCACAAGGATATAACAGCCCTCGTTTTAAAGATGAGTAAATATGAAGCAGAAAAATGACTCATCCAAAACCCACACCAAGTTGAGAGATTATAATACAAAAATTCCTGGAAGTGAGCCCTGAATTCAGTTTTCACTGCTCTTCCAGATTCTCTGCCCTAATCTGTCTATCCAAATTAAAGTCAAATAATTTGGATTTTAGTAAGGTCCCAGACCAAAATAAAATAAAACTATATATAGAAGGGCAAACCTTCACACACGGAACAAAATTCCGGTTTTCTTTAAATGTCTGCATGATCAGGACCTCACTTGAGCCTTCACATAGGCAGAAATTTTGAGTAATATTTTTCCTGCCAATTAGTTTTGGGAGCAATGTTAGGGAATGCAGTGTTCTCACATAAAAAGGCCTGGATTGGCGCCCTACAGCAATTCTCTGTCTGTTTTTCATCAAGAGCACTCTTAAAAAAATAAAATGCATAGTAATTGCATTATTTTTCATAAGTATTGACAATTTTAATTAGTTTGCAGAAGTTGGTTACACAACACTTAAGCAATTCTCTAAGTGAATTTGCTAATTGAGATGCAAGTTAAGTAACTGCTGTCATACCAAAAACAAGAATGCAGCACATCACTTTTTTTTTTTTTTTTTTTCTTCCTTTGCTTGCAGGTATGTGACAACTGATGTGAAAAGTGTTATGTTAGCTTAGTGTGGTGGGGGGACACGAGCAGAGGGCTACGTCACATTGCCACTATGCAGGTGCCGAGTGCTTTCGGGCTCTTGGTATGTAACACCAAAATACCTGTGATGGTTTGGGTCTCCGAAGCGATGGTCCTGGTCGTGGTTTGTGCCTGTGTCGACGGCACCGTTTCTTCTGACACAAACTGGACCGTACTGGTGGCCCCGGCCGCTGCGCTAGTGAGCTGGCAACCGCTCTGCTTGTGCCCAACGAAGGCATCGAGGTTATTGAACTGCTGCTTGCAGATGCCACAGATGTGGATGTCGGGGGTGAGCTCCACCAGCACCGTGGTGCCGCCGGGGACTGTGGAAACAGCGTCAGGGTTAAGAGCTCGTCCTGAGGGAACGGCAATGGCGGAAGCCGCTCAAACTGACACACGGACATCCCCCTGACCGAGTGCCCCGGCCGCGGGGGAGCCTCTCCGGACCCGGCCCTGCCTGGAGCTGCGGGGTTCATTAGTGCGCTGCGGGACCCCCGGGGCCGGGCTGAGGGGACGAACGGGGCCGCCCGTGCCCCCAGGCACGTTTCCCCGAGGGCCTCAGGGTCCCGCGGGGCGTCCCCGCCACCGCTCCGCGACCTCGCTCCGCAAAGCCTGCCCGGGGCCCGCCGCTCCCGGCGCCCATCAGCCCCTCACGGCCGGTGCGGGCCGCGGCGCTCACCCAGATTCCCGGGTTCTCCCCCCCCACCCCGCACGCCCCAGTCAGGTTCCCGGGCTCCGCTCCCGCCCGTTTCTTGCGCTACTCAGGTTTCGGGGCCTGCCCAGGCCCCGGCTCAACTCGGCTTCCGCCGCGCGGGCCCCGGAGCGCGCATACCCCGCCGGCGCGCAGCGGCACTTACACTGCACGGGGCCGGGGAAAGCCGGCGCCACCCCCCCGCCGCCACCGCCGGGGTTCATGGCGGCAGCCAGCCCCGCACACCGCCTCCGCCACCTGCAAGGGGCTTATTACCGACGGGGAGCCGCTCCCCCCGCGCCTCCCGGCCGCCGAGCGGGGGCGGATGCGGAGGAGCCGAGCATGCTCAGTGGCCGCGGCGAGGCTGCGGCCGCCCTCACCTACCGCCGGGCTGAGGGATGTGAGGGTTCTCGCCACCCCCCGCCTGTCGTTTCTGCCGGTCTCGAGGACAGGCGCCATGCGGGAATATCCCTGAGAAGGCAAACCGCCATGATTAACGCCTGTGCGTTCCCTGAGGGGCGAGCTGCCCCACAGGCACCTTGTCTGAGGCGGCCCTGCCATGGCAGCGGGGCTGAGGCCTCACGTGTGGTTTGGCCCTGCGTCCCCAGAGGCCTTTGTCTTAAAATAGAGCTTTAATTCATCTAGCAGTGTTTGCGGGAGTTTGGAAACAAGTTAGGGCTGACAGTAGGATTAAGTTGGGGTAGTAGAAGCGGTGAAAACTAGCCTTAAGTTTTGGCTTTTTAGGTCATATTAGTGGTCTTCATGCAAAATTATGGCAAAATCTGGCCATGATTGCCAGAAGACCACGCTGATATTGCATCTCTTTTTACCAGTCTTCAAGACCTCTCATCTTACAGACCATTTGCTTTCCACAAGCCCTCAACCTTTTCTTCAGTCACGTGCACCCCAAATCTCGAAGCTCATGTAATTTATTGTGCCAAATATGAATCCGATGCCCGCTAAAGTAAACTGGAAAGCCTCTCCATTGTTTGAGTGGGTTTCTGGATGTGGACCTCGGTGTGCATTACAGGCAGATAGCCTTCCTCCTGCTTAGGGCTGGAGAAAACTCTTCTATAAGATGACACCTCTTTTTAGGGGGGGATTGACATGTTTTGTGCCAAGTGCATTTAGCGCTTTGCAGCAACAAACTGGCTGAGCCAGTCTGAGTGCCAGCTCACTGAAAGTTATGCTGCTTCGCCCTGTATTAAAAATGCAGCTATTCAGGAATGAACCACAGCATTATGCAGACACAGAATAGAAAATGGAAATTTGGAAGTCAGGTGGCCTTTAGTTCAGGTAGATGCCTTTTGCTACTTGAATTTCACCAAGCTGCAAGACACAAAAAAAGCTCCATTTGCATGTGACCAGTAAAGACCCAGCGTTTGGCAGCTCAAGTCACTGACAGACACCTATGTGCTTTTTGCATCCAATTTGGGCTCCTGCTATCTTTAGACTTGTGTTAGGGACCAATATTTATCCTGTGCTCTGGGGAGGGCACAGCAAGGTGTGGGGGGGAAACACCTGGTGATAGAGGAGTAGCAGGGGGAGCAGAATGGACTAACATGGGTAACTGAAGACCATATAGTGGGGATGAACGCGAATGGGAAAACAAACTATTAATTCCGCTTTTTCCTTGTGAGTCTGATTTTGCTGCTGAATGGTTTTAGAGCTGTGTGGATGTAACTGTGTGTTCATTAATAAATGCAGAATAGTTTGTGTATGCACTAAATGTACCCAGAATTTCAGATGCCAGTTCATATTACACTTGAAGTTTTATTTTCCTGGGAAAGTGGTGTCTGCTTGACATTTCCGTTGACCCATTTTGCCAAAACAATATAGCACAGACATGGGATTGTTAGGGGGCCCAAGATAAGACACAAAAGGTGATAATCCTAGTTCCGGCCTCTGGAACCTGCTAACTGTGTTTGATAGCACATCGTAGTGCTGGTTGCAAGGATCATATTTATCTCACTTCAAGACCTTGGGTATATTTTAATCCAATTTTAGATTAAAAATTTGATTAACACATTAAAATACTATCAAAGAAGGAAGCCAAATAAACTCCACAGGATGCGTATTGAATGTGGAAGATTACTAGGAGTTTCAAAGTTCATTCAGAATTCCCCCCTGCTTCCCCACCCCAATAAAAATTAAGGAATTCACATTGATTCTGGAAATATAGATGGTTTTACATTAGCATGGTTACCCAGCCGGTACCTATAAAGCATAGCACAGAAACAGGAATATGGTTAGTGCTGATGAGACTGTTTTGGGACTATATCCAAAAGAAATTAAATCAGAGTAATCAACCTGAATCTGTTTTTCCACAGTATAGATAGAACTGTAGAACTGAAAGCTGACTTTTAACTCATTTTGCTGTTTTTTCCAGAACACTATGACCCATTTCCAAAGCTGACAGTGTGTCTGCCTGTCTGTCTATCCACCAATTACAGTTGCAGTCGCAGGTGTACTTTGGAGTATAGCATAACTTATTTTAATCTGTTTCTCCTTTGGTTTAACGCTTTTTCATTAGAATAGAAGCCTGCTTGACTTGATTAGAAAAGAATCAGCATTGTGTTTCGTTAAAAGTGAATTTTCACTTATCCAAGGACCTGTAATGACAGTTAGGCAGGCTACATGCCCCTCTTTTGGCTGCCAAAACAAATACAGCAGGGAAAGAGCGTTGCAGCCGTACTCACTGATGTGCTTGCTCTTTCAGACTGGGTGTCAGGGTGGCAATATTTAATTGATACAGGGGTGGTCTGAGGTTGCACTACTGAGTCAGGTATGAACGGTTTCATGTCTGGTGCGTTACCAGCTCTTTTAGAAACATTTGCTGCCTTATTCAGTTGGACACCATTAAATGAGATGTGTTTAATTAACTTAGAAGAAAAGATTCAGAGCTAAGTGTACTGCTGCAACTGGCAGCTGAAAGAGGAATTCCCTCCACCCCTTCCATCATTCCTTCCAGCCGTCTTGCAAAAAGCGCTTGGTCAGTAGCAAACCGAACGGCTCAGTTCCCTGTGCTGGCAGGGGCTGAAGGCGATTGGAAGGAAAGTGCTCAGTCTTGGACTGCTCTTCCGCTGTTCTTCCCATCTGGTATTTCCCAGCATTCTGCAAATATAGCTTGGCTAGGAATTTGCAGGCTTTTTTTCATCGGGGGAAGAGGAGGTGGGGCCAAATGAATACTTTTCATAGGGACATATGAATTCTGAGAACGTCTGTGCTGGGAAGAGTTTTTAAGGTGCAGGCAGCTCCGTGTGGTTAAAACCAGAGAGAGAAAGGCACCGGCATAAGAAGTACCAACAGCTTGCAATGCAGGCACCTGTGGCTCAAGTCCTTAGTCTTTTATACCTTAAGAGAATATTGGCTGTTAAATCTCTCTCTCTGGGTTTTTTTTTTGCTTTTGTTTTACATATATGGTTAGAAGAAGAAGAAACAGTCAATTGGCACTGACTTCCATGTAATGCAGAGCTCAAAATATTTAAAAAAATGCCTCATGTCTTTGGCCACCTTCAGATCCACTGCTATTTACAAGCTTCCAGATATCATAATGTAAGGACCTGTCTTTAAAACATTAGACTTACTGCCTCTTTGCATTAAACTTCTGTAGTGAAATGTTCTCAGAAGCACACAAGTATGTGCATAACGTGCATATGCGGAACGTGCATAACAGATACCAGGTATCAAGTGCACATTTCCAGTGAAAGCTCTTTGAGGCTGGCACTGCTCGTTGCTTTGTGTTTCAACAGTACTTAGCCCGACAAAGGCTCGATTCTGGCTTTGGCGTGAACATTGAAAACATCATTATTATCTTATTAATAACTAATAACACTTACATATCAGGACTTTATTGAATGATGCTCTGGACAGAGAGAGTTTTCATTTCACCGGATGAGGATTGATGTCTGAGAGTATAACACCGCACTGAGCTCTTGAGTCATCGAGCAGAACTCTGCTGAGATCACACTTGACACTATTTCCAGCCTTTAAGGCATAAATCAGTATGCATGTGTAATCTTCATCACCCTTAACCTGACTGAAATGAAAATACTGCAGTGCTTCAGGCTCCCTACAAATGCAGTGCAAGCAAACAAGGCCCAGAAAAGACAAATGTCAATCATGAGAGAGAAAGAAAAAAAAAAAATCAGACAGAGGCATAAAAAAGTCAGGCCTCATCAGAGCCTCGGAGACAGGCGTTCCCAGGCGCTGCGTTGGACAGCTGTGGCCTCAGTGCTTTCCTGGAGACAGACATTTATGTACGACAAGAAATGTGTAGACTTTTACCTTGGTACAGAGCTTCCATCTACCCCCCCGTCATCTGAGATCACACAGGGGCAACGTATCCTACCTTGCAAGCAGAGAGGGGAAAAAAAAACCCCAACCTATTGAAGTACTGGGAGGAGAGTTATTGGTTGAGCTAGACAGGAGAACAAACCCTGACATAGTGACAGCCCTTTAAAATATTATACCGTTTATTGTTTAGTTTGCTTTTCACAATAGGTGGAGGACGATAGGTTTAAAAGAGAAAAAAAAAAAAGATAGAAACCGGAGGTATAAATGTATAAATGAACAGAACATACTAATAAGATATGAAAGAAACCCAACAGCATCGCACGAAAAGCATATAAACTTGGTTATAAGCTTGTGGTCACTGAAGAGGGAAAGCTTATCTCTCTTGAAGGCCCTGGTGCGAAAACATCACAAGTGAGATTGGAATGTGGCCTAGGGGACAGACAAAAAAGAAATGTAAATTGTAATTAAAATTTTCAAACGCTGAAGATGGAGACGAATGGTGGATGTAGAGAAAAAACCCAGCCAATTAAAATAACTTGAAGATTCAAAATCCAATTTTTAGCATTTCATAATTATATTGATGGATAATGACATACACAGCAACATAAATGCACTGAGCTCAAATTAATTATGTTAAAATAATAGGTAATCTGTCTCTGTGTTGATAACATATAATTATGATGATGTCTTTCAAATGTTTTAAAATAATGTCATTTCAATTCATAATGCAAGGTAGGGATTTTGCTGTTTAATGTATTTGCTATTTATACAATATTTCCCATGTCATTGCTTTCCTCTATAATAAAGTCTAAATAATCAGTTAGTACCTTAAGATATTTCTTACTGCTGTATGAACTGTAAAATAACTCAATATGAATATATTATTCACTGAAATAGCACATTGACAACTGTGATTAATTCTTAAATGTATACTGTAACAAAATAGAAATGTATTTTTATGTTGAGATGTCTAATTATTCACTGCCAGAAAGCAGACCTAAATCCACACTGGGGAAATTTTCAGGGTTTTGTGGGGTTAACCATGCAACCATGCTTCATTGTCTTTCACACAATGGAAAATACACGGTTATGATTAGAAAAGTTAAGCTATATTGTTTCAAGATTGAATTCCGTTTCTCAGGGAATTTCTGATTATCTGCAGTTGCTTCTCAGCACAAATTGTCCTTTGCCCGCTGCCTGGCAGCCCCGGTTGGCGCAGGCTCTGTGGATGGAGGCCTGGCGGTACCCAGGGCGAGGGACCGGGGGCATCAGCGGACACGTACCTGATGCTGCATTGCTGCCGCTGCAGCTGGGTGTGCAGGGGGCTGCTGCGCCTTGGGGTTTTCTGCATGAAAACGCTGTTCCGATACCAGGCTCCGATTATTCTTAAGAAAATGTTTTATGCCACTTTTTTTCCTGAGAGTTGTGTGGATCTGAGATTTTTGCTGGAGTATCCCTAAACTATTCTAAAACTGTTGGATTTTTTGAAGCTTTGCAATCTTTTTTTTTTTTTAAATCTATTATCTGCAATTCACTTTTTCTTCGTAAACCGTTTCTCTGCCATACCTTCCCATCCTTTCTGCACCTCTTACCTCTTTGCTTTACATTTCAATTTTTTTTTCCTAAGTGCAAATTGGCTGCTATCATAATCTGAACAAACTTTTAAAACAAACATACATTATTACGATGATGAGCGTGTCACACCTGAAAATAAACTTGGTAATTCATGGAATATATTTCATCACATTTTGTATAAATGCAAAAGTAGAGTAAAACTCCACTGGGATAAACATGTAACAAATAAATGCTGGATCTAAGATTGTACAGCTCCAGTCTAATATTTAGTCATTTTTATTATTATATTTGGGTTAAAGATGGAAAGCAACACCAGCAGAGGGACTCCCTTGATACTCAGTGGAGTTTTGCCTGCTCCCTAGCAGGGCATAGAGGTAATTTTATTCTAGAAGCTTTTGAATGCTTTACAAGTAATAGAAACCAAGTGGGAAAAGCATATTCCATATTTTAGTTCTGACATTCTCATAGAAAAGAATATATAAAAAAAATTAAAGATTCAAAATACTTGCCTGTGATTCAGTACCTAAAGACTTTCTGGTGTTTTTCAGAATTCCCTTGAGACCTATAAATGCTTCTGAGCTAGAAGTACCCATTGTAGCTATAGTCACTTATGCCACTTTATCAAACTAACGAGCCATTGAGTGATGCTATTCCCAGGTTCAACTCTACCGGGGAGGGAAAGTAGAAAACAAAACTGAAATTTAGACAGAATGGAATTCCTAAGAGCCAGGACAACTAGAATTTATTAATTCATACACTCCAAAGCTTACCAAAAATAATCTTCTTCCTTCAGTTTTTCTCTATAAATCTTACCATCTTTCACAAAGTCTGTGCATATAGAAAAGACCGCAGACTTTCAGTACAAGCAATGGCTATCAATTTGCCACAAAATCTCCTTTATCAGGTTTCTTCTTCACACAACCATGGTTTGTGCAAAGGTCCATAAGAGAGGATTTTTTTTTTTTCTGTCAGATCACAGTAAGAAGGACTTTTGCTTGTATCTTGGCTATTAGCGATCAAACCTCTCCAACTTTTAAATTAAAAGATTTCTTCAGCTAGATTAGCTGATGACAGATAAAAAGAAAATTCCTTTTGGGTTGTGTAATTATACAGCATTTATTAAATACCATGTCCTGGGCATTGGAGCTACAGCTCCTGACAAGTGCAGGTTTTTCTTACAAGAAAAGTCCTATTTTGAGTTTAGTGGGATTATTCAAGTGAGCATGAGTTGAGTTGCTTTTTGTGCTATTTTAGATAACATTTGATGTTGTTAGAATGATAAACAAAGTATATGAGACACCTTGTGTGCAAATTTTAGTTAACTCCACCATGACACAGAGAAGTATAACTCCAAATCTTTTTTGTCAGAAATAGCGTGCAAAGGACTCTGCATTTGAACTGTTAAACATATTGCTACGTTACAAAGTATTGGGGGACATTCCAACTAGGAAATTCTATCTACTGATCTCTAATTGTGAAGCTTGGTCAGTCCTGATGTAATATAATTTAAAAAAAAAAAAAAGTATTTTGTTTTCGCAGCACAATTTAATGCTACTATTCCTGAACTCTGTACCACCCACTAAAAAAAAAAGTTAAATAATTTTAATCCTTCTGAAAGAAAGCTTTAGCTGCATGTTCATGTCACAAGATGTCGGTACTTTATTTTTTCAGGCATTGAAAAGATTCATGAAAAGGGTAACAAACATGAGGGGGCAACATCTTAAGTTGCTTTAGAATAAGATCTGCATGCAGAAATCACAGCTAGGGAAATGCTGTCTGAACTTCAACTGCTACTCATTTTCATTTTACAATTAAATCTTTGTCATGGTAATATTCCCCATGGTCATATGTGTTTGCTTTCCAGGAATCCTAGAACAAATTCATTCATCTATTATCAGGCTTCAAGAGTTTCAGGGAGTGTGGCAGCATATTCATTGAAAGCAAATTTTAAATTTGCATTGGAAACCTGAACTTAAGAATTAAATTTATTCAGTCAAGAATCAGAAACATAAGAGCATCTTCCTGAAGAAGGCAGAATATCAAATACATAAAATATATTTGCTCGTAAAGAACTACAGAATAAAATGTAGCTTCACAAACTATTTTCTGAAAATGCATTGGGGGAAAAACTGTATCTCTATGATAAGTTTGGAAAAAGACAAAAATGAATACAAAAAATTAACCCAGATCTGTTGAGTGACCCACCTGAAGGGTCTTACAGTAACGATAAAACTGTGATGAAAATAAATCTTTCATAACTAGGATCTACTTTTGGAGGAAATTGTCTCTCTCTTTCTGTTAATTTTTCATCATTTAATATAAAGCATACAGAAAAATAAAAGGAGAGTAACATAGTCTATGTTTTTTCTTGGAAAATGGAATGTTAAACGTTGTCTGCAGCATCTTACCTTCTCTCCCTTTCTCCTTTAGGACCAGCACAGCTCTTACGACTTGCTGCAAAATCCGTGAAGACGCGTTTTGCGCGGGTGTTCGTGTCCGGAAGAGGGTGCTGTTTGGTTGCATTTGTCAGTTTTTTCTGTTTATACGAACGACTGATACAATTGAGCATAGTTTGAAATCTCCTTCCACACATTATTTTATTTTAGGCTCATTAGTGTGAGATTCTATTTTAAATAGCACAGCCTAGCTCTGAAAACTTCAATGCCAGCATAAATTCTTGCTCAGCTGTATTAAGCAGAACGCCTAACAAGTTTAAATTCCAGAGGTCCTTTGTGTCTCTTGACTAGTTGCTACCTATATCTTATGATATAAAGGTAACTTCAGGTAATATAGTTGCTGTTCCCTGAGGTTTTTATAGAATTCTCGTGAAAATGAGATGCACATCTTGCAAGGATGTTTCTATGGATGCTCACAAAGAGAAAAAAAATCTCTGAAAAACAAGCAAAGAAATAAAAACACATTGCACACCAGACTTAGGAATTTTTCAATTTAAAATAACTTGACTATCATTATCTTATTCACAGTCTCCCCCTCCTCGGAGATGAATATGTTTACCTGCATTTTGCATGTAAGAGGAGACCGAGGCATAGGGACTGAGCGGTGGGAGTGAGGGGGAGGCACACGTCCTCCTTCAGCCCCAGCCGTCCGGAGAAGGTGCTGCCACTTTCAGGTCCTCGTCACCGCTCCCCATGCGGGGCATTTCCAGGTTACAACAGGGCAGTCATTGTGATGTTGTGATGCTCCCTACGCCGTTTCAGTTAACACGCTTGTGTAAATCATCTTTGCTCACTGGGTTGAAGGGGCTGGGAACGACCCAGCCAGCTCTGCTGTGGGGCTCAGAGGCCATGGTGAGGCCAGGCTGGCTGCTCCACAGCAGCTTTCCACTCCCATCACTGCTTCAAAGTCTGTTCTTGCTTATGCTCCCACAGCTGCAGCTCGGATTTATAAGGACAAGGACTATCAGACACACTGGTTTATGATATCCTGTAGTAATTATTTAATAATGGGTGCTCAAGGCGATTAGGGAGATTGTGTGTGTGGTACATACTTCCAGCCCCATTTTAATGTTGGGGAAGGAGATAACTTATCTCCCTCAGCTGCTCATCCAGCTCATTCTTCACATGTTCAAATGGGCATTCAGCCCTGGGCAAGATTTGTCCTGTGTGATGGGTCAGCATGCATCATAGACTCACAGAATGGTTTGAGTTGGAAGGGATCTTGAAGACCATCTAGTTCATGATGGTGTGCCATGAGCAGGGACACCTCCCATAGACCAGGCTGCTCAAAGCCCCGTCCAGCCTGGCCTTGAACACTTCCAGGGATGGGGCAGCCACAGCTTCTCTGCGCAATCTGTTCCAGTGTCTCATCGCCCTCATAGTGATTTTTTTTCCCCTGATATCTAATCTAAACCTGCCGCCTTCTAGTTTGAAGCCATTACCCCCTGTCCTATCACTGCATGCCCTTGTAAAAAGTCCAGCTTTCTTCTAGGCTGCCTCTAGAAGCGTATGTACTTGTGTTGGCCTCTCTGCCCAGGTTTGGCTTTTACCCCAAGTCATTCTTGTGACTCTGCTGCTGAGAGGTGGAGAGCTACACCGACCACTTCAGAATACCAGGCTGAACATCCCGAAGGAGCGGTGGCAGCTGAGTCAGAGCAGCAGGTGAAGTCGTCAGGCAGGGATGAGCAGCGGCACATGGGGCAGTCCTGAGGCTCGGGGACAGAGGGAGAGTTACCACCCATTTATGGAGGTTTAAGATTTTGTATTGCCAAATCTTTCAGTCACACTGAAATTCAAAAAGAACTTGATACCTACAACTATTTGTTACCTAAAGCCCCTTCATCTTAAACATCTTCAAAATTTGACTGTTGTTAGTAAACAGCTACTATCTACCCTATAAAAAGCATTGTTTTCTTTAGAAAGCCCAGGGAGCAAGCTTAAATTTATAATTGTTATTAAATTAGATTCAGCAAATTCTGAGGGCTACTTATTTAATGGTATCTAGCAGTGATTTAGAAACCACTCACACATACATCTAAGCATGAAAGAGTTGTTTGCCTTTTTGAGAAGAAAAAAAACATGCAAATTTTGCTATCTGACTTTCTTCGAAAATCAGCAAATGTTTGTGTGGAAGATCTCAGGGAGAAGTCGTCAACATTTTCTAGAATTTATGGGACGAACTAGCTTTGTGTGGGGCTCACATTGGTACTGTCTCGTATTTATGTTCGACGAAACCTGAACTCGTACATGTTGTGGTGTCTTTGCTTCTTGGTTTATGCTGCAGCTGTTCTGTGCAGCGGCTAAAATGAAAGGTTTTAATTAAAACTGACATTGCTGCACCTTGTGCTGATAGCGACAGTCCTGCTGAAAAGTATCAGAAGTGTGGAAGCCCACTGTAAGAGTCTGCCCTCCTGTTTGCATCCCAGTGCTAGTGTGCTTCTCAGTCTGGCAAGTGAAAACATCTCTTGAAATTTGTTTTTGATGGAAAACGACTTTTCTGACAAAAATCACTGTGCAAAGCATGTGAACAAATGTTTGTCGTTGCTAATTTTGGCCAAAGACTGAAGGAAAAAAAGGTCATTCAGTGCTTTCGAAACTATCAGCCAACAAGGAGGTTCTCCATCAGTTCCCAGCGAAATGCTTCCAGCTTTGCAAGGAAGAATAAAACACGTTCACAGATTTAACTTTTCCAATTAAAAATCAATTTTTCACAGAAAGCCATTCTGATTAGTTTTAATGAGAGGTAAGCAATCGTAAATGACATCCTCTGTCTACAGATGATGCATCTGGGGGCAGAGCTGCCCTGCAGCCTCCGTTCGGCACCAGAAGGACCCGGTTCACGGGCTTGTTTTGTTCCACTTTGACATTTCAAGGATTCACGGGAGCCGGTTTACTGCAGGGCAATGCCCATTAACCCTGCCTACCAGGGCACGGGATTTCTCAATTACGTGATGCCGTGCGCCCTCTCCCCATCTGCTTTTCCATTTAAAGCTTCGCTTTTCTGTTATAAAGGAATTAAAATATTTACAGAAACCATTGCACGGGGTAACTGCGCGGAGTCACCACGGTGATTTTATATCCCGTTATTGCGTCCGCAGCATCTGAGGCTTTGCTGTGCAAAAGGGAATCTGGTGAGGGACCCAGCAATCTTTAGCTGTGATACTGCCCCATATGGACTTCATTAGCCTGTGTTTTCCTAATGCATGTCAGAGATGAAGCTTAAATGGTCCTAAATTGTGGGGAAGAAGGCATGGCTTAAACCTACATTTTTTCCCCAACTAATTTTGTGCACTCAGCCAATAAAAAAAAATTTAGTCCTGATTGCATTGTTTCTAATTGTAAATATAATTATGAATGCATAAACTAAACCACTGAGGCATGCGCTTAATTCTGAAGTCATATTTTCTACCAACATATTACAGTGAAAAGTCAAATAGCAAAGGGTTTCCTACCATTAAGAAACTGCAAAACTCCTGTAATTTCCATTATTCTGACAACGATCATTCTTGTTTACTGCTGCTCAAAAGTGTACTCAAAAAGCGACCAAATTCAGAGAAGAAAAACATATCAACAATGATTTAATAAACTGAAATTATTTGAAAATATTCTGTGGAAGTCGGTAGTGATTGACTTTCTTTAGTGTCCCATGTTTGCCAACAAAAGGGGGGGGATACCGGACACAGCGGCGAGTGGACGAGGTCTGGCTGTGGATAAGACACCAGCCTGTGGCCACAGCCAGTAGCAACATTTGCACATTTTTACATGTTTTTATGCTTTTCATTGTACAGGCAGCAACAGAAAGACAGTCCTAGCCTGGAGGAGTTTACAGCCCCTGTAAGATCAAATCCACTGAACTGGCAGAGAAGAAAATGAATGAGATGACTAAAGAGAGATTTCACATTTGCTTTCACAATTCTTTTTTTTTTTTTTTTAAAAAAAACCATTTAACTGCCAAAAGTTCTCCGAATCCACTGTTCTCCCCCTGACACCAAATCCCACCAGTTTGGAAAGTGTTGTAATCCGGAAGGCACGCCAGGGAGCATGGAAATTCCACAGACACTTGATCAATCCTTAACCTAAAGACATTGTTTAGTCTGCAGCTGCCACACCATGCTGCCGTGCGAGTGATACACCCGGATGATATACATGATTCCTGCATATTGTTCTGAGATTCCTCTGAATCTCTGTGATAAATAGCGTGGAGCGTTTCTTCATGTCAAATGGGAAGCCAAACAAAGCAGCTACTCTTCGTAGATCGAGTGCATAACTGATGGAGACAGAAAGATTTACAAGGGCTGACCATCACCTATTCTCACTTCTTTACATGTTATTTATGTTACACAAACATTTGGTGGCATCAGGCGGGATCCATGGCTTCACTGTACAAGGTGCTGAACGAGTACAAGAGACAGTCTGTCTCCTAAAAACCTTGCAAAATAACTGTAAGATGGCAAACAACTAAGACCATATGGACATGTAAAGCAATAGTAGGAAGCAGGAATCAGCACAGCAGTTCAGCATGACATGATTTTGATCTGCTTAGGAGTTGAATGGATTCAGGCTACAGTTGATAAGCTTATCTTGAAGTAAGACAGAAGTTCGGCTGCTGAAATTCCTACCGTTTCACTGTCATTATACAGCTGAAAGTCAAGAACTGTCAAATTACATGAATAATATCTATCCATATTTTAATACAGTGAACTGTTGACAATTGCCTCTCATCCTTCCCTTCAGTTGCATGAGCCCCACGAAACAGTTAGGAATGATCAGACTGAATATAGGTAAATCTGTGGCCACGTAACCACGCTGCAGATAAGAAACTCACTGTGTCTAAAATGGAGAAAAAAGAGGCGATAGCAGCAAACACAAAAAAACCCAGAGAGATAATTCTTCCAGGTCCACAGCAAGGAAAAACGTCAGAGATTGTGCTGACACTACTGACGTTACAAATACTACGAGGCTAAGGATAATGCAGACTAGACTTTTTTTCCCCTCCCCGTTTAGAAACAATCACATTATATCTTCTTATAAGATATGAGAAAGATTGTTATCTCGCATAATGAAAACCAAATGACAGGCAGATAAACTTAGTAGCTGTTTATAAAGTCTTGTACAGTATTCTCAATGGTATACAGATAAGGAAATCACATAATTGAAATGGCTACAAACAGCATTAAAAAGGCATATAAGAAGAAAATAAGGAGATCAAATGCAGAAGGCGGACAAATTTTAGATTACTGATGGAGGCGTTCTAGTTAGGCAGGTTGATTTCTCATGGGAGTTGAGCACCTCCTTCTCCTCTGGGCTCGTGTTGTCTGAACCCGCGGCCCCGTTGCCCTCCTTCAGCGACCCCCATCGTCCTCACCCATCTCAGGACCTGAGCCTTGGCGGTGTGGCTCCTGGAACAACCCCCACCTTTGTCTTTTCTTTTAAACTCTCTAATGTCTTCGAGGATATCCTTGCTTGAACATCTTCAGAAGGAGTAAATGGAAGGCACTAGCTGCTGCTTACTGTTCTCTTCAGAAATTTGAAAAATTCAAGCCCTTTCCTATCTAAATAAGCAGCAATGTATTTTCTTAACTTTCTCAAGTACAGAAATACGAGGGAAACATTTTTAACTGTAGGTACAACAACAGCATAAGAGTTTCTGCTTTGAGGCAGATTTAAACTGAAAACAGATTGTTAATGTGAGATTTGTTAGAGTTCCCAGACCTTGCAGTCGAACAAAAACCTAAGACAGAGGACCTCTGTTACGAGAAACATCTCAAAGGAGCTACAATTCCCGTCAAAGTGTAAGTCCTTACACTGCAATAATCTTCTCTAATTAGAGGAGAAAAAAGGAATTCAGCTGGACAAATGAGCTAAAATCAGGAGAATCTTGAACAAACATCTCAAGCATTAATCATTTATATAGAAAGAAGAAGAAAATCATCAAAATAATTGAGCAATTGCAGGCAAATGCCACAATGCCTTGTATTGCCAAAACCTCGTCATTGGAAATGTATACGTCTGATTTCCAGGTTTATTAATGAAACAAAAAGGCATCTACAATAGATAAATAATACATCATATGGAATTCACACAGTCTATTTATAATAGAGATCAGTGACACCTATCAACTCATATTAAATCACATCATGCATATTTTGCCTAGTCTGCACTTTGTCAATCTCTGCTGCCTATTTCACTGCTGTAGTAGCTACATTCAACAAAAAAGTAACGCGCAGACCAGTTGAAAGAAGTCATTTAAAAAATCCCTGGAAGAAGGTTTAGAAGAACAGCGAAGATCAGCCATATTTATACGCTTTAACGGTAATAGTGCTGTATCACCTTTTACTTTTTACAGACATTTAATGAATGAGTTCGGATGCTACAGCTCTACACCAAGTGTTTAGCCTACAGACCGGCAAATCAGAATTAAGGTCGCAGAGTGAGTCAGTGGCAGATTTGGGACTAGGCTTGGGGTATGCAACCGTCCGAGCTGTAAAACTGAATTATCTTCCATCCGTCAGCTATGTCCTGGTGAAAGCACATGGGATGAAGTGGATGCTTTGAAAAAGAAGCTTATTTTTGAGTTTTTAGAAACATCACCATTAAAACATAACTTGGGTTTAGAAACATCCTTCGAAAACAGCATAAATAAGTTATTTTGCAGAAGAATTATTTACCATAAGAAGAGATAGAAATTTATAAATCAGTTCAGAGATCTGTAGGGAAGAAGTTATTAGTTACATCATCAGAAATGGGCTCTAAGGAAGCTGAAAAACCTGGATTTTGCATGCAGCTTTTAAAATATAATTAGTGATCTAACATAAATAGACGTCACTGGCTGTAGTAATGTCTGTGGCAAATAAATAACAGTCAAACACAATAAAACTCCCTGTAATGTACTCCGTTGTAATATTGATGGCAGCATATGGCAAACATCTGACAGCTGTTAAACAGATGTGGCAATTAGCAAACCTTATGGTCATGCTGTTAAGATTATTATGCAACACGTTCTCCAGTAAAATTAGATGACTTCCTACTTTCTGTAGCTTTACACATGTGGAGTGCTAGTCTAATGTCCCATTTAGGCAATATTGTTAGCTAATGTCTCCTAACCCATATTTTTTTAGTTGATGCCTCATAGAAGATTTAGAGAAATCCAGAATTTAAACAAGAACAATATCAATTCAGCTGTGTAGCAGATACTTCAATTATAATAGCTAATGGACAAATTGAGAGATAAAAAGACTTTTCTATCATGTTGAAATTCAATGAACAGTTTTCAATTAGGCTCTGAGTATAAAAGGGAAAAAAGAAAGATACTTTTCCTTGATGTTAACATTGCGGGAAAAGATGAGAGTAACTTCGCTTTTTCATTATACAGAAGAGGTGCGTATAATGATGCATATTTAAATTATAAATCAGGTCACTATCTGCCAAATGAAAGCAATATCAATTAGAGCTAGGGTGGATCAGGCTTTAAAACTCCTTATATTTAATGACAAAAGTATGACTGTTACCCTCACCCAGCCAACAAAGGGATAATTTAAGGCAGTAAGAAATCAAAGAGTGATGTCACAAAAATAAGCCCTCACAGCTTTTTGGATAGTATTATTATAATTAATAGACTTCCAATGACTTTTTTTTGCAGGTTATGGGCTTTCACAAAAGCATTTATTGCAGGCATAAAATATAAAACTCTAAAGAGTGGGTTTGACTAAGGTTGACTTGAGGGTCCTTAGCCTTTCTACTACAGTAATTCCTGTAAAATAATAGTTTCATTTATAGGCTCAATTTATAACGTTGAATTTATGCCAGTTCATCTGATATCAATCATGATAATAGCATGATCTATTGTATGTCACTTGTGCTAATGCAAATTAAATATCATTACATTACAAAAAGCCCTATGTTAAAATAACATTAAGTGTGTAACTTTAACCAAAAAAATTAAGGATGAATTAGCAATTTGGGGTGAGCATATATACAGATAATAAATGTAAAACCATGCATATCTTATATATAAAATTATATACACGCTGAAAAAGGAAAAGCTAAGCAAAATACCAAATGGAGTAAGGCTTGAGTAGCAAGATTAACACTGATTTCACCCCCTTCAGTGTAGTTAAGGTCGAGTAGCAAGCAGTTTATTATCTTTTTTAACCACTGTGGTTTTCAGCCTCTGTCTTTGACACATGAGTATTAGGAATCAGGTTTTAAAAAACTTCAGATCTGCAAATATAGTCCTTTGAATCTCCCTATGTCTTTATAAATTACATACTTACACACTTGTCATTGTATATACGCATTTGGGTATAAAACTATCCAATTCACATGTCAATTGAAATTATTTATTAGCACAGCTAGATAATATAGTTCTGAGATAAAAGTTCACCCAAAGAATTCTTTGAAAATTGTAAAAGAATTGTTTTCTTCTTTTTGTTATTTTTAAGATTTGAGTGTCACTGAAGTCTGTGCTCATTCTTACTCGCAGAAGTGCCAGGACACCTTATCTAGATTAGGTAAGATGCATTCCTATGCATAATTGCAGGGAATTTTCCACAGAAAATTTGAGAGTGTCTGAAATATTTGTGAAAACCTTTATGCTGAAAATTTTCTGCAGTTTTAGGCAGAATGAGTGCTTTTCAGCCATGTTTCTGAGCGTTAGACATCGTTTACACATTTTAAAACACCTAGCCTGGATTGTTTACATTTTCTTCTTGAAACGAGGAGTGAGATCACTTTGCTTGAAAATGTTGTTTGTGAATTCTCCTGGCCTTGGCAGTTCTGCAGATCCTGTTACATTTCGTGGTTATAGATTAGATGTGGGGAATTTTTTTAAAAAGATACTTGCACTGGTAAAATATTGCCCATCCCATTACAGCAGGATCTGTGGCACTCAGTACTGTGGTTCCAGTAAAGCTCCCGCAGACGTTATTTCTGTTACTCTGCGCTGGTTGTACATACCTCCCTTTTATTATAATGACTGAGCATTTTGCATGCCCACCTCTTTATCGATGGTTATTAAAACATCAGGAAATGCTGCTGCTTTCCCTTAGTGATAGGCAAATGAAGCACAGAGGAGCCCAGGTCACACCGAAAGTGACTGTGGGAAAGAAAAGTGACCACGAGCCTCCCAAATCCCCAGCCAAGACAGCGTTCCCTTCTTCTTTCTGGGAACCTTCGTGGAAAAAAAGGAAATAATTTTCCAAGTCGTGGCTGCTCCAGTTAAGCTGAGATTGACTCATGTTTTACTGTGATACCTTTCTCTCCTTCCCGATACCTGGAAGGAAGGAAACATGAAACAAAGTCCTTGCAATACACCCTGCGGCACTTTAGATTGGGGTTCAGCATCTCCCATTGACCAAGTTTTGCGTAATTAACTGCCCTCCTTATAGGTATATGGAAGAAACTCAGAAGATCAAACCTAGCAAGAGGCTTTGCACATCTTCTGTTGCACAACAGACCGCTCTCCGAAGGCATATTCATTATTTCACATTTTTCCTCCTTCAAATGGCGGCATTGCTTGTTTCAGAAGCAGAACTGACACTCTTCACCGTTCATCGCTACAGATGTTAGAGGAATTCTTTAATGTTGGAAGGGAACACAAACCTCCTAATGGAGATCTTGGCAGCTAAGTGAAAGGAAAATAGATTGTTTTAAAATATATTTATAGGTCTTTTAACATATATATGCTCTGACAGTGATTTGGGAGTTTAAAAAGTCTGTTGTTAAATTTATTTTAAAATCTCTGTATACGAAGTCTCACATGCTTCTTTTTTTACCTACTTTAGGTATTAAAATGCTGGGCTTTCAATTGCATTTGAACATACTTCAGCCTACTTTCATGCACATTTTGAAAATTTTATTAAAAGTTAAAATAAACTCATTGCTGGTGCTGAATTTAACTCTTCCCCACAAGATGAAGCCAAGTGTTTAACAGCTTTCAAAAAGGTCTTAGATGTTCATTTACATTTATATATGAGGAATTTTAAGTCTGTCTGTCCGTGATATAACAATTCTTTAGAGGAATGATACACACACGGACTCTTGCACTTGGTCTATACATCTGCTTAACTTTAAAGAAGTGAGCAAATCTCCGCTCGCATTATGGAAGTTCAGTCTTGTGGAAATATCTGCCAGGTTGGGAATACAGTTATGAAAAAACCTTTATTCCCGTTCCTGCCCGATGCAAGAAGCTTCACATTGGATAGTGATGGAATAAACCAGTTCCAAGATTTTTCTTGTGGCTTTCCCTCTACCGTCAGGTACTGGCTGGTGTCAGGTAGAAGAAACCTGAACCACGCATCTGGTTCCAGATGGAAATTGTGCTGTGGTAACGTACTGAAATGATACCTTAGAAAACGCAAAGTTTCTGAGGTAGCTTCACTTCCCAGAGGAGGCTGACACACCGAATCAAACCCTTCTTTTCCATGAATTATTCAATCCGCAAATAATTTATTAGGTGAATTTAACCCCGTTTTTCTGTTCCTAGATTGCCCCTGAGCATTTTTTTTAGTTTTCTCTTTGAAATGATTAACTGGGTACTTTTTAGGAATAATTTTCAGGACCAGATTCTCCACAAGGCTGAACTGTTCAAACCTGCCTGCCGCTGCGTGCGGGGTCCTCTGCAATGCGTGTAGGTGTGACAGGCCTGGGGTTCTGCCTTGTACACCTCCAGAAAGGGTGAGGAGACATGGCAGAGCTTCGTCATACCTAGTTCTCCGCCATCGAGAACCTCTAATAACTCTAAATTTGCAAGATGATCCAGCAGCAGCAGCAGACATGAACCTGACCACTGTGACCCAGTAGACGGTGGCTGAGTGCCTTCAGTTCACTGGAGGGGAGCACTGGGAATCCTGCCCTGACTCTGCAAATCGATGCAAACAGCTCACTGAGGGTATTTGACCTGAAATACAAGCAGAAGGCATCCTTCGCAATAACCTTCTTGATGTGCTGCATTGCTGTGAATAAAAATCAGTGTTTATGGTATTGAAAATGCCACGAAACACGGCAATAGCCATCTGACAGTGCTCATTTCCCTGTTTGACAAGAGGATCAGGAACACGTCTTTAAGTAGTCGATAGAAAACTCAGAGGTAGCAGCAAACTGTCCAAAACTCTTAGGGAGGTCATAGATATATATTTCCTCAGGTTTCATATTTTATTGGTAGAAGCAGTGTATGCACTCACAACTAATTCCAGTCATTGGGAAAGGAGAACAGAAAGAAGATGGAATGGAAAAGAGCAGCATCAAAAGTGCCAGCACCAGGAAGAGATAAAACTAAATCAGTATTCAAATTACATGCATGTCTCAATTTTGCTTTGTTACTGTGTCACTATTTTGAAAAGCCCAAATTATGCTCATAAAAACTTAAGCTATCCATACATATGTATGAAAGTATTCAGCTTCAGCAGGGTTGAGACAGACAAATCTGGTAGTAGGTTTCTTTTCAGGTTGTGAGAAGCAAATAATAATCAAGTGTAGTTGAGTTGTGTGAGATATTGGAGTCCTGGAACCACCTCCTTTGTCTTGTTCTTCTCCAAGAGACAAGGAAGAGCATGAACGTATTTCACTGTCCCATCTGGGGGCTCATCCCAGTTTTCAGTGAAGACAGCGGCAAATTGTCACTGACTTCAATGCACGGGACCAAAGCCTTTGTCAATATCCTGCTACAATAATTTCATGCTTGCCCACCGTGCATAACAGATGTACCTCAGGAATTCAAAGATTGAGTAATTCACGTAGGATGGCTTTTACAGATGAGAAATTGCGCACATACTGCGTTGTAACATTATAATGGATATTTTGTAAGGTGTGACATAAACCCAATCTTACATTATCTAGTACGTCTGAGGTCTGCCGGGTGGCTCTGGGTGCAGATTTCTGAGAGCCATGGCCTCCAGCTGTCATCTCATTTGGGATGGCTCACACTGTCCTCCCAACTTCAGACCAGAACTTGAGTTGCGTTAACAGGGATTGAACAGATCTGAGTAGTTCTGGCATGTTTAATCAGTGTAATTCTCTTTAAGGCTATAAAATTAGCAACCGGAGATTCAACACTGTCATATTTGTTCAGTTAAAAGGTATTTTAGAGCAAATACCTCTTAAAAACATTCTTCATATATGTGTTCATCTTACCTGATACCTAATCGTCTTTTCACAGCTTTTCACAGACCAGTTGAGGAGCTTCCTTCCCTGCCAGAGACAGGGACGATCCACCTCCTTCTTCTCAGAAGCCTTTCACTGTTCTTTTCTCTAGATCTTCAATGGACAAAATAGTTATATCACATCATCTTTGAAGTATATTATTCACTTCCATCTACCACAGGCATTTGCCAACAGAGTTCATGTCTGGAGAACACTATTTTATTATATGCTCATTTTTCAAATAGTTCCCATCTCCATATGATCACTGTGATTGTACTACACAGTCTTAAAATCCAGATGAACAACGACTTTCCCTGAGAGCGCAGGTAAAAATCTGTGCTCATAAACTGGTTACAAACCAGTTCTCATACATAATTTCATATCAGCGCTACGTCCCTCACAAAGACTAGTTAGAATTTCTTGGTACTTTCTCTTTGCTATGTCTAGGACTTGAATCTTTGGCCTGATACAACTTCTGCTCAGTGAGTAACATTTTTATGTATTTTTGTTTTATTTTTGTGTGCTAGTATGCAGGACACCGAGTCACAGATCAAGATCTCACTGAGGTGTACAAACACAGATCATACAGACAGCACCTGCCCCAGAGAGCAATATTTTAGAAGGGATTTTGTAAAAATAGAATTAAAGTTTTCCAAAAGGCCTGAGAAGGCAGCCCATTTATACACCTGCAGCAATTACATTTTGGCAGCGTACTCCTGAGATGTACGTACCTTTTGCAGAACTTCCTCACTGTGATGGAGAACGTGGATAAAAAGGGACACATCTGCATTGTCCCCTGAAACCGCTGACCTTTGTGTATAAAGTTCCAGGATGTAATAAGACAATAATAATATTTAGCAATTCTGTAGCTCTTTACAACTTCCAAGAACTATAAAACATTCACTGATTGATCCCCACAGCACCCCAGTGAGGAAGGCAAGTTACCTCTAGCACGTACATCATCCTGGCAAGGCAAGATTGTCCTCTGTAGCCTGTCATCCTGCACTCTCTCCACAGTGGAACAGATCTCACCTTGAAGAAAGGTGCATTTTTTTCTCCTTTTTTATTAGGATATTCACCTTAAACTTCTAATTCTATAAAAATGGGAAAAGGTTATTCACATGGAAACATGCTGTAGGCTGCCTGAAGTATGGGCTGAAACATGCCTGTTTAACGTATTTATAGAATCACAGAATGGTTCGGGTTGGAAGATCAGCTTCCATATTCCATGATCCTCCCAGGCACAGAGGTGAGGCTGACAGGGCAGGAGTTACCAGGGTCCTCTTTTCTACCCTTAAAGACCATCCAGTCCCACCCCCCTGCCCTGGGCAGGGACACCTCCCACCAGACCAGGCTGCTCAAAGCCCCGTTCAGCCTGGCCTTAAACACCTCCAGGGATGGGGCAGCCACAGCTTCTCTGGGCAACCTGGGCCAGGGGCTCACCACCCTCACAGGAAAGAATTTCTTCCTGATATCTAACCTCAATCTCCTCTCTTTCAGCTTAAAACTGTTACCCCTTGTCCTATTGCTTCAGTCCCTGATAAAGAGTCCCTCCCCAGCTTTCCTGTAGGCCCTTTAGGTACCAGAAGGGGCTCTAAGGTCTCCCCGGAGCCGTCTCTTCTCCAGGCTGAACAACCCCAACTCTCTCAGCCTGTCCTCACAGCAGAGGGGCTCCAGCCCCTGATCATCTTCATGACCTCCTCTGGACTCGCTCCAACAGGTCCATGTCCTTCTTGTGCTGGGGGCCCCAGAGCCGGACGCAGTTCTCCAGTACTTATGTTGATAAAAAAAAATAATGGGAGCATATGCTACAGAAAACAGGAAGTAAGAAACAAGTGCAGATTAAGATGACTAGAAATAATATGTCAGTGATACTCATGTCACCAAAAACTAGAAGACTAATGATCTGTATGACTGAGAGGAAGCAAGTGGGCGGTGAGAGCAGAAAAGGGCTGTCAGCCATGAAGATAATGTTACAAGGAGCCACACTTTAGATTTTCAAAGCTGAGTAAACAAGTAAGTCACACAGTTCCAAATGAAATTAGTAGAATTTGCATGTAACTCAAGTCAAAATTGCATGTGCGGAGAGATTTCACGTAAGACATAGTATGACACGGGGTATTCACAATGGACAGCATCAAGTAGAGACAACAGATGCTGAAGGCAACTGGTGAACAAATATCCAAATTAAGATGTCTTTGCTATTTACTTTTCCCATTCAAACTGACCAGACGAATTCATAGAATTGTAGAATTAACTTATAATTGAGGGTTTGAATTTACCCCCCTTAATCTGCTGTAACAGAAGCAAAAAAAAAAAAAGGTTCTGGAGATGACTGACTCTCCCAGCTTGTTCACCTTCACTTCAGCTCTGTTCTTACAACAGTGCCATTTTAAAAATATATTCAGTGATGTGGCTGATAGTAAACATGGATAAATGAAGTTCATCTGCTTCTAATTTGAACGCTATAGTGCCACATACTGTAAATGTTGAACAGATGATTATACCTATGATTTTATTTGTCACTGCATCAGGACGCCTCGGTCTCTTCCTACAAACACCTTGAGGGTCTTCTCCACGCTGTCTCTCATAGGTGAAAGGCAAACGATTCACAGCTTCTCACTCTTCTTTCTCTTTCCTTCAGCAGTTCCATTTCTGTTGAAACTTCCAAGAGAAGTTGCCCAGTGTTTGAAAGCCAGGGCGACGGTCAGCTCGAGAGCTTTGGATCTAGTTTGTAGAATTCAAGGAAAATCAGCAGAAATCTATAAAACCAGTAACAAATTTATTAAATTGATACATTTGTCTGCTTTTCCTAACTTTTATAACTGAATTGTCTTAGACTGCAGCCCCTAGTTTTGATTAGAGACTTATAATATCAATATTCAATAATAACAACCGTAATAAAAATGTGTAACATAGCTCCACCCCTTCCTTCAGGAAAATTTTATTCCACTGAATGATTGCAGAATAGCCCCAATTTTAAGCGCCCCTGCTTCAATCTTCAGTATATTTCTTAGGAAGATTAGAATATTCTCCCCTGTTCTGTGATGAATTAACTGTGTTTGGTCGTATTTTTTGAGGGGGGCAGGGGGAATTACCATATCACTATATGCACAAGAGATCAAATGTATGATTAAAAATATTTATAATACTGATGTGGAAAAGAATGATATGTTAAACAGATAAGCATATAATAATGCATGTCTTACCCATAAAATTTAATTTATCCCTTGGGCAGGGCATAAACTTTGCTCAAGAACAACATGTTTTCCATCTATAGATTGCAGAGCTAAACTGCTTAATTTTACAGCAAATTGATCACTGCTGTAATATTTCAGGAGCAAAATGATCCTCAACAGTCAGTTCAGTTTCAAAAGCCAAAATTTATAGTTCTGCTTCTGATTTAGTGATAAGGTTTTTTAACATATTGGGCATTTCATCACTTTCTATCGGGAGTCAGCGTTGAACCAACAAAGAAATATTTTTTGAAATCAACAACAACAACAACAATAAAAAAAGGAACATAAATAATATACATCCCACTGACAGAAGAGTTTAATATTCCCTTCAGACTGGTAGGAAATTACTCAGATTCCCGTCCTTGTAAACATGTGTCCTGGCCCGTAGAGGAGATGTGCTGCTCTGCCGCACGGCTGCAATCACGCAGGCTCCAGAGCCCGACCGCCTTCCCGGTGCTCAGGAAACTACTTCATTTACGTTCCCAAGTGGCTAAACTTCATTTTACCCAAACGCAAATAAAATTTAGTAGATCTAAAGTTATTTGACACTTTTGATATGTTTAAAATAAATGCAGAGAGATTTAATGATGTGAAAGTTCATGACTCAGTAAAGATTGCTCCCTAGCTGGGGTCTTAGGATAGACACCTATAAAATCAAATTATTATAATCACAGGAGTCATGAGAAAAAAGTAGGCCCTGCTGAGCTCTATTCACCGAGTTTTTGCATTCATTATACTCCTCCTAGTTATGAAACAAAGGGACAAGGTAGGCTGAAATCTCAAAAGGTTTTATCAAGTAATTCTTTGCAGCAGCGTTTTGTGATTACTACAGTGAATTTTTAGAAATCTGATTCGTATGCCAAGAGAAGATGAAAAAGACACATCTTCTTCGTTACCTCAATGCGGTAGTAAATGCACATTTTTGAATAATAACACCCAAAATTACGGACCATGGAAAAATAAAAGTAAATGCATGGATTATATTTGTTACATTTACCAGAGAGTGTTATCCAGCCTCCTCTGGAGTACGTTACTGAGAAAAATACCTAACTTAAAGACATTATGCGTGATGCAAAGGTCAGATTTTAAAAGGCTCACTCCCACTGACTTACGTTGTGTGTGATTTAGGAGAGAAATAGCTTTAAAAATCCTCCTTAAACATACATATATCCCCCATGCATTTTGATACCTCTTCAGCAATACCGTGTGGCTGTATTTGGCGAGTGGCACATATTTACACACAGGAGAACACGTATATGGCTGGTTTATAATCAAGAAGATTATTTCCCAAAGCTGCCATTGCCTTTATGCATATATCTGCACACTGACCTGGGACACACTGAATGGAGACGCAGTAATTAGGTCATTTGCTTGGGCCTGATATTTCTTTGGAGGCTTAAAGGGTAAAATGTCCCTGTGCACAGTGCAGAGTGTGACGGTATATTTTTCATGTTTGTGCTTTATAATAAAAACAAGCAAGAGGAAAGGATCAAATGCCAACATTTTTTGTGAGGAAAACAATAATTATGGGTGCATATTTCACCTGCAATTATTTACAACTGGAGTTTAGATCAGGGAGATGTCTAAGTCCTTGATGGAAGCTCCCAGTCAGCGATGGAGACGCTTTGTCTGGCCACAGTCTGTTTGGCTCAATGGGATTATGCTGGGGAAGAAGATGCCAAGCACCCTGGCTCCCTTTACAATCGGAGGCAAAAGATTTCAGCTGCAGGCGCAACCGATTTAAATGCACATGTTCTTCTTCAGTCACTTACATCCATTAGTTGGCCGAGCGTGGAAGCCCTCCCCACGTTTCTGCTAATAGGCACTTACGCAGATAATTTTGAAACACGGGTCCATATCCTCAACTTGTGCGCTTTTACTGAGAATAGTGGATAAGAGGTGATTTGCGTTAGCCAATATTTCAAAGGCATGTTCTAAGCCTCAAAATTCAACTTTGGAAATACACACAAGAATTCTAATGGAAGAGTGCACTAGAGGTTGTCAATCTTCTTTTAATTACAGAGTTAAGTATAGGAAATCCTTTATCAATCAGTTGCAATTAAAGAAGAACTGTCTGTGGACAATTTAGTGGATTTGTTTTACTTCGCATCATCTTTCTCAGGTGGTTTTCACATAAAATCCCTTCTCCAGGTTTTAAGTTTTACAATCGTGCTCAAAGATCTGATCAGCCCTTCTATGACTGGGTGCTATAGAAATCCACAGCAAGAGACAGCAGGAACGAGTGTAAAACCTGGGCTGTGTTCAAATTAACTCCGTGTCCTCACGCTCAGAATTGTCCGTTCACAGTTAGCCTCACAAAAAACCGTGAACATATTGGTGGTCATAAATCACGTACTGTAACGATGCTTGCCGATGAACGTCCAGCAAAATATTTCAATGAATGTTTGTATTCGCAACGTCTGTGTCTGCACCCAAGTCTCGAGGGGAAAATCAGGTGAAATTGCTGCATGCCGAGCCCACGATTTGAAATACAAAACACATATCAGGTCCGGGCTCTTATGAAAATGGGTTCACATTTGCTTGGCAGGTTCGTGAGCCCTCAGCAAACATTTCAGTGAATCGGATCATGGCTTTGAAAGTGCCATCCCAAACGTGGTTTCCCATCAGAGCCGTTTTCTGCGTGGCAACAGCAGTAAGTACAGGGTTGGCTCCCCTTTACCTTTTCCCTCTTTCATGCTTTTGTGCATCTCCTGGGTTCTTCGGTTCCCTCCTGCTGTATTTCAGGCTGCGAGCTCTCCTCGCATGAAACCCTCTCTGTCTGCATCTCTGGTATTATTCCCTCTAAACTTTCTTTGTTACCTGCTCCGTCTCCTATTATTTCTCCTGTGTCATCAAAAACTGACTCCGTACGGTCTGCCAATTAGCCTTTGTCTGTCAGCACATTCATCAGCATCCTGAAGAGTGATGGTGAATGGCAGAGCATGGAAGTGCTATTTGATATGCAGCTGCGTGTCCTTGCACACAGCGATACCGTTACTGATGAAGTGGTAGGATGTGGCTTACATTTCCTAGAGACAAAACTTTTGGTAAGAAGCAGCTACAATTAGTAACGAATGAAACGGAATGAATTAAGAGAGAAGCTGTTTCAAAATTAACAGCTAAGTGCACAGAACTTTTCTGCATTTAAAATAGACTGTTATGAATATGGACTCCTATGTATGCAAAGTAAAAAAGCCTGACACAGATATTTCCAGGAAACAAAGAGAATTAACGGTGTAATCTGATATTATATACCTGCAAGTGAGTAATGCAAATAAAGCTTCTTCTCTACTTGTTACAGGGAAAATAATATGACTTTGGTATAAAACACGCGGTGCATTCTTTTGTGGAAATATATAAGTATGCATTATTCAAAATTCAAATATTAATGATCACATAAATATTCTATGATCTTGGCTATTACTTTCAGAACAAACATTTTAATTTTAAGATGTCATATTTGTAAAAGCTGTATTTTGAGTCGGAAAGAGAGAGAGAAAGAGAGAGGCAGACCCTTTTAAAGGTGTCTCAGTGTCTTGCCATGGTAGCTTTGCTTAGCAAATACATGGCACGTTTAAATGTTTTTTAGCTCTACAATGTTCACCTGCTTAAACATTTACAATGCTACTATTGTAAAAAAAAAAAAAAAAAATTACAGGAAGAAATATAAAGCAAATGCATAAGTGTGTGTTTGGATGAACTGTGGGTGTCTGAAAGCGCATGCCAGTAGGTAGAATTAGATTTATGAGGCTGGGCTTACGTGTGTGAGCTTTAGAGCAAACTTCAAGGGTACGTATGACCAGAGCAGGGGGATTGTATGAGCAGACTATAAAACTATATCCTCCTATCACTACGTCTTTGCTAAGGGACGTTTCCAAATTAATCAGAAAGGAAAGCAAAATAATAAATTATAAAATATTAAGCACAAATGAGAGTTTTGACTTGTCTAGACAGTCTGGATCAGATTTTCAAAGGAAAGGTATAAGAAAATTATAGTCATGCCAAAAGTCAGCTTTTGTATATGCAAATGGATAGTTATTACAAATGTTGCAAGTGGATTTCCAGATATTATTTCCAAACCAGCCTGCCAGATCTGCATGAGCTAGATTTTCCAAGTGCTCAACACATGCCCTTGCAGCCAGGTTCCCAGAAGAGCTCAGCCATGGTATCACCGGGGGGTGGGACCTACGAAGCACTTTGAAAAAGCTGGCTCTTACTTATTTAATTAAATAGAAACAAAGTACTTATGGAAATCTCGAGTTGGTTGTGAGTAATACACATATAGAAGCTGGCCCTAAGGTGTTTTGAGAATTTGCACCTAAGTCTTAGCTCTATTAATATTTGTTGATCAGTTCCCAGGGCTACCCGAGGAACGAGAGCGCCTTGCAGAATTTTATGGTGGGAACTTGAACCCTTTGAGCATCTGGAGCACCCGGTGAGGACCCCTCCATTGCTTTCTTGTGAAGCGCATCAAGTCCCGAGCGCCCAAACTTGCATGGCACGGAGAAATGCCAGCCAAGTGCTTCTCCTGGAAGGTTTTTAATCATTCTCATCCTTCTTGGCTTCTGCTGCCGGAGTGTGTGTGGGGAATACAGGCTGCAGGTTGCCCACAAGCATGGGCGAGCGGGGGCACGCTCCGAGCCAGTGGTGCAGCACCAGGCACTTCGTCCTTGAGGTCGCCTGCCTGGTCCCGAGGAGCCGAAGTCCTGGGCATCGAGCTGCGCAGGCAGCCCCCTGCATTTTTAACTCTCTTAACACAGCACAAAAATCATTAGCGTGGAAGGCACAGACACATTGTCTTCTGCCCACTGTTTCTTTTGCTTAGTTGTAAAAACACGGTCCACAGTCTCACTTCATGTTTAGAAATCACTATGCTTCAAAAGCTTGTTTTATTATGGCTTCCTTGACCAACGGTGATTTGTTTGCACCCTTAGCATCATCGTTTCCATGCGGTAGGATACAGAGTGCTCTGAAAGTGTTCTCCGAGAGGAAGAACCCATCTTGAGGAGTTGAGCAGAATCTCTGATTTTCAAAAGAGTTGGGATTTGGTCGGATGTATAAAAGAATATGTAATTAGTGCACATATCTGTCACAGTGATAAACAGTGATAGTTACAATCATTTGTATGCACAGAGGCAAGAAGTCACTTCTAATACTGTTAAAAATACTGAAAAGTCGATCTCAGGAAGGTTTCCACAGGGGCCAGGGGGACTATTTAAGAAACAAGATGCCTGGAGAAAGATGTATTGGAGTAAGATTTTACGACAGCCTATGCATGTAGATACCGCTCACGCTTTGGTGACCGCAGCAGTTCCAACAGGCTGGGTGTAAGCCGGGTGTTTGCCACACAGGTCTGCCTTGAGCAGGAACAAGCCCAGGAGCTGCAGGAGGCTGCTGTGGGTTCCCTGTGGGCTCCGTGCCTTCTCTTCACGTTCCTCCTGCCTTGCTCTTTCTGGATGAAGTGCAATCCCCTGCGCAATGGGGATGGGCCCTGAGCTCCACAGGACCCAAAACTACGTTTGCTTTGCCTTGGGCGAGCACCCAGGCTGCACCCAGGTAACGAACGGGTGCCTGCAACCCAGGAAAATGGGGAACCTTTCAGTTCACACCTGCTTTTCTGGAGAAATCCTTTTCCTCATCTCAGAATGCTTCTTTTTGCCACGTTTGTGTTAATTGTGAGGCTTTCTCTTATTTGCTTGTCGTTCTGTGCCCTCCTGTTTGTCCATGCAGAGAGTGTGTGCGTATTGTGCCATATTTTATGTTACTGAGCAAGTTTCTGTTTCTTCAGCTTGCTTTACATCGTTTGCAAATTCCTGGCAGAAATCCATATCAGCCAGCGACTGGTTAGCAGCACTAAGAAATGCTTCTCGTATTTGCTCTGCAGAGAAGTGCTGGTTACCGTCCTCTATAAAATGAGCGATCAGCATACTGATAGCAGGAGCTTTTTCTTGCTTAACGCCACCTGGATAAAACTAGATTTCAAGCTCGCAGAAATAATTCTTCAGCCAGCGGGGCCGACTTCTTGTCTGTGCTGTTAGTATCCGAAAGTGCTGCTGACCAAATGGTGCTCAACAGGGTCACGCCTCAAGGATGCAATTCATTTTCCTTATAATTACTGTTCTGCTCTCAGAGCCCGGGCAGTCTCTTTAAAGAGGGTTTATCTGCAGGTTCAATAAAACCACTCAAAACCACCGAAGAAGTAACCGCCAGGAACTTTGCACGACCACAGGCAGGATGGGGGCTCCTGGTGGGTTGCTTCCTATTAGCAGCTCTTTGGTGGACATGGTAGATAACACCAAATCTACTCCGCAGAGAAGGATGGTCAGAGAACTAGAAGCGGATGCCAGATATTTTAACTGCTTTACAATCCTGAAGTGTGTATTAGGATTGCTGTAATCTGCTTTACGTGCACAAACTGGCAGCTTGGTGTGCTCAACATGAGTTGAAATGGAAAGTTCGAGAACATTTCTGACAGTATTTCAGCCCCAAATGACAGGAGCTTGCAGGGAGTGGCTGCTGCTGGGAGCTTTCACTCCCATCCGAATCAGAAGCAAGAAATAAAGTCCTTCCACTTGGGAGTCTCTCTCAAAATCAAAATCCTCCGGGGTGGGTTTTGGTCTGGTCACTTGAACCTGACTCACATATAAATTCAAAAGTATTTGACAATGAATATCAGGTTTTGACCCTTCCAGTGTCTCCTCTAATTCTGACATTGTTGGCTTCTTCCAGACCAGACTTTTGCGATGTATCCGTTTTCTCTGCAGCAGGCAGCATACAATTCTGCCTTACGTTTTACCTTTGCATTTTCATCTCCCGTAATTCCTTCTGATACATTTCACCACATGATCTTCAGATAGGATTGTATTTGCTCTTGGGCTGTTTCTCCTGTCCTACATATGTCAGTAACTTTTTGCAGAGTCAGACTGTCTTCCCTGAAGAATTTTCTATTGTCATCACTTCTGAGCCCCACTACAGTTGCTGCCCCTGTTAATTCCCTTAAAAAGATACTCCGTTATGTGTCACCAGCAGGTCTGTATCGTACCGTCTATCCTCCACGAGTTGCTTATAGCTTCCTTTGGCACACAAGATTAAACCTATTTTCTGGACATAAAAATCGTACAACTTCTTGGGTGATAGATCACATACATAAATACAGATATTAAAATCTTAATTTGTTATTATCTGGGTATTTGTGTACTGCTATGTAGATATTCTTTGTTAAATATTGTAAATACTATTCATTTGATACACTAGCTGTTATTTTCTTTACTCCTCAAAATAAGTATATGCATGGCATTCTTTATACATTTCTGTGCACCTACTTTTTTTATCCTAGAATTGTATCACGGTACATTATAGAAGAAAGATTTTCATAGACACAAATGGGAATTAAGTGTCCGATCCAATTGACTTTTAATTGGAGTTGAACAACTACAAAGCCTTTGAAGAACTCTGCTACGCTGAACCTCTTAATTTAGCCTGAATCTGTTTGTTGATGAAAATCCCAACTCTTAGGGCTGCAGTAGGGAAAGGTTTCCTTTTGCTCCAGCAGCCACGTTATCATTCACAAAACATTCCAGGAGTTCGGTCTTAGTAAAGTTCGTAACTGCCAGAAATAGACTTCTTATGATTTTTTGCCTTATGGTCAAATAATATAGAAACATTATTACAATTACCAGGAAAAGCAAACATTTCTGTCTGTTTTAGCAAACAAATTATTACATGTTTCCTTCAAACGTGATTTCCTTTTACTAAAAATCTACCTGTTTTGTAGTGGAAACGGACAATATCTTACCTAAAGTGGGGATATTTTCAGAAAAAAAAGAATTTTAAGTTATTTCTTCAAATGAAAGTTGTGCACATTATCATAGAATCATAGCATCATAGGGTTGGCAGGGACCTCTGGAGATCATCCAGTCCAACCCCCTGCCAGGGCAGGGTCACCCAGAGCAGGTGGCACAGGAACGCGTCCAGGCGGGTTTGGAATGTCTCCAGAGACGGAGAATCCACCACCTCTCTGGGCAGCCTGTGCCAGGGCTCTGCCACCCTCAGGGTAAAGAGGTTCCTCCTCATGTTTAGGTGGAACTTCCTATGCTCAAGTTTGTGCCCGTTACCTCTTGTCCTGTCCCCGGGCACCACCATTATACATACCTTAATAAAATCCAATTGCAGATCAAAATAATTATGAAAGTTTTGCAACTTTTTCTGGTTCTTTTTGATCTGTAATCTTCTCAGTACACATATAAAACTTTAATATATTGTATAAACAAACATCGAAAGCAAAACTATTACTGGTGAGGAGTCAAAGCAGGAATATAAAAGGCAAATGTATTTTGCACGCTCTGATGATAAAGATGACCAGTATTTTAGAGATTCTGGCTTAAGTCACAGAAGGATACGACAGAAACACATTTTTTCAACATTATCTCTTATTGTTCTCTCAAATCCTTCGTACGTCGTGGCATTATTTAGGACAGTTTAATGTTTGCTTTCATTTCTATTAACTTGGTACCCGAGGTGGTGGTGCAGTGGTTGGTTATCAGGTGCTGTGTTCAGTTCCTGGAAAAAAGACAGTCTTCCTTGGGTTGATAATACGTCTGGCATCTGCACATGTACATCAAATGCATATTTTACTTTCTTCCTTTGTATTCCACATATACTGCAGCAGATAAGACTAGACAAATGCACTTTCATTGACAAAGACTCACAGAATGCTTTGGGGTGGAAAGGATATTTGGTGATGGTATCTTGCATAGTTTGTCCCCTCTGCACCATGGCAGGATTGATTGCTTTATCGCTAAATGATCCCTGATGGATGAGTATTGGGTCTAGGCATCAGTTAAAAGTGAGGATGATAATTCAGTTTTACTGATGCCACTGAAAGGGGAAGTTAATCTATTAAATTGTTTAGAAGTTTTACAATTTCCCATAAAGCGTTTAAAGCAGAGCTTCTCAACCTTTGCCACTGCATGACCTACTCTTTCTTCTTATCCTCCATTTTATCCGTGCATATAGCATGGAATTAACCTGGTGGCCTCTAGTATAGCATTGAGGGAGGCAAGGTGATTTTTCCCCCTGTTAAGGACGTAAAGGACCTCATATACAGATCAAAAGGAATGGGGAGATTTGTTATAAGAGTTACAAATTATAGGGGCTAGTAATCTGAGGTGCTTTGCGTCACATCTAATGCCTGGGCTTGGACAGACTCTCTATGGGATCATGGTCTTGGATCCTTGCCTGGATGAGGGTGTGCCCCCAGGTTTGCTCTCATCTGTCGGAGGTTCTTGCAGGAAACCGCCTTGTGCGTGTCTGCCCGGGCTTTAACGCGCCTCGTCATGAGCGTCCTGCCTGGCACGCTCGGGGCGCAGGGCACCATCCGCATCGGGGGCTGACTCTGATCTGCCCAAGTGCTTTACAGAGAACAGACAGATGTAAATGTCTATCCAAATACTTTACAGCGCCGACTGGCTGGCACGTGGGGTGACGGTGTCACACCAGCCCAGTCCAGGTGTCCTGGGACAGGGAGGAACAGAGTGAGAACTGGGCCTTTTGGAGACACAGTTGCTCTGTGTTGCTCTGTGCCACCTCAAAGGCAATGCTCGTGCAAAGCCATCCCACCCCAGCATGATGAGGCACAGGGACAGATGCAAATGAGAGAAAATTAGAATAAAAGAAATTAATATTTGACACATACAAGCATATGCACATAAATATAAATACATTTATATCTAAAATCAAATAGTTTTTCCCCAGGGTGAGCGAGCTGTGTTTGCTGCTTGGGTTGTGCCGTCACTCATGAAGATGATTGTAGAGCCCCTCAAATTACAGCACAGCCTTTTACCCACGCCGGGGCCACCCATTTTCCCACTGTGTCTAATGTTGATTAGGAAGGTCTCTGAAAGCTCAGCAGAGGAAAAAGCTAGAGGACAGAATTATAATAATGGGGAAAGACAAAGATATAGAAGAAAGGGACTGGATATTATCAGCACGTTACATTTTTGTGCAAGAAGTCAGACACTGTTAAGCTGTTTTGAGTAATGCAACTGACAACTGTCCTGAAGAAAATTTGCCAGTGTTGGAGTCCACCCTGAAGTATCCAATTTACTCCATATCTGACATAAATGCAAACGTTTGCTTGAGACAGGCCAGGGATGAGATTCATCAAAAATTCATTCATGCTGGGAAACCAGTGGAAGAGTGCCCTGGTGTCTGAAGATCAGGGAGAATTGCCACAGAAAGGGTATCTGATTTGCCAACAATTTGCTAACACTGAGGGGTCCAAAGAAAAGCTCCTCTGTGGATAGTCTGTCCTCTTAATGAGCTGAGCAGGACTTTCCTAACATACATCACTAGCAGTGCAGGATTACCTCAACTAATAGAGCTATCCGGATATTTTTTTTCCTGAACAAGTCTTAACTGGAAATCGGTGATTATTTAAACCAATTGATTGTGTAGAAATGTGTCGGTTTTGAAATAAACCTCAGAACCAAAGGTAGGGAAGACACTCATCAGCAACAGAGATGTGAGTTCAAATGCTTCCATGATGTTGGTTGTTTGTTAAACCTCATCTGTTGTAGGTTCTCCTTCCCCAGAGCACATAGAGAGAGAGCAAAATTAACTAGAAATCAGAATATTTGGAGTATTTCTTCCGGCACGGCAAGTATGAGACCTTTGTCTTCTCTGTTCCTGTTCTGATGGTTACATTGTGGTGAGACAACCACTGTCCATTCAGTCATTTAGCTTCTTTGTAAAGCTTGCTGCCCTCTCTGGACCTTGGGAGAAGAAAGGAGACACTGCCAACCAGACGCTTTCTCAGCTTCAGAAAAGAAAAAAGATTTGTTTCTGATTTTGTTGCCAGGTCAAGCAGAAATCTGGCGCTGTTATTCCCCTCTCAGCAGGCTAAGAGGTGTGCTAATGCATCCAGGAGACCACAGTGCTAAGTTCCTTGCAAATAACTCTGTCCATGAGCATGCGCTGGTGTCAGAGAGGTGGGAGGTAGGCAATCCTCCCTCATCACATTTATTTCAGCAGCAACCACCAACTGTTACAATCTCCCTTTCCATCCTTGCACTGGCCAACATGGAGGTGAATAATTTGAAAAAAATCAATGTTTGGGAACGCATTTCTGCCATTTCCAGTGGTGAAGACACAGAGGTAGCGTGTCCTCCTCCTCCCCCAGACACGGACTTCCTTCTTAAGTGGAACCAGACGGCGCTGGTCCATTCCCACGGGCACCACTAAAACTCATGCACGTGCAGGTGAGTGCTGCCCTGGAGAATATCTTAAATCAGAGCGTACTAAATTGATAGAAGCAGGACACTCTCTTGGAATGGTAATTTCGCTTTTTGAACTAGTGTTTATTTGATCTCTGTATCAATACTTACCCACAAATCATCAATGCACTGGGGAAAACACGTGTGGGATCTTCAGAAATGATTTTTAAGCAGTGATAACAAAATCGGAATGATGGTCACTATTCAGGGAGCAAACGAACCTTTTCCTCAGAGTAAACATACTGGAAAAATAGACAAAAATGCCTAAATAACCAAAGTTATCTGTTAGCTCAAAGCCTCAGTTCATCCTTTGCAGACCTCCAGATTACTCAATGGAGAAAAGGCGAAAGAATCAATAGAAATGACAATAAAGAAATTTATGGAATAAGATATGGTTCAGATAAAGTAAAACTCTGCAACTTTGCCTCAAACTGAGCAGAACCCTTTTCAAGTTTCAGAAGAGTTTGTATAATTTTTTTCTAGAAGCCAATAAAATTTATGCTGTCTCTTTACTCCCTGATTCAAGTGGAGATTTTAAACAATATGGTGAGCAAAATCTTGTAAGTAACAGAGAACATGAAAGGACATCAAAGGTTCAGGGAATGAGGGAAGAGTCTGAGATTCAAAAGATCTGGGTTCGGTTTGAAGCGCTGTTCCTGGGCTGTTTAGAGGCTGGCCAGAGTAAGTCATTGCTGAAACCTTAATTTCCTTTTCAGCCCTTATTTATTTGGAATATAAGAGAATCTGGCTGTAGAGAGGGGTGCACTGAATCCCTTACTACTATTGTAACAAAACAACAGTAATAATAATTGCTATTTTTTGTCTCTGTGTGACAATTCCAACTTTGCACTCTTGGCTTAGAGGGTTATTTTCTTTTATATATACAGTTTCACCGTTACTCGGTAGACTTGCAGACTAAGTGCCCAACTCATCGCTACGTGCTCTGGTATTTGCACACACTCAAATCAGATAAACGGTTATAAAATTCTGACTCAGCACACATTCAGAGCTAGGAGTTTTAACTCAATCTGAACCCACAAACCTTCTGAATTTCCCCCCTAGAATCAAAGGAAATGAAATGCTGATGCTATTCAATATTTATAGTTTTCGGCTGACAGATAGCTGCAAGGCACAGCGCTTGGTACTCACACACTGAACACATTTTTGTCCCCAAGAAAGCCACCCTTCAGTTCGGTGGCTCCATCGACTGCACGTCTTCCCCTCTGTGCTGATGGTGCTTCTGGATCGCGCTGGCTACCTCTGTCCTGCCGCCGCCGTCTGAAAAACTGAATGCACAATACCAAATTTTCATTTTTTGCTCAGGGTGTGAGCGCTTCTCCTGCAGGGCATACAAGGCACTCTGGGACAACGCATCTGCTGGCGTCCTGGCAGGAGTCCCTGGGGAGCTCAGGTGGGCGCTCATGGCACACGTGCCGTTAGAGGGCAGTCAACACTGCTTCCAGGAGCCTCTCCTGTCATCTGTTTCTCTGCCATGTTTAATAGGCTTTGTCTGGTTCAGGGCAAACCCCATTAGGCATGAAAAGGCAGAGCTATGTAAAGGGACTTGCACTGACAGCCTGTTAAATGAGTAAGATTCTGCAGGATAGTGGGATTCAGCTGTTTTGCAAAAAAAAATATACACACACAGGCACACATTTTACATTTTTTCTCTTTTTTGTCAGTGTAAAAATAGGATCTCAGTTTGCTGAACGCACTGCGCTATCATTCATTGCTAACATTGCAATCGCTGTTTTCTCTGTGTTGGCCCAGCCCCATGACATAATACTCCCACGGCACTGGAAAACGCATACTTTTTGCCATGTCTTCTGATATTTGGATTTTACAGAATTATACAAATACGTTTTGTCAAAAAATACTCTTGGAGTTTCAGCAATGAATGGTGCGAGCGGTCAGTTATACCTCTAAGAGCTCACTTGCCCACGCAGGGGTTCAGCCTCTTCCAGAGGAGCAGCTCGAGCCCTGGGCAGCCGTGGAGCTCAGGTCCAGGCCTCTGCGCACAGGCACAGCCAGTTTCATCCCCCACCATCGGGCTTGCACGTTTAATATGAGATAGAAGTCTGAGAATGACAAAGTAAAAGCCTGTCGTTACAGATGTGTAGTTTAAATAATTTAAGCATCACATGCTGGTGATGTGAATATAAGGCAGCTTCTGCACTTGTAATTTCCTTACAAAAAATCTTTTCGTTTCTTTTTCGCTTAAACCCACGGATAATGGAAACTCAGTTTTTTGCTGAGCTTTCCTATGCAGTGAATGGGATAGGTGTGTTTGAGTCTGGCCACAACTCCAAGGGATAGTGAGAGGCTCGAGAAGAAGGGTCCTTTAAGTGCATTTCTGTTTCTACAGATCTTGTCACCGACACTGCACGCAGCTGGTGTAGTTAAGATTAGGACTGCAATTATTTTTTGCTGACTCTGTCAGTTTGAGCTTTTCTAGCAGAATTTCTCTAGAGGGCAGTAAGGATTCAAAGCTGCCTCAGTATAAATATATATATATATGTAGTAGAAATGACAGATCATCTTTGCACAGCAGTAGAGGTTACAAGAGTGGGTGCACATGTTGCAGTGTAGGGTAGAACAGCTAAAAGCACATAAAACACACTGTACACTCTTCCTTCTCATAACATCACCCAGGCTGATATTTCATTGCACATTTGTATTCTAAATTACTTAAAGTATTCTGCTTTTAATCTTGATGAGAAAGGGCCTTTTCATTAGGGAAGATTCAGTTTGGATTAATGGAGGGTATGATAACAGGGAAGCACACTGGAAAAATAAGCCAAGGGTCCAAATGGACACCTTTGGTTAACACCCTGCAGGGCTGAGACTAGAATTGCTTCTGCGATTCCTACCTACTACTCAGTGTTCCAGAAAACTGGGGATACCGAAGCTAGACCTAGGTCCAAATACAGTATATGTGATCATTCGCTGGCTCCAACATTATGTTTAACAATGGCAAATATAAGAATACACATATAATGCTTGTTGCGAAGGATGTAATGCTTGCTGGATTTTCACAAATTAGGTAGGCTTACTGGCAAGAAAGACATCAGGTAATACCAAGGGTACGAAAGTTTTGGACTCCCTTCCACCATCCCCATCATCTTTGCACACCCTGCTTGAAAGTGATGCAGTGAGGACACCTAAGGAGACTAAATTCCCTTTAACACCTTATAAATCTCATATATCACTTAGGAAAACAGTGTGCAATGAGTTCCACACAACTGCTGTTTCCAAGAGTTCATAGCCCTTTGCTCCTTGTCGTGTCCAGACATCTAGTTTTGAAGCCGCCAGACGCAAAGCAGAATGTATTGAGTTTTGTGGGTCAGGTTCTTCTAGCTTCACTGTCAGTGGGTGGCACCATCACCTGCCAGCACAAACACCCTCAGCCAGGAGGGCGAGGGGTAAAAGCAGCAGGGTCTGCGCATGTATATATTTGATCCTGCCATGATTGCACTGCGGTAGTGCCTCTGTGCCGATATACTTAAGGCAGCCCTAGCTGTGTGTGCGGTCGTTTGTGTGTTCAGCACTGTCCTAATGAGTTACAAGCTTCTCTGTCTTGTGTCTGGATAAGCTGAAATGCGCCCGCTCTGACAGACCTATTCTTTAGACCCTCCTATTCTGTGCTGTCACTATTCCTATGATTTCACGGTATTGTATTTTAAACCTGGAAAGGCTCTGGAAGTGTTTTATAAAGTTCTTCCGAGACAACAGCCATGTGACAGACTAAAGCTTTCTACTGCATCTGCTTGTGTCCAACTGGCCACAATATAAAGTAGGAAGCGTGTATGATGCATATAGAGGAAGTTCAGTTCTTGCCTTCATTGTACTTCGTTCCACTGGGTTAGCAGAGCAGAAGATCCAGAGTAAGAATCTTGGATACAGTCGAGCAAGGTAAGGTTCAGATGGGACACACCAAGGACCACGCAGGAAGACAGGTGGCCAGAGAAGGTCATCAACAAGTAAATCATGGCCAATACTTGATAATAAGGTGCCCCTACTCAAATGTGAAACTGAAGACGTTTATTAGGCTTGGCGATACCACGAATAACAAAAGATCTTTGTGTCATTCTATGATATCTTTATATAACATAATGGAGGCTATCTCTATTTCAATGTAATCAGCATTTACCGCTGATTTTAAATAGGGCAGGTGCGGTTAAATTTGAGCCGTGCTGTTTTCAGCCAGATGCAGGCAGGCTCACATTTCTGCAGGTGCCCGTTTTGTCTGTATAATGAGACATAAAGCTCAGAGGTACGAGAGGTATAATCAGACACAAAACTCTGAGATCCAGTTGTTTATGGTGCCTAAACAAAATAGTTGAACCCTAAAATTTGCGCTCACCTTGGTGTGCGGATTTGGAGAACCTAACCGAAAATGTGAAAATTACAATCCAGCACTTCAGGGAAGCCAACGGATTTCTTATCTCTGTTACAACAACGAGATTCCCCAAATTCACTTTGCTCAGGAGTTTGCAACAGCAACTGCTACCGCCTGCTAATTTTTTATTAATTCCCAATTGCAATTTCCACATATAGGGATGAAGGCACGTGTCCATCCCTTCCTTTCTCACCTTTACTGTATCTTACTACAAACTCCCTCCTTCCAGCAGCATCTCCAGACCTCTCAACTACTTACATCTTAACTACTCACCCAACTACTTGGCTCGTCGTCATCTCTTTCAAGTCAGATCTCTCCAGGGACCACGTTGCTCCCGGTCTCTGAACGCTCAATGCACAGAGTGCTCCCGAGTGGAGCTGCCGAAGGACGCGGCAGTCACTGGATTGCTGCTGTGTGCCCCAGGCAGGCGCTTCACCCACAGCTTAGGCAGAGGCTCCGTACAGCAACCAGGGAGCTGCCTCTGCACATCACATCTGAGCGGTTCACACACCAGCCGTAGTATGCTATCATGTTTTGAGAACTTCAGACGTATATCATCCTCAACATATGTGCAAGTGTTATGCCAGAAATTAAAGTCTGGGGCAAAAATATCAGTGGGGCACTTTAAATAAACAACCAAGACACAACTTTTCAAAACAGCTAGTTCAAACAGAAAATTGGAATGTTACGAACAATGTGAGAGTGGGATGGATTTTATTGTAAGATTATGTTTTTAAGGAATACTAAATTTAGGATCTAAAGATGTTCATACTTGAATATATTTAAATAATTACTCCGTAAAATATTCATCCTACAATCTGTATTCTTGCTTTTCAGGTGTCTTAGCATCTAACAAATCTGTATTCCTGACCTTAAAAAGTATGTTTCTTGCCTGAAACAAATTTAAACAATAATGTAAGATGCCATAAAACTTGAAACCTCCTATGTCAAGTCAAGAGGAGATTCAGTCAAGATAATTCATTCCATATTTGCAAGAGAGTTTGGAGTTTTTTAGCTCAGCGTCATCCAGCATTTTCACCTGAGACCGCTTCCCCTTCCTCTCACTGGCCAAGTGTCCTCTGTTAGGCTGTAGTGTGGCAAGCACATTTTAGGTGTGGGTTGACAACCATATTTTAAGCGGCCCCCAGCTCATTTCAGACTCAGTGCTCTGACAGTTTTGCTGGTGCAGTTGTTTGCACACCACTTATGGAACCATACTGAAGATCTGATCTCCGATAAAACCGATCCAGGTTAATTCGCCAGTCTCTCACTGGGGGAAAAGGCACTAATGGAAAAGGTGCTTGATACTAGAAATGACGTCAGGAATGGTTTCCTGACCCATGGACAGGTTTTGAAGTTAGAACTTTCCCCCAGTCAACACTGAGATAGAATAGACGCTCTTTCAGAATTTTCATGAAAAACAGGTCATAGCCTTGTGGTTTGGTTCGCACTAGGGCACCCAAAGTGACAGCTACACAATGGTGAAAAAAACCTGTCCCCTTTTCACCCACCACATTGCATGTGGTGAAGATCATCGTTGTGCATTTACATCGAAAGTACTTGGGGAGCTTTCACTCCCCCGTTAGGTTATTTGGGACGAGCAGTGAGGCTCATAAATAGGGTTAGAAGTACCCCTTCGGAAGAGGAATATCCACCTAAAATAGATCTATTTCAAAGGCAGTGGCCCAAGAGCAATTGCTGTTTGGGGTCCTCAATATAATTCAAACCACACTGTCTCCCAGAAAAAGCTTTTAGTTAAGGGGCTATGATTTTAAGAAGGCTTTATACCCCATATGTGCACTATGGATCATGGAACTAGGAAGCAGTAAAAGCTGAGTACAGCTAGTATACCAGGGACTGACAGCATTATGACTTTTATCAGTTGTGTGAGAAATAAGTCCAGTCTTAGTAAGACAGTTAAGCCAATATGACCATACTCCTATGCTACAGATTTATGGTACACAGTCCACCCTATAAAGCAATTGTTTAGAAACCAAGGTCTTGAAAACCCTTGTTCGGACAAGTAGTCCTTGTTCTCAAGTTCCATTGAACCTCCTTCACTTCAGCCAGAGCAGTCCCAAAAAACTGCACCAGGCAAGTAAGCAGACTGTGAGAGACTCAGGCCACCAAACGTATAGCCCTTCATGTCCTAGGGTAGTCCAGCTTGCCTCGCAGAAGCATGGAAAACAATAAGCCAAACATTACGAATTCATCACCCGGAAGCTACATGGACCAGCAGAGCAGACCTGGACCAGCTTATTCTTGGCTCTGCCAATGACATCTCTTGCTTGGGCCTCAGCTCCCCCACCGATATAACTGTAGAGGTAAAGCTATTTTGCAAAGCCCTTTTATATCTGTAAATGAAAAACATATAAATGCCAAATGTTGTTGTAATGAAAAGTATTTTCCTGGGCTGTTCAGAATCAGTGGGAAATTCATATTGGAGACCGCTCCTGGAATGTTATTGCAGTGGCACTTTTACAGCATGAGTGCTTTCCTCCAAAAATATAAAGTCTTGAAAGGATAAAGTAGATCAAGTTTAGTGGTTCAGGATCAGCCAGTTACTCAATGTTACTGCAGTTAGAAGGAGGTAAAGGGAAGATGGGTGATTTCAGTAAGGTACCTACAGGGAGATGTGTGCCAGGATTCAAGCCTGGTGATTCATAAGCTGTTCGTCAGTAGCTGTTAAATATCTGCTTTTTGCCAACGCTCACTGTTTCAGTCTGCCAAAGATACTGGATAAACAGTCGCTGTAAAAAATTTATAGTTTCTCTGGGGAAAACAAAAGCTTTTTGTGGCATAATACAACATCATAAATTAAAACTTCTTTTTTAAATTAAGAAGTTACATCATGTTTTGATGTAATGTGATGTGGCAGGTCATGCTTTTAATTTTAATAAGCTTAAAAAAGAGAGAGAGAGATTGAGATTTGGGAATATAAATGTTGTTTCTGAACCTATAACATCTCTTCTTGGAGGCTAGCGAGGCAGGTTCACCTCTGCCATCTGGGTTCAAGTCTTATTTCAGGAAAACAATTTGAAAGGACTTCTGGAGGTATCAGCATCAGTTAACGAACTGAATTTCCACTCCACAGACCTTCCAGGAAATTGCCAAACAGCATTAGCACTACTATAGTATTTGTCATACTTAGATGTTGCTGTGCTTTAAAGAGAACCGTCATCTCCATCTTACCTTTTTTGAAGTGTCCTGTAACTTTCAGGTATCTCCAATTTTAAAAATTCCAGTATGAGAGATCCAGGACAGTATTTCACTGGTGCTTACAGTAAGTGCCCACTGATTTCAGGAGCAATCGCAGGGCTCCAAGGGCATCTCTGAATAGTCAGTCCTTGAACAGAGGCATCTCACTTTGGAATTCAGAACCGAAACCCATCATGTTAGCAGTCACCTGCAGATGCAGGTCTTTATGGCACCGTAAGGTTATGACAGAGAGCGGAATTCATGTGTCTTTAAACTGATGTGAGCTTTCAGCATGTCTAAGACTAGGCCTGCAATTAGGTATAAAAAAGCCTTCTACCTTATGAACAGTAGACCTGGGTCCTCTTTTCTTTTCCAGAAAAAATTAAAAAAGTAATTTGTTCTTATGCATGAGCTAGCACAAAAGGGATATTAGCCTTGATTTTAACCTTTGGTCACAGCTACAAGAAATGGAAAGGGTCAGGCGTACAACAGGACTACACAAAGGGGAAATAATCACCTATTCAGCATTTCACCTCCTGAATTCTATTCATTTTTCTTTCAGCTCAGACACTGAAAGACGTGTTCTGAACCCTGCGTTTATTTAGTCATACCTGACATGGCTTTACGAGATGGCCATTGCTCTGTTCTCACTGACTTGGTCTGATTTCACCAGATGTGACTCCTGGAGGGGGATTGCCCTCATCGCACATTGGCTTTGGCTGCGGAGCGATCCTGGAGCTCTCACTGCCTCCCTTGGCAGAAACTTGGCACTTTCTGGAGGAATCTTGCATAAGCCTTGGGAGAATGAAATAGGAAATGACTACTGCAACACAGCTGAGTAATGCGGTTCATTTCAAGCCGCTCAGACAACCACCTCACCCTCTGCTAAGCCCGAGGTAATTGATTTGGGGCTGTTTAGGGCGCTTGCTTTTCATTCTCCTTTCTGATTTCTCTTTTCAGTCCTCCTATTTATTTTCCTAATAGTTCATTTTTCCATTCTAACTCTCATTTTTATATTTTTAATCATATTCAGAATAGAGGAAAAAGGGTGACCCATTGTCCTCATAAGTGACATCTAGTCTATGACTTGACTGACAGGAGGTACCATTAGAATAAGCATCCCTCCTCTGACTGAGACTATCCATGTTAACATTTCTGTACTCTGGGCTATATATTTGATCTTACATAGCTGTAAATTATGAGTGACTCCATCAAAGTCAGAGGCATTACTCCAGTGCTAACATGGTGTAGGTCAGCTCGGATTCATGCTTTCAGGATTTCAGATGTCTCACTAGGGCTCCTGTTGTATTGCTGGCCACTTCTGTCATTCAGTCTTGCCTGGGTAGAGTGAGCTGGCAAAAGTACTCGATACGTGAGCTTCTCGCAAGAATCATTGCCTTGAATTTCCTGAAGATCAGGTTCACGCTGGCATTTGAACTTGGCTATGGAGACAGAAGTATACAGTACATTACTATATTGTAAGTCGTATCAGGGCAATATCAAAACACAGTAAAAGTTAAACAAAATATCTGAAATCATTTTCTCTGTGTACACAGAATGTGTCTCCTTAGGGTAAAACTGATCTTTCAATTCAGAGTTCACGTGGAAGGTAAACTACTGGAGACAGAGAAAGTTCAACATAATCAGCTGAAAACAACAGGCCTAGATTAAACATTACCCAAGTTAAACTGTAAGTAGGAAAAAGCCTTTGCCTTCAGTTCCACAATTTTACATTCGTGTTCTGTGATTGGTTTCCATACTGGTAATTTCTTTACATCAGAGAAAAGCTAGGAATGTTATGCAGAAGGTTGAACGGCTAGAATAGGGCTCTGTGGGAAGGGAGGAGGAATGCATAGTTTTGATTCATGTGAGAAGGAATGTGCTCACTAGGAATAAAGTTTACAAAACTCATTTCAGGAGTTACAAAACCACAATGAGATCAAAACTTGCACAATCTGCCTAACTGTTGGAAAACAGAGTAAGTAGCTGCAGAAATTGGTATGCAGGGAAAGTGGGGAGGGTCAAGGGTGGGGGAGCACTTAAGTCTCTTTGTAACTGATAGAAAACAGAAAAAAGGTTTTTAAGAACTTCATACTTTGTATTCTCTTAGATAATGAGAACATAAAACGTCTGGTTCTCATCTTTTTTACACTTATGTAAAATTAGGATCAACTCAACAAGTTAATGGAGTTACATAGGTTTAAATCTGGCGTAAGTGAGATAAGAAACAGGCCCATCAGTTCATTAAGGACTTCATTAACTGTGACTGGAATATCTTGCAGAGCCTGTGTTCCTGCAAATAAAAACATGCGTTTGAGGCCGCAGGAAGGTGTTCTGCATGCCCTGATGTGTATGCATACAACGAGCTGTCTATTTGGAAGTCAAAAGCTAGAGGGCTCTGTGTAGTTGCATCTGGGAGCGGGCGAGTACGAATTTGTACGATCGCAGGACTTGTGCAGGCAACAAGAGAGATGCGCACGCCGCGGATCTCACCTGTCATCAGTGACACACGGAGCACAGAAAAATACGCACAGGTCTGCATGCAGACGAGACCTTCCATTTAATTAAATTTTGTCATGACTTCTTGGCTTCCAAAATTATTCTGTTTATGTTTATCTCACTTACATGTAAGTTAAATATATAAGTACATTCCACCATTCTGTGTTTTGTGATGAGGGATATGCTTATGGTCTTATGATGCTACTCAACCCACTCTATACCAATTTTACTCAAACATCAAAATAAACATACATTAAAAAATCCATCCACAGGAACGATGTGAAAAGCAAAGGCACAAGAAGCTCCCTCAAAAACTTTATTCCCCTTCATGATTGATGGGCTCCATTACTTCAACTTTGCTGTTTGATCAAATGGTAAATCGTGTAAATATACCATGAATAAGTGTCAAAGCAGTTTTGAAGAACTGAAAATTTTTGTTTAAGTTATAGGTCAAGCAGCAATTTCCCAGAACAACCCCTAATGAAAGCAAAGATTTTCTTCCTTTTAAGCACACATCAGACCAATCTAATTTACTAGGGAGAAAATTCACTTTAGTGCAGAAGGACAATCCAGACGTATACACTACTTATGCCCTTGTTAAGTGAAAATTGGGATAAGTGGTACTAAGTGGGTGCATAGATCTTAAGCTTGTCCTCTTCAATAGGGTGAATTTTACTCTTAATATGAAGTATAAGTAGAGCATCAGTGTTGTCTAGATTCTTCTGAGGACCATTAACACACAGCTGAGTTTCACCATAAAGATGTAGCAGAAAATGTAAATTAATTGAGAATTGTTCTACTAGTTATATACTTCTCACTTATTGCTTCTCACTTGTAAACTGTGGACTCTATTATGTCTTGTCCGAGTTATACTGAAAAAAAGGATTTGAATTAATTTCTATCAGTTCTTCATGGGATTTCCTTATGCATTTCTACACAATTTCTGCTACTTGTTCTGCTGAAACTTTATCATATCAGAAGGAAATCCTGCAGATGCTTAATTTAGTCTTTGTGTGACTTGCTACAATTGTCCTTGAGAAGGTCTGCTTCAACATGGATGCAGAGGACGCAGAGGAAAGCAAATGAAGCTCAGAAACATACATTTAATACAGGTCCTCAAAACAAACTAGGTCTTCACAGCCACAGTTCCAGTAGTCAGGGAAGGACCAATAATGGTAACATTCGATCTAGGAAAGATTCAAAATCTGCCTGAGGTAGCACCAGAGGGCAGCTTGGCTGGGTTTTTCAAGCTGTCCTTCCTTTAGACAGCACCACCAGACACACAGAAGGCCCCACTCTCTGACTCCCAAGGTACGTTACACGTAGTACTCAGAATGGAGTAACACTCTGGAAATGAATTGGATTTCAGAGATGCAGCTCTGCAATAGAGAACGATGCCAGAAAATATGTAACATCAGCTATAGGTTGCCACACTTCCATCCTTGAAAAGAGAAATAAAAGGCTTTCAAAGACAGTTGTAGAGCAATTCTAACAAACCTTGTCAAAACTGTGGACTGGCCTAGCTCCTCTCAACTTGGTTGCGTTTCTGGTTCCTAGAGATGGTCAATCCCATCCTTTCATCGCTGAGGGATGAGGGATAAGAGGGATAAGAAAGGAAAATACTCTAACAATTCCGAGCAGTCTCCTGAGAGAATTTCATTAGATGTTCACAAGTAGGTGGCTTGAATTGCTAATAAAGCTGGGAAGATTCCCTTTTCCTGTTTTATTCTCTTTTTTTTTTCCCGCTTGACCCGAAATCAATCTTATCTCTGGTTCAAAAAGCCTTGTTGTCCCAGGGAAATGTAAATGACACCTCTGTGTGAGAGTTAGTGATTTTGGCTCATGGCCCTAATGTCGTTTCATTGCTTCGTACATCAAAAGAACGTCCCCTGACACAGACATTGGTTTACCTTAGCTGGAGTGACTCATCATTTTCCCACAATTAAATTTTTGAGCTCTAATGCAAAGCAGACTTATCTGCTTTGACAGGACAGTACAGAATAAACAGAAAAGACTAAATTTGTATTGGCAGCTACCACTGCGCTGCAGTTATGAGTAATACAGCATAACTAGAAAGGACACCAAGAAATCAAAATAGATTCTAGTTGCTGGAGAACCAAAAAAGAAGAAATAGCTGTTGATCCCCAGTAACTGACTGTTTGGTATTGTATCAAGACACCGGATGGTAACAGCACCAATAAATGTTTCCCGTCTTTCTCCCCTGTCTATATTCTTTCTTTTTTTTTTTTCCTCTTTTCTTTTCTTTTTTTTTTCTTTTCTTTTTTATTTCTTAGGAAAAAAGATATGCCACTGTGGGTAATTTCTATAGGTGCTACATATACTAAAGGGAAAAAAATATCCTTACAATTTGGACCACTATTCAAGCATACCAATTTCCTCAAGCCTATGCCCTGCCTCGCTTAGGCCAGCACTTCCCACAGAGCCTCCCATCTGCACAGCTCTCCGTTTCCCACTAACGAAGCGGGATGCTCGGATGCTGCTGGTGTGTGACCCACATGCAGCTACACCGCCAGAGAAGCTACACACTCCAGTGGGCCCAGGAGGCCTCCCTGGAAACCATCTATCCCTACACTGGTTTAAATTCAAATTTAATTTCTTCTGGCTACATCCTGAAGACAATTACACGGTGTCACAGATGCTTTCTTGCCATGTGATGGGGGACATCTGTCACACCTGGAAATGCTAGCGGAGGTGCGGTAAGAGGAGGGAAGTAAATCTGTACCCAAAAAATCATTTGAATCTTACCTTGGAGATGGTTGGTTGCAGAAGAGAAATGATTCATGAACTCAGCATCTTCAAAAATGTATGGTCGGTCATCATTTTCTAACTGAGAAAAGACATCCATTGAGTTCAGCTGGGTTAAATTCCACCAAGCCCATGGGTCCAGCGTTTCTGGCTGGCTGGCTGGCAGTCAACCAGTCAGGCAGACATGCTGGGCGTGAGGACATACGTAGAATTTTGGTTTATGCTCAGATCACATTGCTCCAAATTTACACGTGCAATTAGTATGTCTGCGCACACAGATCGATAAACAGAATGTACAAATGAACCAAACTCCTTGGCACATGCTTAAGCAAATTAGGACATGATTACATACAGTTAAAAATTTGGATTCTAAACCTTTGTACACTTCTGTTGTGATATTTTGTAATTGCTAATTGCAACAATATCTGTGCAGGGTATGTAATTCAACACAACAAGTGTTTTTAGCAGCAGGTGAATAAGATCAGTTATTGAAACAGCAAAATTATTGCCAACATTGAGAAAATTAGATAAAAATGCAAGGTCCAAAGAGCCTCATTCATATCAGATAAAACACAAGCTGGAGTAAACACAGAAAACTGTTAACTTTACATATCAATAAATAATTTAAATAGTTTACAAGAGAACGGAATGGCTTAGCATGGTTTTTGACTCTTCAGCATCATAAACAGAGTAGTAATACCATACAGTTCCGCTCATATATTTATATTTTGCATACTCACCTATTGTATTCTATGATTAAACTGGAAAGCCTTGAATATTAATATACAGCAGACACCAAGTTCTCACTTTAAAAGCTCACTACCCAGTGCGTAAGGAAGTGGTACTGTGCTGTTACAAAAAAGAGCTTGTGAAGTCTGATTTCACTGCTGGATTACATCTAGTCTTACTTTTGGTCCTTAAGCAATGCTTGGCATCCTTCCTTCAAAACTAATGTAAGCCCTCATCTCTTTACTAATGTAAGCCTCTCCATCATATAAGACAAGTGTTGTCTGGAGAAGGCCCTAAGTAACTTCGGTTTCACTGTGGAAATGCAAGTTTTAACCTTCGTGACTGCACTGGAAGCCTTGGGAACTCGGTCTGAGAGTTGTTCTATGAACCAGACAGGATACGCCAATAATGCCCAGTGCCATCTGTATGCAAAGGATAGTTCTCTAGGGAAAGATGAATAGACATGGCTCTGCGCCAGCATGTTTTTGGACTGCCACGAAGAGGTCATCACTTCTAATTAATTTTTAAATACAAAGAATCAAGGACATAGAATCATAGAACCATAGGGTTGGAAGGGACCTCTGGAGATCATCTAGTCCAGCCCCCTGCCAGAGCAGGGTCACCCAGAGCAGGCCGCACGGGAACGCGTCCAGGCGGGTTTGGAATGTCTCCAGAGATGAAGACTCCCCCACCTCTCTGGGCAGCCTGTGCCAGCGCTCTGCCACATGATACCCTTAATGCATAGTACAGGACCATCTTCCATTTCTCTTGTGCAAGAGCACCTCTGTTTGTACGTGTTTGCATGTCCTGTAACATAAAAGGATATAGATGTGGCTAAGTCCTGCAGGAGCTATGGTTTGAGATTTGCTTCACAGATCATCGTAAAGTGATCAGACAATTTAAGGATTTCATAGGCCACATGCATTCTGGATCCAAGTCTATGATCAAAACCGAGAGCAACACAGATTCTCATGTTAGACTGCACGTTCTGCCTTTCTTCGTGGCAACTTTACCGTTAAAAACAAGGATATAGCAAAGCCTAAGTGAAAAGGATTAATGTACGTGGTCTTTCTCTCTTACCTAAGTTTTACATAATGCTGGGTACTTAAGACCTATTATCCTTTAGCCCTCCAAGACAGTGACTGTGTCAATTTGCTCCTCATAAATAAATCCCTGATAAACTGACCATCGCCTTAGAACAGAAGGAGTTTTTAACAGATTATAGCTCTTTTGATCTGGTTGCCCCTGTCATGCTGAAACACCTGTATAATTTTGGCTGGAGTCTGGAAGGAGTATTTCACAGCTCATAGCTCATGCGTTGTTTCTTAACCCCCTGCCCTGTTTACCAGTAGTTTTATCTGGATTTTTTGGTGTTGCCTCCCAATGTTGACTTATTTCCTAGCAATCCTACAGTGAATTTCCTAGACATACAGTAAACATTCATGCCCAAAGTCAGTCACATGCGGCATTCATAAATTAATGCCACAGTCCCATGTCCTTCACACTTTTGTTTTCACTTTAAGATTCTTTCTTAATAAGGAATAATGAACATCAACACCCAGTTATTCAGTAAACCAAAGCATATAAGCAATTAAATTAAATTAAATTAAATTAGCACAGCCAAGCAAACAAAGCAGTAATCATTCAAGTCCTCTATTTAGGCTCCAGCCATAATGATAGACTGAAGAATAACAATACATTCCAGTAAAGACAATCAGTATTAAATTTTTAATTTTTAAAAATCTTAAACACTAAGTAAATACTAATTTTTGTGACAAAAGATTCCTTTTAAATAGTCTTTCCCTCTCACTTCAAAATGTGACAAGTCCCAGACAGAATTGGTCTTTTATAAGCTTCATGTTACTGGAGTATATTCAGCATTACCTTCTCCGTACAGTTTTAGCTCATATCCTCCTGGGAGTCTCCACCACTCTCCGTGAATGTACTAAACCAAGGATTGGCCAGTCCAGAACAGTAAAGGATGAAGGCATTAGAGAATAGTCTTGGGTCAAGAATTATTATTGCTAGAGGCCTCCAAAATCTAGTTATGGGTTTCAGCAAACCCTGTGGGCTCTTATGATAATGCTTTTCTACAGTATTATTGTTATATGGCATTAAATCAGTCAGATTCATGAGCAACAAGAGGTCAATGTCTGATTGAAATTCATAAGGTCAAAAAGGAAACTAAAAATCAATTTATAAGATATGAAGATTTAGGTTCAAACTATATCCATGAGCAATAAAATTTCACATCCATAAATGTAAGAAATCAGTTATTAAACTTGAGGGGGGGGAGAAGACTTATTAAGTTTTACACACACATAAGGCAGCTAACACATAATTTTATCAGACATTACTGAAATCCTATGTGTAATATAAGAGATGATGGGCTAAAATGCTAAATGGTTTAGCACTAAATTATTAAGTGATGTATCCCTAAGGTATTAAAAAGATAAGAAATGCAGAGCAGGTGTCTCTCCCACCAACTCTTGATCACTAGTTTAAGTGCATATTGATAACAAATGCACTTTAGAGGCAAAATAGTATTAGTAATATTTTTGCTGTATGAAAGCCTCATGTCAGAATGACTAAAAGCTTCTACCTGACAAAGAAGTGTTCTCATACATATATATATGTATATATATATAAATATATATATATATATATAAAATCACTCTAAGTGTTAGCTCCCTGTAGAACTCCAATGTATTGGAGTTAGTTTGATACTTAGACACAAGTAAATAATGTAGGTGGAATAGCAACTATACCACATTGAGAATGAGAATTATAGCAACCACTCTTACCTGTTCTGAAATGAAAACACTTTTTTATTAAAATTACAGATTAATGGAGATTCATGTATGCCAAAAAGTATAAAAATGTAATACTGCAGATAACTATGGTTACTGCTAGTCTAGCCAGTGCATTTCACGAGAACTCTCTTTTCCTATTAATTTCCTAGTGGTGCCACCTTTGCACCGGCTCTCTTGTTTTAAAACAGAAGGCAAACAGCGTGGTGGTGATGCCCTCTGCAGTGCTAATGGTCCCTCCCGAGTAAACATTTGGGGCGGGATGTGCGTATGCTTCCAAGAGAGTGGTGCTCAAAAGTGATATTTTGGCCTCTTGCTCCATCCTGCCCCAAAAGCAAACTAAAAAAGCCAAAGACTGAACTTCCCTCTGCTTCCAAACCTTCCTCATTTCCCTGTTTCAAACAACTCACATCTCTTGCCTCCCTCCAGGGCTTCACCTGCCGCTTCCACCCGTGCTGGCCCTGCCCAGGCAGGCCCAAGGCAGAGATGAGGTGGGCCGGCCGGCCCTGGGGAGCAGAGCTTCTCTGCCCTCAGCTCCAGGGATGCTCCAGTCTGCCTTCTCCTGCTGCCTGGAGAGACCCTGACTCTTCCCCGGCTCAGCAACCTCCATCTGCCCTTGGAGGAGGAACGAGAATGAAAGAAGCCTGATTATGGGGGAAGTGCAGTACGAGCTGCCAACCTCAGGAGTACCATGGACCATGGGTGCTCCCAAAATCCCATGGGAATGTTTTTTTCAATTATTCTACTCTTTTCTTCTCTTATGATGACTTCTGCTATCCTTATTCAGAAGGACAGGGATGCAATTCATCCAAGCGCTTTTGCAAAAATGCCTGTGTCTGAACTCTGACACAGAGGACTCCTTGGCAATCGCCTTCTAGCCTTCAGCTGAACACGTATTTTACACCAGTGTTCAGATTTCTTCTTGTTCATAGTCATTCATCACCATACCAAAAGCGGGTAGGATTGCCTCCTGTTATTCTTACTTTGATGATGGTTCAACTTGGCTTAGCTCCTTCTTCCTTATCTTTCTCTGGCTACCCGTTCTCCAGCTGCTTAAGTTTAGTCATTTGTCTGGTCATGACTTTTGTCTTTTTTTCAGATATTAACTTTTGCATCTTCCCTGTTCAATGCAGAACTCGCTACCTGCTGTGGTTTTATCGAGAAAATTTTTGTGTCCTGGGTTGCTGAAACCAGGCTATTCTCAGAGAACATCTTCCATGTAAGAACAGAAGTTGGATATTGCTTTGTAGCTCTCCATAAAAGAAAAGATTTCACAATGTGAACTCTGCAAACTCTGAAGACTCAGAAGGCAAATAAAAACAGCCTGTCAGTATTGTGTTAATAATAATGTTTGGGGTTAGGCCATGACATTTAGAGCTAGATATATCACAGCGCCATTTGAGCCACAGCTTTCACACACCTCCAACCTCTTCTCCTTTGAGCCTCGATCTTCAAAACAAGTGTCTTCAGTGAGACTGGAGAATCTGATCATCTTTAATCCTGGGTAACGCACTTAAGCTGATATCTAATCTTTCCTTAATAACACCATTATTCTCTGCTGTTCAGCTGTCACTTTTTCCTGTCCAGATCTTTGGTCCCTGTTAGTAAACCACAGATGGGAGCTGCCCAGGCTGACAGACCACCAGGTACAGGTGAGTGGGTGTGGGGTAAAAACGGTGCACGGGGCTTGTGCAGACCTTTGGCCGACACTCGCTTGTGTCCGGGCTCATCTCTGACCAGGGCACAACCTTCTCTGGACCAGGGCACCAGCTGCATTGGTTTTCCTAAAGCATCTTCAAAAGTGACGCACTGCTGTGAGCGCCAGGATGATGATTTAAATGAGCTAAATAAAAATATGTTAATGTCAAAAAAGTAAGAGGAATACCAACAGAGATTTAAGACAGATTACAAATTACAGGTGACAATATAATGTTTGATGATGTTTTAAGAGTAAAAACCATTACATACAAAGCATGCCTCACCTAAGTGAAAAGTACGTTACATTCCTTGGATTGAAGCAGGTTGAATTTCACAGCAAAATCTTTCTAAGCTGGCCATTTCATCAGGGACTACAAAAGTTTCCAACAAAATGAAGTCTTTGCCTTCCTTTCAATGGATTTCAAAGTAATTCCAGTTTTAGGTCCCAAATAAATTCATAATTCCTCTTCCCGAGTTTGATACATCTTACAGTTGTGTCATGGTCCCAATCCATGTATAATGTGAGTCAGACCAACAAAATTTGAATAAAAGCTTTAGAATAAGGGGAATTAAAAATAGAAATGAACGGGGGTTTGGGTTTTTTTCCCCCTCCTTGTAATATTTTGTTTTTCATTAGCCTTTTCAAGTTGGAGACTAGCATTTAGATTTCCAAGCTTTGCTCTCTGGCTGGGAATGCTAATAATTACTTCTGAAAGATACAAAAATGAAACTCTTGGATAATAACATGGCTGTAGGGATTTAATGAATTCCCCTGGGACTACCCAAATTGCAAGAGCGGCCAGCATTACATCACTTGATGGGGATACAAGATGTTTTCGGAATAATCATGTAAAATTAAGGCAAGTGATAATTTTAGTGGTTTCCCCATTATTTTTCTGTACATAAGCAAACTGCCATCGATCAGGATTTGTTAACGGAATAAGCAACCAAAAAAATCAGGTTATACAATGACAAAGAACATTCTTATGCATGTTTACAATGATTCTTTAGTAAAATTATCTAGTAATGTTATGATTGTTATATTAGCAATATTTTAATATAGTAAAGCTTAAATTATATTACCAAAAAATTATAAATCATTATGTAAAATTATATAGTCTATGGCTAGCAGGATACCTAAACACTACTGTAAAAATGAAAAAAGGATCTATTAATGCAATAAACCTACTTAATAAAAGTTGCTTTCATATTCAAAACCAAAATATTAAAGCATGCTCCATATCTGAAAGTCAAAAGTGAAAGAATAAATTAACTAAGGTTAAGAACCTTGTAGCAGCTGACTAACAAAGCTCTAGGGCATTATAAAATTTCATGCTCTTGTAATAAAAAGGATAAAGAATTGGCTAGAAGACCACTAAAAGTTAAAATAAATGAACATAAAGTAGATGAAAAAGCTTGACACGACTGAGACCACAAATGTGTAAAGACCAAAGACACAGTTTCAAGCCATTAGAGGACTGAATTAAATGCAAAATGAATCCTAGTAGTAAATTAATAGAAAATTACAAAGGTAAATGAGCTCTGTTTCACAGTTACAGAAAACTTTTAATATCATTTTTATATCATTTTTTTTCCTGGTACTTGAAAACAGAAGTGTGATGAGTTAAATTCTGGCACGTGCCCAAACCAGAAACAATTCTTAATATTTCTGCATATAGAAAAGTCACATTTTATAAAATAGACCGAAGCATGATCACACAAGACATTTTCCACTTAAGATATGGTGGGAGCAATTTACCATTTAAATCTATATTAAAAATTTGTTTTATATAGTGTATTAAAGAAAAGCTCTAAGCTCAGCCCCACCTTCTTTTATGTAAATCTTCAAAAGTGATGATGAAAAAAGTCCAAATTTTTTAGACTTCTTTTGCTATTATTTCTTAATCAGTGGATAAGACTGAGAAGGGAAGATGTTAAAAAGGTAGAGGAATTGCAAGATGCTGAAGAGCATATTATAATCTAAAACAAAGAAACAATGTTTTCCTCACAAACTGTAAGGCAGCCAAAATCTGTAATGTTTGCAAGATCAAACATAGTCAAAACAGGGAGCAAACAAAACTCTGGTATTGATACCTTCTTTGTTTGCCAGCATAAGAAGTATTTGCCTCCCTGACCGTTTTTGTATTTGGAAAACTTGTCAATGATGCGAAAATTGGCAAACATTTCCCTCGTGTCTGCACTGCAGGTGGTTGTGAATTCAACCTGACTCCCAGGTAAAAAAAAAAAAAAGAAAAAGAAAAAAGGAAAACAAACATCATTTGTTTTTGACATCATTTGGAGAGCATCACTGATTTGAACCCCAGAATGCCCAAAGATGGTTTCATAGGTGAAGGTGGAATCCCAGTGCCTAGGAATCTTCACGCTCTTTATTCCAGTGGGGCATTGCCTTTTGAAGGGAAGGCCCTATGCTGAAGTAGGCTCTGCTTTGATCTTTGCAATCCAATGCATTAGGAGTGCAATTAATCACCACAGGTGTAATCCATCTGTCTGCAAATGTCTATTAAAAGACTTGCTCTGTAAACTGAGTCTCACTTTATTTTTGAAAAGTTCTAAGTGACATAGGACCGAATTACCTCCATCATGCTAAGTGATAGCCAGATGTAAGACACTCTTTCTTGTCTTAAAAACACATTCTCCACCATGGTCTTCAAAATAAACAAACTGCAAGTGTTTTTCTAAAATCATGAACATGCTACTTTATACTGACAACACGAGTGATTGGAAATAAAAGATTTATGTGCGGTGTACGTCTGTCTCTTATGAGCTTAAGTCCAGAGGGCTTTTAGGGCTCTCAGTAAAACTTCTGAACTTTGGTTTCAGCTCCTTATTTTGAGAAACTGTCTTCCTCCAGTCCTTATTTTGTGTTGGGTTTTTTGTTTTGTTGGTTCACCCCCATCCCTGTTTTGGCCTGCAGTGCTCTTTGTGGGTATTTTACACCCACGGGCTGCTCCACAGTAAGGATGTCGCCATTCAAGTCAGCTCAACTCCAAGTTTCGCCCTGTTGCCACCTCCACAATAAACTATTTTTTTTGGGTTTTTTTGAGAAAATCCCTAAAACCTTTAATGAGCAAAGTTGAAGCTTTCACAGTAAGAATGTTTGCTTTGCTGGAGGCAAGAGCAGCAGTAGATTAGGAGGCCTTGTGCTGTGGCACATTGCTCAATGGGCTGTAGCTGAAAGTAACCATTATTTAATCACTGATTTACCTACAAGGATGCCTGCGTGACAGTAAGACCCTCCTCAGTTTGCTTCATTACTTTTCTCCATTACAGAGCTGTAAAACAGCTTTCTTGAGTGTACGAGAAGGCACATCCTAATGGGAAGGCCAGTTCAGCCATGTCTGTGGATGGTTTGCTGGACACCACGAGGAATGCTAACAGAGCGGCATCGAGCTCTGAAACACAGCGATGCACTCCTGGGCAAGGATTGCCTCGGAGATCTAGAAGTACAGGTCAAGAGCATGAATTCTTGTAGCCACCAGATGTAAAACGATGAGACCTGCGTGGGTCTGGGGACAGCTACACAAATATATTAGAGAGGATCTAATTATTTTGCCAATTTTAGCCAGTTTCATTCAGGTAGAAAAACTACAGTCACTTTTGGGTGGAAAACTTTGAAGTTTGATAAGTTTAAAAAGAGTAAATTAAATTCTTTTGAAATTAAGAAGCTAGTGGAAAAAGCTGAAGTTCAACAACGTTAGGGATAATGGACTCCTACCCAGGCTTTGGAATTTTTTGCAAGAGTACCGTCGCTTCTCTTCATTAACAAACTGTCCTGTTCCTTTTTCTAGACCAGAGCTAGCACATCAATCTGACCATTTCTAATGAGATATAGGATAATACTGCATGGACCAGACTTGCTTGTCAGCCACTGCCTGATGGGTTTAAAGTAAGAAACGATCCTTCATTAATTAACCTTCACTTTGTATGTAGATTCACTCATTGAGATGCAGGTAATTAAACCAAGGTCATTTCAAGGACTGACAGGAAAAACAGCAACGCAAAGGTGGTGTGGTTGTTTTGATAGAGGGCTTTCACTACAACGGTTTCAGCGTAGCAGTTACACGTACAAAGGTGGACGTTTTGGAAAAAAGAAAACCGCCCTCTTTCTTGATGTGTCACCCAAAGGCTAAATAGGTTTTGGACCTAACTTTATAGACTTTGCATGGCTTTCAGGACAGATTAGGAAAAGTAAATACTGGTAAACTCAGGAAAATTCAAGATAAAAAATAATAAGATATAGAACAAAGGCAGGCATGAACTTATTGAGTGGGCTTGACAGTGACTGAAATATCCCTGCAAAAAAGACTCACAATCTTATGCCTCATGTTAAAGTAATATTAACCAATTAAAAAAGAACAACTTTGGTTAGAAAGCCGTATGTAGAAAACAGAAGTGCAATTTGTCTTAGTGTTCAGATTCATTTAACTGACTTTTAACCCTTACAAATGCAAGGATGTAAACCTATTGAGAGCTGTGCAGTGCAAGCAGCCGCTCGCTCATTCGCAGGTATAAGACTCCAATTATGAAACCGCTGTAGCTTGGGGATATAACAGTATTTTTTTGCAGCTCCTCCAAATTAGCTCTTACACCAGTCCAAGACATGTGAAGTTCCAAACTTTGATCACTGTTGAGAGCAAAGTGAATATATTGAACCTGCAAATAGCCTTTAGCTCTTTCCGAGTGGCTCCCTTATAATTTGAGTGGTAGATTAAAGTTGTGTGTTATAGATTTTAATAACTACCCTCCATTTGGTTTGCTGAGTACCACTTGCTGTGGATTATATGACCTACTCACCAGCATGTCCCATTATGAGCACTTAACCTTGAAAGTTGTAAAGACAGAACATTTAATCTGTTAAACACAGTCAGAATCAGAAGGTTATATAATTACAGGTAATTTGGCTTAGCACTTCTAATACTTTCCAATTATTAAAATAAATTTTGCTGAAAATTTTCTTCTCATGAAATGGAAGAGAAATAATAAATCTGGAAAAAATGAGTGCTGGAGAACACAAATATTTGTTGAAATGTGTACATGAATTTGTTTCAATTAAGGCCTTCAGTAATCATCACTATAGTAAGCTTTTACGAGCATGGATATGCAAATAACAAAATTTAGTGTTAATAGTTATGCAGGACTACTAAGAGAAGATAAGAATGAATTTGAAATTCTTTTTCCATAGATTTTCCTGATAGATACATGTTATGATAGAGGTAGTCATACAGACATTTATCCACAAACCAATCATAGCTTGTATTTTCATAGAATCACAGAATGGTTCGGGTTGGAAGGGACCTTAAAGATCATCCAATTCCAACCCCCTGCCCTGGGCAGGGACACCTCCCACCAGCCCAGGTTGCTCCAAGCCCCGTCCAGCCTGGTCTTGATATTTTGGTATTTGAGTGCAGAACAGATATAAAAAAAAGTGAAGAGCATTCAAAAAATTAGTATCTTCTTACGGAAATCCTACAGTTAGGCAAACAGCAAATTCTTTTCATTAAGAAATTAAAAATCAATAAAATCAAAAGCTTATCAAAATTCACTAGAGAAGACCAGATAACACATAACAGATAAGAGTCATGGTGTTTAAGGCTCTGCTAGAAAGCATTGCATTTTTATGGTGATGAGGGAAATACGGAATTCTATACAGATTACAAAAGATTTATTCATTGTAATTTTAAGATAATTGAAGTTTCAATAAAGAGATTTTTTCTGTGCCGTTTTACCAGCCACAGGTGTTTCTGTACCTTTAAAACAACTGACTTGAGTAAGTAAATGATTCACATGTAATATTATTGTAAATCAGCCTAGAATCAGATTTAAGGAGATGATCAGTCCTTGTAGCTTGGTGTTTTATAGTCTATAAATGCTTGAAAAAAGTTTTACGTAACACTTTTAAAATGGAGGTAGAGAGTGAGGTCATAAATTAGAGACCAAAATCTGAGTATCCGATAATCTCAGCCTAAATGTTCATTTTCCGTAAGGAACCAACAACATGCACTGAAAATGATGCAGACATCCTGTGGTTGGAGTAACGTCTGCCACTCTTGAACATGCACAACACACAATGTAGTTTAAGACAGTGAGAGGCATCAGATGATGCCACGGGGATTTCCGTTTCAGTCCTCAAAACCAAACCACCTTCATTTGCAAATGAGCTTGGTAAGAAAAATAGACGCGGTTGCATTTCAGAGACACACAGAGAGTTACTGGCGTTCCCGCACACGATGGGCACCAGCTCACTTACACTTACTTGGATGCGCACGAGTATTACGCAGTCGTGAAATAGTCACCTGCCAATGAGATCTCCCCGCGGCACACGCATTTCACATGAATTACAAGAACTGTAAAAATGAGCAATTAGAACCGCATTTCGTTCGGAAATTTGAATTTTCAGCACCACCAACATTTTTCCCAGGAAGGCAACGCTGTCAAAATGTTTTGTTTATACAACGCTCTAAAAGGAAAAAAATGCCAAACAAACTAAAAATATGAACCTGAATGGAGCTCCAATTACACCCCTTTTTTTTAAGCTTTTGCAAAAGTGTTTGAGCTTAATTAGGTTAAGCTATTTCAAAGCATGCCCAGTTGTAATTTGTTTATGATACAGAGTTGCTCTTTGATCATGAATGTTCATTTTTATAGAAACCCTGTTATCAGTCTCAGAATAAGAAATTAAATGAACAGTGTTTGTGCTAAGAAAATTTGGAAAAATTTAAAAAGCTTAGAAAATAGCTGTCGTATTAATAAAAGAAAGACACAACAACTTAGCATGTGATGGCAGGAGGGTAAGCAATTATTTTTTAGGAAAGAAAGGAAAATGAAAGTGTGTTCGCTTACGCATCCTGCCTGAGATCTGGGAGCCTTTGGTATCTTTAATAACCTGATACCTAGTCTGAGTTTGAACTTCGCTGGTGCTTGGGTAAAGCACCTGTAATATCCACTTGTAAGTCCTATCCTTTGAAATCCTTCCATTCATTCTGGTAGAAAAAGAAGACAAAGCACTCTCCATCCTTGAAATTGCTGTTTGATTCTGATATTTTTCAGAGATTTTATCAGAAAGGTGAAAAAGGTACACTATAGTGTAAGCGTCCCTAAGAAAATACTCTGGCTCTTAATTTTTAAAGAACGAACCTTAGCAGTTGTTGGAATTCAGTAATAAGAAAATAGTCAGACCATCTTTATTTAAAAGCATGAATCTAGGTTAGAGGCTGTAGGCTGGCTTTTTCAGTTTATCTCTTATCGCTCCTCTTTTTTTGTTTTATTTTTTTTTTGTTTAAATCTTTTACATGGTAAGATGGGTGCATTAACTGCACAGTTTTCTAGCTGAAGATCATCCAAAATACATGAATACATCTTGGCCTTTGGGAAGGGCTGTATTCACAGAGCATTTAAATGAGTTTTTTCAGATATTGCATGAAGATATTTTTGCACTCATAGGGGAATAATGCAGATCTGTCGAAGGTTCCTTGTACCAGCAGAGCTATCTCTCTCTGGAACATGCTACAGAATGGATAAGAGCTTCATATGCAAAAATTCAGATTTTTAAGCCCATATTTTAAAACTGTGTTGAGCTTTTTTTTTTTTTAAATGCAATTGATAACAGGAGTTGCCTATATGCATCCTTGCACATCCAAGGATGCCATGATTGGTCATCTCTGTGTGATCTCACCTGATTTATGCACATATTAGACACTGATGCAAATTAGGCATGCAATATTTGTACACTTTTTAAAACGTAGGTCTTAATGACTCACTTACCAAAACAAAATTAATGATGTTGAAGAGCAATATGCAAATATTTGCTCTTTGACAATGAAGTCTTCAAGAAGCAGCCAAGAATCCTGTATCATTAGTAAGGCCAATCAACTTATTCATAGTAAACAACTAAGTCAATGAGCTCAGTCTCTTCTCCTGCTCACAATTAACTTTGAGTTACCTTCACATTTTTCAAATGTATTTAATATCCAACATTTATTTTGAGTTATGGCCAGATTTATGAAGGTATTTTGTCAACAGGAGCTGGACACATACGCTGCTCAGGCACTTTTTCAAAAGCCATTAACTACCTCCTAAGTTTTCTCTGTATCTGGTCCTAATTTTTGGTCTTTATGGTGGACAGAGACTTCTTTTGTTATTGGTGTTTGCAATTTTGGACACCGAGATGGGTTACTTACACTGAGAGGACTCAAATCACCTGGTATTATTTTTGCTCCAATTAGCCTGCCTTTAGTTACTATATTCATATTTAAAATCTGCTTTCCATAAATGTTATGCAACATTCCCTTAAAAATTGCTGTTTCAGTTAACATTTCTGCCCATAAATCAGTCACTGGAATATTCAGAGAAAGCAAATATGAAAGGGGTGTGAACACAGCTGAAGGCTATTCAATGTTTTATTCAAGGGAGTTTTCATGGAAAATATTTTGAGGTATTTGCTTAGTTCTAATCATTACCATGGGACGCCCTGGAAATCCAATAGTAACAGAAGTGCCAAAACTTGAAAGCAATTAAGTATGTTTGAAGAAAGAAATTTTCATTTTATGTTTGTGTTGAAATTTTGGTGCAGGAAGGAGGCAGCCCAGCTGAGCCAAATTCCACAATTCTCTCAGCCTTCAGCGGTTTGGAAGGCCATAGATCTAACCTAAGCTCTGTGAGACCCTCTGTAACTACAGGGAGCTTTTGTTTTCTGTCAATATTTTTGCCAGGAACTTGGCTATTGCTGAACTCCGAGCGGAGGCAGGCTGTTTACATTTCCTGTGAAATACTGCAGGCAACAAAAGCGTCTTGGGATAGAGGTCCCGGTGAAAAAGCACCACGTTTCAGTTTTGTCTACATCCAAGAGATCGGTACAGTGGAGTGACGACTGAGATGGTGCTGAAGTACCAAGAACAAAATAGCCAATAAATTCATCACAGACAAATTAGCCCAAGCAGAGTGTCCCCTCCGTTACAGGTCGGCCCCTTTTGGAGAGACAGGTTTTGCAAGTTGCCAGTGACCTAAAAGTTACTGAACTTATGCAGCCCTTATTTTCCATTTTAATGGGAGTCGAGGAAGCCGATCAGATCACAGATGCACTCAATAATGTGATGAATGGCACCTTCAACTGACTACTAAAAACTTTGCATGGTGCTAGGGCTTCACCGCGCCTTCTTTTATTGTCTATTAGCAGCCAGAGATGCTGCATGCACTGAAATGTGAGAAGGATTTTCATGCTTGTAAGAGTTCAGCATCAAGCTATAGCTGAGCATTAGCGCTTCTCTTACTTTACATTCAAAGGGTTCTTTGTCTGGGCTGCATATTCAGAGAGATAACAACAATGAGAATTCATGGAAATTCAGTGCCCTCTTCCTCTCCTCTGATAAAGCACAAGATAATAAAGACATTGCATCTGAAACACACTTGGTCGAATTTTGGAGGGCCAAAATATGAAGGCATTTCATAAATTAGGATGGATGGATGAACTCTCCTAGCATAAAAGAATGCCAAAGAACCATATAGGATTTTTTTTTCCCCTTCAGGATTCAGCACTTAGCAGCTATTCAATTACTGTTTCAAGATAAAGCACGAATGCAACAGCTACTTTACACTATACTTCATATTTTACTTTCTCATGAATATAGAATTGTATTGCTGATCACACAAGCATCACACATCTAAGTCCTAATATCCACAGCCTCAAAAAAACCCTGATGCCACAGAAAAGGATTCTTTTTTATTGCGTTTCAATTGTCTGAATACTCAGAGAAGTGTAGAATCTCCCGGCTGCTAGAGGCTTTCATTTTAAAAAAAACCAGGAGGCAATTATATGCTATACATTTTGGGAGCTCATTTATGGGGTACAAGAAGATCTTGGCAGATTTTGTTAAATATGATCAGCTAAATCATGCAAGCCTAACTGAAAACCATGGATCCGTGTATTCTTAGAGCCAATCAACATAGTAGACAAGCAACATTTGTTAACTGTTCTGACATCTTCCTTTGGCTCTGTAAGCCATGATTTATGTTTGCAATGTTCTCTGCAAATATGAACCACAGTATTTGTTTCATATTTTGTACGTGTTCTAGCATGCTTGTTTGTTGGGGATTGGTTGGCTCTGGCCACAGGTATTGAATTAGGAAAAATCTCCTAATTCCTGGGAGTGCTCTGAGTCCCGTGATATAAGCAGTAACGAAAAAGTCAGTGTTTGTCAAGCGCGTATCAGCTTTCATCGTAGCTAGTCTCCTAACACAGCCGTAATTTCCATGAGTATTAATAATGGTTGCTCAGTGGCGTCTGACGAAGCAGAAAACCATCCTACAAAACCAGCAAAACGATTACTGGCACCTTCGCTGGCAGCTGGACGGGAATGGTTTCTGGAGACTAAAAAGCCTGGCACACTCGGAGGTGACTGCTCCAGAGGAGGAGGTTAAGGGGTCTCACAGCACTGCCTGTACTCTGGCTGTTTTCTGAGAAGAGGAGACAGCTCAGTTGCTTTAACAATCCTCCTGTTTCTGTGCAATAGCGGTTTCAACAGAGTTTGAACACATGGACTTGGACGTGGCATGAAAAACACACCATTATTTCCTATAGGAATGGGACCTTGACCAGTCAATAAAGCATTGTAATGAGGGTGTTCCAGAGATGTGCCTTCCAGGCTCTATCTAGGTTATTATTTAAAAAAATAACAACTGGATAACAAAGGATAACTGTCTCACATAAATAACAGACAGTAGCATAGAACACGATACAAGAGCAGAAAATACGAAATCAACATAAAAGCTACATCATATTTCTCAAGATATGCTTTCGGTCCCAATTCTGCCATCAGTTGCAGGGTACAATGACTGTACACATTGTAATTGAGGGCATAATTGAACCAATTTTCTATAATCTTCTATACATTCCAAAAACAAATCCTGAGCTGCCCCAGAAACACATTCACATTAAGTGTCTCTAGGCTCCACTTTTGTGATAGATCTTTTCATTCCAATGTTTAGTTTATAGTGGTGTCCTTAGGAAATATTAGAAATGTTAACATTTTAATATAATGAGATACACGTAATTTTTTTTCTTGCAACATCAACTTTCCTGAAGTTATGAAAACCTGAAATTTTGTAATAGGCAAGCAAGCAAAAAAAGAAATAAACAAATGAAAAGAGTAAAGGTAGATCCAGATATTCAAAATACTAGGTGCTCACATGCTGAACTACTGGGTAGACTTTGATACTTCTTGAGGTATGAGATTAGGGACTTATCTCCTACACATTGGTCCAGGGAAGAAGGAAAGCACGTCTCTCTCTCTCTCTCATTCTAAATACTCATTTTAGATATTTAGATGCTGAAGTCAACAAGGTGCTTCGCCACATGCCTGAATCATGGCCCAGTCAGCTCACTTGGTGACATAAAATAATGTTTGATAATTTGTACAATGCTTGAAAGATAGCTAGTGATTTGTTATCCGTAAATCCAGTGAACTTTTGACATATCCTGTTGCCTGGGTGAGGCAAGACATCCATTCAGTTACTAATGGGGGAAAGTTGAGGCACAGTATGATTTGTTTTACTGATGTAAATGTCGCACAGAGCTATATTTTGTGAATGGATGATAGATGTAATGAAAGCAGTATCCCTCCGCCACAATGCTGAAGTGTAATGAAATAAAATATTTTGAGGTGTTTAGGTACTCAAAAACACAGGTAGGGGCTAATAAAAATCCCTTTAAGCAACTACTGGCACGGTTATGCACTAATGTGTTAAAAATCTGGTTGGTCAACTAATTCTTTATGAAGATGGCAGAAACTGATCCTTTTTTCCTCCAATACAAATAAAATGGTATATTCTGAGAATGCTGAATCACGCAAGATGCAAGTAAGCAAAACTCTGGATTTTTTTTTTTTTTTTTCTCCATGGGGAAAATTCAAATTGTAAAATTCTAACTTAATGTGAAAATCTGGCAATCTCAGTGAGGCGTCAGTTGGGAAAGTTTTTTAGGTCAGCCTGGGATTTCGGATAAAAGGGGAATGAGTAACACTGCCTCTGAGTAGCTAATGCCCTTGTGACTGTGGGATGTTAAGAGAGCAAACTCAGCCTTATATATCTTATTTAATCAAAAAATATATAACTTCATCAGAGCTGGCTTCAACTTTCAAGTAGAAATAAACCACTTCCATTACTGGAAATTATTAGATACTCATATTACAGCAAAAAATAGAAGTTTTTTTGTCATTCTGAATTCACAGCTGAAGAAATAGAGCAAAAGGAAGAAAAACTGTAAAAGACAGAAGCAGCAGAAAAAGCAACCCGCCCTCAATATTTGTATTGTATTTTAATAAAATGCAAGCCTAATCTCAATTTGGCAACTCTTTTCCCTAGGGCAGGCTGTAACCGAGAGGAGACACTGGAATCACAAACTCTGAAGTCATCCGGGGGCTCGAAATGCTGCGTGAGGCGATACGTTGTCACGGTGGCACCCAGTGTTAGCTGAAGGGCTGGGCACGCAAGGCACAGACGTTAGATGACATTATTCAGAGACTAACCAAGACTCCACGTGGCACAGGCTCGTAAAAGGGCTCTGGGAACGGGCACACATCAACACTTCTGGCTGTAAGGCAACTTCAGTTTGATACCCAGTCGCTGGTATTCAGGAAAAATAACAGCAGCCTAGCCCAAGCTTGAGTATAGCTAATACACTATATACGCTTAAGTATGGCTAATACACTAATGCAAACCCAAACTAGGGCACAATTAAGCTGCTCGGAACAAAGTAGAAGGGTTTCTTTTGTCAGCAGCACCTGCATCTACCAAAAGTGCACTAACATTAACTTATCATCATGGCCATACCGGGGATACGTAATCTAAGTCATCTGGAAGAGGAGCATTACCTAATGAAGGGGTGGGAATCACTCCCCTTTGATCTGGTTTCAAGCAAACCTCCCAATAAATGTGAGGGCCGTCTCTGCACGCCTGCAGCCCGGCTCTCACAATCCCTCCTCCGAGGGCTGTTTCTGACGCACAGGGACATTTACAAGACATCCGAATTGAAGGGCATCACGTTCCACTTCCAGCGTATGGGAACCCGTGGTCCTGCAGCCAAGAACATCCATCAATATTTGGAGCCTCATCCCCTGCACGTGTAAACCCAGCTATCTGAGTAAGAGATGTATAAACAGCAAATGTTTTCGGAGATTTAAGAGAGGATATCTGGATGGTCTGAAGTCTGGTTTCTATCTTGACTCCAGAACTGGCATTGTTGAAATAATCCTTGAGATGACCCCAGTTGTCAAAAATCGAATAGGATTTGTAAAGTGCTTTAGGATCATTCTAGAGGAAAGGTGCCGTAGAAATATAAGGTATTATTATTATTATTACTATAATAAGACAAGCTCCCCATGTCCCTTGGTGATAATGCAGCACACTGGTAGGGATAAACTATGGAGCCAACGTGAACCAGATTATTGCCTCATAAAATGGGACACCTGCCCTATTATCCCTTAAATAATAAGTACATAAAACAAATTTGACTGTAATAATAAAACATAATGGTGAAATATTTATGGGTAATTTTTCAATGCAGCATGCAAGGATTAAGCCATGCAATTTCTGTTGGCTTTTACAAGAGTTGCACTGTTAAATCCTCCCCATGAGGTCCATCCAACAGAAACCGACCTGTAATCTGTCTGTAAGTCTGCACAGTGTATGGTAAAATTAGATGGAAATTTTAAAATATGATGAACAATCACAGATTCCACCCTTGCACTTAACCTCCAGTAGACAGAAAGGTAAGATGAACTTCAAGGAATCCAGTCAGGAGTATGCTCACTAATAAAGGAAACTTTCTAGTCAGGTCCATACTTTCATAAAGGTGCATGCAGATAAGGCAGTTGTGCAGGTATTAACAAGCGCAAACGGTTAATTAAGCCCACTTGCAAGCTTGCTTGCTGGGACTACATTCAATCACAGCAGTGACTAAAGAAACACAATTGAAATATACAAATGCAAATTGGTCTTAGATCTCAGTTTGCAGAAAAACAGTACCGAGTCCTTAATATAAACAATACCAAGTCCTTAATATGACAAACTAACAAATAATATGAAGAATTACTTAAGGGATATCATCAGCTTACATTTTTTACATCTCAGAATTTCTCACTTACCTCTCACCTTTTCTAAATTCTTGTAACTGAAAAAGCCACAGGGAGAAAAAAAAAATCACATTTTCTGATTGTTCATTTGGCAGAACACTGCAGATAAACAGGTTTCATGATTTCTTTCATACAGTTATTTCCATATTCATTTCCCTACTCTTCTGTGGGTTGACTTCTGATAGAGCAACAAAGAGGAAAAATAATTTTTAAATAAGGAAGCGTATTTCAAAGTAAGAAAATTTGTTAAAGGCATCTGAGGCAGCAGAACCTCTAACCTGTGAGCACTTTCAATATACTTTAGATTTTAAGTTGTCAGGGTCACATTCTCAGTTTTTGAAAAGCACTCACGTCTGGCTCCTGAGACAGAGCCTGATTTAGTCTTTTATAGGCACATAGTACATGCTCTAATTAACCCAACTCAATTTTTGAGAGCAGTCCCAACGTCTAATAGCCATGATGCAATATTTAGCGGATTATATTGCTTATTATTTTATAAGACAGCAGATAAAAATAAAGAGAATATCTGAATTGCACCTTTCTTGAGCGCTGTCTTCCGAGTAATTGGATTATTTTGATTTGCCTTTTTTTTTTTTTAAAGCAAGATAGGGTTATTTAAAGTCTGTCTCATTTGCTGCTTTCATATCGCTGGCACTTTTCCAAGTAAAAGGAAACACCTAACGTCCCATCCACTCGGGCAGCGTAGCCTGGGGTACACGGGTGAGCTCGACAGTCACAACCCCCCGTGCAAGGACTCTTCCAGTAGCCCCGAGTTTCAGATTGCGTGTGTGCACACCTGCATGATTACCATCGCTGCCATCCCGCTACCGCGGTCATCGCCTGCACCGATTATGTCCATTTTGGCCTGCGTATTTTCGAATACGCAGAGCTCTAACACAAAGTCCGTTTTTTGCCGGCAGAGCCAACATAGATATACACACGATGCGTGTGTGTCTGCGTGCGCGTGAAAATCTATTCATGCCTTTCTTTCTTAGTGCGCTACCTCGCTGCTTGAAGAGTTTCTGTGTTTTCTCTTTGTATCATTCTGGCTCCGAGTACTAAAAGCCACATCCTGTTATGTTTGGTTGCTAGGTGGAGAAATGTTATCATGGGCTTCAGCAATAATTTATCCATAGAGCTAGAGGAGCTGTCATGTACTTCTGACAGTGAGCTGCAGCACTTTATCAGCTTGCCTGTAAATCAACCGTGTGTGGGTGAAGATGCCAGCAATGTTTGATCTCTCTCAGACACTCTAATAATCTGCTTTTGTCTGATTGATTCCTTCACATCACCAAGCACATTGCAACCGAGAGTGGAGTGCCCTCTGTTTATCTCCGTTGGTCATCTGCTTGAGGGCAACAGGGCAGAAAATGCTGTTCTCGCCGAGATGTAAGAGTTTTTTGGAATTAGGGGCTTTACATCATATCCTGGAGCAGGTTTAGTCCAGTAAATCAATGATAGCAGAATTGAATGCACCATAAATACCTCAAACCGTATCTCTTACAAGAATGTAAGAGTAATTCATAGAAACAGGAAAGGTAACTTTGCTGGGAAGAATTACGACCCCTACAAGCTCACGACATGCAGGTCTTTTACGGCCTGTGTTTACATCTACCCTCTTGAACTTTGGGAAGAAATGCACTGCACACTGGCTTTTGGTTCCAGGCAGTACAGAGATAATATTGAGCCGAGCAGGACGCTGTCAGAATCGATCACTGCCTCTCAATCCAAACCCCAACTTTTTCTAAATTTCTGTCAAATTCTGTTTCATGCAGGAGATGCCAACGCACCATGTCGTGCTCTGCACCGCAGTGAAGTGGAACACAGCGCCTGGTGTTGTGCGATGCCTTGCTGCCAAAAATATACATAAAAAAGACGCAATCTAATGAGCAGCCGAAGCCCCTCTAGGAGGAGGGAGAAGCGTATGCACATTCCAATGGATAAATAGATCTGAATTTGTTTTGTTTTGTACATCATACCGTTCCCCCAGTTGAAAATCAAGAGCTTATTATCACTCGGAGCCTGGCAGCCGCTCATTGTGCGGTGACCTGGGATCAGCGGCAGACTTGGATTCCTGACCTCTCTGAAAGCTCAGGTCGGAAGATATTGTGGATGTGATTGACTAAATCCCATCAGGGGAAGCATTTGGTTGTAGCGTCCCCTCTCTGGGTCACCGTGGGATGGCATAGGCGGCAGGATATTTGGGGAATGCACTAATTTCAACCCAGTACACTAAGGGGAAAGGATGGTGTTTCACAGTACCGCTGAATGCTAAAAAAGGGTGAAAATTCACACTGCATAATGTATTTGTAATTGTGCTTAAGGCAACGAGAAGAGAGAAATTCATGAAACAAATCTGGCATAGGGTGTAGGCCTCTGTGGATGCTGGAGGAGCGGTTACATCTCCTCCGGATTTATTGCATTGAGTATCAGAGCTTCAAGACAAGGGTGGATCCACCGCATCTTCCTTGGCCCATCACAGGGATTTCCCCAAACTATTATATAAATTGTTACGGAGACTAGTTTCCTGGCGAGAAGGCAGTCCCTTACTGTTCCCCAGCTGGCCGACCACATAGGCAACACCTTTTATGCGCAGCAGAGGGGCCTGTACTGCTTCTTCACATTTAATAACCCTTGCAGTGAAAGCTAGACTTTCATTCGCAAGAGATTTTTTTTCACTGCACACATAATAAAAGCAAGTAAAGTGATAAAAGCAAGGAGACCTGAAGTTACAGCGTGTAGCAGGGCGTATTCTCTATTCTTTCACCAACAGGAATCATCAAATGACATTTAGTTTTACTGAGTATTACAAAACACACACTGTTACTTCCTCTAAGACCTTAAGCTGGCATCCTTTCAGCATTGCAGTATTTGGAATACGATGTGCACATACAGCCAGACTTATGTGTATAGACAGATCTAACACTGGAGACCTCATGGCTCCTCTACATACAGTACGCTAGAATAACACAGACAAGTTATGAAGATTTTACATTTAGAACTGTATTCTAGTTTGGATACAGCTACTTGACCTCTCATTTAAGCCACTTACCTGTTAGCAATAGATCTGTAATTCCCAAATTTTGCTAAGAAACAGAGCCAGAACCCTACCGACTGGCTTAAATCAGCAGGGAAATTCCACTGAAAGGCCCCAGTTCTGACTTATGTTGATTTAGCAATGGTGGACATCCACGAAGTCTGTGTTCCAACTGGCTCTGGCACAAATAGCTGAAGTCTAAATCCTCAGTGATCTTAAACATACTCATTCTAAACTGCTCTTCAACTTTACATTGCAAATTATTTAAAAAAAGCCTACTATTATGTCTCAAATGTTACTCATTTCTACTATTGTGATGCTACTCCAATCAAGGGCTGGCACTTTCCAAAGGAGTTCTAAGAAATAAAAAAAGAAAGAGAAAATGACAAAAAGGAAGGAGAGAACTTGAAAAGAGGAAAATGAAGCATGTCTAAGAAAACTACACTTCCAATAACATCAAGTTATCCGCAAGGGAGATGTATAAGTAGAAGATATTACATGGCTGAACAGTAAATATCACATTTCTTTTTACAAGCATGTTTCTGCATTTTATTATATCTTGACTGGCAGATCCATAAATTTTGAATATCCAGTCTAAGAAAGGACGGGCTTAGGATGTACAGACTGTATTCTCCATGCGTCTGTGGCATTTTGTTATTCCATAACAGATTGATTAATTAGTGAACTAAGTTCATATCCAGAAAATTTAATATGTATATTCATAAACAAGTGAAAGAAATTAATAAATACTTACCTACATTTTGGAATTTAGTTCTAGAAAAATAATTAGTAGTAGCTAATTTAGGTTAATAATTACCATGCAAGTTGTTTGATTCCCAGGCTTAAGAGATCCACATTAAAGTTCTCTCTAAAATAGATTTTCTGGGAAAACAGTTCCAGAAAAGTTATTTCAATGAGCAGCTGCAGATTTTCTGCTCTTGAGTGCCCTCCATCTACTAACGCTGCCGACTGCCTGCAGGCTCATGGCAGGGCAGAAAAGTGACGGAGAACCACTCCTGCACTTTAGCTTGGAATCGCAGAGACTTCACCCCCCTCTGTGGAGAGCTGCTGTATTTACGGTGCTCGGCAGCACCCCACGTCCAGCCCGCATCGATGCACCCTGCTTCTGTCACCCTCTATAGAACAACACCCTTTTTGCTGTCTTTATAGCTCTGCTGTGAGCTTCAGTGCTCCGTTAGGAAAGATGAGGAATACTGAAAACCAATCGCCATCAGTGGCTGTGTATATTCATGGCACTAAATAGCTCTAAGTGCTCTTCCTGCCACCCAGTTCCCACATGGTACTTTGTGGCACATATTAAGGGGTGTGTAAAAGGATGCAGCCCCAGAAGCTACAGAAAGAAACTACTTGGGTAACTTTGGGTTATCTGACCTCCTTAGAAAGTATTTCGCTGCTGCTGTCAGCCAGGAATATGTTATTTCCTGAAGTATAATCCCAGTAAGTAGTATTTCTGGATCATCTACCAAAGTGTTGGCCAACGTTGAGTGATTGATTGAGGTTATGACATGACTTTTACAGACAGCACTTTCAGGACAGATACAAACACATGGGACTTGCTTGTTATTTTGTGGTAAAGAAAAACACTTGGCGATGGGAAGCGGAATTTCCGGCAGCTGGGAGACTTCAGTAATTTGACATTAGACTATTTTTGTTTGATGGCGAAAGACAGGTCTGATGAAACCGGACATACAGTTTACAACTATAATTGATATCATCAGTGTGTTAAAGGGAAAAACTTCACTAACTCATCAATGTAATTTCATTGGAAGATACATTTATTATAGTTTTGTTTTGCCCCAGCTAAGTACCCTTACAATTAAAGGAATAGTTTTCTCTGGTACAAATTACCAAGGTAAAACAACCTGACTGAATGTTGGCTACCTTTGAGAATATATTTATTTAGGCCTGGCCAAACTGGATCTACCTTGCTGTCACATATTAAAATTGTAGTAAAAGGTTACGTGTAGCCAGGAACACCATCAAGATGACAAATTTGGAGCAGGGAAGGAAACATCTTACTTTCCAAATGCTGTTTGCAATAGAGTTGTTTCATTCTTCAGGGGTAAAGCAGAGACCTGCACGTGAGCAGCATGTCTCAGCTGTGAATTCCAGTGTGAATAATTTCCCATGTATTGAACCTACTATTTTACATTGCTGATCTTAAAGTCCTTGTAAAGAAAGGATTCAATTTTGAAGCCTAAACTGAGACTATTCTAGTAAAATCATATATTGGTTAGGCACTTAAACATACTATAAAGTATATGGGGTGAACAAGACCCCTCAGAATGGAGCCAAAACCAATACCACGATGGAAGAGCAGCAGCCTAAGTCTAGCCAATGAAGAAATAAAAAGGACGTGGGTGAGTCTTAAGTCCTGCCCTTAAGAATCCTGCTCTCTGCCTGCTCAGGATCCTCTGTCCAAAACCATCTGCTGACCTCTTTTGGTATAGAAGAGAAAGGCTTAAGTTCTTCCTTTTAAAGCTGGATAACAGCATCGATGCACACTCATATTACAGAGTGGGAACACTCAGGTGGAGGTGGGGGATCCAGATTTAATTCCTTCCTGTTAGAAAGTGCTGTTACAGCCAGATACAGTATCTGACTTAGAAAGAAAAAGCAATTCTCCTCTTAAGTTTCACTTGACTAAAAAAGGCGAGATGGGGATGGAAGGTTGTGGACGAAGAAATCATGTGCCTTCCTTTTTATCCCGATAATTACTGCCAAAGCACGGTTTGACATTTCACAGTAGGAAGCCACTGGATAAAACACGGTTCTTGGACAAGTGACCCCAAACCCTCAGAAGGTCCTTTTCCAAGGTGCGTACCCTGCCTGTGAAGCTCCTGGTAGGTCTCTTTCTGGCTTCGTAAATCTCAAGGGTTTTTGTCTGCATGGTAGCACAACTTGAGCAGGATTACTGGAAATTGTCCTCATTCGATGCAAAATAATCTGAAGTTTGAGAGGGAAGGACATACTTCTACAGGGCAGGCCTGGTGCGTTTCAGTTCCCTGTGTCAAAGCTGCTCAACTCAGGTCTGCTGCTTGCCAGGCAAGTATTCTAAGGAGGAGTTATTATATAAAAGAATTATTGTGTAAAACACTGCTTCCTCCTACTTGTTTTAAAAGAGGGCAAGTGGTGCTGGTGCATTTTCTAAAGGAGAACATGACAGTAGAGATGCAAACATCTCCTGAAATGAGTCCCTCAAAGAGAGACCTGCTTACCAGAGACCACCGTCACGCTTCACTGCGAGGTGAGCATCGGTCTGCTCGTCCCTTCTGTATCAGCCCAGAATCAGGCCTAAACCATGGAGTTTGGGAAGGGACTGTAGGGTATACGGGCCTGGCAGAGCAGGATTTACCAGGATTTTTATGACTAAATTCCCCGTTTATCTGGACAAGGGCTACACAGTGCTGATTTTCAGAAGTGCAAAAATATTTACAACTGACATATCTCAGTAGATCAAAGGGAGCTGTTACTGCGTAGCATTTCTGGCCTGTAATCTGCATTAATGTCTGTGCTCTTTCCAGATTTATCTTAAATGTTAATGAAAACACTGAATGTGCCCCAAAGCACCAGAAATTTGGAGAAGAAAGTAGGATGAAATTTTCCAGCGCTATCACTGGATCTCTTAATGCGGATATGAGAGAGGCAGGCGGTGGGTTACAAACCATAATGAACTGACACCTTTTCTTCACAGAAGGTGTCACAAAGGTACACCAAAGTGCTGCAGCTGAACCTATTTTAGATTGTAAAAGTGCAAATGAACAGGCAAATCCTTACAGCTGTGCGGATGCTATGGAAAGTGTTTATCTTTTAATACGCAAGTACAAAGCTGTTGTTGCCCTTGCTTCTACCATCAGCAAGTCACCTGTTTGAACACACAAGCCGAGGCTAAGCCACCCCAACTGGCGGGCCCGTGGCCCTGACCACGGTGGCCCACTGCCCTCCGCCTCCCTGCCAGCACTTGCTGTGGTACAGGATGCATCGGTGCTGGTATCTAACGGGCCAGCGTGGTACCCGACCTGGGGAAAACATCAAATATTTGAGTACCCATTTCTGAGCATAGATTAAAAAATGGAAAAAAATAATAATCTAATCAATATAGAAAATCTGAACAATATAGAAAATGTCAACAGAACATTATAAACATAAATTAGCATCTAACGGCTCATTTCTTACTATCTGGTCAGCTCTTAACATGCTCCCAAAACAGGGAGGATATACCAGGATTCATCATGAGCGTCTGAGACCACGCTGTAATGTAATGCAAGGCAGAAGCGTGGCAGCTTTTACTGATTCTTGAGATCTAGGTGTGCAAAATAAGTCAGTGACAGACAAGGCATCAAGGACGGAGAAAAGAGAATTTCATTTCAGCAGGAGGTATTCTCAGTGAAAATGAAAGCTGTTCTTCTAGATGTGGTATTAGAGATACAGAGAAACTGTAAATTGAGTATTTCGATACCTATCCACCCCTAATTTTAAGCAGTTTAAAAAAATGAAATAAAGAAAAATGACGGAAAGCTCTTTTGTTGTATTCAGAACAATCAAACACCAGGGGACTGGATGGCTTAGGGAACTGTTAATGGGATACAGAGTATTTCAAGGTCACTGGTTCAACTCCAGCTCAGGTTAGTAGTAATTGGAAGTCATTATTACTTGATGGCTGTTCAGTAGTTTAAGTGACATGGGTTGGTGGTCTTAATGTAGTATTGAGTGAACACCTGTCTATACTACACTCCCAAAAAAGGAGTCTCTATTGATGTCAATTTAGTACTTTTCATCAGGAATAAATTTAAAGATAAAACATAAAATAAATAAATCCAAATAATTTAGGAACAATCCATGTCACATGCTTTTTCAAATATGTCATCGGTACCTCAAAGTTTGCATTAGCCAGTAAGGCCCTAACGTGGGTTAGACATTACCCAAGAGGCTTTCTCTTCTCTTTAATACCGGAGGCGACCGCACTTGAAATGCCTTATTATGAAACAAGACTGGAACATAAACCAGAAATTAATGAATTAGATCTTACATTGGTCAATCCAGTCACAGATATGCTGACCTTTCAGGCACAGGGCAAAATCGCATTCATGGGTATAGAAAAGGATGAATGATTACACTATGATAATTTAGAGAAAAAGCGTTGTGCAATGTGTTTGGGTTTTATGATAATTCAGTAATAAAAACAGACTTGGGGCTAAACTGCATGCTTTGAATTTTGTTCACTATACTATGACAAAAATCTTGGCTAGAGATACGCAGTCCGTAACACTTAAATAAAAAATTTCATTGATTTTAAAATTCTTTCAGCTCCCCCTGAAAATCTTACTGTGTCTCTCTGGATTTTATGATTCTACTTTCATGAATCAAACTTACTCAAACTTTGAACTTAGTCAGACTTTGAATGTGGTCAATCCTATGTAAAGCAAAAATAGTTTCTCCCATGTAATCCCAATTACTCTCAATACTTAATTGGTATTAATTTATTTAATCTGAGCTACTGCTGAAGAAAATGATTAAAGTGATTTCTTCATAATAGGGTTCTGAATGGACAAAGTATTTCACATTATCTGCTGAAAATCCCTTCTGGTGAGTCATGTTTACCATTCCCTTCACATACAATTATTCCTCTCAGTATTAATCAGACAATTTTTCAAAGGTGTAGTCATGAAATTGGACTGGCTCCATGCCTAATCCAATATATGTTGTTCAGTAAACATATATCCGAAGATATATGTTTACTAGGCAACTGAATTTCAGTAGAATGACATAGTTGTATGCGGAGTCCAGCTATACAAACAGATATTTTCTTGATGGAGAACTCATTGCTATGCAAGCTATTTTTAGTTTTGTGCTTAACATGTTTTGGGTGAAAAAACAAACTGGAGGTAGAGTATTTTCCTGAGTAATTCTGTACCGTACATGCCATGTTTGGGATATGTCAATGACTCAGGGCTTTAAATAAAAACATAAGGCACCATTTCACTTTCATGCTGCATTTCTTCGGTGAAAACATCTCTGCAAAGTCATACTAAGTAACACCAATCTACTACGGCAACAACTGTCGGTGAGAAAACTTCCCTAAGGGCACGGGAGTAAAGGATTCATTCATCGGGAACTGAAAAATCAGATATTTAGGGTATCCAAAGGATAGTGTGCAATAACTCTGCTGAGAGTATAACCTACATTTAAATCAAAAGTGGAATAAATTTTGAATTCACATTAACAGCATTTCTGTGTTCTGTAATACCTGATGCTTCTTGGTCTTACTCAGCTCAGGTAGACTGGAAATTTGTGAACTTCCTTTTGTAGGATTTTCAACTGAAATTTGCAGACTAACGAGCCTAAACTAATCCACAGGGCAGTATCGCTAATACAAGTTTCTACCATGACGACATTTAAACTAGAGATTTGTATGTATGAGCTTTTCATGAGCATCTGGTCTTCTGAATGCATGTCTGAACAGACCCCAGCTCCGCAGCCCTCGAGACTACAGAAAAACCCTGAAGACTTATCACAACAGCAAACCCTTGTGTGGCCTGAGACATACGGCAATAAGTACAAGTGAAGCAGCTCAGAAGGAATATTTATCAGTTTGAAAATAGAATGAAACCAAACTCTTTCTGCTTAGTGATGAGCATAGTCCTTGCCCAGCAGGGCAGCCCTAGGGGGACCTGTGGGATCATTCACACGGTCAAGAGCTTGCAGGATCCGGTCCAAACCCACTCCGCTTTCGAGATACAGCCCTACATCATGTAGACATTTTTATCAAAACATATTCCAACTATTTATGTGTTTATAAAATGTGGTACATGCTTTTATAACTTACACTTAACAATCAAGTAGCTGATGCATCTGTTTTTTTTTCCCCTCGCTCCTGCATTTTGAAATATTATTTTGCTCTTAATTTTCAGCCTCCTCCACCTCCTCCTTTCTCTCTCTCTCGCTTTTTTTATTTTCGTTGGTGACCACAACTGTAGTTTCAGTAAATAAAGCTAGTGCTTGATAATGTGGAACGGCCAGGAGCTTAACTCTGCCCTTGGAGATCGCTTACATCAAACCAGCGATCAAAAAGTGGTGCAGATAAAATTTGTCATCAGGGATTTCCTACAAAAGAATTACAGTGGAGAAATAGCCTGATCGATACTATGGATTTTCACTGCAGGGGCTGATAGTCCAATTGCTGTGAAACACTCACACAGATAAAAGGGCATGGCTGCCACTTTGTTACAGACTGCTGACTCAGCGCAAAGCCTGTCAGGTATTTATAGGCCAAAGTGATGCAGAATTATCACCTTGCAGTGCCCAGCTCTTGTTAGTTCTAAGATTGCCTCCCTTTATGGGATTGCTAAATGCAGGTGAATGGAAAAATGATGGCTAACAGCTGTCAAAATGCAACAGAATGAAGTACTTAAATCTTTTTTTATCCATTAAAAGGGTAACAACCAAACATATATCATAGTGCAGACGTTGTAATGATATTTGGGGCCAGTAAACTAGGGGTTATAAACAATGTACACCTGATCAAAATGGTAAGGAAAATACAAAAGGAAAAAAAAGCAATAATAAAAATTCTTCTTGTTACTTTACAGTATGTGGGTTGGCATTTACTTTGCTGCTTTGTGCAGGGATCTCCAGGCCCCTCATCAGGGCTGCTAAGACCGGCCTCCCAGCTCCACCAACACCGTGATAATTTTATACCCCAAGTACTGCAGGGAAAACTGCTTTAAGGAGTCATTGGGACGACTCCAGGAACACCTCTTCATTATTCTAAGCCAGTATTTTACACCCTCACCTAGATAAAACGCGGATAGATATCTAATATTAACCAACAGCCTTAAGGGATCATTGACTTCAAGGACCGTTTCACACACAGACACTTACAGGACCAGACCATGATGAAGGCAAAAGAAATACACTCATCTTTTGGTCCAACAGGTAGCATAAAGCATCTCTGTCCCGGTATACAGTCCGTGATTGACTGTTCTCAGCCGTGAGTTGTTTCGCTGTTGGTACTAGCCTGAATACATTTCTTAGTGGTGGTAACGAAGGGGGCAGGCACTACCTTTCCTTTTATCACTCTGTATAGTACAACATTTATTTATTTTTGGAGATCGTATACAATGAGAAGTCGGTTCTGACTGCATAAGGATAATATTTGGAAGGTCATACAAAAAGCTGTAGAGCCTCGTAATATAAAAAGAGACAGGATGTTTGATTACGAGCATCTGCACAGACTTTGGCTTATCCATAGCCTCCTAGGTGTTTTTCATACAGGAATTGGTGATGGACTCCATAAGGAGGTATTTGCAGCTTAAAACCAGTTTGAGAACTAGTTCAAATCTATTTCTACATATACTTTCTTAGCACGGACAGAGCCAAGTTGGGCTTTAGTACCTATGATTTTTTTATACCGTAACAGCACTTAGAAGCATACATTATGAGTCTGTTTTACTAGAAAATGAATAACCTCACAGTCCATCTCCCAGAAAACTTAACATCCAAGTTAAATCATTTTTTTTCTAACATTGCCTTGCAAAATCATGACATCCTCAGCGTATCACCTACTGTTGTATCACCACATTCATCATTTTAAGAATATTTCTTTTACTTGTAAATACACGACATGTCCTGGTGTGCGAGCAAACCAAACTTTACCCTTTCAGCGCTCAGAATATGGATGGTTTTAAATATATGTAGCAAAGTGAACACCAATTTCCAAAGAGGAGGGAGGGGGGCAAGAGGAAGCGGCATTTGATTTTTATAACTAAGGCTTATCTTCAGTTATACAAAGTTTCATTTATGTCCAGATTCTAAGAGCCAAACTATATTTTTTATTTAAGTAAGATGAAACCAGAGCTCGACTATTCCTAAAATATGGCTGGAGGGGCATCTGGTCTAACACAAGCCCAGGGGAGTGACATGGAGTAAAATGAACCAAGTTGGCTGCGCACCTGCATCCCGATCCATCTCACCTGAAAGATGTCCAGGCTAAGTTAGTCATCTGGACCCCCCTTGATAGTTGATGGAAAGATATTGGTGCGTGAAAGGAGGAGGAAGAACTGGATCATACTTTAGACAGCAAAGATGAAGTACAGATCTGTATCTCTTCTCATCCTCTGCCTTGAGAGGGTACCTAAAAGGCCCTGTTAGGTGAGATGAGTCATCCGCCTTGCTTAGAGGAGGTTAATAGATCCATCATGAATAATGCTTTGAAGATCTCACTTTTGTTGGATTTTTTTTCCTCATTAATAATGGTTTTAAAACCACCTTAGGTGTTTTGGAGAAACACAAATAAGAGGATTAAAAAGCTGAAATTTTTTAAATGTCTTGAGAAGGTCATGGCCAGGAGTAGCTGAAATTCAGAGGAGTTTATGTACCTAATGCTTTAGACTTCGTTTAATAAGAGAGCTTTAAAACAAAGGAAGAAATACTGCACAAAGACCGAGAACGGTATTATTCAAAACAGCACAAAGAACTCGGACTTTGGTATTACTGGAAGAAGTTTTCAGTGAGTTTAACCATAATGGTTAACTGCAGAAGCTTTGGAGTGAAAACGCATAAAGTTTACATTAAAATATTACGATATAACTCACAGTATTGATTTAAATAGCAATCTGATTGCCTGTAAGAAACGTTGCGGGTTTCTAAACCAACATGTTTCCTCACCAGGAGAGAAGCCACACCTTTCTCCATGCTCCATAGGGAAATTACCGTAGCACTTGTCTGAACTGCCTGGTGCTGGTAGAATCATAGCTGCTCTCATCGCAGCGTTGTTGGATGGAAGTTTACTGTCACCAGCAATAAGCAGTAGATAAAAGGAGGGAGGGGGAGGATAAGAAAACAAAAGGGAAAAATAGAAGCTAAAAAATTCACGAGAGGTGAAAAAAAGGGGGAAAAAAAAGAAGATATACATAAACTAGTTGTTTTTGTCTTTCTAGTTGCTATGATGTGCACAAAGGAAATAGACTGAATAAAATCACATCTCAGGAACACCAACATAAATTCCCCCTTGCTTTGACAAGTACGTAATTTTGTGCAGTGATGCTCTTCACGTCTGGAGAGTTATGAGGCAATTTCATTCCCATCTGACAAATTTACAAAGAAACATTAGAGAGAAGGGATTAGAAAAGCGAGAAATCTTTATAGACTTTTTCCTCAGGCTGTATTTTCCTTCCATCTTTTGGCTCTTCCTTGAGGAATATGTATGAGTGACTCATTCTGTATGAACGCCATAACTGAAACACTTAGCAGATAAGCATAACATGAAATGTGCTTTAAATCAACTAATTGTATTTACATTATCTAGCAGGGCTGATCCTGATTGGCTAAAGTTTGTAAAAATTTGCTATTGTGCATTTTCAAGATAACAATTTAAAACTGTGGGGGGGGGAGGGGGGGGGAAGCTAAAATATTAGCTACATAACTTTGCAGAAAAGTCCATGTCAGAAAAATTATTTGCACGTGCAAAGGAGTTCTCAGCTTAGAGCTCTGATTGACCTTTTTGCCCTCGTTATGGTCTCCTGAAGAGCAATAGTATTTTTTAATTTTACACTTTGGGAAACTGAGGTAGATTAGATGAGCTCCTATGTGCACGGAGGAAGTAAATGTCACCACAATACAGGCCAGGGAGGGACCAGTTGGGCTGAGCTCGCTCTTCTGCATCGCAAACAGCCTTTCCAGCACTGAGCTCTGCAACTCGGGAGAGCGTCTGCTCCATACAGGCACCCGGTACTTGCCAGCACACGTTAATCTACTTTATACTACTAAAACAAACAAACGGAAGGACGAGACAAGGAGAGAGCAAGGTGGTGTTAACGCCTTGCCAACATCTGTGAAAGGCCAGGGAATTCCTTGGTTTTGTGGCTGCACCACTACAGCTTCTTTCTGCCAAAAAAACAAAAAAACCCAAACAAAAAACCCAGGCTGGTTCCGCCCTGTCTTTGCTGACAACGGACAATTCTGGCACAGATTATTCTAGAAATAGATGATAAAAAGAAACGATGTAAAGGCTTTGCTTTCTCCTGCAAGATTTTAAAAAACGGACAGCCATGGCTTGTTTTAGTTATACTGCTGAACATTCGTAAGCTGAGCTGATATGTGGCTACTACGGGATATCAGTATTTTCCGTTCTATGAGTAACCAGTATCATTTTTCTTTTTTTCTTTTTCTTCATTTTTTGCTATCAAAACGTTGGCACCAATTGTTCATTACTGGTGTAACGTCGAGGAACTTCCACCAAGGATAACCTGGGCCCTGCTAGTCCAGACCTTTTGTTTCTGCGCAGTTTCACATGGGTCCCCTTTTAAGGTCACGTCAAGTGCTGGATGATGGTACTTCCCTCCTCCTTTTATTAATGAAAATTATATGATGGTGCTCGGAAGTTCCAAAACATATTCCTTTCTTGGCACAAAGATGAAATATAATAAAATGCAGATGCTTTCTGATACAGAGCACAGATGAAAATGTTTTATAACCACGACTTATGGAGAGAGGAAAGCACAGGGGACACGGTTCCTAGGGCCCGGGTTGAAAGCCCCAAAGCAATCACTGCAATATCTGTAATATGACAGAAGAAAGTCGGGGGAGGGGTATTTATTATCTTTTTCATAGGACCCAGGTGGACCTCCTGGCAGCCATGTTTATGACTCAGGATCCATTTTAAAATAGGGAACCATAATAAATGGAAACTCAGATGTGTAACTGTGCTGGATTTTAACATGTTTCAAGTTTTATTGTCTCTGCATTTGCAATCATTTTTGCACGAAGCATACCATTTCTTAATAACTTTTGACTCTGCCGTTTCACCCTTTGCATTTACTTCATCTGACATGTCCCCATCCCCTTCCCCTCCTTGTGTTTTGACAACTACATGAACTGGATAAAAAGTTGTTATGAGACTTTTGTTCCACTTAAGGAGCCAAAGGGAGACTTGAAAGCCATACCTCCTTGTCTAGTTAATAGATGGATGACAAAGGATGTATTTCCTATGCTTTCTTTAAGAAGAATGTTTAAAGATATTTTCTTTGTGTTTCAGATAGGTGTGGAAGCAGAAACGTTTACTCTTCCCTGCCCTTGATGCACAGTTTAGATATTCCTTTTTGCCTAAGTCAAAAAACATTGGGCACACATCCTTTAAACTTAGAGAGAATTATCAGAAGTTTTTTACAGTGGTGCTGTCTCTTTGGTATTGACTAAACACATTGAAAACGGCCCCTAAAAGTAATACAAAAAAAGAGAGGTGGGTCGGAGCCAAGAAGCCTGTAATCTCATCTGCCTGTAACCTTCCAGCAGTTCAAAGACATTTGGGTAAAGGATTTTTGTTCCAGTCTGTTGTTGCTAGTAGAGATGGAAACTGTAAACTCAGCTCAAGATGTAAACTTTACATAGTTAAACAATTGCGTAGATCCCACCTTACGTCTGGTTGCGCAGCCCGTTCAGATGTGGTCCCAAGAGGATGGCTGCTTATCTGAACGTTTTCTTTGTCTAAGAGACAAAAATCTTGCGAGAAAAGACATCATTGCTAACATTTCTAATGTGCTCTGGCAAGAATATGACCACAAATACATTTGTGGTCATCAAGATAAATTACAAATATTTTGGCATTTTTGCTTCAACCCAATCCAGAAATCACGAGTATAGAAAAATACAAAAATGTAGTTAACACAAATGACAAACTCAGGTGAGTTTGAGGTCATTATTTATTCTAACCAAGTTGTTGCTATTATCAGCAAGAAACAATTTAACTGACTCACTCCCCTGAGCAACTACAGGACTTTCTCCAAAAGCCTGAGCAAATTACCCAATTACAGCTGCTCTTCATCTGCACTGGAATTGCAAGCATGAAGACAGCGGCCAAAGGCGTCCAGCCTTTGGGGGAATTCGGCAATTCCTAAAGCTGGGTTTAAGAGAGCATAAAGCCACACTCCCACCTTTCCCTTTGGCTGTGCTCGCAGACACGGCATATGGTGCAGCCCTCCACGTTCACTGCTCGGAGCAGCGTATGGTCCCGTTATTCTGCAGATCATAATTTAACACTTCACACTGGAGAGCTCTCCACTCAGTCCTACAAAATAACATGCTAAATCAGGAAAGTTCACACCATAGTTTGCATAACAAATAATTTCCACGACTTCAAGGAATTCTTCTGAAAACATTTAAGTCTCCTTCTAAATATTTTAGGTAGAGTTATCAAAAAGCACGTCTCTGTGGAGAACATCTTTTAAGTGCTGCCGTGCTTAACGTGTTTGTACAATTCCTATGACTGCGTGAGTTTAGTTAGCTGGGTGCATGGGAGATATCTTAAATAGATAATTAAATACATAACAAACTTCATGAGCACAAATGTATGGCTAACCTCTTTGAGAACATAACGCATGCCTAACTCTGACAATGAGTAGATCGAAGTGAAGAGGGAAAGTCTATTTAAAAATCACTTTTGAAAAAATTTAAGAAAAAAATTCACTAATTTTTTTTCATTCTGTATATGTGAGACATCTAAGCCTAACCAATTTCGTAGTAAAGGTAGTGGAAATAAAAAAAAAACAATATTTGAATTATTTTGATCATGATAATCCCAATTGTTTTGAAAGTAAATGATATTTGAAAGTCTCTCCAGAATGTACTTACAAATTCATAGGAATGCCATTAAAATACAGCATTAATTAACATCCACTTTTATAAAGTGCTTCTAATATTGTGTAAACAAGCAAGAGTTGAAAAGCTTATTTTTAACTTGTATCTGCATATGCAGTGTGATCATAGTGAGTTACAAAAACACCCAAATAGCACTGGGAAATGAATTTTCACAGTTTGTTTCTGGTTGAAGACACACCAAAGTACCTGTCTTTAATTTGAGTAGCTGTGAACAAAAGGTACTTGCCAGCTTGCTTAGCATCGTATTTATATGCTCATGTCAGTTCAGCCATGGGTGGAATACTGATGTGTCAATATTTGTTAGCCAAAATGGTAATAAGTAACTGACTTGAAATAACTTAAAACAATCAGAAGCAATTGTGCAGCATCGTATCAGGTTAAATCTGACCATGCCATATTTTATCTCTTCAAAAAATAAAGCCAGTTGGATGGCATGCTAAACAGTCCACGTTCAGCCTAGCAGAATTGCTGCAGGAGTCGAATCTGTGGCGAGGCTGCCAGACTTCCACGGCCTCCGTTCACGTCACAGGCTGAGCCAGGGGGAGCTCCAGCGGGGCTGTCTGGGGAGAGATAACCTAGAGGTGCACCCATCCAGCCCAGCTTTAAATTTGGAACAGAGAGCAACATTAAACCCCCTCAAAACTCAGTTTTAATACTTGAGATCCTAAAGGTTATGACTTATCTTTCAAGCATCTAGGCGACAGTTGAGATCGCCTTGATTTGACTTGTAACATCTTGCTTTCAGTACCTGAAATCTAACCCCAAATTTTACAAAATAAATGTTACCTGTTCTAGTATCAAATTAATCTGGCATTGGAGGCAAAGTCTGTTGAAGGACGTAGGATAAAACAAAGAAACTAGGATGACTTAGAGAAAGAAACTCCTTCCCCTCTCCCTCATCTTGTTACATACATAATTTTTGAATTTGGCCGTCTCTCTTGTATTCCAGATGACTACTATAGGGTTACATTCCCTGTGCAGAGCTTGGCCTAGCATCGTATTAGACATGTAATCATTTTGCATACACCACCAGGTTAACATTATTGAAAGGAAAACAAAATTCACCCTATGACTGTTATAAATGACACACAAGATATCGTGCATTTCATTACTACGCTGGAGAACAAGCGGTAGCGGGGAGCTATCGTCCCCACTGGAACACGTCCAGGGAACGTCACAGAAACCTGTTTGCCAAGATCCCAACAAGACTGTTTTTTGGGTTCAGCTGAGTTCACGCAGGGGCTCTGAATATGTGAGTCTCTAAAGCTCTATAAATAAAAAGAGGGTCTTCCTAAACTTCCCTCCCTGCCCAGATGTCACTGTCACATCCTGAGGTATACTGATACAGAAAGAAGGAACTACTGAAGGATCAAGATCCACAGGCATCCCTGACAGATCTTTAATCCAGAAGACCCACAAAGCATCTGCTCCACACCTGCTATAAACTCTGGGCTGCAAAATACTTATCGATATCAGGCATCAATAAATGGCAAAGAGAAGCAAACCGTTAGGTACCACAAGGACAGAGCAGCAGAGGTCAGGGCAGGTCACAATTCTCAAATCCTATAATAACAGCAGGGGACTTACTACGGGAAATCTTTACCCTTAAGACAGATATTGTTTTAGAATTAAAAGCCTTTTTTTTTTTTTCCTCCTCTTCTTTAAAGAGAGAAATCCTTGAACCGGTCACTTTTATCACTTTCTGGAAACAGTTATTCATGCCCATATGCACTTATTCTGGTGGTAATAGTAATAACACAGTGGTTGCGATGCTCCGAAGATACGAGAAATATGCAGTTTGTAGGTAGAGGTAATACCTTTTATTAGATCAACTGATTAGACTGGAAAAAGACAGGCAAACTTTCAGTAAGACAAGCCCTTGCTCAGACTTTAAATGTAATAGACATCTTGAATACACTATTATAAAATCTTGATATGATGCTTTAAAGCACTGCTCATTCGTAAGATCACTCAAGGACTCCTTCAGAAGCTGCAAGTCTTCAAAAGTGATCCAGGAAATGCTAAAGTACTCTCTACTTTTCAAAGACTAAAAAAAAAATATCTTCCCGTTGTGAAAGAACAATAGGAAATGATTTTGCTGCTTTTTTCGGCTGAACACCTTCCAAGTTACATGTTTGGATGATTACTCTTCTTCATTTTAAAGGGTAATGTTTACTGAGCATTTACAAAGAAGTCGCATTCTGCTGAGAGCTAGGTTTGCTTTCGTGAAGTGTTCAAATAACTAGTATCAAGAATTGTTCAAATAATTAGCGTCAGGAAGAATGGCTCACAAGTGTATCAGAAGTTCAATGTTCACAAGTGGTCCTAAGCAATGTCTGAGATGCAGACCAGGAATTTAAGGGTGGAAGGAAGAACGCTTAGCATTTCTCTGATCTTGAGCAAGCCTAGTCCTACCGTAATAAGCCGACTCTGAATGCTGTGTGGTCATTCTTGACCCTACAGACCGCGCCGTGCAGCAGCGCGTTGGTGCTGGTTTCCCCTGGGCAGATCCCTGATGCTGAGAGAAGGGGTGGTAGAGAAGCCATTTGGCAGCACCGTGTCACTGAAGAATATCTGTGTGCAGAGAGAAACTCCCACTTGCTTGTTTAAATCAGCTTTCGGTAGCTTTTGTATCACCAAAATAGCACAAAATATATTTACCTCAAGCTCGTGCCCTAATAGTTTGTATGGCCACCAGGAATGCCAGATGAACTGAAACCTCGAACCTGCTGAGGACAGGATAATCAACAGACAAAATGTTCTGACCTTGAATTTTACATTCTTCATCTCTCTGATTTTTCTGCACCGCATTTTCTTATTTCTAAACCAGGTTGAGAGTACGTGGCTGCCAGTTCAGACTCGTAGCTTCTTCCCCAGCGATTTTCACGTGTAACCTCTGGACAAGTGGCTTAGTCTCCTCAGCCCTGAGTTCGCCTTGCCTAGCAGTAAGCACACGAACGCTTACCCCGCAGAGGAGCCACAAAGTTAGTTCACATGTAAAGAGATCCAAAACCGGCAAATATAAAAGAAATGCAAAGTGATACCACATTTCTCATTCAAAACGAGTGGGTGACAAATTGCTCATCAGATTGTACAATTTGGGTTGCTCTTACTTGCTTGCTAATTAACCAGTCTGACATTATGTTTCCTCCCTCTTGCATCCACCCTGCCTCTGAACTAATCAGGGTTCAATGACAGCATCACTTATCCCAGGACACATTCCAATAATTAAGGTTTGGAGGACATCTTGCAAACTCCATCATATACCAATACGATTTTCTCTCCCTCTACTGCTGCGTATCTGACATGTGACAAGACAAAGCCCTGCGCTCATATACATAACAGCAGGATGCTTTCCCACCTTTTAATGGCTGACTGAATTTCTTCCCCAGCAACTCTGACAGTATGAAAGTGCACTGTAAAAACGACTGTGTCTTGAAAAGTGAAACCTCACAGTCTCTGGACTTGGGAACAAAAAAAAAAAAAAAAAAAAAAAAGCATGTTGTTGTAAGCGGCATCTATGGGTAAATAGTCTTACATAGAAATTTTTAGCGTAGGCATGCATGATCCCACAAGCTATGTTTTACTGCCTACGCTTTTCCTCACCGCTATATGGCTTTATTTGATTTCCATGAATAAAAGCACATTTTGGCTTTGCGTAGGAAAGGAAGCAGAGGTAGGGGCACCTCGTACTTGTTTAGGGAGGGGAGACAAGCCAGTAAGAATCCCTGCTAGCCGATGGCTTTTTAAACCTCCATATGCAGAAGCAACAACAAATCGAAAGCCGGGCTTTCCGCTGCTGCACGCTCAGAGTATCTTCATTAGCACTGACAGAAGCACGCTGAATTTCCCCCTTGTAACTGGCTACCTCTCCTCTGGTTTTGTTAGCTCGGATTGAATTCAGATTCACGAGCCAACAAGCCAAGAGACCAAACTTGAGCATAAGCTGGTCATTCCTTCCTCGGATGCTTTCTCCCCTTCAGTTTACCTCCTGAGAAAAGCCGGCTCGTGAGCCAGCGGACAGTCGGAAGCATCAGCCCCCGTCTAAGCTGAAAGTCTAAACTTCGCAAAAGCAAAGCTTAATCCCATGAGTTTTGTATGGAATTACAAGGGACAAAAAATATCACCTGGATTCTATCTGTATAGGAGACATCAGAAACGTAAATTATTTTTCAAAATAGATTTAAATTTGCAATTTTAGCTAGTCATTGTTAGTTTTCCTGAGAGTACCAATTTGAATGTGGCTACAAATACCAGTCTCTATGAAGCTTAAATGTCTTGGTGATCAGTTCTCCTGCAAAGCAGATGGAGAGACCATTTATTTTCTCTTGATGCTTGATTCTGAAGCATTACTTTCATCAGTATCAGAAACAACAGTGGAATTCCGGTTTCGATTCCACCAAAAGCACATTTTACCATTGATTGCAAGGGAGGCATGATTTTTCCTATAGTACAGTTAAGTAAGACCCTCTCTGAATTTCTGTGGGTAACTTTAGACTTAATAGTAAATTATCCAAGAATATTTCATATTTTCTCTCCTGTTGGGAGGACTGATTTCTGAGCTTTTATTTCAGATTCTTAGCCAATAAGTCTATATTGGTTCATAAAAACGTAGGGACGTTCCTAGGAAGAGTGCTTTCTGTACACGGGAATGGGAAGAATACAACAGAGTAGTCTAGCGCTATATGTGGTTGTTTGCCATTGACAGGATCAAATATATCAACTTCTGACAATGTAATATAGGTATATCACTAGGATTTAGTCAGTATGCGGCTTATGTTTTCAAGAACGGAACCTGTTCAAGCTGCCAAGGCACAAAATGAAGAGAACTAAGTTAGCAGATTATTAATTTTGTAATCTACCAGGAATTCATGAGGTATCCACAGTGGCAGAGAACTATATTCTCCATTGTACTGCAGAAACATGCACAGTCACAATCTTTGTCTTTAACTCATCTGCTTCTTTTCACAGTATCTAGTATTACAATATGTGGCATAATAAAATGAAATGTTCATTTATTTTCTGCCGGGTAGGTATGAATTACATTATGATCACATCTTTTATGGCTACGTTCCCCACAACCGTGTAGTGGTGGACACGAGTGAAAATGACCTTGCATGAAACCAGGAGGTTTCATGGACCTGGAAGTGTCTGTGGAATTGGGAGAACTTTGTGCATGTTACATTGCAATGAGACGTGTTCTACTCAGTTCTACCACTGAGTTCTACCACGTGTTCTATCACTGCCTCCAACACTGTATTCTATAATCATACCGCAGAAACCAGGAAAGAGAATATTTCCTATAGACAGAAAGTCGTGGTGATGGACAGTTCTTCAGCTAGTATGAATCGACATACTTTAATTGACTTACGCAATATTACGCTGCTTCACACATTATTGTACATATATAGCCTCCACCAGAGACTTCAAATAAATTTTACAAGACAAGATACAAAAGACAATAAAAGACAATTTTGGGCCCCTAAGATCTCCTAATGTAACTCAACATGGTGGGCAGAAAATGGGAGTGGGAATCAGGGTTAGAGGAGCCTGAAGAGACCTGCCCGAGGACACAGAGACAAGAGGACTTTACCCGAGGTCTAGGGCACAGGCAGCATTGCTGCTGCCCAGAGCAGCAGCCTGAAGTCTGCTTCGAGTCTGAAGCCAGAATTATTTCTTCTCCACTGTCTTTTGCATCATCAGGTATTTGCATTTTTTTGGTCCAAAAAAAGTGCAACAAAACCTCTGTTTCATATATAACTTTCAAGGTCACTTGCATAAAATGTACAAAAAGCACATTTTTGTTGATGGAATGGCCTTTTGCTAATGAGGTAATTAGTGATATTACAGCAGAAAAAAAGGGGGGGATTTCTTTCTCCTTTTCTCCCTTTTCGCAAACCCAGTGAAGTGGCAAATTTTGTCGCATTTGCTGTATGTGCACAATATTTCAACCAGCTCTACAAAGTAATGTGTTTTTTGAGTAGCTACTGTATGTGCTGAAACTAAGTTATAATAATTTGATGACTAGGAACAAGATTAATTCAATGAACTACTATTCTCATGACAATTGCAAAATATGGTACGGGACAGAGTTAGTATGAATAGAAATGTTTAGGGAATCTTACCGCTTCATCAGTAAGAAGCCTGAGATGGAAAAATATCCAGCAAGGATATTAGGGGGTCATATCTCTTGAGGTGCAGCAAGGTAATCAGTTAATTTCTCTACAAGAAAATCAGGAGCCGCAATGAAAACTATCATCAGAGGAAGCATGAATATATATACAATAGAAGAATAAAAAACAGTGAAAGATATAATTACATTAAATTATAGCAACTGCCATGTAAAAGTACCAATGAAAGTAACAAAAAGAATTGTCATTTCCTTTAGAAATGATGTTTGATAATATTGCAGAGTCTTCACATCTCCTCACACATGGAGATGTGCCAGTTATCCAACATCTAAGGGGAAAACAAAGAGCCCCATTCCAGCCTCAGTTACAGCACAATTGGGAACAGCACTTGGCTTGTCAGTTAGGATGTGACAATCAAAACTAGAGCTCCTGACTGAACGATCTTTGGAGAAGGGGATTTTTTTTTTTTTTTTAAAAAAAAAAGCTATAACATCTAGTGCAAAGCAGTGTTGACCTATCTCATGTTCGCTCAAAGATAAATAATAACCACCAATAACAGTAGAAAGAATTTTTATGAAATTGTTGACAGATTAACATTTTTGTAGTGTAAGTATACAAGACCAAATTTAGAGCAAGTAAGCGATATGCACATATGTTATGTAAAGGCCTAATATTCACTGAAGATAATGAAGAATTTTTCAACTGTGCGTACCAGAGAATTGGGATTTGGAGATCTATAAATAGTTTGCTGAAATTATGGAAGAAGAGAATTATAGCACAAAGAAATAACAAATTAAAAATTATCAAAACTAGAGTCGGTAAGAAAATTTTTTGTTCTGAAACTGCATAAACCTCAAGTCTCTCGCTCCTGCCACTCTTGTGTTAAAAAAAGCACTTTCCCCAAATCAGATGTTAGCTGAGTGTTTTGGCACCTGCTGGGATGTGGGATACCATGGTTCAAGATTCTCTGCGTTGTGGTTTTACAAAGACTTTATGTATGAGATCATTCAGTTACTTCTTTTGGAATCATTTTGTGCAAACGGAAGAACTTAACTCATGTATCCCACATTTCAGCTGGATGTATAACCCCAGGGCTACAGAGCATCCCCCCAGCTCCCTGGCCAGAGATACCCACCCATCCCAGCACGGCCGATGGACGGGTGATCACAGGATTTGTCCTGGATGTGAGGAGGAGTACATCTGCCGTTAATAAGCTTTCAGATGTTCTGAAATTAGCCTCTTACTTTGACCAGATGATACTGGATGTGAAAAAAACCCCAGCCTTTCTCAACAAACCTTGAAAGCATTCTGTTCTTAATAAAATGATGGTCTGGAGAAACTGGCATTGCCAGTCAGAAGGCGTTCCAGTGAAAAATTCTCAACCAAGTAGAGAACCGACCCCTTGTAAATTTTCTAACATCTTGCTCACTGTTGCATATTGTTTTACCTGTACATACTTTATTTGTGGCATGCCTGCAGAAGTTTTAATCAGTCAAGTCCTAGTACAAGTGTATCATCTGAACAGAAACTATACTTTGGAAAGTGATGCGCAAGTTTCCTTAGCTTAATGTCAACACACACAAAATAACCAGTAAGCGGACACAAAAATTTCATCTTGCAATGTTAAACCCTCATGGCATGGCTGTATCGGCAAGAGAAAGTGCAAAGCAATGAAAGATCTGGACTACAGAATCTGAAGTTCTCTCAATCAAATGACTTAAACGTAACAAATTGAAGCTTGCAGAAGTCTGGATTGTAAAACTAACAAAGCATGTAAACTGTCTTTCCTTAACATTATGAGTTGGTTGGCCCATTTCTTTTAATGGCAAAGAGTGAATCTTGGTTGTCCATCAGCAGACGTGCTGTAAATCAGGCACCACGAGAGCAGAACACTTGCTGCAAAACAAAAACTCCTGCAATAGACCTTGGGCCTTACTGTTAGACCTCACATGAAGCTGCATGGAAACCATGAGGATTCTTTTCTATTAAACAAAACAAAACACACACACATCCAAATGTTAAAACCGAGTAGACATCTGATCAGGATAGACCTAGCTGTCCTGATACTTGCTAAAATGGGAACAGCGAGATCACATGCGATATACTAAGTGGTTGCCCAGACTGTTTTGCAGTGGGTTGTATTTACAGAGAAATTAGAATTATTGTATATTAAGCATTTTACCACACGAGGTCAAATTAAAGCTAGGATAAATTAATATAACTCAGTTGAAGTCAGAGGAATTGTGCCCATTAATTCATGACATACTGCACTGACAATACACTAAAAACAGGATGAAGAGATGCTCATTTTTGTTCTGCTAAGGAAATAATGGACCCTCTAATTTATTGATTTAAAACCAGCTTATTCCATTTTAGAGAAGAATGCACTGGGTTGCACCTATCCACCAAATTTGAGAATATCCATTATTAATTTACTTTTTATGTATTTTTATTATGCTGGCTGATAGCAAAACTTGGGAAGAGTATATGGTCCCACACAAGCAGCTGTGAAAAGATCTCCCAGAATTCAGACAAACTGCATTGTTAATAGACTACTCTTAGTGACGAGAGAAAACATAGTGTCAATCATGCGTGCTGACAGGGTGCAATTAACCCAGCATCAAATTGTAGAGAGATGGATGGGACCAGATGGTCCTGTTATCCTAACAAAGGATTATACAGCAAGTGTCCTTCGGAAGAAAGAGCGTTTTTTAACATAGACCTTTGGAACAAAAAAAAGATGATGTGAACTAAAGAGACATTACAGAAAATGGAAAGTAGCAAACGATGTTTTAAATATGTATTCCAATAGTTAATTATGTGCTTTAAATACAAATATATTTTTTGATCACAATGATGTCTACTGAAATTTACCCAAAAAGGTCTCTCAAGAGATCGACGTCAACCAGAATCACTGAAAACAAAGTCAGCAAGGAATGACTGAAAATCATCATTCTTGCCATTCCTGAAAAAGTGGTTTTATTTATTAACCTAAAACTGGGCAAACGCTGCTCCCCTCGTCTGCCGCACTGATGGGAAATCCATACTTTGAAACCTAATTAAGAGCAGCCAGTGTACGGCCCTGAGCACTGCACCCTGAAACCCTTCCCAGAGCCCCGCGGTGACTAATGCTTGGGATCGAGTGATCACGACTAGAGCTGCCCCCCCAGTGAGACAGACTATTAAGTATGGGGAGGATATAACAAATTTATGAAAAGAGATCAGGTAAAACAGGTAAATTAGAGGAATTACTAACAAAATAAAATCTCAGCTAAATAACACAAACACATTACTTGAAAAAACCCCACTTCGTATTACCGTCATGTGAGAAAGTGCATGGTAATTGTGAACCCCCCCAGCCTGTGCCGTTCCTGGTATTAGAACACGGGTCTCGAACCTCAGAGCTTTCTGCCATCTCTAGGGTCATATGATTTTCTTCTAAATATATGGATCTAACCACATCAGAAGGAAACATTACATTGCAGATTTCCAGGATAAGGGAAAGGCTGGAAACAAACACAGAATGCTACGGAAACTAGCACAATACTGGTTATGTGTTAAAATACAAAATAATAGTAATGAAGTTCAGATACAAAATTATATATTTAACTATATCGATATAATTGTAATAATAGTTATGTTTCCGATATTTTGAGGGACTTTCTTTATGCTTCCTTGGGAAGTTTTAAAGCTTTTTAGCCTAAAAATATGTACAAAGGGGACTTACAAAGGATGTAAGATACAATCCATAATCACCTACTGAATCACTGAAGAAAATGCTCTCCTCGGATTCCCTCACTAATTGAAGACTAAGTAACCTACGCCTTCAGTCAACAGCACTATTATATATTCTATTGTTAAAATCAGAAAAACCCCTGAGGAAGCCATGCAGTCATGCCTCAATTAACTAGCTACGTGACGTAGGTTTGTGCACCTATGGCTCAGCCAAGTATGCCGGTATTTCTGCATGTCTAAGAAACACAGAGCGCGTCCGAGATTAAAAACTGATTCTTTTGTGCTTATTATGTGCACTCAGAAAACAGCAAAGCCCCAGTCACTGTGCAAGACTTGAAGCTTATATAACCCTAACTATACACTAAATATCCTTTAATATAGATGTCTGGCTTCCTTATTTTCATGCCCAAGCACCCTTCTCTTCCAGGTGCATGTACATTCTCACTGAATTATATTGTTAAGATACAGATTTTTTCTACTTTCCTTGATCCAGGGCTGGCTACAATGTCCCCGTCAATTTGGTTTCCACAAAAAAACCACCAAACAGGAAAAACCCCAGGTATATAAACGAATGATTTCTTAATGGAAAAATATCTGCTGTTAACAGAAACGTAATTTCTAATTGCAAAGAAAAAAAAAACAAACAAAAAAGAAAACTTACCCCTGAAAAAATTTCCACTCTGATGTGCCACTATGGTGCCTCATAGGAACTGCCATTCAGAACTGTCACGGTAGCACTTCCATGGGTGAGACTGCTTTCCAGGTGGACGTTTCTCACTTTGCATTTCAGCTACAGAATTTAAGTAATTCAATGAGATGGGTAAATATATATACGCACAAATCTATAACAACCGTCAGGACGCCCAACCCTGCTAAGAGAACAGAGGCCTCACTACTGCTCCTGGAAGGCAGCGCAGGTGCTGCTTCTGTAAGAAACCCTCCTTGGGGGTGGAGTGGGAAAATCAAAATCTATGTTATCAGTTTACTGGAGTATAAGACAAATGGTGTCTTGGCAAGCTCACGAAAGATTCCTTTGCAGAAGGCGACGTCTCTGATGCCCCCTGCGGACACTCAGCCACCTCACCGTGGCTCCATCTCCCTTTTCATCCGACCCCCTGCGAGCTGTGTCGCACTTTGTGTCTGAATTTTTCCGGCAGAGGTGTGAAGAAGCTTCTATGATATTTCCCTGAGTTTTCCTGGGCTATGATTCTCCTCCTTTTCCAAATTTCACAAGATCTAGACTTGTTCCAGTGAGTCCAGAATCGGCTTCCCTTTCCTTACATGACATCATCTTGCACAAAGCCAAAGGAAACGTTCTGCAACGGAGATCAACGCAACCACAACTAAAAAAAGTGACCTGCTTGATGCCTTTTCAAAATTATCCAGCCTAAAGAATATCAGCTCTCTTCCAACTAAGGAAATTATAAAAGATCTAATCAGCAGATAGAATATAGTCATAGAAAACGCATATCAGCATACCTTAACGAAAGTAAAATAAATCTTGAAAGTTTAATATCCCCCTCTCTTGGACCTAAATAGGCCCCTTTGGAAAACTATTTTATTGTTTCTCATTAAATTAGAATTGTGCTGAGATGCCACTATCTACCATTTCCTATTATTATTAATGCAAAAAAAAAAGTAAAAAATCACTGCATATTCAGCATTTCCCCAGTTAAAACTAGACAGAAAGAAAATCTGAGTTGTGTTTTTTCTTAATTCATGCTAATTTAAAAACAGAAAGTTCTTTACTTTTTCTTCCCCGCTTTGCATCTGCATTTAAAGATAGCAATATTTTCTAATGATAATTAAGAACCTTTAATTTATTGGTTTATTACTTCTGTCCTACATTAGCAGCTCTTACAGAAACAGCTCAGAGATACCACACGTGTGAATGTGCTTAATTCCTCTCTCATTAACCTCGGAAACACATAGTAATTTCTAGCCAACTCAGACCACAAGTTGCCGGATTTTCTTTGCTTTTCAAGTTGTTAGTAAAAGCAGTCGCTTACAGTACAATCACGTGTCCCAAGTCTGCTGCTCACCAAAATTTCAGCTTTCGTGACCCTCTTGCATTTAGCAATTACGGTTATAAAGAGAAGCTTGTCATGGATCATCATTTACATATTAGGGTACGTTCTATTAATGAAATGTTAATATTTTTGCGTAGTTTGCTCAAGGCAGAATGCTTGAATCAGGCTGGCATTTTTATCAAGAAAACAGAAAGCGACAGAGATATGCATATGGATAAGATGAAATTCTCCCAGTGTACAGTGAATACTCTTTCTTAATAATGCAATAGTAGGAATCCACGTTTCTAATTTGCCCAAAGACTCTTCTTTTCTTATTTGCTACCAAAACACAGTTGCTTAAATTTTTCAGACATTTTTGGGTTTTGCTTATTTAACATTCATTGAAGTGAGCACAAGTCAAGTCAGGGCACGAAGAAGAAAGGAATGACTCTCTTGCCCAATGGGCAGTTGATCGAGCTGGGTGCAGGGCAGGGACTGTGGCTGAGGGTTTATGTCCTTGGATTCCTTCTGCTTTCTCTTCAACAAGGAATGTCCTAATCATTGGACTTGAGGATTAGAATTGGAAGCACTTGCTTTTTTTCTAGTCCTGGGACCTGGGGAGGAACAGCACGAGGAACTGCTGCGGGTGGGGGGCCCTCCTGTGAAGTGAAGGACGGAGATTGAAATCTTATCAAGGACAGAGAACAAAAGAGCTCCAGTCTCATCTCCTGTGGGATGCAGTGAAGATAACCACGAGATTTGGTGATTCCTCCCAAAGATTTAGTGCAATCCATCACAGCACAAAACGGTATGGCAAAAAGCAGCAGATTTTCTTACAGATAGAGGTGACAGCTCACTGTAAGGAAGGTGTAACGTAAGTCCAGCAAGTCCCAGTCTCCACTCCCCACCAGCTCCCAGACCCAGGACTTCACGCCGCAAAAAGAGACGCAGCTTTTGATACTTTGTGGGAGAACTTTCTAGCTCCTTTTCCAACAAATAGCACAGCCCTCTGCAAAACTCCCAGGCTGGTGTACAAAGTGCTCCTGTCACCGAGAAGCAACAGTTCTGCTTCAGAACTCTGTATTTGGGTGGCCAACAGTGACAATGTCATCATTATTATTTAAAAATCACAGCCTGGCAAAGTTCACTCAGGTTGACAAAGAAGTTCTGCAGCCACTCTTATTTTGACTATTAATTCTTATAAATCCCCTGCTCTGCGCCGTGGGGAGAAGGATGCTCTGTCTTGGACTATGCTTGTCCTTAGCAGATCTAAGCTTTTATAGCTGCTATTTTCTGCCCCGGCAGAATCTGCCCTTGGGGATCCCGCGGTCTCCTTGCAAAATTTGATGTCTCCTCCAGCCCATTATTTGGAAAATATTTTAGAAGAGACACACACCCTTTGTTATCCCCTTCTTTTTGGATTGCTAGGGAACTTTGGAGCATCTGCAGCTTAGAAGATAACGGGGCTGATCACACAAGTTCATTAGTGCCTAATCCACAGTCTTCAATGGCTGCGTGCCACGGAGTTTCTGCTTGAGCGACCTCGACAGGCAGCGGTGTAGTCATATGGAGTTTTTAATAAGTGTCAGAAAACCTGAAGTACTAAGGTATCCCTAATGTTACTTTTTGGCATCGTTATCCACCAGAGATGAAAGAATGAAATTGAAATGTCTGTTTCCAGAAAAAAAGAAATCTCACCTGGGTTGAGTGTGAGGGAATGAATGGCTCAGGAAACCTGCATTAGGATTAGGTTAAATCCCTTCCAACTCACTTGCTCGAATCCAGCAGGGGTCAATTGGAAATTATCACTATTTGACATCCACAAAGGCATATGTTTCGAAATAGGCTTTTTAGTTGCCTTTTGGGATGAGTTACCAATGAAATTAGTTGTTGGCTTGACTGCATTAGTATTTACTGTGTGGTGTGGTGACACTGTGCCCTGTGCCATAGGACATGAAAAACTAGAGACAGGCTCTGCCGCTCTCAGCTTAACGCACAAAGGAAGAGGCGCGGGGCAGCACGGATCACAGAGACATTCAGGAGCGACTGATAACCGGATCGTTCATACGTGCGACAGGGAAGAAAATGTGTCGATCCGTACGACTGAAACAAGCTCACCGGGCGTTTGGAATAAAACTGTATGCTGCTGCCCCGCCAGCACGGGCTCTGTGCATAAGGCAGCCAAGCGTCAGCCTCAGGATGCAGCCAATATTCCACAATTTAAGTTTGTAGCAATACTTCAGTGACTAGCCTCAGAAAAACCAGAGTATGGAATAAATTAAGACTTAATTATCTTTTGTAATTCTACTGTAACTAGCTTGGATTGTCGTTACTAAAAATCAAATTACAAATGTGTAAGGAAAGCCTGAAATTTGACCCTATATCGTATGTCATGTATGTATTTACAAATACATTCTTGAACTATTATTGGTGTGATTTTGTTGTTAAGAAGGTTTTTTTACATATATTTTTAAAGACTATCCTAGCTGAAAGTTTTTTTTTTTTTTTTAAATGAAACTTTATTTGCCTTTGACCAAATGAATGTGATAATTTTAAGGGAGGAAGTTTCTCCTTTTTTTTTTTTTTTACTATTACGCTTCACTGAATAATTTGTATTAAGCTATGCTTTAAATCAGCATTTTCTCAAATTGAAGAACAACTGATGCTAAAGTATATGGTAGATTATAATACTTGTAATTTGCATAAAAATAAAAAAATCAGTTTATCACTAGTGTTCTTTCTAGCAAGGATTTCTAAAACCAGTGGCTAGGAAATATTGTTGGTTTTCAGACCACACTTCATCTAATTATACAAAAGCATATCCATAGAATTGCAAGGGTTCATGGAAGAGATAATCAAATCAAACCATTCAGAATGAGAGAGATGCTCAATGTGGAACTGCTGATACAGCAATTTAATTACAGCAGTTTAGCAGCAGAAGAGTAAAGTTCTTTAATAGATGCCACAGGTTTAACATTTTTGACTACAGAAAGGGATACAGAAATTAAAAAAAAAACCAAAACCAATCACAAAAGCAGATGAATACTCAAGTCAGGTCTTCGGGATGCACTTTTTTTTTTTTTACACAGTTATGTTAATATTTTCTTGGGAAAAAAAATCATTTTCCAGTGCCCAGCACAAAGCAAGCATCTATCTTGAGTTAGTTCAGATCAGTGGGACTAAAGGCAAACTAATAATTTCATTTAGGAAAACATTAATGATCTCAAATGCACTTCTAGAGATATTTGTGCAGTAAGTTTACATTTATTTGTGTACAAGTGGAAAAGGGCTTTTATTCTCAAAATTGGATCTTTATGACCAAAGCCATCATAAAGATTCTTATCGATTCAAAAGAGCTTTTGCTGATTCTCATGTTTGAAATAGAACAGATTTTTTTTCACCTTTGTACTTTTTTCCTTTCGTTGTAGAGTGTTAAAACAGTGCAACCAATTATGGGGAAAATGAATCTAATACCTATTCTTTGAAGACTACACATGTGCTACTGCACATTTCATAAGAGACTTTTATTGAAAATTTGGCCCCAAATCTTAAAAGCTGGCAAAGATGAACCACTGAGTTCTACCTAAAAGCTATTTGGAAGTTATACCAATGTCAATATTTAGCACTTCAGTGCTGCTTTTTGTCATGGAAAACATGAAAAAAAAATATATTTCATTCCTGTATTCTTTTTCTTTTGAAAAGAAATATTTAATTATTAAACATCATACCTTTTTACACAGCAATACCACTATTTCCCTTGTTAACTGTCAATTCTGTATGGACCAGAGCCCGCTTAGAAATCGGGTAGTAGGCACGTAAATTAAATACTAGGATTTATGGCTTTAGTATTATGTTAACCCGGGCACCATGAAAACACACATCAGTATAAAAACCTGTGTGCGCGAAAAGCCTATGGAGAGAGCGGGGCCCGACCGGCAGATGCAGTGGGCAGCAGTGCCTACATCGGCGGGTTAACTCCGAGGGGGCTGGTGTGAGAGGTGGGCAAACTCCTGCCCTGACTTTGCAGAAACACTGTCTCCGGCCTGGAAAACTCTCTAAGGCTTCTTCTACCCAAGCTGACTGGCACCGTGCCTCGGCAGAGATTGTCACCTTGGGCACGGGGCTGAGCAGGTTTGCAGGGCACAGTTTTTGGGCTAACCGGGTTATTTCTGCCTCAGCCGGCTCTGTGCTTCGCTTCGCTGCTAGAGATGTTAGTGCCAAGATTTGTGGGATTTCTAACATATGCAGTGCTTCAAATTTGGGTACTAAACTGGGAACAATTCAAAGAGATCTGATTTTGAGAAGAACAGTATTTAGCATTTTCCGAAAATCATAACCTCGTAATGGGTCTCTAGGTGATTGTTCCAAACTGGGAACATTCACAATTGCTAATCCCTTTGGAAATTTGAGTCCGTGGGGACTTGTACAGGAAACGTGCAGCAGAACAGGGATTTGCATTCAAATATCCTCTGGGCTTAGGCTACCATCGTTAGTACTGGGCCATCCCATATAATATTGGTGCCTAAATCGGAAAAGCAGAGAATGTATAAGAGATGCACTAGGACAATTAGCATAAATATAACCAACAAAGAATGTTATGATGAAATGATTTTTTTAAACTTGTATTGGACTTTTCGTTTTTAAAAAACCCCAAAAATCCATTGAAACAGGTTAAGCCTTTTCCTCTCCCAGCAAAGTCATACGTTGTTACTGCTACTTTACGTGATAGATAAATTAGATGGATCAATTCCCACATGAGATTTTGGAATGTTTATTTTGTTTCTCCCAGTATTTTTATCAGTCCTAAACTTAATGTTGCAGTTACACAGGCTTCTTACTTTAATAGCATATAAATATCCTGTGACCAAAAACGTGTGTCAGCAATACACATCAAGACTTTTTCCCCTTCTGTTATTTTATATGAAGTTCTATTAAATCCTGGATATATCAGTTGGTCTCAGTTTATGGCTAGCGTAACCTCACGTAAGCTCAGACTTGTACACTGCGCACTGTAAAAGTTAATGTGCAATGTTATATTCAAAAGTTTTGACGGCGCGAGCGGTTGTTCACCAAGTCCTGCTTTCATGCACATTGAAGATGGCGCTGCCTGTGTTTATACGAGAGCAAAACGTGGTCCTCTAACATCTGATTTGTGCAGCTGCAAAGAACAGCCAGAAAACAGAGAAACAGAAACTCCACAGACTGGGGTTAAAGTGGGTTCCGTGTTGAGCGTTGTCAATAGGTTCCTTGTTGCTAAGGAAACTATTTCCTTGGTAGCTGCATGTTTGCCACATTTTACTAAATTGGTGTCAATCTCAAGCAAAGAACAATGTGTTGTGGCATCACAAGCAATAAAAACCCAAATAGGCTTAAAGTTTATTAAATGCTAATTAAAAAAAAGCAAACAAACTGAAAACACTACACAATAACTCAATGAAAAGTTCTGCTCGTGCAAGAGTTATTAGCTGGCCATGCAGGTAAAAGTATTTGTACAGAAAATAAAAATCTTTCATCTTCTAAAAATCTGAAAGGCACGCTTTCACAAGAATGTACTTTTTAGCTATTGAAAATCTCAGGTGAGGCACTCCTATGGCAGCCAGTTTTGTGCTCAGGAATGGATGGGTACTATGTCATTATTTTTTTCTTTCCATTGATGTAAATATTACATGATTTTTTTTACCATCTAATATTACATTATATGGTAATTTAGAACTCTAAAGTGGGTAAAGCAGATTCTAAGCACACTTGTAGAAACCCAGAAGTATAAAAATACACTGCACACTTTTTGTGCACAATTATCAAGAACAGTTTGTAAGGAAACGATCAAGTATACCAATTTTTGCACCCCGTTGTACCTCCCCTCCCCTCTGCTTTTCAAGTACACATATATTAGCATTGCCAAAAATTTTCTTGGGCAGATTTTTTTTTTGAAGCGGGAGGTTCCAAATGTGCCAGTTTAAAGGCCATAATATGCAATATATACTGTTAACTGTGGTATCTATCTCCATGTTAGACCATGAGCCAACCAAACCAAGTCTATACGATTTGGAAATAAATTCAATGAATGCGGCTGAAGAATAAGATCAATTTTGTGAGATGAACCGCACTGAGGAATACCAACGTCGTTTCTATAGCTACTCACAACCTTACTCCAGATCTATAAAATCAGAGAACAAAAAACCTCACACTGTTTTAATATTTGTGCTTTTCCCCAAATGACTGAACGAGTCATTATTTTGTCCCACTCAGGCTGTTTTGTCCAGAGTCAACATACTCAGACTGTGGCAAATTACTTTTCTTGCAATCTTTTTACAACCTTGTAACTCACATGGAAAGGAGAGGCAGTGAACATTTTTCTACATGGAATAACTGAAACCTAGAATAAGAAAACAGCAAAAGAAAAGCATCATAAAACAGACTCTTCTCCAAAAGTGAGATGCTGAATGGGAACCAGTGCAAGGATAATCCTGTGAAATATATCACAACCAAAGCCTTCAATTTTTCTGCTCCTTAGATAAGGCTTAATAACAACATTAATTATTTCTATATCTCAAAGTTCAGAATTCTAAAGGTGCCCAAACTATATGGAAATAGACACGAGAGCAAAAAGCTCAAGAGAAAATTAATGCATTGGAAATAAATAGAAACTATGTGGACATTTCTACTATATGGATCATTTAACTACCAATATAATTTGTTTTTTTAAAGCATGTTTTTCATAGTATTTAAGCCTCTTCTACATCACATCTGTAAACTCCAGGACAAATATTTTTCCTCTAGAGAAAGTGCCATAAGCATAAGATGTTACAAGCATGTAGGAAAAAGAAGCAAAAGAGCAGTAATTAAGGACAGGAGGTGATCCATGAGAAATCAGTTCAGTCAACAGCAGCCCTGTTTTGCAATGTACCGCAGTTACCAAATGTCATGCAGCAGAAGAACTCATGCACTCTTTACTACTTTTCTTGCAAAAAGTAAAACATATTTTGCAAACGCTGGCAAAGCTATGTAAAGTCCTCTCTCCTCGATCTACTTGTTTTTTGCCGGTTTATGAGAATTTCAGTGGGTTTTTCATGGGTTTCATGAAGAACTGCAGAGGAAACGCTACTTGAGCTCCATAACCTTAGAGTTCCCGTAAGTGAGCACATTCACTCCATTCATCAGACTACTGTAAAATACATAATGACGTTAACATCCCTACCTTTGTGTAGGAATCAACACAACGTTGTCTGAGATGATGCACATCACTTGGATCTAGGAAATTCATCTTAGGTAGCTGTTACTGATAGAAACAACAATAAAGACTATAGTTCCCTCAGTTTTCAGGGAATTTAAGAAAACAACAACAGTAATGGATGTAAATACGATGCAATCAACATTTGATCCTATTCCCATTATCACTAAGGTGAGAAAAGAAATCCAAGTAGGACAGGAAATTTAAAAAGAAACTATGCAGGAGAAAAAAACCCCACGTGTACGTGTTTAATTAGGTTGTGAAGGAGGAAGCAATAAGCAGAAACTGGCTGTGATTCTCTGCGCAGATGAGGTAAAGAGCCCGCAGCTGTTTCAACTTACACGTACCCAGACGACCTCTATTCAACAGGAACTCTCTGCATAGAGTCAGAGGGAGGTTTGATGGTGGAATGTGAAGTCACACTCAGAGATGTGCTTTGCCGTATGGGAACAGTTTCTCATAGCATTTTTTGCGCAAGGGCAATAGGATGGATGTGGTACGTAACTGAGCTAGCAGGACTGATGTTGCCTAAACCAACCCTTCTTCATGTAAGAGCACTTTTGACCTATAGGAACTGCTCTGGGAACACGGTCATGAGATACAAGTTGGAATGAACTTCTGTACATAATTGACAGCACACTTCGTTCTGTACAAATGAAACGCGTAAAAACCATAACAATTCATGTCTTGCTACCTTGGTCTTTTGGATCTTTTTTTTTTTTCTAGGCACAGTTTAACATTTGAAATTACTGAAGCTGTCCTAGAAGGCACCACCTTTTCCTGCATCCTCAGGAAGAGGTCATGTGCATTCCATTTAGTTAAATGCAACCCTGATTTATTAACACGTGGGTTTAACAAATATGCAAGTTACTTTGCATATTTGAATGTTGTTTGTGTCTGCATGAAGAATAGTGAACATGTACTGTGCTTAAAGGTGGTGTGTTCAAGTGCTTCTGTTTAATTTGTATTCTTGATGTTGTTGTGGACTGTACCCTCCAAACTGATTTGCTCCACAGGAGCAAATATATCCTGGTCTCCCTTCTGCTAGTTTAACAGTCTGCTACTTAACACTGGAGATCAGAAATACTATGAGAGATGGGAAATAAAAAGTGTATCAGAGGAGTTTAATGGGGACATCAAGGTTAATATCTGTCTATGCTCTTTCTTGAGAAACTGCAAGCAAGACAATTTATTGGATTGGACCCGAGTTTTATGTTTAATTATCTAAAGCATGGTTTCCTTAGCAGCACAGCTCTCCATTGCCTGCCGTCTAGAGAGGCAGCAGACAGAGTCGCTATGAAATCCATCAGCTGGGACCTGAACCAAAGGTTACGCTATGAACAACAAAGTCAAGAACGCCATGCAGAGGGCTGATACGATAGACCCTAACATAAAGACTTCACACCAGGCTAACACTAATAGGAAACTGCTAAATATTAATTAAGCCACTCTGAAATAGCACTATTTTAGCTATCGCAAAATCAAACTACACACAAGATGAAATAATGAAAAATTATTTCTTGGCGCAGGTTCCTCTGATACTTTATTTCCTTACAGCCTGGAACTACAGGGACACAAGAAGTTTCCTGCAACTTCAAAATAAAAGCATTGCAGATCGCTGGTTGAACAAGTGGAATATCACACTGGCATTTTGGGATCGTTGGCAGCCTTCCTTGATTATTGACACCACTGCTCCTGTAACAGCCTGCAGAGCTGCAGCCAGCATCTCTAGTATTTGTCACTGTCACTTCACAAGTGCTCGGCATTGTTCAGGAAATTGTATGTGTAAAGCAAAACTGCCTGCGACCAACTTCGACGAGGGAGCGGGGATGTGAGGGTGCTTGAAACTGAAACAGAGGTTTTATGTGTCCTATTATGTGCCCCAGCAAGAGCCATAAATAATTGTGACAGGGATTTTTTTTTGTGTTACATGTGAAAGTCCTTGACTGTGCCTCCTGCTTCGGCTCCCCCCTCCCTCTCATGCACTACAGCTGCCAAGCTGCATGATGATAGATGGCACTATGCAGCAAATGACAGCCGGATAGATTTTTTAGTTTGTGCTTTAGAGAGAATCAGATATGCTGTATAAAGCAATAAAAAAAGCATACTCACAAGGTGGGTTAAAAATAGCTAGCACAGCAGTAGATGAGTTCGCTGTTTATCAAAAAGTTAAAACTTTACATGTGAAGTCCAGGTGATGTGTTAATTCTTTAAAATCTCAGCAAGCAGTAATCTTAAGCAGACAAAACTATGCGGTTTATTATTTTTTCCTCCACCTTTTAAGGTAGAATACTCTGAAAGCCTGGAGGTAAACGTTTCTGGATAAGGACAGCATGCAAAGTGGAAATAGACTTGATCCTTGGAATGAGATAAAGAAAGTCCTGCATCTGTAGAGGTATATTTGAAAACTTGGCTCTCAAATCAGATCTTGAAACATGAGCCCAGACTCCCTGTAAACTCTGAGTCACCAAGCCACTGGAGTCAGCAAGGCTCTTTACTATGAAATTTGACCAAGATTATTTGACAATTGATACAGCAAATTATTTTTATCCCTGATATACCATATCTGAAGAAAGACACACATTTAGGTTTTTAGCATATATTATATTTTCTTATATGCTAAAATATAGTAATTTTCTGGTGATAAAGCGGATAGCATTCATAAAACTGAGAATTCATGTGCGTCAGAGTACTCACAAAATATTTCTGGAATATGTATTCCACGTAGACATAGGTAGCCATCGTGAAAAGATGGAAGCCATCATTCCAGAAAAGCTGGAAGAAAAAAGGTGCGCAAATGCTTCTGTTCTATACACTGGTAAAATCTGACCATTACATATACACAAGGCAGTAGCTTTTCCTCATGCTTAATATTTTTCAGTAATTGAATACGACGTTCTGAAGAACAGGATGTTCCCACGAAATGTACACTCTGCACATCTGAGATGTGCAAGCTTGGAAGTTGCTCTGTCCTTTCCACTGGATGTTAACTTTACTTGTTTTCCTCTGTGCTTTCTATCGATCTAGATTCCGTGTAACAAATGGCCTGGTTTCCCAGCCACCTTGGAAATGTCATGCAGGAGTCAACAAAAATACTTAGTGTATGTTTTATAAAGAATTACAGCTGGCTCTGAATTACTCTGGCTTTCATCTCTGTAAACCCAGTCTGGTTGCTCTCTGTATCGATGGATGAGCAGAAGTACCAGGAAATGATTCAATGAGCCAGTGAGTTTCCCAGTTCACGGACATGACAGCCCGAGACAGACTTATTCACTCTGCTTCTGTCTCCTCATACACTATACTTGAAGCTGCTATGTAATTTAAGAGTACTCAGTATATCAGATCTCAACTATTTTTCCCCCCTGATTTCTGATGAATCATGTTAGGAAAGCTGTGGTTTTAACGCTGGAGGATGTGACATAATGCAAAACAGCAGAAGAAGTATATTAAAAAAATATGTCTGTCAGACTTTATATTGCTGGACGGGGATAATTTGAATTATATGCCCATAATTCAAATTTGGGGATAATTCAACACCCAAACAGATACATTTCTAGCTGTACCCAGTCATCTGATATAATACTGGCTGTTGTTTATTACTCACTAGTATGTCGTTATAGCATCACCTCCCCATGCTATGCTTAGGGGACAGTTTACATTTCCATAATAAAATCCATTTTCTGTAGGTTTATAACTCAGTTTACATTTCACAAGGCTGGCATATGAATTTCAGTTCAAGTCCTATTGATTTGACTAAAAATAACTTTCAAAGCAGCTTATTTATTTAAAAATAATTAATCAAAGCAATGGAGAAGTTTAAAAGTACATAATATTGTTTCCCGCCCCAAGGAGTTTTAACAACTCCCAGCTACTCGCTAGAAAAGGACCTATTTAAAGTCCTTTTTACAAGAACCTGATGGATTTAGGACCAAATGGAACTACTTAAATAAGCAGATGTTCCGGCATCGCTATATTTAGAGATAAGTCAGAACAGTAATAAAGCACAATGCTTTAAAACTGAAAGGGAGCATTTCTTATATGAGGTGACAGCAGCAAGGCACGGCCATACAGCTCAGCGTACCTGGCATGCCTGCCACCGACCACCACGGCCCCACCGTTACATGGTGCCCAGGAGGGTCTCACGGTGGTTCGTGGGTGCTAAATTCAACGAGGGATCGAATCAGCGGAGGAACAAAGGTCCCGCTGACTTCAGTGGTGGTGTCTCCTGACGTCAGGGGTGGAAAACCTGAAGAGTCTGGGGCAGAGGTTACGTGTTATTGTTTAATGAATAAAACCTTAAATGCCTAACTCACAGCCGCACCGAGAGAGGCAGCGCTGAACGTTGCCCCCTCTCCCAGGCAGCTGTCTGGTCTAACCCATTCTTCCACATACGCCTTTTGCATTTTCCACAAACTTCTAATTTCCACCACAATATTCTCCACTCTCACATTACGGTACCCTCACCGCACAATCAGAAGGGCACGTATTAACTTTTTAGTTCCCTATCACTTTTCATTTTCTCAGGATTTCTGACCGAGGCAGGACCGAGGAGCGCTAACAAAAGCTGAAGGAATTGCCGGGGATCTGATCACAGTGCCTGATTTAATGCTTGCCCACCAGAAGCAATGAACTAGAGACTGAATGTATGTTCCTGCTCAGCAGAAGAACTTCTCCCAGTTTCCCAAAGGTGTCTCTTTCATTTGCTGAAATACCCTGAAAATAACAAAATATTCTCAGCCACGTAAGCAGAAAATAACATAACAGTCTCTTCACACTGACACCCTTTCTACCTGTGCCCAAGAAGCTATTACAACAAGAGCTGGAGCAGTTGTGAGTGTTAAAATGGGGAAACCAAAGGTGTAAGCTTTTCTGCCACAGTGAGACGCATGGTCTAGTACACACGTGAGAAAATGTGAAAGTTGCATCTGATATCTGTTCACCAGACCATATAATCATGCTTGCTGTTTTTTTCTGATTAGTTCTGGAAAAATAATTATGTATTTTAAATCCGTTAGAGATTTTAATAGAAAACAGTCAGTATCGACAAATACACAGCCATCTCATAAACGTAGAGGTCTCTGTCTCTGGATGCAATGACGACTCTAACCTTTCCCTATCCCCACTTTTGCCCATTTCAAACACCGTGTTGGCAGTATTGCCAAGTGGCTGGGATGCTCTGCGGGTTATGCGAGTAGCCAAAATCTGCCGGAAAACAAAGGGAACGCAACCGTATTCCCAATTCTGGGCTGTGCCTCCCCCACATCCCCCCGAGCAGGAGGAAGGAGGGAGAGGGCTGCAATGTGGCTCCTTCCCAAGGCAAGTTACGGAGCGTTACCCTCTCTGCTGTGCTCGTCCGGAGCAAGGGTTATAAACCAGGTTTGTGAGTTTGGATGCAACTTTGGAATATCACGTTAAGCTAGTACCGGTGTTTTGATTATTATAGGGTTTGTGATCTCAGCCTTCCTGACCAGGGTTCATTTTAAACAGCCATCACAAATTTTGCACAGGTTGATACATGTGTCTCTAATCATCAGAGCCAAACTAGGGTTGCACCTCATAAACATTGTCTTTCTTGGAAGAAAATGTTTTCTTTCAGGTCAAACTGAATCACTGGGCGAGCAAGGAGGAGGAAAGGGGGAGTTTATTATGCATGTCTAGTCTGTCCAAGAAAAGACGGGATTAACAGCTAATTTCCTGCCATTATATTTCAGCCCCAAAGAGAGCTTTTTCAAAGAAATGACTTGCATCTCAAAATGACTTAACATCTGCAACGAACAAAGATGAGAAACTCACCAGGACACAGCCTGAATTCTAACTCCTCCTTTGTAACTTTTTCTACTGTGGTTGTATGAAGTTGTTGTAATTCGGTACAACGAACAAAAAAGAGCAAATAGTGCCTGTACCTGAGGCCAGTGCCCTCTGCTAGGAGCAGACCCCTCGTTCCGCGGTGCCGAACCCGGAGGGTCACAGCGATGAGCTCTGCTGTCAGAGGTTGTGAAGTTTGGAGGCAGGAGCTGCGCCGGTTCTACGAACCTACGTGAGTCAGATCTCTTGTGATTACATTTTAAATGTCTGTGGGAACTGCCAGCAATTTGAAAGGTGTATTTAATGCTGAAAGTCAGCTGAAGGCATCAGGCTGCGTAACCTTCTTACTGAAAAATCACATTGTCCAGTTCTGGCACTCTCAGATCCCACCTTCAGACATGTGCCTGTTATCTGCCTGTGTATGGAATCCAAATGTGCAATAGTGCTTCTAGAAAAGAGGATGAAACTATTTGAAAATCCACCCTCGAGCATCTTGGTCCCTTGTTTTCTTTCTGGAACAGACTATTCCGAGTTCTTGAAGAGATGAAAGCAAGAAAAGTGGGCCTGTAAAATTTTCCCCTCCCATCATAGCAACTTCCGTGTTTTCTTTTAATTCCCATGTTCAGAAAAAAAGGAGAGAGTAGAATAAAAACAACACAAAGAACCTGGATGTAAGATTACCTGAAACTTTCTGGTGGCTTGGGCAAGTTTCTGCAGTGCTCTGCTTGCACAGAGGATCCGCGGCACCGCGGGGCCGATGTCAGCTGCCAGCAGGACCAGGCAGGGTGAGCACCCGCTCCCCATCCTCATCCTCATCCCTGTCCCCATCCCGCCCAGGACAGCCCAACGCGGGAAGGCAACGGCTGCAAAACCATTTGGAGCAAGGGTACAACCTGGTCCACCCACGGAGCACAGTACTTCAGGGGACCTGTGTGGGAGTCCTACGACGTCCAATTACCTTAATAGGCACAGACCTACCCAAAATTTAAACCATTTTGAGATCTGCAGATAAGCAGAAAACTGTACGTAACGGCGAACGAAGGGTTATTGCTACCTGCACCAAGGGACCCAGGAATTTAAACCACCGTGCCTGTCTTTGTAGGTTCTATCAGCTAAGCTAGCAGACGTGGATAGTGATAAATTACTGAGAGTCAGTAACACTGTAAAACTCACTGGAACAAATTCGCTGCTGGTGTAACTCTACCGAAGTCAAAGGAACAACCTCAGGAAATTTGGTCTGTTAAATTTAAACAATATGGATTAACACAGCATTCTGGATGCATTTCTGTCTGCATCAATATTGCCACTAAGTGCTGTGGAAGTTTTGTGACTCCATCGCCTAATAAAGTGAAAGGGAATATTAGCTACTGAAGCGGAAACAACCTATGACTTGGCAGATCAAATAATTACACTTGAAAACTGCACTGTGTTCAGCTGCTCTTTACCAGGTTAATGCAACAGAAACAGAAAATCAAGCAGAAACTCACTATACTTCTCTCAGGGTGTGTGTTTAGTACGCTGCATGTGTGGTTAATCACGGTCACTCTTCATACCGGTCTCCACATCGCATAGGTGACACTTTTTCACAGGGATGAGTTTTTCAAGTGCCAGACCTTCTTCTTAGCAAGCCCCATCTGATCCATAAAACTTGAGTCCGCTCTGCTCTCGCTGCGAGTGCCGCTGGAGTGGAAGGTTACCTGCCGGCCGTTCCCGCTCGGAGGATGGGACTGCGTGCACCAGTTTTACAGATGTGAATTGGTCTTTTGTAGAAACGTCTCTCTCAGCACCTCGCGCACACCCCGGGCCAACTCGCTCTGCGGCCAGTGGAGCTGTGCCAGTCCACATCAGCAGCACACGTGACCCCCACCGTTTTGTCTTGGGCTTCAATAAGATAAATGAGTTTAATTCATCCTTTGTGTAAGTAGGGACAACTCCTAGAAATTAGACTGGAGTTCTATGCCTTGGCTTAATTCCTAAATTCATTCCTCTAAACAAAAATCCATCTTAAAATCACTGTTCTTGTGTCTGTCATTACCAGGAGTCGTTTGTTACATATGTACTTTAACACTTCCCCATCTAAAAGTCCTCACCATAAAAGATTGCTCAAAGCACTCGATGGTACTGGTTCAGATTCTGATCGCAGCTCACCACTACCAGTATGAAAAACAGAGTCTGCAATGAATTTGTATCACAAATCGCATTCGTTCACAGCCACATAACAAAAGAAGTCAGAATCTAGGTTAATTATCGTGATTATACTCCAACTCAGAAGTCAGTCAGTCCTCGGTAACAGATTTCTTTTCCAAGGCTTGCACCACTGCGCATGTGAGTTTGCAGCTTATGCACACAAACCTCCAAATTTCTAAAAAGGCCAATAATTAAAATAATAATTAAAAAAAGTCATATTGCCAAACTAGTGGAAAAGCAACACACTGAGAAATATGTATTTAACTCTTCCCCACATACACAAAGTTGCTAGGGAACGAGCAAGCGCCTTGCAAACTGCCAGTACAATTACATTTACAAAGAACTGACAAGGATTGACCTTTGCCTACTCCTTCCTGTCTGCCTTTTACCAGGCATGGAAAAGCCTGGTGGCTTGACAAACAGATTTGATGGGCACATTTCCAGACAGCGAGCTGTCTGGACGGGTGAGGTAGTTCTCTTCTGTGAGTCTGCTAAGAAGTAAAGAAGCTTTTAAGAGCGCCACAACTGTCAGTGTTTAGCTCTTCTAGTAAAAGGTGGTCTTCCCTTCGCGTAAGCTTTTGTAAGCTTTGGAAGTATGAAATTAGTTTAGCGCTTTAAAGCACAGCACTTCCAGCTATTGCCCAGTCAAACAGTTCCGTCAGCAACTGTTAATGAAATTGCAGTATAATTCCTGCAAAAAAAAATTAAATAAAGGCTCACATTTGCAAAAGTACGCGTGCAAAATTTGCCAACGCTTTTGCAAGTTTCAACCGTACATTTGTACCAAGTTGTGCAGGGTTTGAGTATGAACATTGCTGTATGGAGGTAATACCCCAACTTCCACAGAAAACCCTGAAAATATGCATAAAAAAGCACGTGCGTTATTTAGTATAAGCGGTTAAGAAATTCTGTGCCATTATCTGTATATTTTAATAATTGCAACTTTCAATGGTAGTGACATAAAAACAATTACTTTTTGAAATTCCTCTGTGTATATGCATTTGAAACTACACAGCCATTAAAAACAGTCTGTCGAATTAAAGGTTGTGCAATTAATTAAGTGCAAATCCTGTAAAACTGGACCAAGGAGAAAATTCATCAAATGTGTGAAATATGACCTATCTTGTCCAAAAGACAAATATGTTTAAACAAAATATGAAAATTGATGACAAAATTACTGGTAGCAAAATGCACACAGAGCAAATATGAGACAGCTGTACTTTGATTCAGCACGGGAGGTTCACCCTTACAGAATTTGTGATTCATTATCTCCACTGTCTTGTAAAACTTTTCCTAGTTAATCTCTAAAGTATGGCCTTTGTATCTATGCTAGTAAAAATTCTCAATAAAATCACATATAACTGTTTAGCAATGATTTACTGTCCCTTTCCAGAATCAGCTTAAATCTATTATAAATTGGATGTGGGCATCCAGCAGCAAGCTTTCGCTCTGACACCTGAAATCTTCGCCTGTTGTGGCTGTTTCTTACAAGCAACGCGCCAGTCTCGTTGGTGTGACCCACGTGGGGACAACCATCCCCGCGGGCAGGAGCCGGGCTGCAGTGGTGCATCTGGTGCCTCTGCTTTGTCCTGAAGCACGGCGGGGGCACTAGATTTTGCAAGGGAGACTCGGTGTTGTCTTAGCACCTAAGTATTTGCTGTCAGTTGGGAACAGCGCCTTCTCAGTTTTGACAGCCATGAAGCTGGATGCCTGGAACCCCACTGGGTTCATGCTTCATAGGCCATGTATTGGTATACCTGGTCACCATGTGGTGGTTCACCTCTGCAGATGGGAACTATATTTTGAAGGGGATTACTGTCAAAAAAACAACCCCAAAATGAGACTTTTTCTATTTTACCCACTGACAAGGAGAGCTGTAGACTCTCTGCCTGATGCAACGTGAAGGTACATTTTCAATCTCTCAATAAATTATTCCAGCAATAAGGCAACAGTTGCCTCTTGTTGCCAGCTTTGGGCACAAGTCTTCCCACACAGGTATAAACACCTGACTTGCTGATGGGCTGCGACTGGAAATCATTGCAGTGGTATACTGGAGAGTGGCATTTTCTCACTCTGTTTAATGTTAATATTAACTAGATCAGACAAAAGTAAGATGCAGAGAGTAAAGAAGTTGGTCATTTAAGAATACTAAGAATACCACAGAATATTTATATTGCATAAAGTAGAAAACATCACCAAAAACGTTTGGGGGAGACTGCAGCCAGAAGGGGCTTTACCGTGGGGAGAGGAACACCTAAAGGGTTCATGATTCTTCCTCTTAAGCAGAGAGAAGTGTCTTCCTTCAGCAAACTAAGGAGCACAGAGTGAACTACCTCTCCTCTTTGCTTCATTTTCTACCTACAGCTTAACAGGACGCAGCTCTGCCAATACGTGGCCCCAGAGAAAGCAGGCGCATGAGACAGGGAATTCTGCTAGGCAGCAGGGACCCCAGATCTTCTTTGAGAAAAGCACTCAAACGCACTTAAGATTAGCCTACTTATATTTACACATGTATACCATTTTCTTCCTGAAGGACATACGGAAACTCAATGATTCCTGAAGAATGCGCACTATCCGTCAGGAGCTATGACTTCAAGCAACTGTATTTGTAAGGTGGGCATGTATTATGTTCACTAGACATATTGTATTACATGCGCTTGACATTATAAGCAGGTTTAAGACTTCACAAATCAAAATCAAATTGTAAAGTGGATGGTAGAGAGGAGGCGGACTGCAGGGAACGCTAGGAATACAGCCTGTTATTTTCATATTAAAATGTAATGGTGCCATTAAAGTTAAAACCACTGTTAAACTTGATTGAGTAAATTAGTTAATTAACCATAGCATCTAATGCATTCCTCCAAGGCATACCTCAGTTCCTCAAGACAGAGGCTTGATAGAGTTCCAGTTGTACATTATCCTAGCTGTGAATTTTAGTATGATTACGCTCTTGGAGTGGCTTACTGTTTGTCAATGAAGAATGCAAGCTGCCTTTTGAATTTGAGGTTGATTAAAAATTAGCAAGGAAAAATTGGTATGTTTCCTTTTTTACTTTTTTTGCTTTTAAGTAACTTCTCACATTTAATAAAGTCTTCTTCCTCTTTCTCTGCCCTTTCTCAGAAAATTTTATATTAAATCAAGTTAAAGATGGGACATTTTGGTCATGTCTAGTTAAGATTAATGAAGGAGGATTTAGTTCCATCCTGTCGCAGTAGAACAGACTCTATAGTCATGCCATACCAAAACCACTGCCCAATAAAACTCTGATTTGACTCCCATTAGCTTATCCAAACTGAGGCATTAGGAAGCCGTACGACTACCTGATGGTGGTGCTCGGCCCAGTTCCCCTTATCGTCTACATGTGATTATCACAGAAACTTTACTCAGAAGTGACAAAAGTGCACAAAACCAATTCACTTATGTCAAAGGTAAAATAAACATATGCAAGACTGTTTAGAGCAAGGACCATCACTTACAACCCAGCTAAAATTGCACAGCACTGAAGTCACATCTGAAAGTGCAGCTCCCCAATCCAGCATGTGGCAACCTTTCCAGGAAGGCAGCTTCCCTCTGCTCTCTTTTACGTCCAGACACCTACATCTGCAACTTAACAATGGTAAAATCAAAATAAGGTTTCCTTCCTAAAAAATCTCTGCACCTTCAGAGTGCTAGTGCCATTTATATGGTTAAAGGTCTAAAATTTGTATTTTTTTTGGTACTAATTTGTATGTAAAATAATTTTGCTGGTATAAAATTTAAAGGTGCAAAATCTGCAGATATAAGTTGCGCTACAACACAAAAAAGTCTGGTATGCCCCTTATGAGGCTAAGAGAGTTTCCCTTAGGACACCATAACCAACCACAGTTTTCATTTCTTTCTTTGGCTTTTCTTCTTGAGCGGAAGAAAGATGAATGATGCTAACCGTCAAGAATGCTGTGACCTACTTGCTCTAAAGTAAGCAAGAGTCAGGTTTGTTACCAAAGCTGGAGGTATCACCATGTGCCAAATACGCCTTTCCACCAAAACTTCTTTTTGGCTGCATCGGAGGACGTTGCTCACTACATCTGCGGTTGACTTGCTTAATAAATACTGTTGCAATAAAAAGCTTAAATGCAAAACTTGCTTTCAAATAAAAAAAAGGAGAAGAATAGTGTTTCAAGCAAAGAATTGAAACAACATGCAAAAGTATCATTCAGATTTTTTAAAGAAATCAAAAAGGAAAGGTAACTAAGATTTTTCAAATATGACTTTTGAATTCAATAACGTAAGTTTTACTCAAGCACTTTTTGCAGGAAAAACAGCCACAAAGCTTGGATCATGGATTTTGCATCTACCTACCTAATTTTCAAATGAGGTAGAATAAAATACAGATTTTCTGATACAGAAATGCCGTGTGAGCAAGAAGCTACCTTATTTGGAAATCTGTGTTATATTAAGAAATAAAATATATCTCTATCAAGATAGCAGACTGTAAACTGAGTATGTTTTCCTTTAACTGCTTCATTTCCAAAGCAGTTGGCTGAGTTACCGTGTTGTCATAAGCATCCCTGTCATCCATTCTTATTACATTCCCAGAAGAAATTCAATTTCTTTTTCAACAGAAATTCTTAAGACTTACTATTTTGTATTTATAGAATTGCTCAAAACTTTTCCATCAAAATACAATTTTCGCAAAACCCAAACAAACTGCATGCTAATTTTTCTGCTCACATTGCGTCATGTTTCCCGGCCAGCCCATGGCAATACCTCCAGGGCAGTGCCGGGGCAAGACGACCGTGCAAGGTGTGTTGCACATCCCGAGAGCACTCTTTTTGTGGCAGGTATGCTTGCTGTGACTCACACAGCAGCACACAAATAACCAGCCAAATGATTTCAGATCTTTTGAATGTATGGCTGGCCGTTTTCTGATTTTTTAAGCATAGCACTGCCACTGAGATATTTTCCCCAGTCTTCATCGCCTTAGGGAATGCTTAATTTTGGAAGCATTAGGACACAATCATGACAATTCCCTTGTGAAAATATGGCTAATTTTCTGCTTTAAACAAACGTAAAATTGATCTCTCAAGCCGCGTTGCTCTGTTTCACATGATCTCTTTGTAGGTCTTTCCACCTTTTTCTCTTCTGCCACACCCAATAACGAAGCTTCCCTAACTGAGGTCTGCTTTCTTTTTCTTTTCATTTTTGCTAACAGATACGACATCTTGGAAAAATCACTCCCTGCTTATGGACGACCTCAGTGCAAAGTGCAAACGTGACAGATTTCATTCGCTATCTCACAAATGTCCGAGAGGCCATAAGCAATCTGAATGACAATTACTCACATTTCCTTGGGTTTTTTTACAGCACGAACTGTCTCCTTTACTAAGCAGTTCCTAAACTTAGCATATGATTCTTCTGTATCTTACATATGATGAATATGTTATTTTTTCATTTAATGTTTTTTTCATTGCCTACTTCCTACAAACAAAGAATCTTCCTGAAGGTCAAGGTATTGATCTAATTCAACCCAAGGGGCTCATTCCCATCCAGTGACAGATGCAAGGTACCTGTGGGATAATGGACTCCTGGGAATAACCTATGAAAAGGACAGTGGGGTGGGTCTTCAAAGAGTACTGCTAAAATTGCAGCATTATTGAGTTATTTCTCCTTTGTCTCTTCTTGAGCATAAAAATGAAAGTGTGAAGAGAACATGCAAAGGACTTGGGTGTATAGGGTCTTACCATATACTACTTATGGCAGACCCCTGAATTAATAAGGAAGCAAAAATATCTGACCATATCTGTGACATGGGCTCTACAGTTTTATCATTAAAAATTCTGACCTGCTATCCAAATTCTACCTAAAATTAGAAGCCACGTAGTGACAGCATTTGGCTGAGCTGAGAGAGGAATTTGCTGAAGAGAAGAAAATTCCCTCTTGAATAATTAAGTAACTCACTTTTCCCACTTTTTCTCCTTTCCTCATCAGATTTCTAGTATATGGAAGGAAGTAACATTCTCTTTCCACTGTTGATGAGATAATACTGATGATCTAAGTCATTTCTTGCTACTCTTATGTATTTAATAAGGCATCTAAGATTAGTGGTTAAAGTTTTTACCAAACAATAGCACGTAATTGATTTAGTGATAGGTAGGCACGGCTCAACTTTTATTCGGATCTTTAACATAATCAAAGAACTATGAATTTATTCTGTCATTGCCAAAAAACAATAGCATTACATTTTTAACTACTCCGTAATAAAAATTAATGCAATATCTGTGCTGTTACTTGTATATTTATGTTCATGACCCTTTTCAGAAACATATTCCTAGATTTCTTTTCCACAAGGTTTCACTAAGTACAAGGGATATATCAGCAACCAGGAAGGATGATGGAGTTGTGATCAGATAGGATGCACGGACATGCACATTAAAATAAGAGAGTTCAACTGATCCTAATAATGGTGTATCATTGATAAAATCAGTGTATATACAAGAACACAGATCATAGGCTAGTGCTCCACTCTTGTTTTTCATAGTCTTTCATCTCTGTGTCAATTGATTGTCTTCTCAATTTAGAAAGTTTTAGTGCTGTGGTTGTGAGAAACTTTCTACGGTCTTGCTTCTCTCAGTCACATCTTATTATAATTGCTCCCTCAGCACATCCTCTTTGTTGGACAATTTGGTTTCTCCAAGGGATCCTCTTTCTTGTTCCTTCTTCCCTCCCTGCATCTGCACTCTAGAAAACATGTTCAGCCAGATACCTTCAAGCTAATAGGTCTAATGTTCTCATATGCTGTGTGTGTTCAAGCTTTAGCTCTTATTTTTCTTTATTTTTATTTTTTAACACAGACTCTGACAGCTGTTCTGGTATCTCTTCCGGACCAACTTGTAACCAACTAGCTAACTCACAAAACTTTCTTGTTCTTTCCAAGGTGATTTACCCCTCTTTTATCACTGTCAGCTCTTCCTCCTTCTCAGCTTCACAGATTTAATATCTTTTTCTACTCCTTTCTCACTGTTTCCTCCATACTGGTACTACCGCAGTGCTGAACTCCACCCAGCAAACCCCACTGCTAACCACTGATGCTCTATTCTCACTGTCGTAGTGCTGATGGTAGTTTAGTCTGCTACATGTAAGGGTCATTGCAAAGTCAGTAGCCAGGAAAACTATGTTAATCCATTAAAGTCTTCAGAGTTTACTATCTGAGAAATTCCACGCTCTCTGGCACCTCAGAGAATTGCTCACCATGCATTACACCATCTAATAGCATCCTGAGTAGGAAATATATATATCTGACTCCATCTCTGAAACAGAGGTTTAGGAAAACACATAAACCTTCTTGTCTGCTGATTTTCTTGGGTTTTCCCTTGAGTTTAAAAGCGTAGAGCTCAACAGTCTTCATGCCAGCTTTGTGCCAGCGCTCAGGACTGGGTGTAGACATTTCGTCCTATCTAAGAAGCCACTTCTGTTATAGTGGTATGTCAAAACCAACGCGGCAGGGATATGAACTCCATAATAAAGAGTTAATCCTAAATAAGTTTCATAGTTTGAATAGATATTTAACAACAGTTTAAAGAATTATTGTTTTCTTATTTAAATATCCACCGTAGCTCTAAGTACCAGTTGACTCTGGCTCAGTGAAATGCAAATTTTGTAAAATCCAATCCATCAAGCAGAAATTTTACTACAAAAGGGTTTCACAGAAATAATAGCTGTCAGCTAACAATTAATGCACCCAACATGCTTAAGTACTGCACTGAACTTTAATGAAAGGTTACCGAGTCTGTTAAATTGCTTCATACCTTGTAAGACTAAAGTTAAGCAAAAATTAACATCAGTATTCTGGGAAAAGAGCATGCAAACAAAATTCACCTTAATGATGGGGGAGCGTAATGTTTTCACTGAATATTTTGAACTATGATTCCATTAGAACATTGTCATAAAACTAATAATGTCACTCCAATTTAATGTTCAGAACAAACACGTTTTGGGATTTCATCTGAAGTAATTCCACAGCAGATGTGAACATACGTGTATATTTAGAAACACAAGCAGTTCTCCTCAAATATAGGCAGAGAGATACTGAAGACTACAATTCCAGGGTATTTACATTGCTACTGACCCTTGCATTCTGATAAAGGCTTATTTCACCAGCTGGAAAAGGTCATTTCAAAGCCAGGTATTGCAGCAAGCACCACAGCACACCATTTTGCAACACGTTTGATAATGTTTCTTGTACTGTTAGCACTCTGAATACCAGGCACTCTCCTTTGCTGAGTTCTTATAAACATTCCCACACTTTAAGTAATACTTGGCAGCTTTACTACTGTTCTCAGGAACTAAAAGGTGCAATAACCCCCCACACAATACAAAAGATCAAACCATCAGATCATAACTCATTCCCAAAGGGCAGTCCAGTAAAAGTGATAAAGGAAACCACACTCCAAGGACTTCCTCAGGCCACTGCCCTGGATCATTAGGGCTACTGATACTGCTCATCTTTTGCCAGAAGCACACAGCTAGCTCCTTGCCTGATTATCTTTCAGTCCTGGCTCTCTCTCTGCTTGGTAGTCTCTCCAAGCCATCCCCCCTGCTACCTGCAGAGGTAGAAGTTCCTACTCAAAGGGACAGCTAGTTAAGCTCTTTGAATATCACCATGCACCCTTATTATCATTCTTTTAAATGGGAATATTTCAAAAACCAGTGTTGAATATGACTGCGTGGGCTGCAAAGACCACAGTTTGGGAAAAACAGAAGCAGCCCTTTCCCCTTCCATAAACCTTCAGTGAGCATAGCGATGAATACGCACGCACATTTATGTCAGAGATAGTTTGAGGATCAGAAGTCCAGAGGTAGGCAAGTGTATTCACAGTGGTACCCTGTCTGCCTGATGAACACACAGGGCTCGCCTTTGCTACATCACCAACTTAGCAGAATTGCAGTTAACCTTTGTTTAAAGAGATACGTAAGAAGAAATCAAGTACAGAATTATTAACTGAAAGAACAGAAGCCATCTCTCAAAATTACAGGCCAGATGAAGGCTCAGCCAGAAAAATGAACCTGAGAAGTAGAGGCATTTCGAATGCACACATGGAGAGGTGAGCGCGCTGAATGCTATGGGATGAAGCTGTGCGTGTGTACATGCAGTGTGTGTAAAACAGAAAAAGATAGCAAATGTTATACAAATAGGAGATCTGCTCCTGTTTGAAGCCAAGGAGCCGTACCTGCATGGTGTGAAGCTGTCTTCCATCAGTATTGACTAGTTCTGTGCTATGGCTGCACAGTTCTCAGTTGACTCGGGCAGGATTGGTATTTCTCCCGTGCATAGGTAGGATGAGCTCATATCTGCATTATGCACATAGTCTTACCCAGAACCATAAACTAAGCAGTCCACTAAGTTCTTCTGTGAGGACATTTATCAAAGCTCATGTTCAACGGTAAAATATAATTCCTCCCTTACATTATCCATGCTGAGGAGAGCAGTAACTGCTGGCCCCAGACAGGACTCGGTAGGAAGGCGGCTGTCAGCAGAGCAGCAAGACAAAAACATTTAGCAGAATGCTCAGAAACGCTTTAATGGAAATTTTCATCTCTCTCCCTATTTATCTATCGGTAGAAGAATTAGTAGCCGCTAAAAACAAACAAAAGAAGAAAAGAGAAAAAGCAAAGACAGACCGCATCAAGGAGACAGAGGAATCCATGATGCAGTTTGGCAGGGAAGTTTAGTGCTACCTGTGCTGTGTCCCCTGCGGATAAACAGAAGGCTTCATGTTCCAGAATGGTAAATTTAGCATCTTTCACACGCACTAAATTCACTTAATTAAAAGTCTCTATTTCACAGTTACCAACAGAGTACTGTTTGTGTGTGTCCTTACCCAGGTCTGCCCCACTTTATGGGCCCACGGAAGGGTCTCTTTAATGCAGATGTGCGACATATAAAATGCAACCGATACACAGCAACCCTCCCCCACTTACATATTTTTCTTGAGATTCTCTAGACTATATTCATGAAAAATGATTTACAAAATACAAATAGATTTTGGCATGAAGTAAGCTTAAATTGACTGCTTTCTATCAGGAATTAATATTAACCAGAGCTTGTCAGTTACTAAATATTTATTTTAGGAATACATACAGCCTCTGCTTTCATGTAGGTTAAGCTGTAATCTTTGGCTTGTCAGTTCCAGGATATAGCAGTGGATAAATCATGCACTCTTGAACTGATAGATGTCAGAGCCGTTGTATACAAATGGAGGGATATGTCAATGAACACCCTAGTTTAGGTTACATTTACTATAAACATTGACATTCCTTTGCAATGAGACCATTTGCTGGCTAAGCAGTCACAGCTTCACAGGATTTGATGCTTTTGTGCTCAATCAGGTTCTAATGATTTCAGATGTTTGCAATTAATGAACCATTAGATTAATTGGTTGAGTACGGAAAGACTGGTTTAAGAATTGGGTCAGAACCACAGACAAGCTATTACCTGAAGTGACAGCAATCACCAGAGGCAAAACAGTGGGAAATTGAATTAATGATTTTTCACTCTCTCTCTCACTTTTGGCAAAAATTAGAACCGGACCGGTGTTTAAACTGAGAGAATACTATAAGCGTTAGGGGCAAGGGGTGAAAAAGAAACACTCTCATTGTTCCTCGTCTTTCTAAATGGAGAAGCTCAATCTTCTCCACCCAGACTCTCTGCTGAATATAAAGAAGTTACCATATTTCTTTTGGATCGTCCAAATCCCCCTCAAAGCTTGCTTCCAAAGTCAATGCATAATATTAATTATGTACCACATAGGGCACCTTAGTAAGATGATTAAGTGCACTTCAGAACCACTGAAATAAATAAGCCTAGCATCAATATATGATCATGTAGGCTTGGTAGAAACCCCAGGGTAGCCATCCTTTAGATAGTGTACATAAGGACGTTTGCTCCCAGTAGATCGTTGGTGCTTAAATTCCGACAGTGTGACAAGTTATCACAATGAGGCGATGGCAGTTTAGCTGAATCTGTAATTTCAAAGAGTAAAATTAACCCTGGATGTACAATATAGTTTTGGGGCCATTTTCTTTCCAGGAAAGGGTATATTCTAATGAGGTTTTCTCTCACTTCATGAGGCACTAGTTCAGGAATCAAGTGTATACATGGTGGCTGTCACTGCCTTGTGTGCACCTGACACGAGGGTATTGCTATGCTTTTAGAGAGAAAGGAAGAGAACGCAGCAACCCTATGCACTAGCTCACACGAACCTGGGCTCCAAGGAGGCAAGACCGTGTTGCACGTTAAAAATAACAGGCACGTGTTGTTTTCTTAATTCTGTGTTACGTGAATTCAGCATTACAGTTCATGGCTGGAATGGAAGCTAAATAGTAGGAGTGATCATTCTCCTTCTCTTCCACTGACTCTCCAAAGACTTGATCCATTTAAGTTGCAGAAAGTATTTCTGTTATAGTCAGTGTGTTCAGGATATGGCTTTAAATTACCTTCAGTAAGTTATCTATCCCTTCACGGTGCAGTTTTATTCTTGGTATAATGAAGCAGTGAACAGACACTTCCTGAGATAAAATAAACAACTTTTTAGCTTTGTTATTATTCCATAAGGAAATGCATTTTTTCTGGATCTTCTTGTCCTTTTATTTCCCTAAATTCTAATTTTTTGCAAATAAACTGAAACGTGCTGTGTGGTTTTTGATTTTTACAGGAAGTGACTTGGTTGCTGCTGAAGGAAAAAATAAATTTTGTCTTTAAGGTATTTTTAAAGTTAACTACGTTTTTATATAAATTCCAAGTGTTCAACGTCGATCTGCTTTCGAACACGAAAAGAAGCTCAGAACTTGCAATTTTCACAAATGAAATGTCCCACTGATTCCTGTATAATAGCTAGGATTACTGCCATAACTTTAGTGTCACATATTAAGACCCATTTCCATCTTTTTGCCTGTGCCCTATTTAGGTGATTAAAGTTGGGTGTATAAAATTTTCACATCTTTCTACCTGAATTTAAAGACCACCCTATTGTAAATAAATCTGGTAAAACCAGCAGACACAAAGAACTTTTTGAGGTTTCACTGTCTCACAATAAAACAAACTGAGTCAATGGGAGACCTCTCACTAACATTAAAACAACACGTTAGTGACAACAGGAAAACGAAGATACTGTATTTTCACACGTGTAACCCATACGATCTCTAAATAAAGGACGCCTGCGACGCAGACTAAGTAGGCGTAGAACCAGGGCAACTTTATTCCGTAGTTCTCTATTCCCCAAGGGCTTTCCTGTACCTGACCCCAATATCTGCCCCACTTCTCGTATTTTTTTTTCCTCCAATATGAGGAATCTTCCACCAAAAGCTTCAGAAATTGCTGAAATTGGAGCTATATGTGAAGAAAAGTGGTTAACAGTCAAGAATGTGAGTAATAAACGTGACAATACGGTAATCAACCTTAACAGCTGCCAAATAGTTATGAGATATTTAAGACCTGTGAAGCAGCTCTTCCTTTCTACTGTTTTCTATTAATATATCATATTTATGAGACAGATAAGGCCAAAAAGAGTCAATGAGATTCTGTTGACTTGAACATAGACTGGAAGAGTCATCTAGGACAAACGCACAAATAATCCTATTTACGTGAGTATTCCCAATTAATATCAGCCAGATTACTCAAGTATATAAAATCTTACAGAATAAGGATCACTTCACTAAATAAGAGCTTCTTAGTTATATCTAAAGTATAACACATTCATGTCGTGGGGCCGGGGGTGGGGCAGGGGGTGTTGGGAGGGGAGAAATGCAAAACATCCAGAGATAGAATCTTATCCCTTATATGAAGAACAAAGGATATAAATGTGAATCATTAAAAGGCAAAACCAAAAACAAAACCTCCAAAGGCACTGTAAATAAACCCCTGTAATTATGCATCACAAAAAAGTCAACGGCAAATGGTTCAGTAATCTCATTACCAAGCTTACTAATAATCATTGCAATATTTTCCATCTCCCCTAAGATAATGAGCAGCACGGTGGATGTTGCAAAAATAAATAAATAAACATACACGCAACAATTTCTCATCTAAATATTTAACAAAATGAATGGGCTTGCCTAAAGGTTTGAGATTGAACCCTAGTGTAGCAAATTTTTAATTTGCACTATTTTCCTAGTGTTAAAGGGGGAGAAAGCTCAGCTCATCTGAGAATGGAGTTCAAACTAAACAACACTTTCATGACAACGTAAAAATAAAGAAATAAAACATTTTTAAATATTTCAATACTACAAAATTAGCCTAAGTTAAAGGCAACAATTAGTAAACAACTTTGTCATATTCAGAACAGTATCTTTCCCATTAACATTTCTATAGTTCCCCAATTACATTATAAATCAAAAGTAATACAAACAGACAATGTAATAATGAGAACACATAGACTGCATCAAAAATTAAGATACCAGCTTTTTCTTTACTCTTGGATCATTCTGTTAACTTGCCCTAGTTTACTTTCTTGGCAGCAGGAGTACAGTCAGAGAAAGTGAATTTACACCTTGGTGAATAACTCCTAAAATTTGATCTGAAAATATTCTGAAAGGCGAACAACTTTTCTGCTACGCTGAGGGCATGGCATTTTAATTCCCCAAATGCTATTTTCTGCTGTAGAGGGGGAAGTAACAGGGAAATCCAGTCATGAAGGGATCAAATGGTGTACCTAGGCACTGCACTACTGCCTCTTTTGGTAACCACCACACCGCTTTTCTGTGTTTTCCTTTCACCTTTGTGTTTCTGGCCTGCCGATATCTCCTCCTTCCCTGTCAGCGTGTGACTCTCAGGTGACACTACTTCTGGCTATGAAAAGGGTCTTTCATAAGTGGATTGGAGTGATCCCAAATATTCCAGATTTTCTCCTGCAGAGGTACAAGAAAGGAAACAAACTGTACCCGCAGCACCGAGTCCTGCAGAGACACAGGGCGGGACCAGAAGAACTCATCACTTTGCTGCATCTCTGAATTTGATGGCTTGGCATCCCAACTCAGCTCACTGCGCGTGCTCAGGATCTCTCAGCTCAGGTCTGCTGGTGTGGGGGGTTTTTTTGGTTTTTTCTTTTGTTTATGGTTTGTTTTTTTTTTTTTCTTGCTTATCTGCTAAGTTTCTGTCATATCCATTTACTACATTGGTGTCCTTTGACAAGGAAGAATTTTAAAAAATGACTGGAAATGGTTATGGCAGTTGTGAATGCAAGTGATACTACACGAGAGGAAAGCAACTGACTCGGAAACAAAGAAGCAGAACGGGGGAAGAATCTGAGGTCTTAGATAAAGGATAGGGATAAAAATACATCTTCATAGTCTTAAAGAACATCAGCTCCATTAGAAACAGGCTTGCAGACAAGATGAAAGCACGAGAGTGTGGATAGGAAAGCACGAGGATGTTAAAATAAACACAATTAGCTATCAGTGTTTATCTTAACGCACACACTTCTTAAAACATCACTGCTGCTAATACAGAGGTGAATTGTAAAGGGTAGAGAAGGAGATTAAATTATGTATTGTCCCTTTAACACTTTCTTCAGTTAAATAACATAATATTTTCAAGGTTACTGTTAAAATAACAGGGTTGTCCAGTGGAATTTATCCCCACTGGTGTTTGTGTACTGTATATATTTATACCACATGAGCAGCCCATAAATTCTCCTCATAAATGCTGTTATCTCCACCGCTAGCAGTTTCTCATTTTTATGGTAGTATAACTTTAAGGTGTGGTATACGTACCGTTATACCTCATTGCATACAGCTTCTGCTGCCCCATTAGGCTCTGATTCTGGAGGGGTGCAGAGCTCCTTGTCCTCCCTGACGTCATTTGGTTCTCCTCTTCTCCCCGTCCACACCGCAATAAAACATCCCCCTGAGCGTGGCCACCGCACAATGAACTACCACTTCCAACTCAATCCACCCAGAACCCCTCCGGCTCTGCAAAGTTTCTGGCTGATCCCCATCTGACCACTGTTCGACATCCAATATCCCCTCCTGGTTAGGACCCTCTCTTCCAGACCAAGAAAAAGAAAAAGAGATTTCCAAGAAAAGCACATCATGATCCCATTCTTTTAGAGGTGGCCGACCTGATTAACAGGAACACATTTTTCATTAAAAAACAAACAAAAAAAAATACACAGAGATAGATATAGATTATAGAAAAGTTGTTCGAAAGGTCATCTGAATTGGGAATTGCTTAGCATATAGGACAAAGCTAAGCTATTTTTATAGGAGGAAAAAAGCCCGTGCACACAGTTGCAATAAACTCTTAAAAGTAAAGGAAGCCCATCTTTGTATCAATCTGTCAGTGCATCCACACACACGCAAAATTATTAGTATCAGTGGAACACTGAATTTGCTTGCTGCTCACATCCATCTGTCCTGAAGTTTGGTGCTGCTAACTCCAGACTTCTGAATCTGAACTCAAATGTTGTTTTCTCCAATTTTCTTTCCTTTTATGACCTTTTTCTGTTGCTACCTTGATTTATGGTCATTTGTGTGATTGCATTGCTTTGCTTTATGGCAGTTTATGTCATTCTGGTCTTGTCATAAATGACTACCATAAAGTGAGGTAAAATATCATAAAACATTAGTGAGTCACTGATATTCAAGGTTCTTGAGTACAAGCGCTGACAGGTAGCAACCACAGAAGAACTGTGCCATTCGAGGGATGTATCATTATGAATACATGTGTGTACTGGGATCTGGATGAACAAATGCCACTATGACTTCGGTTGTCAGCGGAAACAATTTAAAAGGGCAACACTGAGTTATTTTTATAAGTTTAAAAGTCTTATATTCCTACAGTGATTTCTTTTACAATAAAATGCTTGGGAAATGGGAACAGATCTGTTCCCCTGTAAAATTTCTCATTGCATTTCATGTATACCCAAAAAGACTATTTAGGAATTAGCCAGGACTGCTAATTACCTGTTTATAGAAATCAGATTACTTTTGGACGATGATCGTTCTCGCTTCTTTGTCCATCTTTGTTCATCTCTGATTATTAGCACTGAGTTTTGTGCAATGCTTTGGGTTTGCTGCAGTTATTGGAAGGCATACATCCTTGAGCTGTTGTAGGCATGCTCAGAAATACAAAACAGATTATTTTGATGTATTCTGCTTAAAGAAAAACACATTTTATCCAATAACCTAAGCACTTATTATTCTTATTACCTTTTTAGCTAAGAATATTCCAAAGCATTTTCTATTTTTCTCAGTTCAGAAAAATAAGGCATTGCAGTTATATACTTTCCAAATAAATATCAAAATAAAATACAAAAATCTTTTGCCCCTGATGTTTGTATTATGAATCCTTTATGCATTAAGAATCAATAATCACTGTTTCCACTATAAATTCCTACTATCAGTTGCCGTTACCTTATAGGATAACTTAATTCTAGAATGAAAATGGGTATTTGCTGGATTTAAAACTGGGAATGCATTACCATTAAGAAATATGGAGATAATAGTTTGGAAATTTATATTTGTTATTTGATCGTAAAAACATTGTTCAGATTTTTAAAGTGGCTTTTTTTACTTTCTAATATCATTGCAAAAATAAAAGACCTATCATCTCAAAATCTATTTAGTCTGTAGTGACATTCCATTATTTATTGAACTAGTTCTCTGGATACTTTGGGGGAGAAAATTATTTTTAATGCAGGGTTTTTTTTTTTCCTTTCTGTGAAAGACTGCACTTGTACAGCATTTTCATTATGTATATTGTTGCATCTACCCTCCAACACTGAGAGCTTTGAGTTCACCCACAAAGGAAAATATTAAAAATAAAACCTAGGTTTTCCCCAAATATGCCAGACTCGATTGTCTTTAATGCCAGGCCTCTCCCATTTTGGAGGTTTGAAGTAGTTTCTTTGCTGCTTTTTAATACAGTAACTTAAGATAGAACCACTCGATATCCTTGATACCCAGGGATCTGATTCCACTCTCCACCAATCTATTTCATTCCAGTCTTAATGGTCTTGGCCTTTTACAAACACATTCAGCTTAGATTCACCGCTTCATTTCAATCCCTTTGTGCTGCCCAGGTAAGCAAGTCAATCTGAACCGACTGAAAATCCCCTCTGGAAATGGAAGCCCATAGCGCTGTAGAGGCCACGCAGTGCCGCACAGCCCCCATGCTAACCCACCACCCCCTGACGGTGCCCGGTGCTGCGCCGAAGGTACTGGCACCAAGAATGCTCTAGGTGTGCAGAAAAATAACGGAGACGAACTTCTGGCAGTGCCAGATGATGCAGAGTCTCTGCCAAATTCCCTCCACCTGCCACAATAACTCCATTTGGAGAGATTCCTAATTTGTGTAAGTGGGAGGGGAACTAATACCTTCTGGTATTACATATCAGAAAAGCACAAAAATTTTAATGTGCGGGTGGGGAAAAAGTGGAAAGGAAAATAAAGTGTCTTCAGCAGCCATGCAGCTAGTGACTTGCAGGAATAAGACATCAAGCTGCTCTGTTTTTAATAGGCAAGAAAAGGTAAATCTTGTTGGAAGTATCCCACTGCAATCCTAAAGTTGGTAAATGAGAATGGAGTAATAATATTTAATCCACCAACCAAATGACACGGGCACTTGTACATCACCTGAGATTACATACTGCTTTTGGGAGCATATTTCCACCCCCTGCCGCTATGTGACTTCTATGCTAGTCAATGCTGGAGATGTTGGAACACGAAAAAAGCTGCCCCCTTGGTACAAAACAGCAGCCAAGGGGACAGTTTCAAATGCCTTCCTACAGCTAATGCTCCCACGGGAAAGTCTCTGAAGGAAGGTGCTGTATCCAATTTCATCTCTGCTGGGTGGAGGGAGATCTTGCACAGTTATCACAGTACTTGGGACAATTAATTTCATTGACACTAGTGCTTATGAAACAGGGTTTGCGTCCTGTTCCCTCTGAATGCAAGGACAACGTTCCTGCTACCTTCAAGGATGACAGGATCAGGCTACCTGTCCTTAATCCTTCAGAACTGCTTCCCTCAGCACCGGAGCTCCGTTACCCCCCAGTGCCGAGCAGCGCTACCGCGCTGATTGTTCTGCAGAGAACAGAAACCTGAAGCAAAATATCACTGCCAGCAAAACTGCCGAGGAAATTTATTTGCGTAGGTACGTTTTTTGGCACCGACTCCACACATGAATACCTGGTAACGTCTGTGAAATAATCAATGTAATTTGGGCCTCTGTGAGTTCAGGAATTACAGTTTCAGCATTGCATATAATCAACTTCTATCAGATGATCTCCAAATTACACAGGACATCTAAGGCAGATGATCAGAATTTACAATTCAAGGCCACTACCTGGGGACAAGACAATCCTTTCTTCTGAGCAGGCAGAATGGACGGGCAGCTTTAGCATAGGGGCCCCCCCCTTTTTTTTTTTTTGGAGAAACACTGAAAATACTGCCTATTCTTTAAGAAACAAATGCATTCATCGCTGCTCATTCCCAGGGGAATGTATGAACTAGTGTATCTATCCGAGTTGCTTAAGAAGAAAAATAGTTTTTGCTGTTAGTACTATAGGCTATTTGGGTTTTCAATTAATGTAAAAAAGGATCTTTCCAAAGCAGCACTCCCTGCACAACAGAGGCACTTTACCCATAGCTCTATTTTGATAAGACATATACCCAGGTTGGGTCCACTCATTCAACAGGTACAAAAACTGTTTCTGTTTCCATAATAATGGATATTCTCCGTCAAAAAGGATAGAACTGGCATTTTCTTAGAGAGCAAGAAAACTCCTCCTTAAAATAATGGTTGAAAACCAACATGCAACTTCCCTCCCCTTAACTTTCCCCAGAAGCTGACTGACTATTTGAAGTATATTTTATTACCATCGTCTTCCTCGAAGAACCATCTGAACTGCAATGATGTGTACATGGGAATATCTAAAATTTCCCCCAGCAGTAATTGCTAATGAAGGGCAGTGGTTATTGTTTTCTTTTCTTGTGTGGTTGGGTTTTGGTTTGTTTTTTAAATACTGAGGATGAAAGATGAAGAGTTGGGCAGTCAAGATTTGTTGTTAGAATTACTGGAAATACGGAGATTTTTGTAGAAAAAATACAGAGACGTTTTACTTCAACTGGCTTACAGTCCTTCACTTCTGCTTTCTTATTTTTGGAAAGTTAAAAGTCTCAATGGAACAAGGCTTAGTGAAAAGATGTTGTTCAGAAATTCAGTTTTACAGAAAACATTCAATTTAGGTACAAATTTGGAAATATCAGATGTTAGAATTTCCATTAGAATTAAAGTGGTAAGACTCACCAAAACTATATTAATTTGAAATTTCTGGTTTGGGATTTTGAAAGACGATCACAATTTCTTCCTAGTAAATCAGCTAAGAAGTAATAAAGTAGCTTGAACAGGGTGCTGAAATCCCTTGATATAAACTAAGTGCAGAGCGAGAAAACGGGCTTTGCATGAAAAATAAAGAGCACCATCTTTACCTGTGCAGTGATCTAGATCTAGCATGAAAAGAATAAATTAGAAAAGTCTTCTGTTTCTTTGCCTTGTTGTAATATGAAAGAGAATGCATGCTCACCCAAGCACAAAGAAGTCATCGGTTTAGCATTATGAGGACACTCTGCATGATCTATTCCAAGCTTCGTTACAATTATTGTGACTAAAGGCTGAGAAATTTAGCACAACTGAGACTAAGTGATAAATAATGCTTAAGCGTATCTACTTCTTGCATTAAGGAGACAGACTAAAGAGTTAATAATGCCTCTGATCATCTTTTAATAGCCTCTAGATGCTTTCACACAATAAATAGATCTGTTGTGAAAATACTTTGGAACACGCAGCGAAATACCACATGCATTGTGCCCTTTAAAATGCTTTAAATAGCACAATTATAGATTTAAAGATTGTAATTGATTTAAATTGGTGGTGGAATGTAAAATTTTATATGATGCATGAAACCTCTTAAGGCTTTAAAACTGTAATTATCTTTGTCAGTCTCATATTGCACCCCAAAGCTTTTCTTTTAATGATTTAGACATTATAGAAAATAAATGAAATGCTCACATGGATTGCCAAACGAAATGCAAAGAGAAAAACCATACGGCGCTGCACCTTTAGGAAGAAGAGCTAGTGTCAGGGTTTGGCTGAACTCTGAATTCCCAAGCCCCACAAAGCTGGGCAGTAAATAATGAGTAGGTATGCCCTATCCTAATGATGTTCACACTCGTTTAAATGCATTGCTTCATATACACTAGTCTGAAACCTCAGCAGATACTCTCTGCATACAACAAACCTTTGCTGCTTGTTTACATTGGAAAAGTGCAGTCATGGGTATCCAAATCGGAGACGAGACTTTAGTCAGGAATTTAGAGAAGCTTCTCGATGTCAGAGAAACTAATTAATTATTCACTTCTATATTGGCGAAGAATACACGGCAGATTTCAAGCATCTATCACATTTATACATGAAACAGCCATCAGATACTAAGACCTACAAAATATATCTTGTCCCTGCTTAGTTATGGCAACTCTGTCATATAGTTGTTTATATTTGAGGTTGGAGAACTCTGCCCTGCCACACACATCTGTCTCTCCTCTTTGAAAGAATTCCACAAAATTTCCAACAGTCTGAATACATCCAAAACTCAAAACAAAATTCAGCCACAGAAGAAAAGTCGTCCTGGTCAAAGGAAAACACACCACCAATTCCAAGACCCAAGAGCACAACGGAGTCAAAACCAAGCTCGTGTTATAGAGTTAACCACTGATTCTCGTGATACGAGACTTTGATGCTGTTTGAAGCCTCTAGACATTATTTAATACCAAAACAAAACCAATGTATAAGTAGCTAGAAAGAAGAACATTAACTCAAGAAAGATTATTTCGGTTTATCTGACCCATATTTGGAAACTTAAGTCAATTTAACGTAGCACAGCTCCCTGCAGTAAATGAACAAGGAAAAATCTTCTCAAATCTGTTTATATTCCTGCAGATGTCAATGCTGATACCATTGCACAAACAATGAAATAAACAATTAAGATTTTCTTTTAACTTCTGCTGCTTTAGAAATCCAGTGAAGAAAAAACCACAGTGAATCAATGAACTAAAAATGGATAGAGTCGCTAGGAAAAGAGATTGTATTTTCAAGCTAAGAGGATATTACCAACAATAGGTAGTTAAAAATGGAATTAACAACTAATAAAAGTAGTGAAGCATATCTTTTTAAAGACCAATTTGAAAGGCTTTCCATTAAAACAACAACTTTAGTCACAAACCCCCAGGTAATGCAATGAATAGTAATATTTGTGGGCTTGGGAGGGCCAATTACCTTTGACTCCATATTTATGAGTTCTCGTTCCCAATGGGACAGGTACCAGAGTTTATTTTGGTGACGTGTGTTTCACAGAAAGTTTTGCATCAAAGTAAACCCTTGATATATAATCTGACATTTTTTCCCAAATTGACAGAGGAAATGTGGCACATTTAACAGTCATTATGACCTCAGCGAAAGGACAGACACGTTCAGGCTGTTGGGAAACAGCATCATTATAGCAGCAGAAAGATCAGCAATTAATACGAGGTGAGAATGATTTGCTACAGAAATACTGTTTATGTCTTTGAATTTTTAATGTATTACAGAAAAACACTGATATTCATAATACGTGGTTGGCACAAATAAGGTAATGTGTAATATGTCGAGGGCTTTTTTTTTTTTTTAGAAGGCATACGGAAAATAACGTAGAAAGTTGTGTTTTCATAGCCCCACACGGAGCGGTATTATGTTTGGATTTTCATGGGAAGCAACCAGTAGCTGAGAAAACAAAACGATTCTGATCATTTGAGAGAAAAAGAAAATTAATGCCAATGACATTGACCAGATTGCAAAGTACATTTATTGATTATTTTAATTTTCTCTCTTGACACACATTTAAACTCCTGTTGGCTGAGGCTGCAAGGTAAGCTAAAGGTTCTTTCTCTTTTTCTTTGTCTCTCTCTCTTTTTTTTTTTTTTAAACAGCACAGTTGCAGAGCAAATGGGAATCCTGTAAGAGGTTATACTACAGTACAAAAGGTGAGATACTAAAGATCAGTGTGTGCAGGACAATACAAGACAATAACAAACAGAGCACAAGCATGTGCATCCACATGAGCATGTGAAACAGTACAAACAATTTTGTGTTTGGGGAAGAAGACTGGCAAACAAGGAATGTAAATTAAGAAAAGAGAAAAACATACCATCCTTACTGATTATATGCTCTAAACTTGATAAAAGTGTGTGTTAAATTAAAAAAAAAAAGAAGTCATGAAAATATGTTAGCAGAAAACCATGTAAAAGCTTAGGGGAGACCGGTGAGATGGAAGAAGTCTGCTTCTCTGCTGATTCTGTTCACTAAATTGCTATTGCCCTCATCTAACAGGAATCCTTGGTTTGTTTATGCACATAGTGAACTGATGGGGGTTTTCCCCCCTCCAGATAAAGTTCATGAACAGTAAAGCTCTTATTCAGAACTGATTCTGGCACTTAAGCTACTATGGCTAAAGCTAGAACGGAGACACGTAAGTATATGATATGCTGCAGAGAACGAAGATACTTAAGCGAAGAAATTCCACCAGAGGGCCAAACTTTTTCTCATATAAAATGGTGTGAATCTGAACTAACTTAAGTCAGGGAAGACACGTTAACTTGCTTCCTTGCACAGAGTTTGGCCCTTAGGTATTATTTCTGCTTTGCCCCATATACCACAGAGGTACTCTGTATCCTGAGTTAATAGAGCTTAACAGCTGCATTGTCAGCTGGAAGGATAGGTTTTAAAACCAATATGCAAGGATCTGAATACAGACTATCACATTTTCATTTTATAGATTGGGAAGCAGAGATAAAAAGTAAATTTCAAACAGCATCTAATGGGCTTGACCAGTTGGGTGTTTCAGTCTCGGTTTGCAATGCTGGACCTACTTTAGGTATTGCCAAGCACTTGCAAACCACAGGGACCCCACGGGCTGAGGCTGCGGAAAGTCCAGAGTTTGGAAAACCAGGTATTGAGGACAAAGTGGTCAAAAGCAAAACAGATTTCTAATAATAGGGAATTCAACCCGAGTATGAAACGAGCAAGGCAAGCACAGCCTTTTAGTGATATGTCTAATAACGTACTTGCTATGGGAGAAGAAAAAAAATATCATTTTCAGCCACTTTTGGACTTAAGCATTTGGTCAAGGATTTCAGAAAAAATCTCCTGCAGCAGTTGCCTGCTATTTTCTTCTACCCCCTACCATACTGTCATCCCGTTCTGAGTGCTGCACATGATTTACCAGATCCTACCTGTCTAAATGATGAAAATGAGAAAGCTTTTACCAAGTATGTATATCATAGAAATGTAACTATTACATACATTGTACTGAATGTTTTTTATCTGGCTAAATACAGTAAGACCATTAATATGAATACTAAGTACAGGGGTCCGCTTAAAAACCCACAAGATGAATAACAAATCATAATACTGGCAACGCAAAAAACACCCTTGTAGACCATTCTTTTTCAGAAGCCTTTGAAGATACTAGTGGGTATTTGATAGTTGACTTAAAGTCCAGCATGAACAAGATCTATGGGGTTGTGGAATAATGTATTATGGACAGTAAAGGAAACCCCACTGTTTAAAAGTAGCCTGGAAAATAAACTCTAGAAAATATATGGTAAGAAACAACCCTGTACTAGCATGCTGGGTGCAAAGGTAAAACCTGAAACGTCTTTTTTTTTTCTTTTTTCCCCCTAAAAAGTATATATCTGAAATCTTGGCCTCATTAAAATGAAAGGGAGTTTTACCATTTATTTAATCAAGGCCAGGATTTAATTCTCTAATTTAGGGTTGTCCTAGTGAAGGAACTTGGTAACCCAGCCGACTTCAAAGAAGAAATGTGTTTTTACAAGTTATAACTAATTTTAACTAAATAAGTATTTTAGAGGAATGTTTTGAAAACATTTGCAACGTCTATCAGCCGCCACCGATGTCTGCAAAGAAGCTGAACTTCCTGTAATTTGCCTTCCAAGTTTTCTACCTTTTTCATCAATTCATACATGAACTGAAAGAAAATGCTATTCAGCCTTTCTACTGACCGAAATTATCGAGTTCCGTATGATCTGGACTCTGGTGTTGGAGGAAAAGAAAGACTGGATCAAGCATGATAAAATATCTGTTGAAAAGGTGAAAGTCAGGACAACAGAGCAAAAGATGTTTTTTAAGAATCCTGCAAAGCGTGACACAGATGCACCTCAGCATTCATTATCATAAAATTCATATTATCACTAGGAAATAACGTTAACGCCATCCTGCAGTATGGTAAAAGTTTATGCTTTCCAGGTAGGGAAAAGTGGCCTTATTACTTGTGTAAGAAAACAACATTTCAAGCAAAATTACAATACCCTGTTTCACTTTGTTTCCTAGCGGGATAATGGGCTACATTCTCATTCTAGATAAAGGAGTTACATGCAGGTAAAATTTGGAAGAAGCAAACAGAAATGTATTTGCAAATACCTTACCATAAGCATTTACATGAAAAAAAGTATGTTTTGTATATGTAAATAAAAATTTTGCAAATGCTGCTGTTTCAGATGTGTTATAGATGTATCTTCACTGGTGCAACAAAAGGAGTTTAAAATTAGCCCTATGCAGGGTTATCAGTTTGATATTTTTAAATTGGAATGCAGAATAAGATTTTATTTCTCAGTACTTAAGCTACAGGGACGCTTTACTGCCCTGGCAGTATAGTTGGTACCGATAATACCAATTAGAATTAAGTAAGAAAACTGCTGAAGGGAGAGCCTATCACTGGAGGCGTTACGACCTGACCTCCACCAGCCCTGATGGGCTGGCACAGGCTGACACCAACGGGTGACATAAAATCTCCCACTGTTGTTAAGATCCAACCAAGAGTTCTGCTATTTTTTTTTTTTAAGAGACTATTTGAACATATTTGAGTGCTTGCTTTTTGATACACGTAATTTAAGCACGTGTGCCACTGTCTAGTCCGTGTTTCTTTTTGGTGGCTTATTTGGCATGAGAGTACTGTGATCAAACAATTCCCTAATAACCTTTCCTAGCTTATTATACAAACCTAAATTATTTTATTCCATCTATTGTTCGACCTCCTATCCACAGGCCAAATTTCCTCTTCAAAAGGGCTGGTAAAGGATGGTTTCTTGTTGTCCCTTTTAAGTATACAAACGTTGGATAAAGAGACCAATTCTAAATTTAGCTATTTATTTGGCACGCAACACTCATCTCTTCTCTTTCTTTATCTGTTTTTCAATCTACATCAGGAACAGAAACTCCCCTAGACTGCAGACCCATGCACTTCACAGCAAGCACTCCTTACAAAACATTATTTTGACTATGTTTATCACTTCTATGTTAAAACCCCTCCAAGGAAGAAACAACTGGCCTAAAAGTTTGTGGCTTATTCACTGTACCACCAGTGACCCCAGCTCATCTATTACACTGCCATAAGAAGAATCAGACTCCAAACCCATTTGTCTGCTTTAATACTAGGTCTTTTAGGTTGCAAATGGAACAGATTTTTATTTAAACCCCCATCTAAGAGTGTCATTATCCACAAATCTGCTCATAAATGTTTTGGCAACTGACAAAAAAAATTAACTTCAGAAGAGGAAGCCATTAGGATGAAAACATTTCAAATCATGTCATTCATCAGATCTCTGCTCATCCAACAAAACTTGCTTTTGTTACAGGCAATTGTGGTGCTTAATCTCTGTACTTTTCAGCAACACATTTTTCTGATTAAAAAAACATAATCATACTGGCAGTAGTTAGAGATGGAAAAGACCTATTAGTTCACTAAGCCTAGCTCCCTTCCACAGCAAGATATAATCCCTGGCAGGAAGTATTTCAGATATTAAATTGATCCAGAGCTTAGTTTTAGCCAAGGGACTGAATATGGAAATCCGTATGTAGGTGTCACAACACTTTGAATTTAAAGAGCCGAAATGGCTGCTCCTCTTTTTTGTAATTTATTCGTACAGCCTTCCCCCTTTTCTGACTTGTGTAATTGCAGACCACGCAACTGAGGTTCGGCAGTGGGAACACTCCGCGGTGGGAAACGGTGTGGGAAACCCCACGGCAGGTCTGTGACCAGGAGCGATGCAGCAGTGAGTCCCTAAAGCCGCGCACAAGCCAACTTCCATCGGCAGCTCCCGTGCTCCTCCCTGCCCCGCAGGTGGGGACGAGCCTGGGGGGACTGGGGCAGAGGTGCCTCCTGGAGCACATCCCCCCAGCCCGACCTCCCCGTCATCCCCAATGGGGCCGGAGAAGAGCGTGCTGGAAGCCATCAGGGATATCCGAAGGATGCTGAGACGCAGCATGCAGATGGGAGAGCAAAATGGCAGAGAGAAAGGTGAGGACGGGATCAACTTTCCAATAGAGCTACTGTGTGGTACGACAGCAGGTGAAAGACTCGCGGGGAGCGCTTTGCTGGAGTTTGAAGGCGATACCGATACTTTACATAGGTTCATTCTCAATCCTTGCTCCTCTCCCGTGGTTTTGTAAAGGCATGGTTTGCTCTGATCTGTAGAAGATTCCTTTTTCTAGCGCCACCCTGCTCCGTGCAAAAAAAACCCCACCACATGAACGCTATTAAGCACCCAGGTCGTGCCTGACTTTCTCTCTGTTCACTTCCTCTAATCACGTCACAGTCACAGACACAGCACCCGTCCCCGCCACACACAGCACGGAGCCACTGGAGAAGAGACAATAAAATACCCTGCCGCTACCAAAACATCAGCAGCAGCTCATCTGAACTAGAGGGAGGGGTGGAGATGGAATCTTCTTTTAATTACATTTAGAACTGAAAAATTAAAGTAAGAGGGAAAAATAAAGAAAATCCCTTTTGCTTGGAATCCTGATAGTCAAAGAAATTTATAAGGAGGCTATTCTTCTATTCGCCGCCATCGCAGTAAATCCATCAGCAATGAAAGACTGTTCATGACCTCCACTCACCCTTTTTAATTTAGGCATCTCGATGTGGATATGCTCCTTTAAGCATCTACAAGAGCTTCCTCTTCACCTTAACATTCTTATAGAATGGTTTCTGTACAATTAAGGAATTATGAAGGCCCACATGAATGTGTTACTGTAAAATTTATTGCCCGTATATATCAATACCAGTCAAAAGATTTAGCCCTAAGTTTTCATTCTAAATCAGCTATTTCTGTATAGCTAGTACAGACATTTAAATAGTGCTTATGGATAATAAAAATCTCTTAAAAAAAACCAACCCCAAAAACTCAAGGAAACTGAAAACCCCCAAACTTTGAAGCCCACCTGCAGGCAAAAAAAAAAATAAATAATTAAAATGCTGCTATTTTGAAGTTTCATTAGAGGATAATTACATAATAATATACATTCCTGCTAAGTGAAAGTTAGCTCTATTCGTTTTAATAGATATGGTGCAAATAAACCAGAACCTGACTCTTCCTCTCTGCCACCCACAGCTTATTTCAAAGGTTACCTCCTCCTCCAGCTTCTTTGTTTTCTGGGTGGAAACAGAAGACAAAGAATTTAGCCTAACAACTTCTAGCATACAGGTGTCCCCCTCGCTCACATCCCTGAATTCAACAAGCCTTTTGAAAAGTGGGGGCGTTTGCCCCTGCATGCTAATCTACAGAAACAGGGGCAAAACTGATTTGTCAGCCTCTGAAATAAACAGAAAGACTCCCATTGACTTCAGTGTACATTGGTTCAGATGTCAAATATTACAGGAAAAATACAAGGTAGTTTTATGAGCCCAACTGATTCATTTGGCCAAAAAATGTTTAAAATTCAGTGCTATGAAATTTGTTACATTTTTAAATTATATAGTAAATAGAGAGACGTTTTCTTTTAGGTTCTAAAACCTGGTTAAAGTGCTTTATAATTTAATAATATAATTATTAGAAGAAAAAGATGATGTGATATTAATATATCTACCTAGCTATATGTTTTTAATTTTGAGAACTGCAATTAGAAATGGAAAGATGGAAATTTAACAGCTATATTGAAGATGATCAGAAGAGTTCTTTCCATAAAGGTTAACAACAGATAATTACTTTCTCAGGAAATCACTAAAATGACATGATTTTTCTGCTTTGTTTTCACTGAAGTTTTATGATGCTCCCTTCTTGCCACTTAGCAATGAAACAAATGAGGTTAGATGGCAAAGATTATGAAAGAAATTAGCAATAATGAGTCCAGTAACTAAAAACATTAGTAGAGAAAATTGAGTTGACCTTACTTTTATAATTATTCATTTTCTTAATTGTTTTTTTCTGGAATAATTGGAATGAAATTAAATAATACAAAGTACAACCCTCACATGTGATCGTGTATTTGGCATAGATTAATAACCTTCCCAAATACACAATGCATTGCCCATTCTAGGGGTCACCTCCGGGCAAATACCTGTTCTGAGCTGTGACCCAGCTACACATACTCTGCAACAGCGACTCTTTCTCTTCTAACCCTTCCCTTCAGGATTAATACACACTTGCTTCCCGCCAGCCATCAAACGCTTGTAAAGTTTAATAAGTCATACGTGTAGTCGCCCATCAGGAGACAGGGAAGTGGATTTAAATGATAACCACTATAGTATCTTCCCAGCTCTGCAGCCAGCTCCAAAATAACACGTTTCTTGGTCAATTCTTTTCAGCTACCTCAATGGAGCAAAGTGGAAGTCTACCCAATTGCAGCTGCTGCCAAGTGCACTCCTTAGGCAAACGTGGGGAGCGTTTTCCTCTCCTTCGGGCAAATAACAAACCTCTGTCCCACGGCAGCCTGTGGAAATACTGAAGGCGAGTGAGTGCTACCCTACACCCGCTGATGTTTGCAGAATCCATTCCTGTGTTATCAAGTGAAACAGTACCATTAGTTCAGTCAGTTAATAAAAGATAAAAACTGAATACTTCTCAAGTTCAGGGTTACAGCCCTTAATATTTATACAGCGGACAACTTTGACGTCGCAAAGCTCTATCTAAATGCTCTGCGATATGCAATCCCTCCCACCTTGTGCGCATTGCTTTTCAGAGCTGCATTCCCTGAGATGAATATCAGACCACCCACAATTCCATGGCACAAAAATTTATAATAAAGGGAACAAGGGCTCTTGTGAAATGGGCTAAAATCTTGCGGAGTATTAAAATGCTGAAAGCAAAACTTAAGGTAACCTTCCCTTCAGAACTGTATGAATCTCTTCCTTCTCCCCTTTGTTCTTTAGCTTCATCCGTCTTTGAAATGCCGTACTTTACAGATGACAAATATTAAGAAATTAAGGTCTCTCAATACTTATATGAAGTACAGAAGCATTATTATTATTATTATCACTGCCTTTTAAACGCGAACCTGGAGTGCAGCAGCTGAATGACGTACCCTCAGGTTACACACAAATCTATGACTGAGCGAGAAATCAAAGCTAGAGCTCCCAGATCTATCCTTTAGCTACAGGAAAGCCCCAGACCAAGTCAAAGGGGTTTAAGGGCTTTTTTGAGTGAATGGATCCGACTTCGAGCCAGCCTGGTTCGAATCTCAAGATGGTACACAGGCCTGTGGAAGTTGCCTTGGGTGTGCATTTTTTTTCCTGAGTTTTATTGGGAACTTCAGTGTTGATGCAGATTCAGCATCAACAAAGCGAATCCCAACACACTTTTGTGAATCAAACGCCAAACAGTTTCATACAGGTCTTGTTCCGTGTTTAAATTCAATTTAAAAAGTGGTACTAACAGGTAAAATGATTGCTGCTGAGCCGAGATACGTCGTGCGTTTAGTTTGATACATTACCTCGTACTAGGTTTCAAATGGGGAGATGGGAATTAGTGGACTCCCTCTCCAATTATTAATTCTGCAGAAACACACAGAGCTCAGCAAAGGGACATAGTCCCAAGCTTGCCATAGACAAACAAACTTAACAGTTCAGAGGATATGAAGGTAAAAAGTGGCCTTCCGCATGCTTGCTTTCCACTACACTCTCGGGTTCTTTATTTCCTTTGTCAACAGACCTAAAAACTGATTGTGTTTTTTTTTAAGCTAACCACACAGCATAAAGAACAATGCCTACTTTACACTGACATAACTTGTAGCATAATTTGTATAAAATAATGAAACCAGCATCCCATTACACAAACGTGCCACTCAGCTGTACCTGGCCCAGAAGATCCTGAAATGATGCACCAAAGCAGTACCCAGGTGCCCTGGAGCACGCTCCGTCTCCAGGCTCCATCCAAGCTGCAGTACAGCAGCTCCTACCCGGTCCCCACGTGCTCCATGGTGGGCACAGGCAAAGCAAGCCCAGAATTCAGTGCCTCAAAGCACCCTTCTCACTCTCCTTCTAACATCTAAAAGATCATGTCTGAGTCACTTGTCCTAGGCCCTCTGTAGTGACTAAAGAGATGTAGGTGCTTAAGATGGAAAAGACACCTCTTCCTAAACGTCCATTTCAAACCAGATATTGGAATTCCCCTGCTCATGCATTTACTTAGGGGCAGCGGGTAACCTGGGAACAGTAACCTTTCCAGCCTGTATCCACAAACCAAACCAAAGACAAGACACCACCCCCTCGACTCCCCAGATTAAAAAGACTAAAAAAACCCAACTCAGTTTAAAAAGAAAGTTTTCATTTCCTAATAAGGTCTTAATTGTAAAATTGTATACATCTTTATCCATGTATGTAATTCCAAGGGCAGTCCTTGATCTTTCTGTGGCTGTTCCCTATCATGCATTTATAATTACACCGAAATTTAACAAATATAAACCAGCTTATTTAAACAAGGCACTACATGCTGCCTGCTGATAACAGACCAATAAAATCTTATTCAGAATGTGTCATTAAAGTTGTATTTGTCCATTCCTATTTATTATAATAAAAAAGAAAAGGAAAAAAAAATACATTTGAGTCATATTTCCTGTGAGTTCATCACACCCTGGCACATAACATTTGTGAATTTTATTCAATTCATTTAAAATGATTTCTAACACACAGGCAGCAAGTTAAGGACTGCAAGGAATTCAAATGATCACCAGGCATGCAAGATTTCTCAAGAGACAGCTTTCAAACCACAAGTGAGGTATATTTTCCTTTAGGAATTGTACATAAAAAAAATTAGATCTAATGACTACATATTTCTCAAAAGAAGACAGGCTTACTCATGTTGTGAAATCAATTGACTCACATACTCTTAAAAGGGCAGGTACAGTTCTCTGCAGAAATTCAATCTGAGATGGGCCAAACTACAGCAGTTTAACACGTTTCATTGGCTTTAAACCTAGGAGGACTAGAGGCAGGAGAACGGTTTTTTACTGGCTCAGAACCCCCCCGTGACATATTTAGCATGCCTCCCCTCCATTTTCTCCCTCATACCAGTGTTCCATCCTGCTACTTTCCTGGCACAGGACGGCGCAGACCCCACAGAGCTGCTCCCACCATCTCTGCACAAACAGTGGGGAGGAAGGAGGAAGAGGAGAACCCGAGCGTGCTCCTGCACACCAGCTGCAGCCGCAGACCGACGTACTGCACTGAAGAGCACTGGCAAGGCTCAAACAGTTCTTGAAAAATACAGTGAAGCCTTCAGATTTTTAAAATAGTATTTTATGCCCATTCACATTTGCTCAACACATGACTTCCTAATTACCTCCCCTCCTCCATGCTGTCTCCCCTGTGGTTCCGCTTTCTAAATTTCATATTTTTCTTCCCTTGCTGGCTGACTTTGCTTTCTACTGCTCCCATCAGCAGCTCCACCTACTTTTCTACCCCTCTACGTTCTTCCCTAAATCACAAATCCAGGTCTCATAAATCCACTATCTCTGCTTCTTCTTCACACCTAATGACGTTCATTTCCTTTAACCATTACTCGTTGCCCAGCAGCGCTCATGCCCAGTTCCACTCATGAACACACTGGTCATTCCGCTTGCCATTATTCTTTAATGTTCTTTCAAGTCATAACTTCAGTGGTTCCCTCCTCCCCCTCAGCATTATGTTTACAACTTTTAACACTCAACTTAGTGTATAAGAGAATTGCTGTTATGTGGGGGTTGTAAAAGAAGTTGAAGAGAACAGATATCACCATTTTTGTTCTAGTCAATCAGAATTAGCCTGCAAGCTTTATTATCTGGGATGACAATTAACCTCTTATTAATCAGCCTTTATAAGGAACATATCTTAATTTTCCAAATGAAGGAAAACGCTTCACTCAGTCCCCAGATTTGATTTACAACCAGTAACACTGTGGACTCAACAAACAGAGATTGCTGACTACTGAGAACAATGAACTTGTTAGTTAACAGAATTAACAGTGCGTTGTTTAACCATAATGACAGCAATAAAACAGGAGATGTGAAGTTGATACAGTCACAACTGAATCGTAATGGATGAGATATTTACGGCAAAGCTGTTAAAACATTGAATAAAATATGGGAAGAGCAAAAGCAGATGTGATTTTATTCTTCAGAGTTGAAGCTTGTAAAGTATGAGATAGCATGAGTAATAATCACAGGTTCTAGTTCACAATGCATTAATAAATATTGATATGATGCCAGTGCTGAAACTTTCCAGATACCGAAATAAAGTGAGAAATCATGCTCTTGCATTATGTATTGCTAAGTTTAAATTTTACGGCACACATGGCGATATATTCATTATGATCTTACACACCCCCCTACACTATCTCACACACACACACCTCTCTTTATTTAGGACCTGAACAAGCATTCAATTTGCCAGTCACCAGTGTTACAGCCCCCACTGCTGCAGGTACATCCCCCATAGCAGAACTGACAGGATGGATCATATAAGAATTCTTTATCTATTTTAGCGCAGAATTATCCACCCAGGCTTCAGTGGTTTGGGAGGAGAGTTTGGGCAGATCCGGCTGACTTCGCTCTGCAGCCTGTCAGGCAGCGCTGACGGGGCTCCCTCTGACGGTGGGATTCCAGGGGAAAAGGGCCGATGAGCCACCCTGGGTAGTGACCCTGCCAGCTCCTCCAGCCAAACCCTAGAAGCATCTCCTTCCATCACCTTACACAGCTACTGATCACATGCTTTTTTCCCCCACAGGGATGGTATTTCTAGCTAGAAAAATGATCACAACCTGATCAGACACCAGGTTTTCTGGCTGCAGTTTCATACCCTAGTTAGGATAGTGTGAAACCAATATAAAGCTAACCAGGAAAAAAGATTTACTGTGAATCTGAATCAGTTTCCTTCATACCTGCTCAGACACATTTGTGCTGGCATGGCCACACTGCCAGCTAATGCGTGTTTGCATACATAAAACACTTCACAAGTCTGTACAGACCTTTCTGTTTTGTTTTACTTAAAATACATTAATCACCCTGACTACTTCTGCATGACAAAACAACATTTTCTTCTTCCCACTGATTCCAACAAAGCTACTTGCTCTCCTTCCTCCCCTTCACTCTCAGAGAACACGAACTGTGCTACAGCAAGTTTGCATCCCAAAAGGATATCACCTCTGCGTGTTCTTCCCTTGAGTTCAACCTACAGCAAGAGAAGGCTAAACAAATTACCTGATATTGTACATCACGTATTGTACAAACACAGAACACTGAAATTTCTCCACTCTGATTTGTGCTCTGAAAGTGGATAGCAAACATTTACTACCGCGTATGCCATCATCTCTACGAAATTGCGTAATTACATACTATTTTATTATTTTTCTAGAAATTTCCAGTCTGAACTCTTGGAAAAGGCAAGATATATATCTATATAACTCCATCCATTCTTTACCAGAATGGACATCATTTCCTCGTGACTTAACTACTATACACTATTCTTCATTAATCATCAATCTTAATCTCAAAAGGAAGAAATGTAACACCAAACCTCACTTCCTTGAATTAAAATCTCTCTCAATGGATATCTTTTTCTGATTTCAAACCACGAAACAGATTTACACTGGAACAACTCGATTTTGGCTGGTCAGATATAAGGCACTGTATACTGCTCAGGAAGAGCTACCAGTTTACACCTGGTGTGGGACTCTCCTGCAGTTATAATCAGCCTAATTTAAAAGGTGGGGGAGGAAGAAAGGAAAGAACCTCCAAAGAGAGCTCTCTTCTGAGTGCTGTGCTATTCAATGTAATTTGTTCTGTACGTGTCTGTTGTTCCTACAAGGTGGGGGCATCAGATACGGGCTCTGAAAACAGCTCTGCAGCAGAATCCTGCAGATTTTGATTTCATGCTTTCGAGTTTCTACGTAATTCGCGTCTTCAGGACATGGCTCCCTACTACAACATTTTTGTGTGGTTTATATTATCTCAAAACAATTTTGGGCCAAGCTGAGGGGGTCACGTTGGCATGGTCCCACACGCCGAGAACCCCCAGACTCCTAGAACTCCCCCCCTCCTTTATCTTGTCAGGAATTCAAGAGTCCCAGTTCAGACAGGAGCCTGTAGTTGCTGTCACACCACTAAGCTGTTGCCATTCGTCACCTCTCAGGCCTGCTCTTTAAGGTCAAAAGATGATGGTTTGAGCATATGTCACTCTCTCTGTGGCAATGCCGGCAGTTCTTCATTTCAGTATCCTGCCTACCCCCCGCCAGAAATTCTCTCCTGGGGTAGATGTTCGCTCTTAGTCTGTGATGAAGGCCCCTCTAAAATTCAATGCAGTCGCTACTAATTTTAACCTTTCCAGTGGTTATAATTCCACAGCCCTGGCAGGGCAGCCTGCTCCAAATCAAAAAGCGTTCCTTTCACCAGTCACAAGGCCTGGAAAGATGATCTTCAGAGTGGAAATCTCTTCTCCCGAGACTGGGGTCTCACGGCACATGACTGCTCATGGGTCCCAGATAGGTGGGATTTTCTCTTCCCCGCCTCCTGCTGCAATCTGCAATGCTCTAAACTCATTCTCAGTACCTTTGGGATGATGAAGTTCTTTTATAAGAGAGGTCGCAAGCCTTTCGGGAAGGATTGTTCTTTACTCTTTGCAGAGCGTAGGATGACTAAGCACCTGTACTGATGAAGGTCTGTATGTTTCTCAGAGCACAATTAAGAATAAAAATTTCCCAATCGGATAGCATCTTGACTCAAGCATGGCAAAGTTTCTTACAAATTTCCATGAATGCAGGCCTTAAAAAACATTTGACTGTGCGTACAGCGAAATTCACACCACGGCAATGAAACATGAAACAAATTGTACAAATTGGCATCTGGTGTAAACTGGCATCAGGCCACTGCAACCAACACATCTGCATTGACTTGCATGAGCTAAGGACGTAGCCCTGCAAGTTTTAGTCTAGCCTGGACGGTAAGTCTCACCCTGGAGTTTCTGCAGTACAAAGGGAAATGGCAAGAGTGGAGTAAGACCTGACATTCACGGTTTCTACAGTTGTATATGCAATTCAGGAAACTGCTTTCAAACGTCTTTTCATAGTCATCTGAAAGCACAGAACCCAAATCCAGAGAATCCAAGGGTACCTGCTAGGGCACTTCATGTTTACGAGTGAGCAGGTTTTGAAAATAAAATACTAGGACCTATTTTGAAAACATCTCAATTGTTTTCCCAAATCTTCCTTGAGGCTCTTCACATCCTTAATGTTATTATCCAGTAGTCTGACCCACACCTCTTCAGAATCAATGCTGTTATTGATGTTAAACTGCACCGGCTGATTTAGATTTCTATGACATATGGACTCCTGTCCACTAGGTACTCAGCTGCGACCACTAAACTCATTTCACTTAGATCTCAACTCTGAATAGAGTATTAGGGATAAACGGTCAGTGCTTTAATGGTCATTTCACACTTCATCATCAAGTCATCCATTCTCTGCATGTGCCACTTAAGTCTTCCATTCTGTTCCCTCAAATATATCATAGCAAAAATGAACATGACAAAACAAATGTTGAAAAAAGCAACCTTTGCTTGTTGTTGTTGGGTTTTTTTTCCCTCTAACTAAATGGCGAATAGTCCCATTATACTCATTTCCTGCAAAATATGTATCTCCAGGACCTTCAGTGCAGCAAAGCAAAGCACTGCTACAGTCATCTTCTGTGTGGAGTGCTTCTGTTTTACATACTGACACGCATTTTAACATGAAAAAGGTCAGAGATGGAAACAGCACAGCTTGTTGCTGTGACAGCAGACATTTAACAGAAAGACTTCTGGACACACTACAGTTTAAAATAATTTAGTAAAATAATTGCCATGATTGATTTTTTAGGTCCCTGAGTTCATACCACACACTTTTGTGTGACAACTCCCTTCAGTGGTGTTTTTTTCTTCCTTCTTTTTTTTTTTTTTTCCTCCAGCAATGACAAGAAATGCATTTCAAATAAGTTCTGGGTTGTTGTCAAAGTTTGATCAGATTCACAAACTCCACCATCATTTGTTGGCTAAGGCCAGTTTACAGACCTGTTGCCAATTCTTTATCCAAGCAGCTGGTAGCATAAGGCTCGCAGAAAATCATCTTGTTCAAATGAACTTTCGATAGCCTGCCCTTATGACAAGCTAAGCCCCATTTGTAAGGAATGCAGCACTTGCTTTTGCTGCAAACACAGACGTTGCTACAGCAATGGCCACATCAGGACTGCACAATACATCTGCCCCTGAAAATAATGAGTATAGTTATTACAAATGAAAGCCAGAAAGGATTACGTTTGAGGGAGAAAAGGAATTGTGAGATAGCAGAGAAATAAGCAGAGCTTTTGAACTTGGGAGAACCACCAAGTCCAGTACGTACAACACCACGCAGCCTTGGATTCACTTCATGTTAGCTACCCAATTTAGGCACAACAATATCTACAAAGCTAAACCCCACGGAGTTTATAAACTGGACTTCCCCCATAGTCAATGGAGGAAGACAGGTGCATCTGAAGACACCTTCAGTGTGCTTGTAAACAACGATCAGCTAATCTTTGCGAAGAGATTTGGTACAATCCCAGAAGGGAGCCACCTAAATTTACTAATGGAAATATTGGTACAGTGATTATATCAAGTATATAATATCAGAATATATATAATCAGTATATATACTGATTCAAAGCTGCAAAGTAGATTTCACAATGTCAATTCAGAATGGCAAGTCCTTTCCAATAGGTGAAAAATTAGTAGAAGAGATTATCATGTTTAGTATAAGTGTGTAATAGAGCATTCATCCTAAAAGCAGGAGAAATTGTTTCTAGCCCAGCTAGTCAGGGGTGTTCACGGCTACACTTTTCAGAGAGGTGACTCTGATTTTCAAAACTTTATCGCAGTGTCATTCACATGGTTTACCTAATAACTCTTTAGCACAAAAAGCATAAGCTATTCTTACAGAAAGGACCAGAAGCTGAGACAAGCTGCCTTGCAATAAAGTACCCTCATGTGAGCCAATACATCGAATTCCTATGGCCACACGTGCAGAGAGTAACAACCCAGTGTCACCAGTGGTGAGCGATCATGAGATGCCATCCAACATTGCCTATGACTTGGCAGTTAGTGTACTCTTCTGGTCTGCAGAACACAAGAAGGAGGACCTAAAATTTGATTATGCACTTCCTTGAGAGGTATCCCCAATCACAGGACTGTACACAGCACCGCAGAGTGTGTAACAAGAACAGACCATCACTGCTGCTGCTTTGACCGGAGGGCGAGGGAGGGGGGGGCTATGAGTGCGAAGGCGAGGGGTCAGCAGCAGGAGAGCGTGGGCTACCTTCTTACAAATGGTCTTAGGAATCCAGGCTGATGGAAGATCTCAGGGTCCTTAGGCTTTATTTACACGTGTCCTAAGCCTTTGACTTAGAAACCAGGTTGGTTGGGAGCAAGGTGTACAACTATACCTTTGCATGCTCAGATTATTAACCTCATGTAAGAAACTCTGTCCCTTGCACAGTTTTACCCTTATTAAAAAAAAAATTAAAAAAATCACCAGTTTGGTCTGAATCACAGTCCCGGCTAGCATAAGGCAGCGAGAAGGAATTACATAGTAGAAAAAATAGGAAAATTCAAAAGACCAACACAAGATACCAGTGGTAAAAAGTAAACAACATTCATTACATGCAAAGGGGTTAAAAATCTAAACACAGATCACAGCAGAGGCCTCTGTTAGAAAGAAATCAAAAGGGATTTTGTTTTCATTTTAAAGTATAGGAAACCATATTTGTTCAAAATAAAATCCCTCAGCTGATCTCCATTCTGGACATGGAACAATGAAGTTGGATGTTTGTCTTAAATATAATTTTTGTCAAAAGATAATAATTCAGTAAAAAGCCTAGAGATATAGAAAAAACCATTAAAATCTTATAGTTCATGTTTGCTTACAATGGAAAAATGCTGTTCATGTGTATCCATACAAAATAAAATGGTACTGAAATGCCAAAGATGGCCAAAACCTCTCTCAAGCTTCATATGATGTTTTTAGAGGAAAAAAAAAGCTTCAAAATAGATTTTTTTTAGAGCATAGTTTAAACAGCTGTTTTTAAAACAACTGTAAGAGTAAATGAACTAGATTCATTATACATATCTAAACTAAAATCACAGGCCCTCATAATTTTGATGTCAGGACTTAAAAGGACGAGACCACCAGCTCTGGAACTTGCAGATATCTCTCTCTCGTACCCACAGCCTGCAAAAGCCAGACATGAAAACAACACAGGAAGAGCAGTTTGCATAGAGACCTTTCCTCTAACCATGAGATCATCAAATAACACAGTACATCATCTTGCTTTACAAACATGAGCCTCGGCTGCGGAAAGCATTTACACTTGTGTGTGTAAGGGAACGCGGGCGCTGAAGTGCATTCCTGAACAGAGAGGATTCCTTGAAGAGGGTACACGTGAGAGTCTAGACTAATAGCAAAATTTTGTTTTTGCTTCTTGTATCTCGCTAACCATCTCAAACGTGGGGTGGAGTAATATTCTCTCCTCTCCAGCCACAGCACCAGACCTCCTGGTTTGAGGTGAGGAGGAAGAAGATGGATTGGCCCCTTCCTTGACTCAAGGGCGGTCTATGCCTCGCCCTCTTCCTTGCTCTTACCCTGCTTTTCACTGTATGTGGAACATTTGTCCCAAAACCTCAAAGTGTTTCATATTAGATAGTTGTTTTTCAAACAACACACACGAGTGGAAATATTATTGAGGAGATATATATATATATATGTTGCACAAGCTTCAGATAAGGCATTGGAAAATTATGCAACTTGCCCACGGTCACAGCATGTTCCTGTTGGAAACACAGACCCCAGACACCTGATTGCCACCACCCTGCTAGAGAAGCTAGACTGCACAGTCCCTATTTTAAAGCTGAAGTATAATCTGCTCCCTTCAAAGACATAACACAATCACTTTGCGATAGCATTGCTAGTGCAAAGTATTACTGATATGAAACGCAATACTTAAATATATGTTGAAGCGTTTTACTTCTCTCCCGTTCTTAGTATACTTAATTTTGACAGTTCTAAACAAATGTCAAACTTGCTTTCAGTTTCCTCCCTCCTCCTCCCCACATTTTGTGCTGGTGCATTACTAACAGAATTAAAACTCGAAAATAGCCTTAGGCTTTCTAACCACTTTTGAACGGTATCAGAGGCTTTTGTCTATTTCAGAATCTAAAGTCGAAGATACTAATTTTGCCATTTTTTAAAATAATAAACTAACAAATGTTCATAGCTAAAATAATAAAAAAAGGGCTGTAAAATACAAAGAACAAAAAAAGAAAGAAAAATGGATACCATATTGCAAAGGAAAAAGAGTTAGATTGTCATGAATCTGAAAGGAAATCAATAGGACAACTTTGGAGACCCATTTCAATCTGTTGTTGACATTGTTTTCTAGTAGTAATTTTCTCAAAATGTTAACAGTATTGAGTTTGCTTATTGATTCTATTATTTTTGACCTTGCATTAGTGTGGGCTAATCTTACATGCCATAAAATTTCCTTTCACAGCTAAAGTTATTGTATGGCTCTAGGGGAAAGTTACAATCAGGTCACAGCCCCCTTAGGATTTTGATGAGCATAAAACCGGCAATAATGAGTTATTTTGGCTTTCTATATACCTTTCTGTTGTTTACATTTTATTACAGAGTTTAGGCAGGATCGTCATACAGGTGATCAGTATATTGACTAAAATACCAAAATTATAATAAATAGAAAAGCAAACTTAGAGCGGGTCTTAGAGCAGTAAACTTAGAGACAGGTCCATCTCTAGGAGAGTCAATAGTACAAACGTACAGAGAGGGAGCGCGCTGAAGCCCACGTGTTACTCGTTTGCCTGGGGATGCAGCGGCAGCGCGCGCCACGGCAGAGCCAGCTGTTGCAACATTTATGATTGGGCAGCAAAGAGAGCGACTCCACTTGTCTGCTATATAACGCTGCGAAACACCATGTAACAAAGAGGCTGATGAGATGATCCTCGCAATATAAACTTACGTCACGTATTCCAACACGCATACCTGTGAGACCTCATTTTCATTCCACTGTGCATTAATTACACAGCTATTATTTTTACTCAAGATTCCTGTATTAAGTGTTCAGAAGGAACGGTGCTAAATTAATCAGCAGCTACTACATGGTTCAATAGTTGAGGACCATTACCAGTACTTAAACATTTCTCTGAAGACAAACCCATTTGTTTCAGGGAGGATCTTCCGTGACTCCTTTATGCTGAGTGTCTGAATACCTCCCAAGTCAAGAAATGGAAATTTCAAGTCTCAAGCCACACCGAACTGACATCTAACGCGCTATACCGGACATGCATCTTTGCTAAAAATGCAGGTTTGTGTGCAAGCTGCACATACATTTGAGGCTAAACGGTTATTTTCATAACGTCAGAAACAGTCTGACATTTTGAGTTCCTAATAGCTACGGTGGCTGTTTAGAGAGCATCCAAACAGCCGGCAGTCAGGCTTATATCAAAAGGAGATATTTTGGATTCTGAAAACTCATAAAGGTCTAGACATACCCAGATGTTCCTTATAAAAGAACTTTAACACCAGAGAAAAGACACCCAAAGATAGGCTAAGTGCCCTGCTTGAAGGCTGCATAGTATATATGTCCCCAGAGAAGAGAGCTGGAGGGAGATTTATTGTTTGAGGCTTTTAGCCTCAAGCTTAATTTTTAAAGGTATGTATTTCCCTAGAAACAGAACAGTTCCATTTAAAAGTCACAGGTGCCCTGAAGCTCTGCTTAGAAGATTACCTCAAGTTTCATTTAATAACGGGCTTGAAACTTGAGTCAAATTATTTATTACAATGGGCAATATTTTTGTCTGTTTTTCCCTTATGGTCATCTTAGGCGCTAAAAGGGCTCAATAAAAATTAAAAATGATAGCAGCTTATACTGTCCTGCCAATGAAGGGTTTTTGTTTGAACCGTCTTTAAACCTGATATATAGTTCAAACCAAGCTTTCCGTGTAATCCTAAAAGAAAAGAAGTAGCCGTTCATCCCAGTTTATCCCAGGCTAATGTATCCCAGTCTCATGTTTTGTTTTTACAGTTTTGATGTCCAAATCCTGACAGCAGTAATCACTATGGGAACACAAATATGAGCTTGCACAAAAATGCAGTACTTAGGACTGGACAGACATTTACACAATAGTTAATAACAGATTTTTGTACAGATAATGATTGGAAAGTTGATCAAAAGAGGCGTCAAGAAGAGCTGAGAAGAGACAGATTTTTGACTTTCTGGACAATTTTGGAAGTTCTGAAAGATTCAGCCTCTCGCTCTGCATCTTGTTTAGCAAAAAAACCAAAATCTTTGTTCTAAACAAACAAAATCAGGTTAAAAGGAAGGGTCTTGTTGTGTGTGTGAAAGTTATAATTTTAAAACAAAAATTAAAATAAAGAAGAATTTTTAAACAGTAACAATTTCAAAACAAAATGAGAACCATGTTTAAAAAAAAACCCCACGCAACCAGGTGGGTTTTTTTAACAGCTTTTGTTCTCTGTCCCCCATAAATAGGATCAAGTGGCCACACACTTGTTGAACATTTGGGTTTTACCGAATCAGTATTTTACCACGGAAAACAGTGTAAAAATAGTTTCATCGCAATGGTGTCAAGTAATATTTCTTTACTAAATCATAAGTGATACATCTTTTCCTTAAAGACATGTTTTGCCTTTTTCTAGAAACACAAGCATACAGTAGCTATTAGGGTTTTTTATTATTTAAACAATTTAAGAAGACACTTTGTTAATTACAAGAAGAGAGCAAAAATTTATGCAATGAAAAATCCTATTTGATGTAAGGTCCATATTGTCCTTATAACTTCAGAAAACAGCCTCCATCCAACAAGCTGAAAATACCGTACACGCTACCGCATAGTACTTAAACCCACTAAGAAAATACTTGAGCACATGCTTAAATATTATCCAGGTTGTCTAATCTGTATTGTCTACTTTTGCTGTTATTACATTTTTGTGGTATTGGAAAAAGAACAAAGGAAGAAAAAGTTGGAGAAGATTTAAAGAACCACGAAGCCAAAATAACTTACAATAGTGGAATCTTTTTTTTGACCTCAAGGGGGAAAGCATTTTCCAAGACCTGATTTGATAAACAATCAGTTTTGTTTCTCTGCAGTCCAGTTAAAAAGGAATTTAAGACATCAAAATATACAGAGAGATATTTACTCTATTAAAATTACATAGGCATGAGTATCTCTTGATTTTTTGTTTTAAGAACTCAAACGCAGAGACTCAAAGATGAGACGAGCCCAAGCCAGTTATTACAAGACCCATCTACGGAAACTTACAGAAGCTCTTACATGCAAGAATGATCATCATATATGGGTTCCTAACATGGGATTTTGAAACGGGACTCGATATGGTCAGCAGTTTTACAGGCACCATTAAGTCTAAGTAGAAGTTGACAGAATTTAGGGGACGAGTCTCTGAGCTATGACTATCTTGTATGTCTTTCGCAGTGCAAATGCACCTTAAAGTGAGCATAAATTACATTCAGTAACAGCTAAAAAGTTTCCAAAAAGCATCAATGAGAGGCAGTGAAACTTGAGCTTCAAAGTCACTCTGGTGCTTTTTGAAACCATTACAGAAATCTCTCAAAGCCCTCTAAAAGGCAGGAGAGACCAAGACAGCAGCCTGAGGAACACATCGAGTGACTCTAGGTATGAACAAGGTGCAGCATAGTTACATATGTGTGTCCAGTAAGTATCTGGTAAAACATCTGTGTGTTGATGGGTAAATTATATTTACTCTTATGGCTATGTTCGGATGGATCTGTTGCTGTTCCCTAAGGATGCTCTGTTCCTCAGGATAGTAACTCTCTATGGATCACACTGCAACAGGACACCTGGGCATGGACACCTGGATATTCCACATGTGTAAGAGTAAGCAAAAACATTCAGTAAGCTTCTGACTGTCTTATCTTAGAGACTTTTGAGCCTTTTTGTCTATTTCTTTGGGTTGTTTGGTTTTTTTTCCTTTTTTTGCCCCAACTCCAGCTAGAGTCAAGGATTAGCCCTATGGGGCACCATAAAGGGACTCCCCCTGCTGTAGAAAGCCTGCTGCATGAGTGCTAAGAAAGCTGAGCCGATGCCCCGAGTCTCACCTACTAACCCGCAGATTCAAATCCCCCTCTACATTACAGACACTACTACACAAGATGATCTTAGGCCACGCTAGGTAACTGAAAATGTGTGGATTAATTTTTTCAGGTACTGTGAGAAATAGAGCTTTTTACCTCTTCTGTCCTGAGCAAAACCCCTTATATCTGTGCCCCTGTACTACGGAGTGGGGGTCTGCACCTTGCATGACATCGGGACATTCATGAAACTACTGCAGGCTGTGATTTCAAGAGGAAGGAGAGCTCTCTCTCATTCCTAAGGACATTTGAAATGAAGAACTTCTCGACACTGTCTCCCATCAGCCAGCTTCTGCTCAGGTTTTTGCTGGTTTCCTGCTGAATAGGCTATTGTAGATTCTAGACTAATGCATATACAAGGGAACCCCAGAATAGGGATCTGGACATTCCTCCAAAATGTTGAAAATTTTGGTACCACACAAGTTTCTTTCCACCTGTGCAGTCTGTGTCATCAGATACTTATACGACTAAAAAACCCAGCCCTCAGTTTCTCGCTCCTCTCTGTTTCACAGCTCTAAAACGGAAACATCAGGGCTTTCCCACCCTTGGAAACCAAATGCAAAAGCACATACTAAACACAGGGAGGGGGCTGGGTGCTGCAGTGATGGAGTTGCAGAAGTTGCAGCTTTGGACACAGAACAGACCACAGAGCCTTTCATTGCCCACTTTGCCATACACCAAATGCTTGTTTTCTGATGCATCTGTCTTTAAATCAGCTCTGAGCTGCTCTTTTCTGTCCATTACCTCAGAATTTGCAGTAATTAAACTCATTTTGTCTACTTCATTTTAGAAAAACAGAAAAGACTAGACAGAAAATGATGTGTGCACTGCGGAGGAGAACTGGCACATTGAGCGGTGGCCTTAGGTTACTCCCTTCTGGGATTTATATCTCCAAAATCCCTTCTGATCTATTTTCCCCTCTTATTTCAGGTTTACAAATGAATTTCATTTGGAATCAAATTTAATTCAGTGCTACCTGAGCTCTGCCACCAATCACTTATCTGTGTTCACTGTGATATATATTTATTTAGATTTATAGAATGCATTAAAAAAACATCTATCCCAGGCCTCCAAGGAGTCTTTGCCATGTATCAGTCAGTATGCCAATACAACATAACACATGCGTAAGTTCTCTAAACTGGTAAAGAGCTATTAAAACAAGAGATGTCAGGCTTACAGACACACCAGCCTCTATTCTCTGCTCTCTTCTCCTAAACTGGTTTTCAAGTTGTGGTCCCTGAGCCCCACAGATTATAATCCACAATGGATTTGCAAAATGCAGTGAAGAAACATCAGTTTATAAAACCATCATTAGGAGGTTAAATTTTAGCGCCACAATAATTAGCAAACTGGAAGTTTTACATATCAAAACATCAGAGGTGAACTCCAAAGACAGGGTGTCCCATTGCAGAGAACTGCCAAGGGCAGCAGCATCTCCTGCGTCTGTTCACTTTGGTTATAATATTACTACACCAAAAGAAGTGGTAACTTAAATACGCATATATCAAATGGTGATAAGGTCAAAACTACTGCTTTATTAGCAAGCCAGACTCCAGACAGAGCTATCAACTGGCATCAATGTGATCCAACTTCTGAGAAATGCCACAAAAAAAGTCTGCTCTAAGAAACACAGAGGAAAGAAGAGTCTATGAAAGCACCTGTGGGTTCTGAAATTATAGTAACAGGTAGTAAATCTGCTACCACTGCATCTCCTTGTTAAGGTACAAATCCATCGGAATGGCCTGATGATTGATAACGTTCACTGTTGCTTTAAGCCAATAACAAGGATGAGCACTCTCCCTCCCTTTCACAACACCAAATTCACCACCCACCTTTGGTAAAATGCCTTTTTCATGTAAGTTCTGGGACAAAAAGAAAGGCAGGACAGAACAATCCAATTTGCACATGCAGATCCCACTACGGTACCCAGAGTTGATTTGTCTGCTGAACACTGTCAAACATTCATTTGCATAAGAAATTACCAAACCTGACAATTACTTGAACGCACAGTTAGAGTAACTACAAACAGAGACTGAATAACTGTGCTTATTTTTGTACATGTATTTACATCACGAAGTTTTCCCAAAATCTGGGACTGTTACTAGAATCGCAACTTCCTAGCCCACCTTTCTTTGTCTGCAAACTCAGTCTCTTCAGTTTCTGGAAATAGCTACTAATTCATTATTATCACTGACATTTCTGGCAATTTCATGTGTTTCCCTAGCAGTGCCTGTTTCCTCAGTTTCATTATTATCAAACAGCTCTGCTGCGATAGACTGCTGATCCTCATCTTCATATTGATTAATTTCATTTTCACATGCATCATCCTGATTTTCAACATCTTCAGTGCAGTCCTCTTACAATGAGTCATTTGCAAGACAGATTTTCATTATTGGAGTCATCTTCAGCGTAGGAATGTGCTGGACCAGTTTCAGGTACAAGGCCATATTCTGCTTAGCCAGATTAGTATAAATTAGAAATGCATGTACAAAACTTAACGGAATTATTCAAAATCTCCACTGGAGTAAGGAATAAACCGAATCTGGCCCACAGATTCACTCTGCCTTTTGGCTGTCTCAGGGAAGGAATATGTCAATCATACTTGGGCTTGATCATTATCAATGTAATTAAAATGCAATTTATTTTTTTGGATTAATTTGTAGATTAAACAGAGTCATTTTATTATGTTTATCTCGGACATCTAAAATATTTAAGCATTTAACATTACCAAGTTAGCTAAATAAATCTTTAATTTAGTATAATTAGATTTGTTTAAATTAAAAAATGTATTGATATTCCAAAATAGTTTCATATTCATTTGGAACACTAAATTAGAACTTAAAATAACTTGCAGTTGTGCCTGCTTTTTCAGGTCATGAAATAGTGTTATCTAACATGATGCATGCTCTTCTATACATACTAATCCAGACCCTTACAACTTATTACACCATATCGGTCCTTCAAGCTCATTGTGGCAAAGAAGGGAAAGGCATCTGTCGTGTTCAGCACCTACAGCTACAAAATGCTCTGGAAGGGTTCAAACGTAACTAAGCAAATTCACAGAAGGAAAATCCCTCACGCCAGGTGTGGCTGAGGCAGTCTGAGCTGCGGCCGTGGGGCGTTTAGGGCAGTAAGTGATGCTCCCCGGTGCTCAGCCACTGGCTCTGCAGACAGGGTGCTGCCCGGACCGCTGGCGTGAACCTCGACACGAGAACATAATGGCTTTAACAGAAAGATTATTGCTCTCTAATGCCCTTCTAAAACCTAGAAGCATGAGATGAGGTTGCCTTCCTTTTAATGTGTGCAATTATAAATGTTATTGTAGGACATAAAATTATCAGCTATTATATTAAAATCCATTTCTAGAGCCAAAATTCAGCTGGTAAGAAGACTTGGAAAGCAGCATAGCCAATGGAAACAAACTATATGATACAGACGAGCCAGAAGCAATGGTGTCTTACACTTCAAAAAAATGCACTCGTGGTAGTGGCTACAGAATCATCATTTCCCCCTCTTTCTGTTTTTGTGAACTTTTCTTCACTAGGCACAGACTCCAGCCTTCCCTGCAGCAAACCGTCAACTTTATCTGTGGAAAAAGGAAGAGAGAAGAAAGAGAGGGGCAGGTGGCGGGTAGAGGGAGAGTAATAGCAAGCAGGCATTGTGAAAAAGGACCATTCAGAGCCACCCTAATTTATTTAATCTTTCCCCATCCTCTAGATTCCTTCAGTCTTTCTCCCTGAGCTCTTCTTTGGACTCTTTAAGCTGCTTTCCACATTGCCCAAACTGCAGTACCCCAAAACAGATGTAGGGACTGGACAGAACGGAGGGAGGGTCACGGTTGTCTTCGTATATTCCAGCTGCTTACCACGGGATGGTATTGGTGACTCACGCTCACCTTATGTTCAATCATAGAATCTTCATGGTTGGAAAGGACCTTTGAGATCATCGCGTCCAACCATACACACAAAAAAACCCCTACAGTCTCTGCCACTAGAGCATGCCCTGAAGTGCCACATCTAAACGTTTCTTAAATACCTCCAGGGATGGTGACTCAACCCCCTCCCTGGGCAGGCTGTTCAGTGCCTGACCACTCTTTCAGTGAAGTAATTCTTCCTAATATCTAATCTAAACCTCCCCTGCCGCAACTTCAGACCATTTCCTCTGGTCCTGTCGTTGTTCACCTGGCAGAAGAGCCCAACACCCACCTCTCTACACCCTCCTTTCAGGTAGTTGTAGAGGGCAATGAGGTCTCCCCTCAGCCTCCTCTTCTCCAAGCTAAACATGCCCAGCTCCCTCAGCCTCTCCTCATATGACTTGGATTGCAATCGATTGACTTGCAGAACCTGCCACTAAGCAGTTGTTTCCCTATCTTCTTTTTGCTCAGTTGATTATTCTTGCTGAGGCACAGGACCTTGAATTTATCTTTCTTGAACTGCATCCTTCAGGTAATTTCCCCTGCCCATATCCCTTTGAATTCTAATCCTGTCTTCCAACATGATCACAACCCTTCTCAGTTTGTGTCATTTGGAACAATAATAAGCACTCTCCCTGGTCCATCACACAGATCTTTAATGAAATATCACTAGACCTACAGAAACCCGCTTAATATCTTCCTAGTTCTACAGGAAACCATTGATAAGTATTTCCGAAGTGAGTTTTTTTGACTAACTAGTATTTTCATCTGGGTCATGCGGTTTACTGGGATGTCCCATGAAGCCCTCCCAAAATCCTATGCTGAAGTATGAGCATATGAGTACAGACACCATCCACAGGGAATGGCTACAGTTTTATTTTGAAAGACAGTCACTCAAAGTTTTGAGATGTTGGCAGTGAGCATTAGTATTTTCACCTGCTATTTTTATGTCTTCCAGATGCAACAAAACAACACAAAAAGCAGGTTCTATCTATCAATTGTCAAGTTTTCTTCAAGCCTCACACAGATTAAAATCAACTGAAATGATATTCCAGGGTTCTTTTGAACTCAGCCTTAACATGGGCACACACGCGCCTGGGTACTTGCATATGTTTTCTGCTAAATTCTGCTACTACATTAAATTGTGCACACACATTAACAACTTTACATCTAGTTTTACAGTTTACGTGAAGGTGACTACAGATCCTGTTATTTGCAGTCATAGCTAAACATGAGTCCAATGAAGTAGGAGCAGGATTTTGTGCTGATAAAGCTGAAGACAGTTTTTCCAGAGACTTTATATATTTTGACATAGAGGAGAATATGAGCTAGATTTATCTATGGACCACACTGGACTCAAAAGATCTTTGTTTTGGCTACTCTTGTTTACTATAATTATTTTGTACTTCTCTGTCAGGGAAGGTTTAACAGGAGGTTAAGACGATATAAGATACTTTAAGATGATTATTTTGCTGTCCTGCCACTACGGCCAAACCTCTCTCCTCTATCCACAGATTAGTGCCTGCACAACAGCTGCATTCCCACGTGTGACTGCATCCACGTTTTTCACATGTCCTCTGGAATTCCTTTTGCTGCCTCTTATAATGGTCAGTCCCTAATTTTAGGAAACTTTTCTCATCTGATGAACCAGCTCTTAAAAACCTCACTTTAAAAAGCCATTCCATAAGCGCTTGCATTTTTCATGAACTTTGGGTGCATCTGGTTTCAAGGATGGTATATTCTTTATTTCAACATTAGGAAAAAAAGCCTAACATCAAAAATCCTGTGCTATTAACAGATCATTTCGTTCGATCAGTTTAAAGAGCAAGACTCTGAAGTAGCACGTTAACCTTGATCCTACAGCTTCTCTATGCAGCGATCAGCAGACCATCAGGTTCTTGTGGGACACTGTACCTGTCTTGGCTTTACTGAGCCAACTCATGGGGAGGACAGTTTTATGAAAAACTGAGATCCCTGGAGAAGGGTGTCAGACTTTGTGCAGACGAAAAGCTGGCAATCCTGTGCACATATCCTTCTGCACATCATAAAGAGGTGACAGTTACGATAGTGTTTATTAGAGTGGAAATTTTTCATGCTCCTGTGGCATCTGATAACTGTTATATGCACTAACGAACGACTCATGAATGGCTATCAGAAGTAAGCCGGAGCATAAAGTAAAACATTCAAAATTCAAAGGGAGCTTCAGGTTTGCAGGCAGCAAGGACTTCTCACATGTCTCACACACCCATCGAGCTCGGAGCATCCCAGCAAAGGACCAAATGCACTCTGCTATCGCAATAAAGCCAGGGAGATAGTACAAAACATTAATTACACAGAGACTCTGCCAGCTGCCTGTATTCTTCCCTTTCAGACACGGGTGTTCCATAGACTACAAGAGAATGGTCATAATGTACCATTTGAACCAAGTTTCTATTTAGCATTAATTCTGCAGGCATAAAATTTCACATTTGCAAATTAATGCTGGGATCTCATAAGATAAAGGTTTGAGTATCTGAAGGAAAAGGAGGTTGTTTTCAAATCTCCATTTTTTTCCCCAGCACAGTCCTGTTCAGCCACACGAGTCTCACATGGACACCAGCAAACCTGGCAGGTGACTCTGAATATGCACACACCCGCCAGGCTTCCCAGTATCATTTAAAAGACAGGCTGCTCAAAGGGGACACAGGTTGTCATTAGGGTACCACCCTTTATTACTGTAACGAGATGCCATTTGCGTGTTTTCTTCCTAAAAAAGGGTTCACATTGCCTTTGTAATTCTGCATGTGTTGTGTTTAACAGCCTGGAAAAACAATCAAGGAAATTTTCAGAATTTGCCCTGAACCTCGGTGTTGCAGTCACTGCTGAGGAGCAGGATGGGTCAGTGGCCAAGCGGCCCCAAGTTCTGCATCGAGACCTTCCCCTGTTTAGCCAGCTGTTCACCTGTAAAGCTTTACTGAACTGCCCCCACTACAGCACTTTTCAGCCTAAGACAGAAGGGACTCAGAACACGGACAGTTATCAAGGACGCAGGAATCCACACATTTCATACAGTCCATAAAAGGACTGTCATAAATACGTGCAGTTCCTTTTGCTGCAAGAAATACAGGAGAGCATTGTCGCCTCTTCAGAGTGGGCCACGCTCCCCTTTCCTCCCTGTATCAAATATATCCACCCTCCATATGGCTGAAATATCAGAGGAGCTTCTCTTCCCCCTTGTTTTTCTCTAGGTAATATAAAATTCAGCATCCAAGGTGCTCTTTTAAAAGTAGGTTACCTCCCGATGAAAATAAGAGTTCGTATTTGTGCTGACAATAGTGGATGATGTTAGCACTGTACTGTCTGCATTAAAAAAAAACACAAAACACTAAGAACAAAAGATACGTTTACTTCCTTGCTGAAATTCCCTCAGTTTGAGTCAAGGACATCTCTCACCACTTCAGCTAGCACGCAAAAGCTAAACTCCAACTGAATCGTGAATTGCCGAGCAACACTCTCACTAGTTTCACAAGAAGGTATGGAGACTTTCATGACCGGAAAGATTTTTAGAGGATGCTTATTTCTTTCCCTGAAAAAAAAGAAAGCTTGGATTTTTACAGGAAAGATCCATCCTCTGTGTGCCCCCCCATGCCTCAGAGCTGTAATTCCTTCAGTACTCCCTGTAAGATCTCTAATCTTTGCAGTCAAGCACAAAAGCTGCTAATATAAATATTTGCAATACTATCATATACTGGAGAGTCCTGAGTGATGAACTGTTCTGTAATTCGCAGCCCACTAGCTGTGGGTGCTGTTTCCATTATGCAGAAGGAATGTGGTAGTCTGACAGAAAGTATTAAACAACGGGAAGGTTTTACACAATGCTAAGTATGGGGTTTTGCCACTTCAGAGCGAAATACTACAATGTATTTGTACTACTTCTAACAAGACAAGGATAAGTAAATCAGGGTCACCAAGTGGACTGTTCCAGTGAGTTATGAAAGTGAGAGTAACAAACTTGAATTTACAATGCATGCCCTTTAGCTAAATCTGAGATTTGTTGCAGTTATTTTGGCCTTATTAAAGTATAATATTAACGTCCGTAAGAGAAAATTTGTTATTCCAAAGACACTTCTATACCAAACAATGCTATATTTAGAGACAATAACTATCCTGCATTGCATAATCTGGCATTTGTACCACAAGGGAGTCATATGGCATTATTCACTAATGACAGAAAGGCTTCTGGCTCCTTTTCCTGCTGTAATAAATATCTCTCTAGAGCAAGCAAACTAGAGGGGGTGTACTGTGGTACTGTGGAACTGAAAGTTTTTGGGGTTGGTTTGTTTGATTTTTAAATTGCAAATTAATCTGAACTGTTTTCAGTCCTTATCATGACACTTATTACTACTAGTATAGTAGGAGTTAAATGATATCAAACTTTTAAAACCAATAGTAAATCAAATAGAACTACTGGATTACTACTGAAATCTCAGCTCAAGCTTAATCATGAAGAGGGACCAGTTACTGTTTGATGCCCTGCACAAGTTTGGCAAACCCAGGCCAAGGGGATGGGGCACCCACAAGATAGGAATCATTACCACAAACTGCAAGTACCACATGGATTTAGGCTACTGCTTCTTCAGCAAGGATGAGATTTCACAACTGTTCCATGACTCGACTGGTCTTGGGCTACAACACACTATGAATCAACTATTCTTGGCAAACCCAACTTAAATTTCTTCTTTTCAGGAGATTTTGGCAAGTGGAGTGCAATTCTAGGGGCCATTCTTCGAAGAATAACATTGGTTAAACAGCAGAAACTAAGCATTTAGGAGAAAAAAAGATTCTAAACCAATAAGCCCTGCATACACCTATGGTACCTAAATACCCTGGTGAGGAGAAAAAAAAAAAAGTAAAATCTGCCTACTTTCTTCAAACTTCCCAGGAGAAGTGTCGTCTTCTGGTTTCTGTCCCCTTTGAGAGAGACTCATCCTTCTTCAAACTTGCCAGAGTAGATCTGATTGCCTGTGTTCCTTTTCCTGTCCTAGTTAAAAGTAGTTTTGTCAGTTTGATGATTTTTCCTCATTCTCAGCTAGGCTAATGCTTTGGCATTGGTCCTTAACAACTAAATGGTTTGCAATAAGATGGCCTGTCACAGACCTCTCCTGCGTGAGCTTTTTCTTTATCCCCAGACAGTCAATCCTCTGTTGTGTTAAATCAATTTGTTTGTAAAAAACAAACGATGAAAAAATCCAAACTCCCATAAAAATAACCAAACCATCATGTTGTTATTGCAGAACAGTTTCAAATCTGTCAATGTCACTAGGGATCTGATCTTCCCAGTGGGTTGGTTCACAAAGTAGAAGTGATGGGTATCTCCAAGAGATCTCCGGCCCAGCCAAGTGCTGTTTGCTGCAGGTGCGTGGCCAAGGGGGGTGGGGAAGCAGGACAGCACGAGAGCAAGAATCACGCGAAGTCTCCAAACTGCAAAAAACATTCCTCTGCAAAAATCTTATTGGAACAACAGGCTGCAGGTTTATGAAGTTAACAGAGTTTGCTGCTTTGAATCACAACTTTTTGCTCTGACTTGGTAGTGCTCCTAATTCCTCCCTTTTTGTCATTTTACCCCCACCTCCACCTCTTTGCTCCCCAGAGCCCTTGGCAAGCTTTCTTTTCAACCTGTGAGATGTTTTTGAGGCATACTGATGGGCGATGATGGGGTACCCACATTATCAGCATCAATGACTCACGAATGCCTCCCACTCAGAGCACTATAAGGCATCCCGTATTTATGTGCTTTGTTAGCTTTTGTCATTCTGCCTTAAGGATGCCTAAATGGGTCTGACAGACATTGAATTTATGTTGTTATTTGTAACGAATAAGAGAACAGGACCACACCTGATAGCAGCTGGCCATTGCCTTCAGAAGTTTTGCACAAATGGAAAGATCTGATCCCAAAAGTGCAGCTTAGCAAAGTCTGTATTTAAGAACTCAGGGGGCTGGGAAGATAACTCGTGTAGCTGCTTCTCATTAAGATACAAGTGTGCAATAAAACGGAATGCAGAAAATTAAATCTCCATGGTTTGTGGCATTTTGCCATTTACCTTCAAGTTTTCAAAAAAAAAAAAAAAAAGGCATAAGAAAACGATAAAGAGAAGAAACAACCAAAAGACTGAGGGAAATAGTGTGGCAGTGAGTAACAAAAGCCAAACATTTCAGAGCGCTGAGCAGTGCCCACAGCCCTTCTCCCACAACCTCCTGAAAAGGCAGAGGAGACACCCCCACACCGCAGATCACAGATTGGCAATTCATTCATCCCTTTGAATTTCATGGAGTTCAGTTTAGAAAACGACATCCAGACTTTCCCTTCCCCTTAAAAAGGCCTGTTAGCCACTTCCTTTTAAAGAAAATATTTCTAGAACACTGTAAAAAGTATATTGCTTCCTTTTTATAGAGCAGAGCTGCTCTGCAACAGGTAAATACATATGTTCTTTTATATTTTTCATGCTCTGGATAACACATCAAGGCATTTTATAGACATCAGGTCAGCACTGACACGTAACCATCGAAACCGTCAGCTGCACAGAAAGTAACAACCCATCTCAACTCTATCCAAACGTAGGAAGTGAAGACAGACTCTGCATCACATCAAAAGTTCGCCAGCCCTTTTAATAGGTGGAACACAATTATTTATACTGAATTCTGCCAATCCGATTATGATGAAACAGCTATAAATGACGTAAGTACAAGGAGTGGATAATCATCTGAAATGAGATCTATTATAATGTCATATTGTCCATTCTGTGTGGATCCTGGGGAAAAGAAAAGTAAGGAAGTCCACAAATATCCTAGTGTCTCTGTCTTAGATCTCTTTCCATTCCAGCTGTGAGAAGTCAGGGTGACTTCAGTAAACGCTGGACCAGAAAATGAAACCTGCCACAACCATTGTGCAAAATAGCTTCAGGCAGAGTTTACTTCTCCCATCATTAACAATGCATGCTCTGATGAGACACTGCCATTGCAATCTGCTCTAAAAGCCCAAAATAAGATTCCAAAAATTTTATGCATATTGGCAGACACGTATTTTATACAAACATGATTTTCCAATCAGGTCATAATGCCATCTTAGACTCAGAGTAAATTTTTGCAGCTAAGTTATAAACCCCTGAAAGCAGCATTTTATAATGGAAATGCTGATACAAGCTTAACCAGAGCAGCAAGAAGAGTGCCATACACTATAAAAATAAAAGTGAATCATAAAGCAGTTAAGGTTTGATTACTATAAAATACCTGGGCTTGAAATTTTGATTCAGACTTTTTTTTTTTTTAATTACCTCTCATGACCTAGAGATACTTTTTGGACAGATAACGTCTAGGGAATTAGATCAAAGATCCTTTTTGTAACTTCAGAATACAGCACTAATGTGTTCGATGGTCTCCTTCGAGCATAAAACATGAGACTTTGAAAGTTATTTGGTCTACTTGTAAATAACAGTGTGAAGCAGAGCTTGCAATTAAAGAGAAACTTGTTCTCTAAACTCCAGCCAACCAAAATTGAGATTTGTAGGGGTAAACCAAAAAAAAAAAAAAAAAAAAAAAACAAAAAAGAAAAAAGGAAAAACCTCCCAAGATTTCAAAGATGCCTGGTAGGAACGTTTCTTAATTGAGCCATGCTTTAGAGCTGCATGGAATTGTTCTTATTAAAAATTAAATAAGAACAGAGGAGAAGAACATGGGAGCTTTTGAGAGATTAGAGCTTTGTAAGATTTACTTAAAAGGTTTCTATTAGACTTCAGGGGTTCTCTCACACAAGAAAAACTCACCTACACACAATAGTCTGAAAAGTAAGGGTTCCAGCTATCAAAAACCGCGATCAGCTGATCAGAAATAAAATAAGTCCTTCTTTCCAATATGGTAGTATTGCTTATGTTGAATCCATGCAGTTTTTTTGTTTGCTAAAGAATCATCACATTGGTGTTTTTTTTTTTTTTCTTTTCCTTAACTCAGCACATTCATTTTCAACCTACATTTCTTCCCAGTGTTTCCCATTTAACTAATTTAGAACCAGCTCTGCTTGTCTGGGCACCTCACAGTTGTCTTGTTTCCCACCTCATACACAGTTTGCAGTGGGCTGGATGTATTTCAAGAAGTGCACACAACAAAAGTTTCTTTACACTGACTATGTACTGTGAATGACAACATCCACAGGGACCAGAGATACTGTGTCTCTGCTTAAATAATCTTCTATAGGGTGAACGGGATATAAAACGCGGCTTAAAGGTCTTGCTGCAAATGCACGCCCTTCTGGAATTTTATCACCTTTCTTCACTAAAACTGCAGGTTTGCTTTGAATTCCTGAAATATGCCACCTGCTATCTTATTTTGGAATCCACCTGCAAAAACGGAGCCTTAGGATTCATCAGATGGGGACAAAAAACGTTCTCAGTTCTTTGGCTCCCATCTGTGCTAACCCTGTCTTAGCAAGTGCACCTTCTGCACCATGCCAAGCTTTCAAGTATTGGCAGACTTTGGGGATTTCACAAATGAAACACTTAATACTTCTGGGCAACCTGAGGAGCTTTGCTGATCTTTGTTCATATTACATTTCTAGTTCGTTCAAGTTGGCTCATGGACCAGTTTCCCATTAGGTTTTTATCAAAACCTCAAATGACACCTTCCCAACCCATTCCCCTCTTTGCAAAGCTATTACGTGTTTTAAAAGGAGATAATCCTGACTCCCATATAACTACCAATGGGCACAGGAAGTTTCAAAAAAAATGCTACTGAATCTGGCTTGGGCTGATATTGCAGGTATGCGGAAATAAAAAAAGGCTGCTAATAGACACAATATATACTAATGTAATAGTAATGCTAGCTTTATTGCTTCGGTTTAAAGAGGTGCAACTCTTAATGATCAATCAGAAATCTGTGCAAGATTGCTCAGGAAAAAAAAAAAAAAAGATATGGAAGAAAAGCAAGTATGATGGATCTTAATTCAAAAAGCTTGACCACACCAGGTGTCTGGGTATCCCGATCCGCCCAGCCCTTCGCTGCAGCAAACCCAGCAGCCTGCCCGGCCGCAGAGCCTCCCTGGCTCCGGGGAGCTTCAGAGGCTGCAGCACCTTTCCTTATCCCACATTCTGGTATTAAAACACATTATTAGTGAACTATTAGCAAACAGCATAAGCTCAGTTTCTTTCAGTCTGAAATCTCCACCACGCGGACGGACTGAGAGGGTGTTAAGAGGAACAACTGGTCAATCCAGGTTCCTCCCAGAACTGCAGTAAGTGCTGTTTGGGCAGGACCGGGGACATGGAGACTGCAAGCCCTAGTATTTTCAGCTCAGTAAGGATTTATTACTTGGTCTTTATAACCCCCATCCCTAAAATACAGAAATTATTAAAAGTAAGTGGGAATAAAAGGATGCTGCTTCTGTGCCCAGTTCTTCTGGGAACAGCGTTACTTCTGCAGTCAGTCCTTCTGCAAACAGCATTTCAGAGCTGTTGGTGTTTCTGTGCTTTCTGGAGACTAGAGCCAAGCAAGAAACCAGAATGAATAATTTAATCTGGAAGTTTAAGCTTTTTTAATTAATGCTACATGTATCAGCAAATTATGGTTTGGTATCATTGTCTTTTAAATCATTACAATAAATGCTCTGAACTTCAAATTAGAAAAAAAGAAGTAAAACAAGACATAAAATAATTTAAACATAGGACATAGTTAACAATAGGAGGAAGCTAAGTTAGACGAAGGCTTACAATCTAATTCAGTGAAGAGGACACCAAGATGGGTTACACAAAGCCAGACAAAGACCAGACACTGGCAGCTCAGCCGTGCAGCACAGGGCAGCGCAGCTGTAAGGAGCTCAGCATCAGCCCGACGCCGACAGAGCAGAGAGAGTTTGCACAACAGCAATCAACATGTTTCACAGGCGAGATGGACAAAATGAATGTACGTAGAAAGATTTTTGAGCACGTGCAGCTGAGGGACAGATAAGAGAGGAAGGGTAAGATACCTCTTACAATTATTTCCTATAGAAAGATGTAAAGAAAAAAGAGGAAAAAATTGTGAGCAGCTTAAAAGGTGTAACTGGGAATAATGGAAACTTCAGGATTAATATTAGGAATTAGAATTAGGGTTGCTGTGAACTCTACCATCCCAAAAAGTAGCATCACAAATTCAGATGATCTTTACCATTTCCTTGCTAAAGAAATAGTGTGTCTAACCTGGAGAAATTTAGCCCTTGTCATAAAGAAGGAAAAAGGGAATAAAGGCAAACTAAAATAACATCATAAGAGGAGATTTAGGGTTTTATGTCCGTGAACTCTTAACACCATCAAATATACGTTCTTCATATGCAATACTCACTCTTTTAGGATTGTATTCCTGCTTTCAACATAACTTAGATGATTATTGTTTTCAATGAAATCCAAGATTTTCTTTATGCATGGTTATAGAACAGAGAATCACAGAATGGTTGGGGTTGGAAGGGACCTTAAAGATCATCCAGTTCCAACCCCCTGCCCTGGGACGGGACACCTCCCACCAGACCAGGTTGCACGTAATAAAGTTCCTTCTCCATTTTAATATTCTATAATTTGCCTCATATCCCTATACGATTTTCATATTGCAACTGTTAGACTCCACAGCCTGTAGTATACAAAAATCACACTATGGGAGTCCAAAGCAGCCTTGAGCAAACCAGGTTTTGTTGTTGTTGTGGTTTTTTTTGTTTGTTTTTTTCTTCCCTTTTTTTTTTTTCTTTTGTTAAATCAATAGCCTGCTAAAAAATCTGATGGTTAATCATCTTAACCGATTTAGGTATTTATAAAGGTCTCCCTAGGAATATTCTTCTGTCTTAGAACTTTAATATCCCTTCTAAAAACGACACTGCACAACCAACACCACAGCAAAGGAAATTAGATTTTCTTAAAATGCTAAACACTTTCTTAAAAGAATCTTAAAGGGATTTTTAGGTTTTCTTCAGCAGGGCAGGCTGCCTTGTGGTTACAGAATATTAAACCGTGATTTCAACGTAAGAGCTCTGCTCTTCAGTATTAACTCACACAAGCCACTCCGAGACTCTCATATATCCTAGTACAGAACCAGGATATCTGGAGAAACTTATCTACAGCTTAGTTTCCTCTTTCTTTAACTGGCGATTAACAAAGTTATCAAGAATTTACCAATACTGGTCTGAAGAGTCACCTGAAGAGCCCAGATGTAGTACAAAATATGATTAGAAAACACATCATAATTTTTTGAGGAAAATATCTTACAGCCCATATCATTACAGAATTTTTTTAATGGATAATTTTTACCTGAGAACCTATTTTTACGATAGGCTAATTATGAAAACATTAATAATCAAAGGTGAAATGGATTAGTACATACTGATATGCCAGGCAGGGACAAATGGGAATATTTTTCTTATTCTCTGTGTATGATAGCAGCATTTTTAAATTCCTATTTCCAGCAGAGTCAGGGACTACACCAGTTTTGTCAGGTGATGGTGTTGATTAATTAAGTGTTGACTAACAATGAAACCCAGTCATAGCAAAAGAAAACTAGCAATGTTTTGGGGAGTTATTCAAATACATATTTATTGTAGGGGCTATACTAATGCGAACCTCCTTCTCCCTCTAACACTATGCTCCCTATTTAGGGTCATCAACTGCTCAGTCAATGGTATTTAATTGTTTACTGACACCACATTAGCCTCCAATCACTTCCATTCTAAATGTACACCAGAATAGCACACATGAAGTGAATATATCAACATTTTGTATGTAACAGATATAAGTCTAATGGGCAAAGTCTCCAACTGCTGCTGCCATTCATTTTGATAAAATACTAGCCATGAATAATTAGTATTCATTTGCTCTAATTAAGGAATATAGATAATGGAAGCTGGATTTAGAATAGCGTGAAGCCGTTTTCTGGGGCCCGTCATGCTCAGGTCGTGCCAGATCCAACCAAGACGTGGGCGCTGCCTGCCCAAGGTGGGCAGGAGGCTGCCAGTGCCCTGTGCGAGGAATTACCGAGCGATTTCCAACAGCAGATGTGGGCTGCAGTATTGCTCAGGTCCTACACTTCTAGCACCAGATTTCTGTGAATTATGCCTAAAGCAGAGATACAGTACTAGAAGTACAAGTCAGCATAGCAGACGCACAGATGCTTTTCTTTATATATTATCATGCAGTAAACTTGCATGTGAGTGAACAAGTAGCACATGTACCAGGCCGAGAGCTTTTACAGCTCTGTTTGGTAGCTGATTGGGTGCAGATGAGCTTTGCCCAGTGGCTGGAGCGGCACAGAGGAGATGGAGGTCTGCCTTCTTGTCTGTCATTGCGTCAGTCCATGGCCATGGACAGATTTTGTCAGTGTCTGCATTCATCTGTTTACTCGGATGCAAGGCACAGAGAAACCATCACACAGACACCACTGACGTTCAGTTTCAAAATCACTTGGAGATATTCTCTTTAGGAAAGGCTAAATATAAGCACTTAATTACTGACAGATTCCACTGGCCTAAAGTAAGCATTTATTTAAAGAAATGCACTCCCCTAGGGGTGTTGCCAGGCACAGCTGGGCAGGCCTGTCCTGAAACACTGCGATGGTTTCCCCTTCCCTCTCTTTCAAATTACTGTATCTGACAAATTTGTGGCTGTCTTCTCCAGGTTCAACCCGTAGGTTCAGCCCAGCAACGCACTGCTACCACATCCAGACCAGCCGGCAGAGGCAGCAACCACCAGCAGCCACTCAAAAGGAAGTTTTCAGGCAGGACACACACCTATCTGCCCAAACGCCTGCTCCATCCTCTCTGGGGCTTAAGTAAAGGTGCTTGATTTCCTTTTACCGCTGAAGAGCATACACACAGACATCCATCTCAACCAAGAGGCAACTGCTCTGGCTCCTGTTACCTGCCTGCACCATTTCTTTGCTAAATTCAGTGACCTTAAGCTTTTTACTACAGGCATTGGTGGAACAGCGGTCACGATCTTTTAGCCATGAGTAGATAACTGGCAACGTTGCTCTTCATCGCAGATGCAAGCTCAAATATAAAATTTGTTTCTGCTTGGCTTCTAAGAAGCAGGTCCAACTTCTTTCTGTCTGGGAAGGGTGCTGTTAACTGATGCTTCTCAGGAACACAGCTGAAGAAAAGCACTCGCCCAGTTGGTCTCCAGGCTCAGTTGACGAGTGATACTATTAGTAGCTGTTTCCAAAAATCATTCTGCGTGAGTGCCCCTTTGCTGCAGCTCCCTGGGAGACTGGCAGCAGCCATCGGTCCTGTCTGGGAGACAGTGGCGTTAGTCAGGGCTCCCGAATCACGGCATGAAGGATGAGCATTTAGACAGCTGAGCTCTAGCCTTGGTGGGGACACAACAACCAGCAGTGGGGGTAGCAAGGAGCAGCATACAGAGACCTTTCCTCAGCACTGACAACCCCCTCTGCCCAGCCGGTGCAGCAGGTGGCTGCAGTGGACATCAGGGCTTCAAGACCCAAGACACGGAGTGCTGCGTGCAAGGCTCGCAGGTTTAACTACGTGTGCTAAGAGAAACTGGGAATCAAATCAGAACTCAGAGCAAGAAAATGGAAACATAGCCTGGGCATGTAATTTCGTGTTTCCTCTAAAGAACAAAGACATTTTCTATTGGCTATGGAGGTCTCTTACAAAGCCAAGAAGACAGAAAAATACATCTGGAGTTCAAGATCAGAGCATGGAAGAGTAGCCATGTGACCTGGGTGTCTGAAACAAGCTTCAAAAGCTTCCATCACCGACTTTAAATAACACCAATAGTTAAGGGCAATATGTAGCCCATTGATAACTGGAATGCTGCTGGGAATAAACAAAGCATGTTATACCTATTGCATTATAGTTTTGATTTTTCTATCCTTTGAAAATGCAAAATCATTGGCGCTTTAAAAAAGGAATTCCCACCTAGATTCCCCTTAAATGCTGGCCCTTCACTAATTCCTCAATGTTTTCAGTTAATTAAAAGAAAACTATTATGCTTATTAGATAAGTGGAATTTACAGTGCAACAGAACAATGCTCCACCACTGAGCTTTAAAATGGTAAAAATTTAAATTTTTTTTTTTTTTTTAAAAATCACAAAATTAATACGACTTACCCCAAATCCCACTTTTTTGTTCCCCTCTATAAAATACCTTCTGGGAGGAGGCCAAATTACATACTAAGCACTTCTAAAGGGCTTAATAACACAATCAGATTTGATGTGAAAGTGGTTATAGATTCTGCTCTACAGTAGTGTTAGTTGGCTCAGCTATAAAATATCTGTATCTCTGTATCAATGATAGATGACCCAGTATAATAAAAGATCTTGACTTGCGTGTATGTTAACAATTAATGGGATGTATAATGTATCACATACTGTGTGTGGAAGGTAATAAAGAGGTGTAAATGAGAATTACACTGGTTAATTGGTGTCATTAATGGTTCTTTTGTTCTGCTAGAAAAGCAGTATCTTACTCTGAAGATGATATTGTAGGGCTGACTGCAGACTTCAAGTCAAGAGTTGAGATGAGTTAAAAGTGCAAGCTCAGCTATGAAATTGCTTCTTCAGGGACGTGTCCTGACATGAAACCCGCTTAAAAACCCAGATTTGGTCCTATCAAATAGACTGGTTTCCTTCTCGTCATTGCCCTCAGACCTCACCCATGCTTTGCAAAGGAGATCACCATATGGCTCCCTATAACAGATCAGGCAATTGCTCTCCATGATTTCCAGGCAGTCACAGTCCTGGCTGGATTTCTTGTTTCAAATGAGCTTAGTCATCTTGTGATCCTCTCTGCTTAACCTATCCCCTTTCTGTCCACGTAGCACAAGCAGAAAGTCACTGCAGTAATGACGCTATCATAACCATTCCCCCCCATTAGTTTTTTTTAATTCAGCCTGGTCACTGGTGCAGCTTACTGCCCTGCCACAGAAAACACTTGATGATGATGACAATGAAAACCAGGAAGTGCTGGTTTTGATATTTAGGATGCGCTGGCCTTAAAGTGGGTGTGTCAGTGTGTTGTTGAACCATTAACATCTAAGCAGACCCTCTAGGCAAAGATTTTGGATTCTAACAGCTTTGGTAAGGCATGGGACATACGTAGAGCCAAGAAGGAAGTCTGGACTAAGAGTTGTCTTCCTCCCCTGAATCTATCTGTAAACAGAACCCAGCGCAGAAGAATCATCATATTGAGGAATAAAGATCAGGAGGAAACAAAAGGGTACCAAGATCAGGGCAGAAGTCAGGGATAGAAATAAGGAGTGTGTATGCCATTATTTCATCAACGTTTCTCTTTCGTTATTTGGAAAACCAGCTTCACAACGCTCGGTAAACTAAATCCTACGATCATCAACTAGCTAGAACTTGTGTAGTGCTTTTTATACAGGACTGCCCAAACATTTTGTGACAGATAGCTCTGATTCCAGCTGTTGTGAAATAGAAGAGGAGTTAAATGACTTCTCCCAGTTCAGAGAGGAAACTGGTTCCTTGGAGTGAAAGCCAGGTTTCCAAATTCTACCCTATCCACAAGAATATGCTGATATTCCTCTACTCGAGAAAAGAAAGCATGTGAAAATGCAAAGCACTGCAAAGCCTCTGCCACTTCAGTACAAATCTACCAGCCAGTGGCTCTGACTCGACAGCTTGGGAGAAGAGCCAGCATGCATACATCATTTTAAAGGTGAAACCTACTAACCACACCAAAAAATATTTAGCAATTATAATAAAAGATACCTTTTTAATGAGTGACTTTTTAATCAGCTCTACAGTGCTGTAAATCAAACTGTGCAGGATGTTTTCCAAAAGACTAAGTGCTAGAGCCACTGAATTTAAATGGTCTGACAAACGATGAGCCATATAGTGCCCGCTGACATGATCAGGAGCTCTGTAGTGGATTTAAGGCAATGCAGAACTCTATAAAATCACTGTATCATATTCAGAGTTTTGATTTTTACATCCTTCTTCAGTATTTGTGTGTTAATTTAGTACTTGTGGAAGATACCAGGTATACCGAGGCATAGGTTCAGCAAAACGTCAGTAATGTTAAGCCTCCAGATATGCTGCTAAATTTGGCTTTCAGTGCTAAACATCACGATCAAATCGAGAAGTACGTCTGTACGGGCAAGCTCAGACTGATGCAAAATTCACCTCCCTATGCTCTTGGGTTGGTGGACATGAATGTGGCCATTAAGAAAGCAGGCAGAGATGTCTCCTGAAGTCTGCCCCTACCTGCACCTCCAGATACAGCTGCGCTCAGTTTAATTCTTGTGAATCTACTGTAGTGACAGCTGTGAAAGACAAGTGTGAGGGTCAAATACACAAGATCCTGACTGAAAGCTTTATGCCTAATCTAAAGTCTCCGAGCCTAACAAGGTTTCTTGTGAGATATATGTCCTGAACAGTGACAGACCATACAACAATCTTCTCTTTTTCAGGTATACCATCATTTCTGTTGTGGCTGAGGCCACAACTAGGATCAGCACCCCAGGGCAGTGGCTGCTTGCTGAATACCCAAGCAGTGAAAGACGACGTTTACCCACAGAAAGAAGGTCTGGATGTTCCAAAGCTGTTTAATCATTGCTCTGGCCACCGTTGCTAGAGCCAAGTTATTCAGAGGGTTAATGTGCCTTTTCAAAAGTGACTTAGGCACTCCGGAAAGTTCATTTCAATTAACATTTTTAAGAAATGAATTGAATAATAATAAAGAAACCATTGCAGAGATGAAAGCAGCTTTCAGTCCATCTAACAATTCGCTTCCATAGAAAGCTACTGCTGAAATGGGATCCCTGAAGAATACCCTAAAGACAGACCATAATACTGTGAGTCTCCCCAGCCCCTGTTACTGCCCCAACCAAGGCCCTATTTTACTTATATCTGGAACCAGCCTTGAACCCCAAATCAGTACATTCCCAGATCTGGCTGGAGAGCATTAACTCTTTTTTTTTTTTTTTTTTTAAACATTCTCTCACAGCACAGGCATCTGTAGGTTTTAAAAATTTTAGAGCATTTTGAGTACATCGTTTCTCTTGAACAAATTTGCATAACTAAAAGCAAACAGGCGATATAAAAATGCATTTGTGTGATCATCATTTTAAGGGGTTGACTAAAACCTTTTTAGGGAGACAATTAGAAATGCAGAGGGAGTGTGGCTGATTTATGTGTATGACAGATTCACTAACTACTCTGTCTTGGTATATTCTGAGCTCTCTGTTCCCATCACCAACCGGTAAACACCCCCATTAAATATTTCTCTTTTGACCTGTACACTTATATTTCATTAGCATACATTACACATAGGCCAATATCCGAGTAATTTATCCAAACTCAAGTTCTGTTGGTGCAGTCGGTTTTGAGAGTGGAAAGTTGCATGCAAAATTAGAAGCCAGACAGAAATAAGGTCCTTAAACTACCCAGAACACAGTTGTGGTTTCTAAATAATTCAAAGGTTATTTAACCTTAAACTAGTCACCTAAAATTTTTGCATATGTTTATATTTGGATGATACAATGATAAAGAAAGCAGAACAGCAAACTACGTTAACTGTGTAGGAGCCATAACAGCAAAGGAATTTAAGAATGTGCATATTGTAACGGTCTGTCTTTCTCTCTAGCTTTCCTTCTCAGCTTAAATGCTTCCAACGAGCAATATAATTTTACCTAGTTGCCTCCCTCCTGTAACTATCCTCTTCAGGGGAACCTGAAATGAATTGACTGTATGTTTATTAATTATTTGAGTCCTTTTTCCATTTCTCAAGGACCTCTCATGGTGAGATTTCTCACCCATAATTAATTACTCCACTTGTACAGACCACAGCATTCATCACAACACTAACAGTGATGCAACTGAAGAGATTCAACACCTTTTCTTTTTGTCAATTTTTTCTTTTTTCTTAAATGCTAAGGAAATATTCATCAGCACATTCTGAAATGCGCAGTCTCCTTGCACAGGCACCATCAGTGCTAAGGCCATGTGAACTCACCGTTCTCTTTGAAGCAATATGGAAAAACAACAGGGCACTTCCTACGGGAGCCACAGCATTTTTCTTGGTGAAGAACATGCTGCTAAGGCAAGATACAGTCTTCACCATCAGAGGTTTCTCGTCTAGGACTTGTGCTTGCAAGTCTCAATTCCTTGGATAGGAAAGGGGATGGCAGTAAAGAGAAGTATTGGTAGCGCAATAGTCTGTAACATAAGGCGGACCCTATTCCCTGATTGCTGGTTAGGAATTGCTCAGTACGTCTTAAGAGAAGGAAAAGTATTTTGATTTAAGGTAACAACACATCATGCATATGTCCAAATTCTCACGTTGGCTGCGGAAGAAACGAGCTCACACGTAAGGCAGTCTGCACAGCTACCTCATGGGACAGAAATGAGAACTCCTGCCTACACCCTCGCTGCTCTATTGAGTCAGCAGTCCAGCTTCAGGAGATGTTTTGGATCCAGACTAGCAAATAGATCAGATCCCAGGGAAATTCATATATACAGATGCAAACGTCATCACTTTGACAGTTAATAAAGATCTCACAGAAAAACACGCCGTATGTAAAGTAAGGATGAAACACGTGATTAATGATTTTCATGACAGAAGAAAGAATGACCATAAAAACTATTCCTCCTTCCCCCCTCCCCCCCCCCCCCCACTTCCCCCCAGTAACTGCCGGAAAGGGACAAGCCCCCGCACTTTACACTTACACAGTCTTATAAACTTTAATGGGACTTCACATGGGCAGAGATGGCAGGACAGCAGCACCGAGCACGCTCATCCCCAGCAGCTCATCGTTCTGTTTGCCTGGGCTCCGAGATTAGTCACCTCTGACATTGCCCAAGGTAAACCACATTTAGAGGACAGGAATAACAATTGTAACATTCAGTATGTCACCAGAGTCCTTTATCCTTTTATTATTCCTAGTCAGCCTGTCAGGAAACATTTGCTACATACAATAGTGAAGCAGCATGGCACCAAGTGAATAACCAGAGACTAATCCTGACCAACCTCAATTCATTATTTCACCCTGATTCTTACAGGATGAGTTTCTAACAGAAGGAGAAAAAGGATATTTTGATATTCTTTCAGCCTTCATTGGGGTGAGGTTCTCTCTGCTACAATCCTATTATCACCAATCCTGATGAAAGCGAATTTGTATTCCTCCAGTTTAAGGACGTGGCCCAAGACGGCTCAGTCCAGACTGTCACCTTGCATCGACTGCAATTTCTTCACAGGCTTTTACATTCAGTGCAAGGATTTTTATTTTAGTTGCTGTATTCTAATCTCAATCCAGATTAGGTTTAAAAGCTAATGATCAACAACGAATCAAGTTTACTTCAAATTATAAATCTGAGTGTACTCAGCGTGCAGCAGCTCTTAAGAAAAACAGGCTTTCATAGAAGACCTGAGTTTTTTTTTTCTTTCCTAAACATACCAATTTAAGACAGACCACTCCAAAATTCCAGTTTCATTTAGTTGTCATTGACTTCTTCAGAGAGCTCAGTGCTGAAAAGCACACATCACATTGCCTCAGAAATCAGGGAAGATTTAAAAGTAAAGCTACAAGACATACAGTAGAAGCTCACAGACGATAGGTGTATTACAGTGTATTTTCATCTCTGTGCAAAAGATTATTCCCACTACTATTGATAAGAATAGGATATACACATCCAGAGGCAGAAGCACATATTTGTTTGCTTATAAATAAGTTTTAAATTCAGGAAATAAATGTGTCAATATTGTTTTCACAGACCTCTTAGATTCAGGTGACATTACAGAGATCAGAGCGACCTGACTGGGAAATAATTTCTGTTTCAGGGACCTCATTTCTTTGAAGCAAAGAACCTGAAAGTTTATAAATGCTCACTAGAAATGAGTAATAATTTACTACTAAGATACGTCTGTGCTCTGAGGTTTACGGGACGTGGGATGAAATCCTGAACCTATTCAAGGTAGTAACAGAACTGCCACACTTTAAAAAGTATGTTAGCCTCTATAATTTACACTCTAAGAGCACATATTAGGCCCTGAAAAGTTTAATTTTAACTTCAGAGAATAATTACACTATATCAGACTAGAAATCTTTCACTGATTTTAGGAATCGCTTGACTGGTTGAAGCAACTGCATTACAACACATCCCTCCACAGATGTCAGTGAATAATATTTATTTAAACAATGAATGAGACATAGTTTAAAAAAAGCCATGGCAAAACCACTCGGAAGCAAAAACCAAGCTCATATGGACGCAGAACAAACAATAACGTGGAAAAAAAAAGTAAAACAATTCAAAATCTTCAGGGAAATAGAAAACTGGTCCTCGCTTATAGGAGCTCATGATTAAAAAAAAGAAAAACACGCACACTGACAGTGCCCTTTTAAGCGTACAAGCTTTCTACACTGAAGAATATAGTCTGGTTGAAATTAGTATAAATCTCACAGTGTATTAAAGCATCAGAAGATGAGGGTAGCTATGGTAATTCTAGCACTTTATTAAACACCAGACAAATTGAAGAGTACATTTCCTGCTTTTTGAAAGAAATGAATGATATCTTCTGATTGGGGAAAGCTAAGGGCAAAGGAAGCTGGCTGAAATGGCTTAAAACAGCACCGCAGTACATTTATCAGGACATTTAGTGTGGCTTTTCATGGGAAAATGGTGGAAGGAGAAGGGGGGAGTGATTTTTATCGCTAAAATTAATTTTATTGCAGTGCTAACTAACCCTCTTCCCCCCTGGAATCACGCACAAATAAAGAAAAATGACTGGGAATGCTCTTCCTCTTTGTGGTTTTTCAGTACTCGTTTGTGTTTTCAGCAGTGCCGAGCTAGATCTGGGCTGTGCACTGCACCATTCTTCTGCCCGAACTACAGCACGGAAAACAGATACATAAAGAACGAAGAATCTGATTAAGAAAAGTACATTTATATTTTGACTGTGTTTTATTTTTAACATAAAACATCTTGAAAAAAGTTTTATGATTTAGCATTTATGAATGACTAGATTTTAAGAGAATTGTAATATTTTTTTAGGGTATTTCAGCTCTATGAGTTATTTCTTGTAGATTCGGATAATGACATTATAAATCTTTCTGTGGAGGCAATTACTAAGGCAGAAATGGCCTATTCCCCATTGGCTTTTAGGCTCAGCTTACTGACATATTACAAGCAGGCTTACCATGGTCATTAAAAACTGATCTGGGATTTATTGTACCTCTTTAAACTCTCAGTACTTTGAAAAGTATTGAACAGAAAGGAATACAAGGTGAAGTTACAAAGAGATCCAACGAAGCAATCAGGGGAAAAATAGGCTTAATTTATCCCAGCAAGGCCCACCAGAAGCGCCACAAAAATATTTGAAATTGAGCTTTGAGTCCTTAATAGAGATCACTCACAAGAGCTATTAATCATATCAAATGGAAACACTTTTAAACAGAGGGTCTGGGAACATAAAGGACATCAACACAAGATTACAGGGCAGAAAACAAAGCCAAGATTTTAAGTCTGCCAATAAGGACAAAACAGCTGCCCAATGCAGTAGATGAGAATGAAAAAAAAAAAAAAATCAGCTACAGCAACATTTCTTGCTTAGATCCCGGTCACCTGCAGCGCAAGCAGGAATTTTATCTATACCTTAAGTTAACATCAGACCTCAGATCATTGCACCGTAGTCGGTTTTCAGGGTAATCTCTGGTGGCCAGCAGTAGGGCGGGCGTGCGAACAAATGCCCGAGAGCACAAACGCACCATCACCTTGTGCAAATGGATCTAAAAGAAGGCCAGAATAAGAGAAACACTGACTACACCACTGGATTTGAGCAGGACTGGCGTACTCATTAGCAAGCAAAGGTCAGTGACAAAATTTCTGTTTCATCATCTGCCAGTTAACCTTCAGTTCCAGGTTGCCAATGACAGGAGCTGTATCCCCAGAGCAGCCACAGTCCCAAACTGCTTACAGCCCTCGGTCCTTTGGAATGTACCCCAGGGCAGAGGGTTCGGAACATTTGGAAGCACCTTCCACTACTCGTGGCTTTTGTCCCGAGCTTAAAGCTGCCTTCACAGGAACGAATTGCTGCTTGGGGGAGCTACTTCATGGCTGTTTTATATTCTCCTACAGTCATCTCCAAGAATCCCATTAATTTTAGGAAAGAAACCCACCAAGGGTGACTGGTGTCTCAGGGTGTTATACGACTTTACAAAATACAACCATTATCTGTGTTTTGCTGTAAGTAAATAACCAAACCCGTAGTTTTATCAACAATTCTTTCAGGCAATCGTGGTCTGCTAATAGATAAAGAGTACAGCTTCACTGTCTCTATTCTTTTAGAGCACCATCTTTGGTTTTAATTCTCAAAAATAGGTGGCAATTTGGTTATCTTTCAGGAAAACCTTGAATGGGCATCAGATTTGCAATGGGTACCTTTCTGAAAACCATACTACAGATGTTTGAAAGCTGTTGATCTAAGAACTAAATGTCACTTCTGCCTTGTAAGTCATCTTTTGTTTTCTCAAGATGATCCTGACAGGCACATACATATTCTCATGTTGTACAGTATGTTAGGTTGGTCAACGCTAATTTTAAAGAATATGTTTTAACATAATATTCATTTCAAACCTGAAACCGAATTGTTACAGGTAGTCTAAAAATACAGCCCTTTCGTCAAGTTTGCATTTTCCAGAGAGATTTGTCACTCTAAAATTCTCTTTACTTTTCACCAGGAATAAACTGAACTGTATTTGAAAATAATGGCTTTAATTATAATTGGCATATCTGAGCCTACAGCTAGTGCCAGTCACTTTACTAAGTGACATTACTTATGACACTGGCAAGATCAGAGTCTTTTATCACTTTTTTTTTTAAATTATTAATAGGAGACCAATTTCCAACCTTCTCTAATATCTGATTATCTCTGGATAACTGGAGACAGGTAAAGATAGAGGATCACATCCAGAACTGGGCCCCCACTAGTAATCCCTAAAAATCCATGGTATTTAGAGTACAGAAACTTCTCAAGATGAGCAGAAATTAAAAGATTTACATCCCCTTTGACTAAAGTGGCTGTCATACAATTGCTGTATATAAATCAGGGGTGAGAAAACCTACGCCCCAGAACTAGGCACAGCCCACGACCTCAACTCATATTTTTGGTGCGTGTTAGCGCACGATCCACCAAAAGTGCCTGGCAGACCTATTCATCACTGCTACTATTATGAAGGAGTATTTGCTAGTAGAAATGGCATAGTACGGCACCAGCGCCCAAAGGGCAGGAGGTATGGGCGGGCAGGAGAGAGAAAGAGAGAAAGGGGCAAACTGGCAGGGGCTGGGAACCGCCGCGCTCCGACAGCCTGGTCCAGCACCAGGGATGGGCGAGATGAGGGGTGCAGCATTACGTTCCTCTGTCCTTCCTCTTGCTCCTCATGTACTTGCCTTGTGTATACAGCCAAACTTAGACTCACTTTCAGTGCCTGTCTAGCAAAACTAACAAGGTTAATGCAATCATTAAGAAAGAACAGCAACGATGCAAGTTTGTTCTAAGTAAATTCACCTTTCACTACAGACAAAGGGAAGTCTGTAGACCTGACTGCAGAATATGGCACCATACATGTTGAATCTGCCTCCACATGTGCAGAATTCGTCTAAGATGCTCTTTCCATTAAGACAAAGCTCATTTGGACCCGTTCTTCCTCCTTGGAATGTACGCAGCATTGATTTACACTTTAGTAGTAATAACTTCAGCTATTAGAGTGCTCTTAGTATCCTTTTTAAATTGGCTTCAGGCATTTGGGGAGTCATTGTCAGGCCATCTAGAATGTAGATAAAGGGATCCTATGGCAGAGTAATATTCTGTATAAACTCCAGTCTAGGGATGATGATATATTTCCCATAACTCTTGCATTGCGGGCATTCCGATAACATGTGGACAAAGTGTTCCAGAATATGTATTACATCACCAGCCCCCTTATTATTCAAAACACTGGCAGAGTGAATCCCCTTCAGAGTCCAGAAGATCCGCAATGTAATTTTGTTGTTAGAGAAGACCTTAATCACCTGGTGATTATTTTGACTGCTAGTACAAACGTTATCCCAGGCTTAGCCTGACATTTGAGTATTTGTATCTGAATCTCTGAGTTCCTTCAGCATCCTTAGCTATGTAATATTATCCTGGAGAATGATAAATTTTTTTTAAAATTTTTTAGAAGAATATTTTCCTTAAAAAGCTAGAAGCATCAACTATACTGTATCAAGTGAGTCATTCTGGTTTAAGACAACATACTTTACCGACAGGTCCAATTCCTGATATTCCAGAAATGAGTGAATAGCTCTCTAATTTGCTTAATTCTGTAACCAAACCATGCAAGTGTTATCCTTCTGGTGTTCTGGTTTGAATGACAAAGTCAAAATGGCAGAGATTGTATCAATATTAAAATACAGATTATGGCTTTAATTTTTAGATTTACTTAATGTTGTAGCATCAGCTGCAAAATATGACAATGAGACCCAACTCCATTCCCTACTTTGTAAACTCAGGAGTGGTTGATGTTCTGGATAGTTTCCTTTATCTCCTTTCAAATTAGTATCCTAAGGACTACTTCTGAAGGGAATAATTTTGCATTTTTCAAAATGGAAACAATAGATTAACACGCAAGATTATTTCATGACAACTGCTGAAGTTTTTCTGAGCCTAGCAGAAAGAAAAAGGACAGGCCCTCAAAGATGTAACTTGAGAATGCTAATTTATATTTTATGTTATAAACATAAGGATAACTATAAATGATAACTGAGAAGCTGAAGTTCTGTGAATGTTGATTGCTTAATATAACATAATGTGTTTTTTTCTTCTGGGTGGACCATTATATAGAGACACATAACTTAAAGTAATAGTAACCAGAATTGTAGTGCAGCTGGAAGTCAAGGGGAACATAACCATATCGTATGACAAGTTTGTGCGTACAAACATATTAAAATAATGACATTGAAGCACTGCTGCAACTAGCAACAAGGAAACACGTACAAATGCACACATTTGCATTTTACCTTTGAGTATGACTTTTACATTTTTTCCTAATTGTGTTTACCTATTTCCTGAATATTTCATCACAAAATGTCCTACCTGAGAGCTGGGTTAGAAAATCAGCAGCTGCGCACGCGGACAGAAGCGTCTTCTGTGGCACCATGGAGGCATACAGAGGTGCTCCTCCCCTTTTCCAAGTTCCCTGAAGTGTTGACTCTTCTCTGCTTGGCTTGCGTGGAGAACCTGTGGAAACAAGGTATTGTGCTGCTCAGAGCTCACTACAAGTTAATACCTCTGCCAGTCCTGCTCACACAGAACAGCCTTACAGAATATAGCCCCAGAAAACTTGGAAAAATGTGTTTCCAAGCACCGATCGCTGTCTTGGTGATCCGGTGGATTGCAATGCACAAGGTAGATGCGAGAACTGGCGAGCTTCAGAAGTAAAATCTCAAAAGCTGGACTTCCGCAAGAAAAATCAGAGGCGGAAAGCACATCTAATTCACATATTCCTTTGCTTTGTCCACACACGCTGCAGCCAGCAATCTTCTACTGTCTGCCTTCACAGTCATTATGGTGAGAGACAGTCAGCTGATATCACAACTAAACTGAAATGTTTCCATGATAAGTTGTTAGTGCATGCAAGCAAACATATTTCTAAGATCGTGAAAAATATTTAATCATTTGGGGCTTGGGAATTTCAGTTCGGAATGCCCATCTAAATAGATCTTTTCTTCCCTCAGCAGCACACGTGGAACAGAGTGAACTGAAACATTTTAAGTTTCTTACTGTAAACTACATAACTTATTGATTTCGAGGCCCTACCAAGAATTCTGGCACTTAAGCAGACTCTAAAAGACTCCCACTAATCTAACCTCTGGGGCACGTTACAATTCTCAAGAGTCAGCTGATACCTTCACCAAGTGAACTAGATGACCTCCAGAAGTCCCTTCCAACCTAAATTATTCTATCATTCTACAAGCATTTTGAATCATCATTTTCTGTGCTGTATCACTGGTGTTAAGAATGGCATTTAGCATGCTCAGAAATGAACTATGCAGCAACCAAGTTGTAGTTAGAAGAATGCAATTTAAAACACATTTTCTTCACAGATAATACAATACGCGGTCTTCCCAGGAGTAACTCTCATGAACTATTCCAGTCACAACCCTTATTTATAGGTGGTGATGGAATGAATGAAACCTGCTGCTCCATAGTGAGAAATTTTTGTGATGCAATAACTGAAGCAGCCATCACAGAAAATTAGGTCCCTGTACGATTCTGCATGAAAACAACTTGAGGATTCTCTCTGGACTAAGTGATTTACAGTAGAGAAATATTTCTCACTGCTACACAGAGGGTCCAAATTGAATCTTTGATGGAACGGCTGCAATTCTGAAGCAGTGCAATGTGTCAGCCCACCACCTGACAAGAGTTAAGGTGGGGGAGGGAGCAACTCCTCATAATTTGCCCTTTTCCTGCAGGTTGGCATAACTCAGGTCCATCCAACCCCAGTACCTGTCTCCAACATTTATACCAGAAACTCAGTGAAAATGAAGGGGACAGCAGATACTCAATAAAGATACTCAACATCCAGGAGCAAGTGTTCTGGGGTCTTCAAAAGGCAGTAGTTATAGATGGATCAGTGCTTAATTGCCACCGGCAGAATGAACCTCCCTGAATTACCAAAACAGACAGATCAGGTGCACAAAACTTTTCCTGAAAAATGGAAGATTCACACTCCAAAGCTAATGAGAAATTCTAACTCTCCAGGCAAGATCCAAGGTACAAACTGAGACACAAATGACATGAACTATAACGAGAAATCACTCTATAACTAATTGAGTGAAAGGAAGTCCAAGTGAAGTTGGTTTGCACTAACTTTTTGAGGCGCTTCAACTCCAAAAGGTGGAGGAAGCCATTGGCAGACATCCTCAGGATGGCCTATGTATTTATTACTTTTCTGGGGAACGGGTTGCACTAGGAAAACGGTTGCACAGGAAGGCAAGGCCATAGTCTTTGATATGAAAACTTAGAAAATATTGGGGCAATTTGGATATTTTTTAATCATTTGCCGGCTTTATAGTCCTTTCTATCTCATCCTCCCTTACTTAAAGGGCTAAAGCTCCGAGGTATTAATAGTTATTCTTGAGAAATATAGAAGAATGGGTGAAGTGACAAAACACAGAAGACAAGGGAATGGAAAAAAGAACTAACTTGGAGATTATAAAGGAGTTCCTTCTTTTAAATTTCTGGGGAAATTCTGAAACAAATTATCTGTATTCTGTAAAGATAACAAGAGAAGAGTTTGACATTTTGTTCTTGAAGACTGTCGGTTGAACCTATCTAATTTTCTTCTACAAGGAAGGAGGCTTTGTGGTCAGAAAACAATAGATGTCATTAACTTCTTGAGAAATTTCTGATTGCTATAAGATATCTTGTAGTTAAGCTAAGAAAACATCGTTCAGATAAAATAATGCTAGGGTGAATACAAAAATCAGTTTCAAAACTGTACTCAGAGTATTTATCAAAGATTCATGGCCAGAATGGGAGGCTGTACGAAGTGAGGCTCCACAGGGGACTGAGGTTGGTACTATTCAATATTTTCATTAGTGACCTCATTGATGGAATAGATTATGCTTATTACATCTGCAGACAGCATCAAATTGTGAGTATGCTGGAAGGCAAGATTAGAATTCAAAATGATCATGACAAATCGGAGAAGTAGTCTGAAAAATAGGATGCTGTTCAAAAGGGACAGGTGCATCAAATTTCACGTAGGCAGCAACATTCAGCAGTACATGATGAGCGAATAACTAGCCAAGTAACAATTCTGTATAAGAGAATTCAGGGACTACAGTGGGTCGTGTATAGCTTCTATCAAAGTTGGACCTCAGATGTGAAAGAACAGGCAAGAACCACACCCATATACTTCTGCTATCTAAAGCTTTAGCCAACAGAAGAAAGTCACATATAAATACTACTAGATTATTGAAATAACCATGCTTAAAAACCCTTCTGGATGCAGACATCCAAAGCTTAATGTTTCTGCAGAGGTGCAAGGCTACTGGAGAGATACCTCCACTACCAAAGTCGTGGTTTTGAATTGCTGATATGAAGAGTTGCTGACAGGAAGAATTTTACCTCACTAATTCCAAAATATGGGTTACTTTAGGAAGAGGGGGACATCGTCAGTTGCTTTGATGCACGTGAATGACAAGAGTTGTGTGAATGCACATTAAATATCTGATACTCCATTAAGCTAGTGAGTGGCACAGAAAGAGAAAGTAAAATAGTAGTGTCTTTTAGATGGTTATAAATAATGAACTTCAAAGCAAAAATTGGTTAAGAGGCCTTGTGCCAGAAAAAGTCCATCTATACTGAATACACTGGGGAAAGTTGCCTGAAAAGAGTTTATTTATATGAAAATATGACCACAGAACTGGTGTCAAGGTCAGTAAGACTTATGGTGATCTGCTGAGTAAGTCCTATTTGCGCAAGACTGATCTGCATCAAGGGTACATTGGGTTTACACGATAATCCCATCCTTCCATGAATTCTTAGACAGATTGATAACATTAGCCTGGAATCAGTTAATCTGTGACGATATCTTGAATATCACTATATTTGCATATCTCAGGCATCTTTAACATATCTATCTCGTTCTATTTAGATACTGGTACAATGGTCTGATGCAGACATCAGACAACAAAAGAGTTCAACGTTACAGCACGGCGTTACTGGGAAAAGAAACCACCCCTTAAACTAACTGTGGGTGTTATCTAGCTTCACCTTGTCTTTATGCATTTTGATGCTATCCACGCAACATTTGAATTAGGTAGCTGGCTCCAATTTGCACCCAGATGAATGACAAATAACAGCAGGAAAACTCATTTCACATAATTTTCAGTAACACAATTTACTAAAATAGCATTAACAACTAAGATGATGTAAAACCACTATCACAACCAAAACCATGGAGGAGTAGTATGTAGGGCATAAGTAACAACCAGATAAGGCTGTTGCATACAGTACTTTCTCTCTGACCCCAGTTCATTAGAGAAAAAGCAATGATTTAAACTACCTAGCTAACCTCTTCCAGAGCTATAGTTTATAACCATAAATCAGGCATGTGACTACCTGGAGGCATCAGGGAGTTTGCTGCTACACTGTGTTACAGAGCTAGGAGGGAAAGAAAGTTCCTATTATTGGATCATGCAGTAGACATTGGTGCTTGAAATTTCTACTTACACTACATTAGCTCGAGGCAGTTCATTTGCTAAAATAAAAGAAACAAAGTGTAAAATATTCACTGACTTGCTCAACAAAGCAATCAACGAAAGGGAGAAAGAGAAAGAGGGAGAGAGAGAGAGGGAGTGTGATTTTTTTTTTCCTGCTATCACACTGTTGATAAATACCATTAGTGTTTTAAAATTATGTCACCCATTTAGTTTAAATTTAAAAGTATTAGTGGTATTATCAGTCTGTCTATCCATCTCCCTTTATTTTGTCTGTCTCCTGCTTCTATTTTGTGTGAAATTTCAAGAGATGAATCCCATTTTCTATTAATTCAATGGCTGTCATCTTGCATTGCATCATGTAGCCCAGATCACAACAATGAAATCTAAGGGTTTAAATTAATAATATTGCAACACATCACTTTGTAAAGCGTTGTACTCATCCATATCTAGCCAGCTCAGGTACCTTGCCTCCAGTTTGATGCCTTTCACTGGTAGCTATGGGTGGGATTACACCTGTACAGTTGCAAACAATTTATAATTGGTAACCGAATACTCAGACTTCGTGGTGGAGAGCATTACTTTAATAGGGTGTTGAGATTTAACAAGATGTTTTTGCTTAAAAATAAAATAGTTCGGAAAAGCTTCAGGGAATACGAGATCTCTGTTCTCTGAGTGGCATTTTCCACACCTACAAATATATGCTGACAGGTAACTGTATTGCATTACAATTGCCTTACATACAATGTCAGCTAAAGCTACATGGAAAGTCAGCATCTTGGAGCACCTATGCATCATGAAACAGCTGATAGATTGGGTTAACTATTAGAAGTTCAGATATAATTTCATTATAGCCACTAATCCACAAAAAGGAAAGAAAAAAAGAAGCCAAGATTATGTGCAAGTAAATCATCAGAACCACTACAAATTCAGGAAGGAATAAAACATTATGCCTAAAGGAAAATAACACACGAGATCAAAAATACATCCTATCCAACATTTACTGTTGTTATTCAGGCATAGCTCCTATTATGTTTTGTCATGTAGAAACAAATCCACTAGTGGGAATCTACATTTTTAGTTTGTGAACATTTCTAAAAGAAAGGATAAAAAAGAAATACGACCGTAAGTCCTTCAGTGGCCAACCCAAACTATAGGAAACAGATGTGCAGCCGGGAGTGCCTACCTTTTCCTCTCCTTCCCTCAGAGCATACTTGAACCTGCAAGAATACTCCTAAGACTTTATATACTGACAAACACACGAAGCACTCGGGAAGCAGATAGGCACAGAACTATATGGGATTCATTAGATAGCTGCTAATCGTCAAATAAGTTCCAGCCCAACCTGCTGAGTGTAAATGCAAATGTACCACCTTTGGAGCTGCCTCATTGTACAGCTATTGATTTATGTTTGAATGGGAGTTCAAAAAAAAAAGTTGTCTTTTGAAGCCTTACTATCTGAGCATGGCTCCTTTGTCCAGGTGTCTTGGGGATCTCTTGCTGCAATTTTGATCTTTGTATTCCAAAAGCCTTAGAGAGTCAATTCAGGTAACTTAAAAGTGAGATATAATCAGAAAGGATTTGGAAATAAAGTCTTTGCCTTGTCACATTAATGCGGCCCTATCAAGTGGCAGTTTATCAAGAGGCAGCTCACAAGGTTTTAATGAGCATGCTGCCTGTTCTTGTACAATACTAATTAATCCCATTTTTTCACACTGGTGTGATTGCTTCATGAAACCCGCATTGTTTTATGCTCAGCAGCAAAGCGGGCTCTCACTGATTAAATCTCCTTCCCAGAGCTGGAGCCTGACAACTGAATTATACCTTGCTCAAAATAATAATGGGTATCAGCTAATAAATACGGTTTAACACACACAAAACTATGCAGCCAAAATCACACCACAAAATAGGAGTTTGACTTATAGGCACAGCAGTGTTTCATTAAACATCTGTATTATAATTCACTGGTTTTCCAACTGATGTAATAACTTAATTGATGAGAACAAAGACAAGCTTATTTATTCACCCAATTGCTTGCTTCTTGACTAACGTTTTTCCTTGGTGTTATTGTGGAAATAAATATGCAATATTCTTTTTATAGAAGTCTAATTTAGGCCCTTTTTTTCCCCTATTGAGAAGTCAACATCACAATCTGTTTCTGACAAGTTCTTGCTGCAGTGAAGCAGACCGCATTATGATAAGACAGCAGTGTGTTGTTTACCCTAATGTTCAGACATTCCAGCAAAGGTGAGAGAGGTGTGATGCTTCAGGCAGTTAATAATGAATAATTGTCTGCAAATTTACATTACAGGGTTCAAAAAGCTTGTTTTCTCTCTTTTCCCTTTCCCATTCTCCCACATGATTTAAAGCTTCTTCCACCTCAGCCAGGGAAGGGATAACTGCAAAGTACTAATGAGAAGTACAGCACTTTTCTCTGCAAGACCAAGTCAAATTAGGCACGTTATAGATATAGAATAATTTGGGGGAAATAAAAAAGATTTCTTTTCCTAATTGACAAATACAAAAAGGTATTTTTACTGTTTTACAATGCTTTGGTTGCACGTTGCAGACTAAGATGGTCAAAACTTAGTGTCTCATTTTGCTTAAGAACCTCTGAAGAAAGCTACTTTACCACTTAGATGGTATTTCCTTCAGAAAGTGCTCCCCGCAGCCAATAAAACAGAAAAGCAATCATTAACCTTGGATTTAATATAGATTTATATACATAACTTTGGATGCCCTGGGAGAAACTGTTTATTATTTATCTCTCATTTGTAACAGTGCCAGAAAAGTATGAGGAATTTTACAGCTGGATCTAAAAAAAAAAAAAAAAAACACACACAAAAAAAGAGTGGGATTTTCAAGGGAGAAAGAAGGGTCCTACCTCCATCCCCTTCAGTACCATTAACTGAATTTTGCAGATTAATTTAATGGGAGAAAAATTAGTAGAAGTTTCAAAAAGACATAATATTTATCCCTAACATCATCTTTCTGAAATATTTACAGTCTAAAGAGTGCCTAGTGAGAGTTAGGCCAATAGAAAAAACACAGAATAAAAATATTTTTCATTAATTGCTGTCATATAAGCATTTGCAGTAGGTTTTTTTGTTGGTAGGAGTACTGGTGCAACTAGCACTTCTATAGATTTAAGAATCACTCTGAATCCTTATGAAAAGATGACTCAAACAACAAATTGGAAGAAATGTCTTCAATTACAAAGCACAGATCAGAAGGTGCTCTGAGATAAGGCTTGAAAAAAGGTAAAAATACCAGGTTTTAAGTTGTGCTGCTTTTCGATAGAATTACCAAAATGAGAAACAAGACAGCTTAGGAAATATGAGCAAAGAAAAAAAAATTCCTTTCTTTTCAATTATTCCAATTTCATTCCAGTTGTTGTGATATCATAATTTAGCTAAGTCTCTCTAGTCCCCATTCAAATCTTCAGCTGATGCAAGCTGCGACTGTCCCCTGAGGATCTCGCCCATGCAGTCTTCCACATCGTCCCCTCCAGACGAGATCAGCATTCCCACAGTATTCACAACGGCACGAAGCGAGCGCATCGACTGCGTATGATGGTTCTACCAGATCAGGATTCCTCACCTCTCTCTTCTGACTGTGGCACTACCTTATTACTTGACTAAGCGTGATTTTTCACAGTCGAATGTACAATTACTTATACTTCTCTGAGAAGAGTGGGAAGGGCCATAAAGGCTAACAAAGCAGAACGGCTCTCCCCCCAGTTCACAGACAGTTTGCAGAGGTAGAAGTTCCTGGGGAATGAGGCACTGTATCTATGCTCATGAATGTTGTAACTCTATGACAGATCAAGCTATAATTAGATCATGACCTATGCCTGATATTAGAATTCAATTTGTAGAATTGATGTGCCATATGAAGTAAAAATAATTAAAGAGAATAATTAATTTATATTAGAAAAACAATATTAGCCATCTGCAACAATGACTTCTCTGTGCGGCAGTGACATACATATTGGCAGAAAAATGCCCAAACAACTTATTTATACTTTTATATATAAAAATACATGAAAGATACTTTTGGGGCCCAGATTCAAACTATTTTTAAAAAATTGTTTGTAAGAGCAGAATGATTTGAGCCTATCCCTAAATAAAATAGCTACTACATTATTTTCTAATAATTTTCTTCAGAAAAAGAAACCCTTTCCCTTCTTCTAGAGAATCTAATTATTCAGTGACAGCAGTTGGCTGACTTGGGCACAACACAACATGTCAATTTTCAGTTGCTTACACAGTATCACAGAAACTGTTAGAAATTGTTTTGAAATCTGGCATACTTTTCAGTCATCCTAATTCCTCCAAGTGAGCCAAACCTGATTACATTTGGCTCACCCACAAAAGATCTGCAAGATGGGGAGAAGAACAAGGAGGAAAGAGAATCAAAAAATCAACAAGATTTCCTCCCCCCCTACCTTCAGCTATATCCCGCAGTAACATTAATCTCCTACACAACCTGAAATCTAAACTAATTTTTTTTCTTTTTTAGTTTTTGGCATATTGATACTGCATCTACAGGAGGAAATTATAATCTATCCACAAAGTAAAACTCCTACTCCAGGGGACAGTTCACAAATATTAATTCTCTTGAAATTTATGCCTGAAACCACCCTTCCCCATGTAATGTATGCTGGTCCCAGTTACAGCGCGAGACTAATCACAACAAAAACATCCTTACCAGATTTATCATATGTAGGATATTTTTGGAATAGCCAGCTTCAGAACATGGTAAAGTAGGTAAAATATTCCAAGTCTGAATCTGAATTCAGATGCCACAGTGAAATTATACTGAATTTCATCAGACAAGAACCTGGCCCTTTATATGGGAACTATTCGACTTTCGCAACACATTGCCACCACATCAGTAACGTTCGCTAAAAGGCCTGTTTATTTAAACCCTTCCTTTAATATCAAATTAATTTCATGGCTTTCCTTTTGAATTTAAGTAGAAGACATTTATGTTTATTACAAAATACTGTACTTTTCCAGTTGCCAAAAATATACAGCTCTAAGTGTAGAAGCGCAGACCAAAACTCTTTTTGCCAATATGAAATAAAAAAAGCTTACTTATCTTTAAAGCAAGGAAATTTAATTCACTCTCTTTACACTGTAACTACAGGATTTTGAGAATTTTTTAGGTTTTTTAGAATTCTTTGTTTGATAGACCAATGGAAAAAATTTGAGGGCTATTATTCAAATGGTTGTGGACCCTTTTAGCTAATGAATTCAAATCTATAATTCTGCACTTGTCAACAATTCTTCAATCGTATTAAGACTGTGTAACTCTGTTCAGTCCAAATCTTCTAGGACTCTGTTCTGCAAAGCAAATAACATTTCCCCACGGAGGAAATGTGTACTCATGCTATCTAATTCTCAAGTTCTCTCAATGTTTCCTTGATTTTTTTTTTTTTTTTTTGGAATAGAGACAGATTTCTGGTAGGTGTGGCCCCATTTGCATAAAACCTAGTCCCCTCCATAGACACACACACAAAGATATTCACAATAGCATAATTCTAGAGCAATTATCTGTGTTCTCCAAGATAATACCAGACTTCTATACACTAGGTTTTCAGAGCAAAGTCTGTGCCTTATTGTTAAGTAGCTTATAAGGTAAACAGTTGAAAAGTTTAGTTATATTTATGTCTTTACAGAAGCTTGCCTCTCCCTTCCCACCTTACATTATTAAATTAAAAGCTGACCTAATCAGAAAAGTTTTGCACAAATGAAACTCAAATTAAAAAAAAATGAACACTTTGAGGAAGCTTCATAACTGTGCTTCTGTTTGAATGACGATGAGAGACTGCCAACCTGAAGAAATTATTAGCTGTATGTTTAGAGGCCTATAGCATGGCAAGTCCTGCACAAGGTCCATAACCCAGCAAGTCCCTTAAATACAGCATTAGTTTGGACAGATGTTTCAGTTCCCACTTGAATTATAATGCAATTTACAACATGTGTATCAAGAACAATAGACATGTCTTATAAATAAGACAAGAAGCAATAAAAGTTTTAGCAGCTATTTACTTGACTACTTTCATTTTCACCTCTGAAGGGAACGCTGGAAACAGTCAGAGAGAATATGCCCATCACTGAGGAGGTGACATTTTAGGAATGGTGACATCTAGGACATTTTAGGAAGCATCACCCAGTTCAGGAAGTAGCATTTAAAATTCCACGTTAAAAAATATCTCCAAACTTTCTGCATTGTCTTTTAATATGTGACTTCTGTGGTCCTCAGTACTAGAATTCTTCAGACAGAGAGATCAAACTGTGCTGATTAAATCCAGTGTTTCTACTACAAATAGATAATTATTCTTCTAGAATATAACACATAAAAAGTTGTTGTGTGCTTTGCCCTTTTATTGTTTGTGCTGGCGTAAAGAACATTCTTATTCTATTTACATTATTTACTTAAAGCACTTATTAAAATAAACTCAAAGAAGTCAACAAAACCCACAGAATTAAATGTCACACGTGATGGATTTAGCATACTATTTGGGCATCACAATGCAACCCAGGTGTGCAACATAAGCAGAAGAATGGTATTTTTTAAATATTTTAGACAGTTGCAAAAAGCAGATCATGAACTGCTGCTGGGCTAAGCAGAGCTCACAAATAGCTGGTTGGACACAGTGGTGGTTCCAGTACTGCATGGTAATTTTCTATGTAGGTCCAAAAAAAAAAAAAAAAAAAAGTAGTATTAAATACTTCCCCTTGGCAGCTATATGAAATAAGGCCAAATGACTGCAAGCAGGTGAGTTACCATAACTTCATGAGTTACCACTCACCCGCTGAGCCACAGTAACTAGTTGCTGCTCACCAGGGTTGTGAAGCTGGCTTGAACCAACTTCACAGCCTTAAAAATCCACCAGTCTTTCAAGAATCCTCCAGCCTTAGAGGATGATTTCCATGGAGTCTGAAATACTCTCCTGGCTTCTAGAGGCTGAAGGAGAAATAGAAGATGTAACTGTGCAAGCCTTTTTGCACTAGAGACTGACCTTTATTGCCAGGCATTTAATAAGGATTCCTGGAGTGGTTCTTAGACCCTCTATTCTCTGTTGAGGGTTTGAGATATCCCTAATATTCTGAAGCTAAAATACATTAGATTTGATGACCCCTTCTTCATTTTCTGCCGTGTACTTCAGAATTAGAGGTGGCGGCAGCCCCACTTTTACCTGAAAAATATTAGCATAAGAAGGAAGAGAGGAAAGACAAAAACTCTCCTTAATACAGGTTGATATGTGACTTTGCATAGCACTTTGAATGTTATTAAGTGTTTGAATTTCTTCCTGTGTCTTTTTAGCCTAGATGACTGTCTTTCTCTTTCACTGACAGCCTCTGCAGGACCAAATTGACAGCTCTTTAAAGCAGTCTGACAAAAAGCAGCATTAATTAAGTCATTGCCGGACTGTAATTGTGTTAAGAAGTAAAAATCTAATATGAGAAAAGGTTAGTGAGTCCTCTCTTGTGTCAGATTTTCTACTCTCTATGAATATTAATGTCCTTAATGAAGACAATCTTTGCCTCATCAAGCCGTTGTTCTGCATTCAGGTGCCAAATCCCTGCACCATTGATTTGTTTTTAAAGAACAAATATGTCAGGGGAGAGTGACTGTCCTGTTTCTTATCAACATCATAGAGAATGCTTTTGTATTCCTGGAAAGAGTTTATAGATTTTGTGTGCCATGTACAAGCAGCGTCTGTGATGGCAGAGGAGCGGCGGGGAGGGGAATAATGTTGAGGCGAGGTAAACTAGTTTAAGTAATTTAATAGAAGCGTTACATTTTATCACGTTAGCTTTTTTGTGTGTGTTAGCAATATCCATATATTAACGAGGTTATGATCAGCAGTTTTAATGATAAAATATGAATTATCTCTCCAGAAAGAATCCTGCAGTTTAAGCACTGAAATGAAGGAGCTCGGTGATAAGACACTGATCATCTCTTAGCTGATTATCCCTCCCCTCCTCCTCCCGATCGAGCAGATAATGATGATGGTGCTGATGAATGATGATCCTTTTTAAATAGGTTGAAGGCCCTTAGGAGTCTAACACTGGTGAGGAACATTTCGTGCACTTCTCCGTCTTCCCTGCTCAGCCCCCAGGTCTCCCATCACTTCACTTACTACCGTCCTCAAAGCTTGTATCAGCTGTGAAATACTTCTGCATTATTAGTTACTACAGTATTGCTAATACTTTTGGTTAGAAATTGTTGCTTCTACTCCGGTGAACGTATGACAGCCCTCCGATGCCCAGTTAAAGCTCAGCATATCGCACTGAAAGGCAAAACTATTCTCTTGACGGTGCTGGAAACCAGATCAAGTGAGAATCCTACCGAGGGCATTAGAAGGTACGTGAATTTCTATAGAGGGTATTTAAAAGATTTATGCCCCTTCTGAGAGTTGAGAGGTAATTAATATTCTATTTTCCAAGCAGAAATCCTTGTAACAGCTCAATTTTAAAGGAAATTCTGGTATTTGTGTTTCGCTGCAGAAAAGTAACAGAAATCTGAGTAGCATGGTTCTTTTTAAAGAAAATCTCAGCATATGTTACACTGACAGAACAACATGAGAATTTTTCTAGACAAAATTAAACAGTTGAAGTTTTTATTTGAGATGGATTATGTCTGCCAGTTAAGATGGATACAATAAATGTTCAGTGATGATAGCACCAACAGTTTCAGCGTGATTTTTACAACAAAAGGAAAGGAGAAAGTTTCTGACCTGACATACTGGAAAGTACGAGCTCAGAAGCCTCTATTAAAACAAGAGTCAAACAACATCAACGAGAATCACTGCCACCAAATAATATGCATGAATTTTGTACGTGAGGCAGTGAAGGATCCACAACACTGATTACAGCGCAGTGTACTCCAGACTGTGTGCACCAACTCACCCTCTGCCAGTACCTTTTATTTCTGACTCTAGAGCGGTATCCCTAGGTGGTTATCTATATGATGCCTTTTTCCTTCAATTGCTCAAGCTAGAGCCGTGCAGCTGGTGCCTGAAAAAGGTACCAAAATTTAGTAAGAATTCCTCTGCAATCACTAAGTCTGAATTGGAGCAAAAGCGGTTGACTTCTGAATGCCAGGCTGGTTGTCAAGAAAAGTTCAACATTTTAAGAAGCTGGCTACAGCACAAGACCAGAACTGCCGTGTTATAGCAGCATTCCCTATGGAGATGAGGCACGTGGTACTCTTCAGCAATAGGTAGCTTTCACGTTTCTCATGGCCTCACTCTACATCTGACCAGGCTTCCAGGCATCATTACACAAGTTCTTCTTTTAACATTTTAAGCAACTACAGCTTTTGTAAACGGCCTGCTCTCGCTGCCCCAGCGCATGCCACCTCTTTCTTCTCTCCACCCAAAAGCTCTTCTTACAACCCAAGTCAGTATTATTTCCTCAGCTGTCAATCAGTTCTTTGTCCTACTTCCCCTGGATACTTTCTTCTCCTTAAAACTAACTTCTAACCCACACAATATTTTAAGATGTAGGACAGAGTATTTCAAACTATTTTGTGAATTATCTGTCCTCTGCACAATGGTTCCAAAAAGGTAACAATTCTGAAAATTCAGGTGAAAAATGGATTAAAACTAGGATCTTTTAGAAAAGCAACAAATCGCAATCTCAAATATTTTTTTTTTTTTATAGAAGGCAGAAGGCACCGGCCTTTCAACTTATGATTTGAAAAGCCATTTACTAATCTAGCATTGTCCCACAGATCCTTAGCATTCACGTTTGTTATTCATATATCTAAGAAAAGGAGCAACCCTGATTTTTATAATACTTCTGTGACATTAGATACTAATATAGAAACAGACCACACTTGATGGGCTAGTGGCACAGCAACCACTTCAGAAAAAAAAAAACCAAACCTTTTCGGGATATTTTGGGAAGGTTTTATATAGTTCCTTGATGAAAAAATTCTTAATTACAGCAGTGCTTGGCAGTACAGCATACATGGAGATGACAAAGGTTTGGGGTTTTTTTTCCTTTAAAAAAAAAATACCCCCACCACAGCGTCTGTCCTTAGCCCCCTTGACAAGGGAAAAGAAATTAAATGTCATATTCTTACCTCGTTGGGGAAATCAACTTCGCTGTCCTTCCACTGGTTTAATGTGAAATCACCACCTGGCTCCATTACTAGTTTAAGCTAGCGCATGGGACTGAAAGCAAGGCTATAGCTCGTATTTGTTCAAACTAACTTGCACCAAATTTGCTAGAAGAGTTGCATAACTGGACATGAAGGGCATGAAAAATAGTAATAATAATAAAAAAAGATTCTATGACATCAGCTGAGATAATGACACATAGGGAGGTTTGCAGGTGTTTCCAAAGGCAAGAAATACCTGCAGTGAGTCCATCTGAAGCAGGTGATGCTGTAGCAATGGTTCAGACATGGAGGAGAGTTCAGGAAGGACAAAGGTAGCTTCAAATGCAAGGGAAAACACATTTTCCATGAGTTGGAAGGGGATTGTCTGGAGATGAAGTCGTTGAACGCTGCTGTATGGAAAATTGGACAGAGGCTGAATTGGTTTGGCTTTTACTCATCTTGTCTCACCTTTCAAGCAGGATTGTCATCCCCAAGCAGGACTTCCCCTGTTTGGAGAATAATCTTCTGAGGGCCTTTCTGCAGGTTCCCCCCCTGCCCCAACTCTGGAATATCTGAAATAGTATAAATAATATGAAGCCAGCTTCCCTCAGCTTAAATTCAGATTGGCCCCTATGTGAGAGGAGTTACACTAGATTTATGCTGTCAATGACTTATACTGCAACTCATAATCCAGGTGAGGGAGTTATAAATACAGTACTGTAACATAAGAGTTTCTGACATACCATGTGGGAGTTGTGCTTTTCATACTAATTTTCCTCACAAATTTCCTTTTTCTCGTTTTTTTTACTGGTCCACCTTAGCTTATTAATCTAAAAGAGTCTTCTCTTGGGACAGCTTTCCCTAATTTAGCTTTCCCACTGTCCAGCTGACCCACTTGTAAAGCAGATGGACAATACATAGAGGAAACAGTATAGTGACTTGTATGACCGACAGGTCAGTTTTCAATTATTTATTAAAATAATTAATTGTAATTCTAAGTTATTGCTACAAACCACCTTCTTCTGCACTCTACCTTTTCTTCCTCCAAATGTAACTCTCTTCAGAAAGACAAAGACTGTTGTCTCACTAGGTCTATAGTCTTTGAGCCATACGTCACGCTCATGCCCCTGTTTTTGTTCACTGTTTTTCTGACATCCCACTTCCACCCCTGCCAGCACAGCTGGAAGTCAGTGTTGCTAAAACACCTGAGATTATATATAAACACATTATTTAAAATTGTGTGAACATTAAATATAATTACTTTCTGTCAATCAAAACTTGCATACAAGTAAAATAGCTATATTCCAGGCTGTTTCCTGTTTGTTTTAAAATTTCTGGAGGACTCAAACCAGTCCAAAACAGTCAGTCCAGCACTAATAATCTTTTTCATGGCATTACCCTGCATTTTGGCATTTCTTAACCAAAATGCCAGACATCTAATACAGGTGTACCTGTCTACATTTATCCCACCCACACAGAAAACTGTAGACGACAGGGAGGATACTGGCCAAACAGCGAAGACTGTTTTTGTCCTCCCTATGCAGTGAAATTTATAGCCTAAGTTTCAGTGTATTGAGAAACTTTCAAGAACACCTGCCCAACTATGGTTTAAGGGTGCCTGCCCTACTTTCTTTGTTCTCTGAGTGCTAACTCCCCTTTGCACACAGTGTGAGCCAAGCACATATCTGATATTTGGTGTTGTATTCTACTGAGTTCCAGCTATAGGCAGTCTGGCAGATTAAGTTCAAGCTTTGTGAACAGAAGAAAGATAATTCAGAGGCTTCTTATTACTTCTGATCTCTGAGCTGTGCAGGGATCACAGCTCCCGGATTGCATCTGTTCCCAAAATTTTCAAAACAAACCCAGCTTCTATGCGTAATCTATTTTCTTACTATTATGTAGCAAGACATTCAAGAATCACTTAAAATAAAATAAATAAATAAATAAATCTCCTCGAAGAACACAACAACCTTCAGGTGATTGAAATAACCGCTGACAAGATGAAAATCACGGGATTTTTTCAATATATATTTCCCAGCAAGACAACATACACATAAATGGTGGTCTTCATTTGAGAATTACAAGAGAAACCATGGGGACCAGGGACAAGCTTAGAATACGGACTTTTTTTGCAGATGCCACACAGTTCATTCTGCAGGTGAACTGAGGTAGGAGGTGGATTTGCATGTACCAACCCAATTATGACCATGAAAGATCACTGCGAGACTAACATTCACAATTTCCTTCTCGACCAGCAAAGCTCAAACATTCACTTATCAGTGTATGAGCTTTATAATTTATTTTCTGAGTGTGCAATCTGCTACAACGCCAGAGATATTTTCCTGGATTTTTTAAAATATTTTTAAGGGTGATGTACTTGTATGAGAGCTTTGTAGCACTAACACAAAGGACTGGGTGCCCTTAGTCCAACTCCTGTACCTGTGAAGGAACCAGTATAAGCTTCTTCCTTTCTAGCACATAAGTACGTTTCCTATCTGTCCCAGAGAGACTACTTCTACAGGTAAAAGGATATAGTAGCAATTCCAACTATAAATAGGGTTCGAGACATGAGACGAACAAAATTAAGAGACGTATAAATGAACCTTGCTATAACACTGACCTAGTTCCTTCTCTCCAATTAATTTAATTGAGAGTTTTGGTTTACTTAGCAGTTTTCATCCATAGATCTAAAAGCACTTTATAAAGAAATGTAAATGTCAATATCCTCATTTTACAGATGAGGATAAAAGGGCACCAGGAACTTATATGAATCACCCCAGGTCAGCAAGTAGGTGGCAAAACCAGGAATAGAAACCAGTCTGCTTACTCTGTCTGCTGTGCCCCCCATCCATCAGGAACTGTGAATTCCAGGTCATTTAACAAAGAGCTGTGGAAAATCCTCTACAAAATTGAGAGCTACCCCTTTTTAAATATAGAGGTGCAAGCATCTCAAAGGTAGAACTCCTCAATCTTAAACTAAACCTTAGTAAAAAGAGCTGTACAAGATGCCAAAGTTTTTACTTAAAAAAAAAAAAAGGAGAAACGAAGAAACATTTTATACAGCTAATATTATAAAAAGTTGTGTGTCACAATTTTTTCCCTCCAGAAGAAGTTATGTTTTACCACATGCACATAGAATTCTTTTTCAGGCAGCTCAACTAGCTACGCCCAGGGTGTAGCTATTCAAAGAAACCTTATTTTATCTCCCTGACAGCAGATATTCTCAGTTTGAAATTATTTTCTCCCATGGCAAAAACATTAGGAGGTGACCATGTAGGGAGAAAGGCTTAGAAAGTCCTCTGAAACCTGGGGTCATGATCAATGGAGTAGTTAAATCTCAGAGCATCCACATCTGGTTGGCGTTTTTAGGAGCTACCTCGTTTCAAGAGTTAGCACTTATTTGTTGTTTTTCACAGAATATGCTAGAGTACTTCTGGACTAGTTGAGGTTCAGTTAAAATACTTTACAAAGTTTCTCCGTGCTTTGCTTTATAGTGACATGCAATGACAACCAATGATTTTCAAAAATCTTGATAGGCTGTTTTAGCTACAAAGATAAATAAAGGATAATATGATATGAAACAGAGCTTAATCTATCATACTGAGCGTCTCAGCAGCAGGATAAAGTGAATCTAAATTGATTCATCTGCAAACCCACAGTTGAGAGGCCAGTTTACAGAGAACTCGTGTTACTCCAGCAATGGCAAACTGCATTTGATCATATTCCAGTGCAGATTCATGGACTGAACTATCAACAACAGCTACGTCGTTAAGTCAAGGTCTGCATATCCCATTGCTGCCTTCCACATTGAGATTTCATCTGAAAGACTGGAGACATTAAGGATATTTGAGACATTCCGTCAGTATTTTATGTCACCCAAGGCTGGAGAAAAGAAGCAAGAGAAATTGGGGTCTGGAGAAACAATCACTTCTTTATATAAATATAGCACCAAAACTGGAAAGTGAGCTGGGCTTACTGATACTAACAACTTTCGCATACCATTTCCTTAGGAAGGACTCACTCTCGGTTGTGAGCAAGATAAAGGTTGTTTTACTAATCAGAGGCTTATGGCAATTTCCTTATGCATCTTTTCTGAAAGAGAAAGGTTGATGACCAGTTAACCTGAAGCATTTGGCTTTTGAATCTGAAGTCTTGAAGGGCAGATTTTGCCATTCTTTTGCTGAGCTCTCTGTGAATAATACCTCTGAGATATTTCAAGACTTCAGTATAGTGCATGACTCATGAATTCTGTAGTAAATAGGCCAGACTTGCAGCTCCAGGTATTTTTAACCTCCTAAGCAGAAAAGGGGAATATTTAGGATAAGAAACGAACATGAATTTAACAATAAAAATAGAAAGACCACTCGGTATACAGCACTTGGGTAACCCTCTGGGACAGAACTATACAGATTACCATATGTTCTTTTCCAAGCAATATAAAAAAACCGAAGACAAAATATGCTTTATGAAATTCTTCACAGTGTGATAGCACTGATGCAAAGCTGTAGCTAAAATAAATATGATACCTTTCTTGTGGTACTCTAAGGCACTGGTGACCTATCAATTTCTCAATCTGAGCAAAAGAGAGCTAAAGGATGACAGGCCTTTCCCAGCAGAATGGCTGATATACAGCACACAGCTACAGCTCTGTCCCTGATTATTAGTTGTGACTAATATAAAGTAAGCAGATGCTGAGAATGCCTGGGGCTAGCTTTGAAACCGGGAGGTCTCATCTGACTCTCCTTCTAGTACGTACGCTGGATAGGACAATGACTACCTGCAAGAGGGTGATCTGATGGCTGGAGGTGGTCCTCACCACACTGATTTTTCTGTGTTGATACACTACGCAGCAAATACACCAATTCATCTCCATGGAATTCTCATTCCTGTGTACCCCCTGTATACTGGGAGCTCTGGTGAGACCAGAGTCTGAGCTGAAACACACAAAACCCCATAAAAAGCCTAGAGAGCAAAGGCTCTGCCTCACAACCTTGAGCAGAGGGAGCTGCAAGTCGGGTCCAAGCTGGAAGGGGATGAAGAGGCACTAAGTTGCCAAAACTCCTCACAGGCACATGGGGCTGGCTTTCACATTGGATGTTTTCACTTGTAGTTTCAAGCTAAAATTTTGAGATGCCTATCAGATTTGAGCACTTAGTTGCCCAAAACCTGGCAAATTCAATGGGAGTTAACTCCCTCAGGCTTTTTCAAAAATCCCATCCGTAGTCATTTTCCTGTCCTTGTTCTCACTAATTAGCACGATGCTCCTGCATGTGACTTTACAACACTGCAGAGGATTCTCTTGAGTGTGTGGCGGGTGAGGGGAGCTATCTTACTGAGATTTGATTCAAAAGAAGGAAAAAGAAAAACATTTCTATTCACATTAGGTTTTGTAAAACCATTTAGTGTTATGAAAAGCCTAATGTTTAAGCCTAAACTAAGTAGACAGTGATCCTTTAAGTCCCTGTCTTCCAGTACATTTCACCATTCTATTCTTTCAAGGAAAGTTAGGTTTGTTATTCTTTCACCTTCCAAAGTCCTTGATGGGTTATTTCTAGAGAATATTTAAATCTATAAAGTATTTTTGTCAGCAAAGATGTCTGTAGAAATTTCCCCAAACTCCAGCATGTATTTACCCACTTCTTAGAAATTCTTCTTCCATTTTCTATTAATATTATTTCACCGGGATCAGTCTCTGTTGAGAAATTTAGTTTAAGCTGCCTAGCAGTCTTAAAAGAGGAAGATCTATTAATTTAATCATTTATATGAATCATGTCTAAATGATCTCAGCAGAGAAAATGTGTTAGCCATTTAAATCCCATCATTACATATTATATAATAATTACCACTAATTCTAGTTTGGATGGGCCACAATATTGCTTTACATACCTAATATATTCAGAACATCTACCTTACCAAGCTCAGTCTTTTTGTGACCTTTGAGTTTATGCTTGTCTCTTGATTATGAACATAGGACAGGCTTTCCAAGAAATTAGTTATGCAAAACACATACACAGTACCACATCTATTTGGCATGCACAACTACCACTTTTTTTTTTTTTAATATCTCAAGTTCTTTTTGTCTCTGGAAGATATTCAGCATGCTATTGATACAGTTGTAATCAAAATAATACTTATTTGTTAAGTATTCTCAGTATTTTCAGTGCTGCACATGACACTAATTCACACTCTGTATCAAGCTGAGCTTACAGTGTAAGGTGGGGTTGTTCATGGGAAACTACAGGGTGTAACTTCCACTGAATTTCCAAATCCCTTACCCTGAAAGGGCTGCTTAAACATTGTGTGTGCAAGCAGCCAACTGTACACGTATGAACTGTATGTACATTCTTGTCTACAGCTCAGACTGATACAATTTGCATGGATTTTTTCCAATGGAAAAAAAAGGAAAATATTAATTAGCCATAAGAAATCTCTGCACAGGCCTGAGCATCAGTTTCACCATATACTATTACAGAGCGCTCATGCATGCAAGGCCCAGAAAGGGAATAAAAACTATATGGCAATGAATGAACAAGTTACCAATTGTTTCTCTGTTGGGCAACCTCAGTAAAAACCATCAACATGCAATTCCTCACTGCGAGCCAATCCATTTCCACATGAACATGACAACCCAGCATTACTCAAGTAAGCAAAAAATGGGTCCAAATGCTTTCCAAGCGCCCTTGGATGTGAGATGGTGCTGCTGGCACCATGTTGAAGAGACACCAGCCTCCAGAGTTAGAGCTCTGTATCTTGTGTCACACGAAGTGCTTTCAGGGACTGATTTTTAGAAGAAAGGCAGAGTTCTGTGCACTCACTAGGCGGCCATTGCTTCAGGACTGCTTACAGATGTGGGTACCTGGCTTTGCCCTTGAGAAAGGTTGGACTGTGCCTCTGCCATGCTAGACCAACTTGAATAGCTTCATCCAGTGTGGACGCTCAGTTTAATCTTTTTTTAAAACAATAATTATTCTTTATTCTTTTTCACCAGGTCTGCATGAATGCATCTGCCAGCAACCTTTCCTCTACTCTATCAAAATTGCAACACAAGAAACACCCCTGATTAATTACAGAAGAGTGAAACTTCCAACTCTCATATCCCAAGGGTCAAATTTATCCCTGGTGTAAGCCAGAACTCAGTAGTGAGACAAATTTGGCCCTAGGTGACTTTTTTTCCCCCGACTAACTCATTACACCGTCCCTTCTATAGCTGATGAATTGAGCCCCTTGTGTTCTGTTTGTAACCATAATTAGTATTCATTTTGCAAGCTTAAAGTTCACCCTTGATACAGGACTGAGCCTAATGTTAATCACTGCGGTGTCTTACCGCCTTTGACTCTGATCTGTCAGGTTTGCATTACTTGTCCCATACCTAATTTTTTGCCCTTACCAGCCAACTAGCACCTCGACATCACACTGTGTCAGAATTAGAAACTTTTGACAGATCTGTAATCATCTAGTTCTCATCAGCTCTATGCATGTTAGTCACTTCATTTCCACATTCTAACAGTTAATATGCCTTAATTTCTCTCACTTTGTGAATATTTAATTCCTCCCTTTTCAACATCATTTTTAGGTTGTGTGAATCATTTTCAAAGCCTTTGCTATTCTCCCTCCACTATCATCTGCATATTTTATGAAATGGCACAGTTGAATCTCTGAGGGCTCTTGATAAAAATGAAACTGGCAGGCTGCTCATTAGTTGTTTACCTGGAGCTGTGTGAATCCCCTAGAATGGTGGATTCCCATTTGGATTTGAATTAGGATATTCTGACACATAAGAATTGAAAACCTTTCCAAGATAAGTGTGATTCTTCCCCCCTTCTCCACTCCCCTCCCCTTCTACCCCAATTAATAGCTTTACTAGGAAGTTTGCATTCTTTTGCCCAATCTGCTAGTAGTGCAGTACCACGTACACCAACATCTGAAACAACTGGATTGTTAAAAGGTGAGAGACAGAGGCTGTAGCCAATTAGCAACTCTAATGAGGGGAAAAAGTGTCCGATCAAGAATGCACAGAGGGCAGCATGAACAAAATGTGAACTTTTCAGGCTTCCAGAGTCAAACCAAGTTGCTGGGACCAGGGCTGTGGTTTATTTAAGCATGTACTTTAATGGACAAGTAATAAAAAAAATTACATTCAGTGGAAATACTGTGAGTAAAGTTTAAAGCGTAAGTACTTTACAATGACCATACCTGGTGAGTCTCATACAACAGTTTTCATTATTTCCTTGATCTCACTTATGCAATAAGGCACTTACACGTCTCACCACTGAGATAAACTTAGAAGTCACAGCTCAACAATTCATGACTTACGCGACAGAAGAAAGGACACCCTCGTGTTTACCATAAAATCCGGGATTATCAACAGAGAATTCAGTGGGTTATCTGTTCCATCCCTGAATGCAGAACAATTTTTCCCTACTCCATGTTACTTCTCTGGGTGCACGCACTTCTTTGGGTGCATGCTGTTTGCTTATCTCTGTGCAGTTCTCCATGTCATGTCTACAATAAACCATACCATTACTTTCCAATAGTTCTAGTTTTTAGTGTCCACAGATTTACATTTAGCTTGATTTATTTTTATGCTGATATCATGCTCTTACTTTTCATAGATTTTATTTAAAAGCAGTAATGCTATCTCTCTATGCACTAAATTTTTTATGATTTTTTTGGCCTTTGCTGACTTCATAAGTAAATAGGGAATTGAGGCCATTATAAGACAAAGAGAAGCTTTCCAGCTGTAGAAGCTGTGTCTGCATTTGTACTTTGGTCAAACAGGTGTTTTGGAGAAAGAAAAAGCAAAAATAAGAAATAGAAAGGCACTTGGTTTTGATGGGACCATCTTTCTACTTTATCCTCATGTCCCACACCTAATGCGTCTTAGCCTTGACAAACCTCTTAAAATTTTGCACAAATAACAGAGAACAGCATTCATAATTAAAATTCCATAGAGTTTCTGGCCATCTGATGTTACATATTTTATTCCCTGAAAGGAACAGATAAGAACAATTGGGACCTCACTTCTCTAGTCCTTAAAACTTCAACTCCTTAGTACCAATTGAGAGGATAGGTAAGAAAAAAGTTTACTTGCACATGACATTGTTTGATGCTAGCTCTCAATCTAATCTTGTGGCTCATATAATTTGTCGTACTTATTAAAATCCCATCTTTAAGAAACTCCTGATTATTTAGAAATCTAATAATGAAAACCGGTATTTTCATATAGCCTTGGCTAGAGTAAGTGTGGATTTAAGTACGCTTTGTTTATTGTAAAGATTCAGAAATTAGATATACATATTAAAAATAATTTTCTACAGTCTCATGAAGCTCGGTGGCCTGTATGGCTGGGTTTTTAATTCTTGCATTTGACAGTATTGCATTCTTTTGATTTGTTATATACGCTTCAGATCTATTACTTTTAATTGGACATGAACATGCCTATGAACTGAACTTGGTCTCCAAGGGTTCGCATAAAATTAGCCAAGACGTGGGGAAAATGGAGTTGTCATTACAACTCAAAACTATCAGATATTGCAAGTAGTTAAAAATAACAATAGCCATAAAAATGCTCATGCAACACCACGTAACTAAACACAATAAGCAGCAGGTTTGGTAGTGTGACATTTTAACTAAATTTTCAAAGATTCTTTTCTTACCCCCACTACAAGCTAAGTATTTAGCATTTATCACTTTTTGCATTTTAATATTTTTCTATCTTATTGGTTGAATTCAGAAATACTTTTATCCTATCGACTAGAAGCATACATATCATTCAGCTACACATGCATCATCCGCTCCCAGTGATGTCAGCCTTTCAAAAACCTTAAAGATCTCGACCTAACAAGGTGATTATGTTTCAAAAAGACATTCTCACTGTTACAACTGCACACGAAAACTACAACAAATATTTTGTTAGCTACTACTGCAAGTTAAATTAACTTGTGACTTCAGCCTTGCAATGACTGCAATGCCAGCGTGGTTACCTTAGCACAATGAATTCGCTTTCTGTAAAATGTTGATACATATGAGGACACAGTTCTTTAACATTGTTCTTTATTTGATGAAGACAGTTGTCATATCTCTTACCAGTATAACACTGCTCATTCTAGGCAAAGCGAAGGACTTCATTGGGAAATGGCAATTTAAAGCAACAGTTCAATTGCACATTGAGCCCTTGATGGAAATCATCTGCACCAACCTTATGCTGTTTATCTGTGCTGAGCACAACACTGTATGGAACAGAGATCACTACCAACCCAAAGTCGTATAAAGTAAGACAAAATGCTGTTTTTCTTAGAAAGGGGCATTCCTCTACATGGTGACTATATAATAGGTAGTGCTCACAGGGAAGTACAAGTGACAACTTGGTCACTCTAACAGAAAAACAGAACACAAGGGGGCTGTGTATGAAATTGGGGGGTGCTGGTATAAGAATACATTACTTTGGGAATGAAGACAGGTCAAGGGACTGGAATTACAGGGAACACCAAACCATTTGAGGCAAGCAACTGAAAGACTTGTCCAGAAAGGCAAGCTCTGTCTGAAAGATACTGCTCTTCTCGGATGTAGTTGTCAACTTTTTCTAAAATTCTTTTCAAAAGAAAAGCTTTCCAGTTTGGCTTGGTACAATACAGTCATGGTTTATGCTTCTCTACTCTCCCTACCCCTCCTCCCGCATGTTAAACAGACCAGAGACCTGACATTTTATGTTGTTTGTTTGAAATGATAAACTTAATCATGAGTGAAATGTTAGGAAGTGACAGCGCTGGCCACAGTAAGGTCATTTCTCGTTTCAGCCAAGTACAATACAGCTTTCCCCTTAATTGCATTGCCAGTCCTTGCCACAGGAGGACCCAGGCATTTGCAAGTGGGGAACTGAATCTGTCTTTGTGATAATTAAACCATGGACCTCTGTAAAGACTGCCAAATCTGCCATATGGTAGTTTTATGACCTAGACTGCTGTTATCTCTTGAGAAAGCTAACATCCTAATCTCATTTTAGTTATCTGTGATCAGAACCCATATTTCTAGAGGGCAAAATGCAGGAGTACTGCTTGTCTCAGAGCATCCTAAAGCAATGAAATTTTTTTCAGTGGTTCACATTAATAATATGAAGAGAGAACTCATTATTGACATACTAGAATTAAAACAGAAATCAAGACGCTAAACCCAAACAACCCATAGTTTACCTGCACGTAGATTGTAACATCTCACTGAAAAATTCCTGGGACTCAACTTTGGACAGATGAGCATTCTGATGAGTAATTAAAACATTCGTTGCAGAAAGGTTTTGAAAAGTCCACTGAATTTTTCCAATGCTAACACGTTATTTTAAAACACAAACACAAGAGGCTAGTGCCTTTGTAAGTCTGATATCATTTATCACAACCACACTGCTTTAAGAGCATCATTGTGAGCTGGGCAAATATTTTACAGGAGGAAAAAGCCAGACTGTAAGATGCCTGGTATAAAGACTGAACGGATCAGAACTGGTGCTGGATAATGCTTTATGCCTGGCCCTTCTAATACTCATACTATTTCATTCAATTAACACTAATTTGTCTTCAAATCTGCAATATATCCATCTGAGCACTTGCACTGTAGTTCAGAAACACATTGCCCTTTAGAGCTAAAACACAAATGCTTACCAGCTGTGGTCACCTTCTTACATATCTTTTGGGGCTGTGTCATTTCATAACCAAGAGAATGCATCTGTTCCTTTCAGCAAGGTTATGTCTTCAGAAGTACATTGAAAGCATAAGAAACAGGTGGCATATTTTTCATCTCACTGGTAGCAAGCAAACACAGAGGCTATATTCTTTGATGGCTAAGAGAGCCTTAAATATAGGTATCTTTAGTACTTGAAACTACTATTTGAAGATGATGCTTGTTAGATGTTTTGGGATGGGATATATCTTTGCAAAGAAAGACCTAATGGCTACTCAGGTCTACACTAAGTTCTCCAGACCGATGACCTTCATCACATTTATCTGCTAGACAGACACTCGTATCGAGAAACTACATAGGTCTGTTTTTACAGAAATATTCTGGTTATATGATCTAGATAATGTAGCCTGCTATAAATCATCCTGGTTGTCCCTTGATATTTTGAAAACTGATGAGACTGCCGATTCTTGCTTCTTACTTTGTATGCAAATGATGAATTATAGATGGGAAATAGGAAAAAGAAGGTTTTACTCATTTGCTGGATTGAAACAGACTGGATTAGTGCGCGAGCAGTGGTACCCTTGGACTATTTATTGTGACATTGCTTAGAAAAATTCAAACCCCAAAGCCTTCAAATCACTGGGGACATTGTTAGCCTTCTGCAGGAATTATTAAAACGTACAGAAATGTATGAGCATCACTTTATAATAATTAATCAGGGTCTGTTGATTAATAAAGCTCATTTTTTAGTCCCGATGATTCAGGGTATTATCCAAAGGACAGTGTCCTTGTCATATTGATTAAGAAACCAGACTTTGCTGTGGAAGAAAGTGTAAGAACAGTCGTGCTTCTTCCTTCCCCCCCTCCCCCGATATAAAATAAATATTGAATGAGAATATTAACTCGTTAACCTTGACAACAATTTGTAATTTTCATAAGGAGGAAAACTCGCATATTCAGCAAATAAATTGCTGCAGGGATTTCAGGGAAACAAATTGGAGAGAATGAAGAATGCTACCATATGAATTCTGTCGTTTTTATGGGCTGCAATGATAAATTTGTTTGGTTATGTCCCTCAATTAAGGCCACAAATACTGTAAAGCGTCAGAAGCAAGTTAACTGGTAGAGCTGGTACAGAGAACTCTGGGTGACAGTCTAAGGTCATTCGGGAAGTTAAGTTTTCTTTCTTCTTTCAGATCTGGAGCAAACGTCTTAACCAAGTTTACTTACGTACAGAGTGCGTCTTCTGTACAGCATATTAATCCCCTTAAAGCCTTTGTTAAAAGATAACTCCATTTATTAGGTATTGCATGAGAAAATCTTTATGTGGAATTAACAGCACCAGTCACAGCTTTTACAGGGTTATCTAATTATTTTGAACTCAGTTTAACCAGGAATGCAGGTAAAATAAATAATTTGTAAGCTGTTTACCTCGGCACTGTTTTTTAACCCCCTATAAAAATGTTATGCTTTGAAACTCGAGCTGGATTGCTGTTTTAATGATTACAGGAAAAATGGACACTCTTTCTTCCTTCGTGTATTTCCAGCTGTAAAAACCTTATTTGTGCAGATCATCGATTAAGTCAGCAAGCCAGCAAAACACACCTAAGCATGTGCTTAGTTTTAAGCTTGTTTTGCCTCAACTGACATCAAGTAATACTACGCACGCTTAAAATTAAGCATACGCTTAACTGCTTTGTTGGATTACAGCCTAAATTATCTATTAATCCAATTGCATGGTTTCCTCTGATCACTGCTGTCTTGAAATGCTTACTGTACAATAGATTTAATATAAATGCATTATGTTTGTCAGGCATGCCACTAGATTTGCATGCTGTCCTTGTCTGCTTTGGCATATTATCATCCATAGGAGAATATTAAAGATTTAATATGATTTTAAAAAATTTAATTTTAGTGACTTTTTGAAGGATATGAATGAACTGTATCTTGTTTGAGAAAGTAAAAGGAAAAATTAAATAAAAGTGTTTAATACTTTAAAGGCCCAGATAGGGAACATGAGGCACGTGGAAACTAGCAGCCTTGAAACAGAAAGGCAAGACTACACATGCGGTATTTGGTATGCTGCTAGTTACTTTTACAGCAACAATAACCAGTGTCTGATTATCTCCCGATTTTACTGTACTCATTCTGCAAGGACTCCAGGATAGAGAAATGCCGTCTCCCTATCTTATATGTAGGAAGCTTAGGCATAGAGAAACTGGCTGCCAGGCTATTAAAGGTATGTAAGTGAATTCCCATTCATTTCAACACATGAATGCGTATGAGGTGCCCAGGCATTTCAGTGAAGGGGACCATTGAAATCACAGCACATTTGCTGCTATTTTGGCCTTTCCAATCTGCACCTTTTGATGGTTGTTTTTCCTTGGTGTCCTCATGCGTTTTAATGATATTAAGAGTCATTTTACATACACTTAAAAAAACCAAACAAACAAACCAACCCACAAAAAAAACCCAACAAACCACGCCTCACAAATACAGCCTTAAGTGATTTTGTTCCTTATCTCACAGGACCCTGTGAAGCAACTGGTTTAAGTCCTATGCACTATGTCACCCTCCTTCTCGCTCCTGGCCAGCACTGATCCTTCCACGTGAAATCCTGGCCTTCTTGCAGCAATGGCGGCAGTTTGACCGCTCACAGCAACTGGACCAAGTTTTCAGCCCTATTCAGCTACACACGCTGTGCTGCTTTAGCTGAAGCGCAGAACAAAAATTTGTGTAATGCTGATAAGATGTTATTAATATGAAGTGATAGGGTACACGCTCGGAGATGCAGTTATTCACTCATGATGCATTATAGAGAATAATAGCAATAATGACTTTTGCTAAGCCTTTTTTGTTCTTAAAGTGCTAAAAGCAAAAATAAATAAATAAAAATAAGAAAATCCCCGCATTTCTATTACTGGTGGCATTGGAATATAATCAGGCAGTACCTGCAGGATAAATCAAAAGATTAAATTAAGTTGGGATTTGAATCCCCACCAAACAAAGAATCAAACAGAGATTACGTTTTTCTGGACTCTAGTCTCAGAATAGCTTTCAAGGGCCTCCCTTACAAACATAATATCATTATTTGCTTTGACCACTGGTATGTTAAAGAAAATACGGGAGAGGGGGTGGAAGGGGGAGTAGTCAGGCAAGCAACAATATGGAGAGCAGTATGGGGCATGCTAATTTTTATTCATTGCCTGGCCTCCTGCCTGTTTCTCCTGAGTCTATTCAAGTCCTAGCCTTGGGTTCTGACTCTTGACCGATATCTGTCAGCATGTTCTGTATCCTGCCTTCTGCTGCTACTTTTGTTCAGCCTGATATTTTACCTTGCTTTTTGCAGGAGACCAATACCTGCTGTCCCTCCACCCACACTGCCATCTCACAAAGCTATTTATTCCTTCTCCACAAAAGCACAATCGCCAAAACCCTCTACCTTTGGAGAGAGGTCATTCAAATACAAGCAAGATTAATCTTAATCACAGAACACTATTATATTTAGAGGCGTGAGAATCACTGGACTGGCTCTGACCCATGGGCTATACAGTCCTGAATTCCTCCCCTACCAGCAACCAAAGAAAGGTGAAAGAAACACCAAAACTTACAAATAATTTATGCCTCCCTGCCCACAAGATGTCACCCTGAATTTTAACAAAGGTAGATTTACCCTTAAATATTCTCTTCGTCCTTCTTCCCATATTCTATTCATTACAATCAACTACATTAACTCTTAGGTATTCATAATTTACACGCAATCACAAAAATCCCGTTTGAACCTTGCTGCTCCTGATCTCAGTTGCATTGTATAGGCAATGTATTCCACCATCAAATTACAGGCTGTATTTCCTCTAATTTTTCATAGCGCAGGATAAATATTTTCAGATCGGTCTGCACAGCCCAATCCAGTGTGACCAAAGACTGTTTTAGTGATGTTCATCTCTCAAGTTTGAGAGTGAGTACGTGGGAGATTCAGTAACGCAGAGTCTTAAAGTGTGTTATCTGATAGCAGCGGCCTCAGATTTCAAGTATTTCACAGCTTTTGGATGATAAAAAATCCCAGCATGAAAAAAAGGAATGAGAAGTATCTCTAAACTTTCTTGAAAGTGGAAGTGACAACAGGCTTAAGAGAGTGCATTTGCCAAATCTTTAGCCTTGGAAAACGATGTGTTTGAATTTCCAAGGTTCAGTATGCACTGTTATTTTAAAAACTGATTCAGTTTGTTTAGACCCCAGAGCTGCAACTCCATCTTGAGAATATGACGACGTGTACACAAAGCTCTGCTGCTCTTTTCATCAAGAAAGAAAACTGTTTCTGCCAGATTTTTTGCACCCGTTTTGCATATTCCCTCAGCTCTGTCTCTGTGCAGAGACCACAGACCCAATTGTGGGAAGGGAGCGTGTCAATGACCCATTAGAAACCTGACATGACATTTATGTGCACGTTTACCAGGGTTGCTCTCACAAGCACAATAATTACACACACAAATGAGGTTTGAAATTGCCCTTTTATGAAAATTCAAACCTTGATCTTTAACTATTTAATAAGAACCTATCTTGCATCTGATTTGCAAATCAGATGTTTGTGTTAGAGGCTGGATTTTTCAGAGAGAGGAGGTCTGACACTGGTACGTGTTTTCTGTGTCTGTTTTGAGTGCTCATTTATGGAGCACGCATACATGAAGTTGGCCTTTTTTTGTGAAAATATTTGTTTCATTTCTTTATGTGTAAGTGTTTGCACATGACCGCTAGATAACTAATAACTGGACACACAAAACAGGCACAGAGGCACACGTATAAGCTTAAATCTCAGAACCTCTTAAACGCACCTCCCAAATTTATCAGTGGTTGATTGTAAACACCTTCGCACCACGACAGTGCACCATACTGCAACGGGCCCCTGTCAAAGCAGTCCCAGCCTATCGCTACACATACAGGTATTCTTTAAAAATAGTCAATAGAATTTTACCAAAGTTACCTGGTATATTGAATCCACACACTATATGCAGTATTTTATTTTTTAAGTATACTACTTTATGGTTAACTCAAAACACTGGGGCTGCTTTCAAGGGAAGTTTCTTCCTGATTTTATGGGAACAGAGTTAAACACTGACTACCTTTGAAGTTTTACCTATAGATTATTTTCCTACTTGCTACTTTTTCTCTAATCCAAGACAGCTGCTACTTTGGAGATTCTGCCATAAGTGAAGCATCAGATTTGAGAAAAGAAGATAAGAAAATTTCTCTTCCTAATCTTTATACTACATCAACAACGCTCAGCAGTTCTGCCTCAGCTTGAACTGAAGATCTCCAAATACTTCATAAGGCACTAAGTCGCAAAATACTGTATATCAGGCAGTTAATCACTGTACCTACTGTACCAGTGGGAAAACGGAAGCACAGGGTGTTCAACTGATTTGCCCAGAGCCACATGTCAAGTTTGTGGCAGAGCTTGGAAATAGTACTGAGATCACCTGGCTCTCAGTCTTGAGCTGTAATAGCAAGACCATCTGTGCTCCTAGACACTATGACAATACAAATACTTAATTCTGCTGAAGAGCTTTAATGAGTTGTACGGGCATGCAAACGTATGTCCAGACCAATGGAGTATGTCATAGCTGTTGCATCACTATGCTCTGGAAGGGGGTGCAAGTCTAGTAGACAAGTGCTCACCTCTGATGAAAGAAGCCAGTGCTCTGGCTCTAAGAACTAGGGATTTTAGGAAAAAAATTAAAAATGTCCCCTTTCCCACTCTCAGCCAGCCTGTCCTTCCTTATTTTCCTCTGAGCATCAGAAGGGGGAAGCAGGGTGATCAACCAAACTTCCGAGTAAAGAGGGTATTTGTGGAGCAGCTCTACCGAAGACTATTCCGACAGAAGACTAAACCATTGAAGCAGAAATATTTTTATCTCAAAATTTACTACAAAAACTCCCTTGAAATTTCTGCCCTTTATAGAACGTATTCTAATTTGATACCCAGTTGCAGGTTTTGTTCCTGCTGAGTACACTGTTGTTACAAAAACTCATCAGTTACCTTAATGTTATTTCAGACTCTGAGTAAAAATAAAGACTGTGAAGAGAACATCATAATCTAAACCAAAACTAGACTTTTATTTGGAAAAATAATAGTTTATTGCTGTTACATTTTCACTGATTTGCTGCTAGCATGCAAGAAGATACAAGAAACACTAAGGGATTAACTAAATTTACTCACAGGAAGCTGTAATTTTTCAAGAGTCTTCTCCGATAAATTTCCCTAAATATCCAGACTAAGTTTCACACCATTAATTCACTCCACCAAATCCTGTAAATATTTTGATCAGCTTTATAAAGCAATACACCGTAAATGCACATATTTAAAATGACTATTTTTATGAATAACCTAGAGTAACTTGAATGGCAGGATCTCAGACAAAGATCCATGCAGATCAAATTTCAGAGATTGGAGCTGATTTATTTCAGCCACCACACAGCTTCTCTGATAATTTGAATTTTTCTTTCAAAAAACTCTGTACCAAAGTAGCAATTGGTCAAGATATCACTAGGGCTAAAATAAACAGACAAAAAAAATCATTTCAAACCGTGACACGTAGTCAGCATGAGCCAAATTCTCTCTAAATTCTAACCACTTATCTCCAGCAATTCAAATCAGACCCAATTTTCATAGGAAGTTATTTAAAAGGGCAGCTGTATTGCATCCTGAGTCGATCACTGGTACTGATTTTAGTAAATATCACTTATGTTAAAGGAAAGTTTGCATACTCAGACCCATTCTCCTCCCAGCACAACATTGTCTTCCCTGAGCTGCCATTACATTTAGTTCTCCTGTGGATTTTGTTAATAAACAGTAATTACACATAGTCACTCAATAACCACAAATTGACCAACCCGAGTTGATACATTTTCTCTGCAGAGGTTTCCCTGACTGCACAGTTTACACAAATACACAGGCAAATTTTACAAATAGAGAGAGGATACAATGTTTACTGTCAGTAGCCAGCTTTAGAATTTTATAGCCTGACTACAATCACAAACAGTAGATTTCTGAAGATTTTCAAGCTTTTGGGGAAAAAAATGCCAAAGTGAACTTAAAGGCTGTAATTAGTCACTGCTATTAGTGTGTTACAACACTTCAAGTTGGTCAAGTGCATTAAGGGAGAGTTCCCTTTCCAAGCCATATATTGTTTTAGTCTTGACTAGCTGCCCCACCCCACAGGCAAGACCTGAAACACAGAGGGATGAAGTGACCCCACTATGATCACGCCATGAGCTCGTAGAAGGGGGAATTTACCTCCACAGCACAACCCTGTGACTTCACTGAGCCCTCCTTAGAGCTCCAGCCCCACAACAGAGCAGAGCTGCTGGAAAAGTACCTGTAAACACAGGCAGCAGTCACATAAGCATCATTAACGCTGCCTGGATGCAAAGGTGAAGCGGCGCTACTGTGGAGAGGACAAGAGGTTAGTCCCCACAGCCTCTGCAGCGCTGCCCCTCTTGGCTTTCACGAGGAAAGACTCCTCCAGAACAGCCCCCGCACATCTTTAAACTGTCTATTTCTGGGAGGTGGGCACAGGGTATCTTATCTTTAATTCAAAACTGAGTAAATGACTCCTTTTGCAAACTACATAAACAAGTTTCACTTGTGCAAGCTTGTCCTTTTTTTTTTTTTCTCCCCTATTCTCTGGTTTTATCCGAGGCAAATGACTGCACGTGTAACAGCAAGCTGCTCCACCTCAACTACTGCACATCAAGCACCATTCAATCCAGGCAGGGAAAAATCAACAAGGCACTGGATGTGGCTGGACTTAATGGTTTTCAAGTCAACCAATCTGTGCCAAAGCTCCCTCCTGTGCTCAACTGAGCCCGCCCTGGTGCTGCCATGGAGCCCCTCTCCCATCCACCCACAGCAGCGCCCAGAGCCCAGGACAGCCAGCGCTCACGGTCGATGTACCAAGTGTTTATCACAATTCAACTGGGGAAAAGGCCACTACAGCATTCTGCCCCATGGTGCCCCTGATCTGTACCCCAAAGTCAAGGATAAAGTTTGTTTTTTTTACAGGAGGAGGAGATTTCTCTCTCTGTTATTCCCTTCTTATTTACCACTCCTCCAAAAGAATAAAAACAGGCTAGCGAGCCCTCAGCAATGAATACTGAGTCGACTGTCTTATATAACTGGCCTGCCTTCCACAGGAATTAAGGAAGTGAACCATGATATTTTCTGAAGAGGCAGAATTTATTTGTTTTGAAAAGGTATGTGTATCACAAACCCAGAATTTGGAGAAAAGGGAAGGCAAAGCATCCATCCATAAGCATGCTCTCATGGGTAGAGGAGGGCGGAGATCTTCAATGTTGTATTTGCACAGAGGTGAGATAAAAAACCAAAATACATAAAGCAAGTTTCCCACCTCAGACAAATACCCACCCTTGATTATCGTGTCTACGTAGCAGGGCCACTGGACACTGCTGAGCCTTCCTAAGAGATGCCAAGTGCCCTCATGTACAGCAACTCAGCCACTTACAGCAGCAGGCTGAAACAAGCACCGTTTCTTTTTACAAACACAGGAAGGAAGTGTATTTCAGAAATTAGTAAACTCATACTCCCTGCAGTCATAAATAATCATTTTCCACAGTACAATAAAGAGATATCAGGATTATTCTCCGTGATTAAGCCATTGACAGGCTGGCATCCTTGCAACAAGCATCATGCCAGGATTTGTTAGTAGATTGGGCCTACAAAGTTCTCTAACCTGAAGCTGTATTGGCTCAGCAATTTCTTCAAATGATTTGATAAAAATGTTTTCAGTGTGTCATGCATACAGGTACACATAGCAATAATTACCATAATATTATAAAACACAAAGGAAGAAAAGTGCAGTAATTTGCACTGATTATTAAATGAAAATAGGAAACTTTAATTATTAATTTTTGAAATCACTGAAAGGAGAAAATAGCATACCTTCCATGTGCAGACACTGAAATTACATTAGCTTGACAAGCCCATTTCAGAAGGAACAGGAATTCTTCAGTGCATTTATTTAATAGACCTTGAACATGTTATGAAGCAACTCTTTATTACAGCATCCTAAAAATGTGAGTGAAAGGATTTTAAATCCCACATCTTGGTGCTGCTTTTAGATTAATACAAAACATTGAAAGAATCCGAATAATGACAGCTTGCTATTCAAAGCACCCTTTAACAGGATCAAGAAGAACAGAGTAAATGGGACTAACTAATGTTCCTGTGTGGCAAGTACAGTTCTTCAGGAGGAAAACAAAGAAAGAAAAAAAAAAAAAAAAAAAAGGGTTTCCCTATAGGCATACCTTGTAGCAGGAAATCTTTTGCCATGCCAGAGTCATGCTGACGATCTAGGGGAACGTTCTGTGCTCATCACAATATGGGAGCAGTTGTACATCCAAGTCCCAATCATTATGGATGAGTCTGAGCATCCGTGACCCTGACAGTCGAGGTGTATCAACCCAAACCTGACGCTCAATTATTTTCGAAGAAGAATTATTACATAGTCCTCCTAAATGGATTCTAAAACAATCCATTGGCTTTTCTTTTTAAATATTTCCATGTTCACAGGCAGAAGATGACACAGATAAAATTATCAGCAAGTGCTACTTCATAACTGCACCTGCTTTGATTGTATCTTGTCTGAAACTGAACTCCCCTCCCCCAGTCACTACACTGCCTGCATCAGTGTCAGATTTCTAAAATGATATTGTCTGATGAGGAGCAACTAAGAACATTTATGCTGCTTCATGAGACTGTTTCTCTTGTTAAGCCTGTGACCCCTGCTGTGACAAATACGTATATTACTTCCATGTTGACACGTTGGACCTTTTTTCTACCAATATCTTCCTTCATAAATGCACCTGACTTTTAAGGGTCTCCAAGATCTACACCCTTTCCTGATAAATCCCATTCTTACTATATTTTGAGAGACTGAGAACTCCTTTCATCATTTCCTCAAATCACCAGAACATGCCACTTTGACCAGGAATAAAAGCCTTCGGCCTATCTGAAGCGAGATGCATGTTGTCGTGGTTTGGGCCGGGTTGGCCAATGACAAGACGACAGATGCTCTCCCCACCTCTCGCTCCAAGGAGAGGAAGAAGAGAGATAAAGAGAGTTATGAGTTTAGAAAACAACTAAACTACTTTAATAAAAAATTAATCATAAAATAAAAAAGGATGTAATGAAATAGATACAATATAAAAAAATATGTACAAAACCGGATCAAGTTCCTAGGAAGACGTCACCGTCAGGCACTGGGGAAGTTCCAGACTGGACTCAGTGACAAATGGGAACTGGAACACACCGACGGGGATCAAAGGCAGACGAGCTGACGGGGTCGTCCTCAGACGTCAGTCATTGACGAAAGAGAGCCATTGGAGAAGCCGAGCCATCAGAGGAGAGCCGTGGGAGAAGAGCCCACCCGACGCCTTTGATCCCTCAGCTTCTCTACTGAGCAGGGCAGATGGGATGGGGCACCCCATTGGTCAGTTTGGGTCACCTGACCTGCCCGCGCCTCCCCGCAGGGACCCACCCAGGTCAGCTGACCCTGGTTGCCACGGCAACGAGCATGTGCACGAGCCTCTCCCTGAGCAGAGCTGGGCCTGCTCCGCCCCGAGCCAGGACTACTGTGCGGCAGGAGAGCAGGACACGTCCAGAAAAAGCACTGCAGTATCTTTCAAAGTCCATACAGAAGTACCTGGAGCTAGGTTCTCAGCTTCTACAGATCAGCTTTGTTCCATCAGCTTTATTCACTTGGATCTGACCTTTTGATTTTAAAGTGTTAATAGCACCTCTCTGCTCTTCAGAAACTCCTTTTTCCCAGGAAACCCATAGTATCATTTTTTAAGCGGAAATAATTTTATAGAATTTAATGTAAACATTGAAGGAAAGGGTGCCACAGAATAGCCAAAACATGCAATGAATTCAGTTGTATTCTTACAGATGGACTTGAAGAGAAGGGAACTGAAACAAGGAAAACGGAATCTGCAGTGATGCAGGTTTGAGATGCCTAGTTCATAGACAAGGATTTTACAAGCAGGGATAGAAACGATAAATGAAACCAGGGGGGTTGTTTTTAAAGAACAATCAGGAAAGATGGAAAGGTATTGAAATTTGGCTAATGAAGCAGAAGAATCTGCAGAGGCTGTAAGAGTAGAACCAAAAGGGATAGGACTTCTTTTGTAGTTTTTTCCCCTCTCTTTTCATTAGGCTGAGCAAATATTGTGTTATATATCTCTGTCTCATTGTCTTCTGTCACCTGAGTAACACCTCTTTTACTGCTGCCAAAATGGCTACTCCAGTGCTAGGTCAGACCAATTATTTCTTAAATGGTTTGTATTCACCTGCACTTCAAATGTGTGGCTTTGAGAAACAAAATAACAGCACCTCATTCTCAGTCTGCTCCGAAGATCCATTATGCTAGCAACACATCAGTCTGCTCAATTAAAGAGCCAACGACTACAAAGCGACTGTATATCATTTGTATTACCTTTCTAGAGCCGACACTTTATTCACAAATATCTGACTCCAAGAGGTCCTTTTCTGCTTAGCTATGTGCTTTATCCCAGCTTGCATTTATGTTTAAAAAAAAGTATCAGCAATGTGCTTTAAGCAAAGATTTCTGTGTCCTGTGTACAGCCACCGTTATTTCTTTTCTGCAGGAGAATTTTGCCATTCTTTGCAGCCTACTTCAGAACTGATTGTTAGAGGCTTTCCACATCCTGTGAAATAACAGAGTCTGAAGGCATACTTTCAAAATATTAGAGATCCAACATTTAAACCAATACTACTGTTTTGCCAATAAACTTAATTCTTCCTCAGTTTTGAACTGTGTATGCATTAAATAGTTTGAGTGAATTTGTTATACCTTCTTAAGCTAACTATGTTCACTTTTTGTCTAGCGCTATCGCAGATTTCAAGGAGACAGACAGCATTTCTCAGTAGCCCACTACTCCTCTAAGTTAAGGCAGACCTACGTTCCAGTCTGTGTATGTAGCCACTCCTGGCCATATTCAGGATCCACCAATCCATCTTTCAACGTGCCTGCTCTTCTCACTCTTTCCCTACATCTACTGCAGTTGCTTGGAGCTGTCGGGTGAATTTCTCTCATCTTATCTAGTGCTAGTATTGATATATCTCAATGTAATAGCAGCCCTCTGGCCCAAAGAAGAGGTTGCAGAAAAAGATGGACCCAGGCAGAGATGCACCTCTCGGAGGTGGCACAGCAGGAGAACAAGAAACAGACTGAAACAGGGGATTTTCTGTATGGATACAAGGAGAACTTTTTCCTCTGGGAGGATAATTAAGCACTGAAATAGGCTGTCCAGAGAGGTCATGGCATCTCCATCCCTGTAGATTTTCAAGACCCAACTGGGAGGAGCCTTGTGCACCCTGGTCTGAACTCAGTGTTTGCCCCTGCTTTGAGCAGGAGGTTGGATGAGAGGCCTCCCGAGTTCCCCTCCAAGCTGAGTGATTCTGTGATAATAAGAAGCAATCATGAAATAAACCCAGCTATTCCAAGAATCATAGGTCTTTCTCACAGAAGCTTATTATGACTGCCAGAAAACTTCCAGGCAGCTCCTTGCTGAGCTAATTTAAAATAACAAGACAGAGCCTTGAAATATGAGGTCTTATTCTCCACTCTTCCAGACTTCCATAGTAACTTGCTTGTATGACAAGTTTGTTTAAAATGCTACAAGAACAGAATTCTCTACCTACTTACACTAGTAGCAGAGATGCACATCCATTTGCCATTCACAGGGCCAAATAGCTCTGTAATTCATTTTCCTGCTTTACACTGCCACGTAAGCCCCATGGCACCTATGAAAGGGCAACCTATGGATGACATAGGATAGCAAACCCCTTCAGCAGAGTAGTGACACAGGTGTTTCAAAACCTTTAGGACAGCCCAGGTTGACTTCTTTAAGGTCTCATGAGGAGGTAAGCTCATTTCAAGAAAGTGTAAATTCTGCCTAGTGCAAAGAAAAATTACTTTGAATTAACTGGATAGATGTTATGAATAATCCACATTAAATTCTTAATTTTGGGTTACGATAGAAGACTTAATAGTGGTCAGATACCCACTGCTTATGCAATTAATTCTTAGCAAAGAAAATGAATGTGAGATATAAAATATTTTAGAAATAATCTTTTCATACAAAAACAATGGAAATTTGAAGACGGATTAAGATTTAGTGTCACAACAGATTACAGTGTGAACAGAATATGTCCTTACAGAAATCTATTTAACTAGTGATATCCTAGAGGGAACAAACTATAGGGCTTTTTGACATGAAAAATGTGAATTTGCTCTTTGTGTTTACTAGAGCTCACAACTGGCAGGAAATGAGCCATGAAATGTATTGTCAAACATACAGTGTTCAAATATAATGCATTACTTTAGGTTGAGCATTGCTTTTAGGGATGCTAGCTCTCAGCACCCCTATAAATAAGTATATTTTTAAAAAATGGATCAACACCCCATTAACTATATATATCTATATATACACACACACACACACAAAGGTATTGCTACAAAAATGCTTCAGTTTTGAGGGTTTTTTGTTTTGTTTTAAAACAAGATCTGGCTCCATGAAGAATATACTCCCATTTGTTACCTTTTCTTAAGGTGAACTAATAATTGAAAAATACTAGAAGATACTAGAGTAGTATTATGCATAGACTAACACAAAATATGGAGAAGAGGCATTAAGTGTAATTACAGACATGAAGCATGCATGTGCTCCATAGCTCATGGTTTGGTAGGCTTCTGACCCATCTCGCACTAAAATCTAAGCAAGCAGAAAGGTGACCCGCTGCTGGTTCTGTGAGACAACCCCAACTTCTGTCCTCCTCTGCTGCAAGATCAGTACTGAGAGGAATAACTAGGAAAGAGGGACTCACAACAGCCAGCTAACAGAAAGTTTCAGCTCAAAGTTATTTTTAAGTGATAATGAAAGTATATATCTTAGAGCAAAATAATTGAATCGTAACTCAAGACCTACACACTCTGTTGAAGAGAAGCAAAAACATCATCCTTGTGTGAAGCATCTTTCCAAGATATTGTTTCCCTACTATGGCCAGAGACATAGGTACCAAAAAATCCACTGAAATCTAATTCTTCTATATTAAGGCCATTAAGTAGCAGCAAAACATACAAATCTGCTGTTTAGGGTCATCTATAACCCAACCTGCCTAATACTTTAAGAGTATTGTAAACAAGTGAGTGATGCACAGGTGACATAAGCTTCAGGTAAAATGAGTTTTACACTTGTTTTACAGCCAAAATTGAGCAAGCAAGAAAGCGTTACATAGGTCACCCCTTTTCCAAACCATAGATAATGCAGTTAATTAACTAAGCTGTTACCAAATCCTGTCTTAAAATACAATTTTTTTTTTAAAGTTTGTCACAAAAAACCTGCAATGAAATTAAACCCCAGGAAAACAAGAACCAAGACTATTTCAATATAAAATATATATATATATTTTTTTTTTTTTACTTTGATCACAGGAGAAATTAGCTGTATAGCAGTGATTTCATTAAACTATAGATGAAACTATTGCGGATGTCTTGCTGCATAAGGGTAGGATTGTATAAAATAAAATACCATTTTGCTAGGCTGTTTGGGAGAGAGATTTGTTTTCTTTAACTTTGCTTTTTTTCTTCTCACCAGAACAGTCTACTGGTCATAACATACAGAAGATGGTAGGAATAGGCTTATTTCCTGCCCTTTTGAGTTTTACAGTGAAACTGACTGTAAAATGCGTCACACTGACTTTTCACTATTGGAAAGGAAAGCAAGGCTAACTATGGCTAAGGCATTTATTACTGCTTAGTCCTTAATGGCAGGGAGACCGCTTTGCTTCTGCTGTACAGTCACTAGAACCGGCAGAATTATGGCAGGGATAGATATGGCCCATTTTCTTTAAGTCAGTGTCATTCATTTCTACCAAAAGAGGCAAGAGAAATTAATGGTTCTCTCTCATCCTTCATACTTTGATTCTTTAAGTTATTGAACACTTTCTATTCTTGTATGATTGAAAGTGAACTGAGAGAGGCAGGCACTTATCAGAAGCAAATCCCAGACCAGACAAGGGACTATATTCTCTGCTCAGTGCTAGATCACTTCCCTGAAATTAGCAACAGCTTTTCCTATCAAAGATCAAAGCATTTTGAGAGAGTGTGACAAACTGGGTTGAGTGAGAGAGTAGTTGCAGAAGCTGCAGCTCCTGGGTAGCCAGGACAGGGTCAGCGTGTGGATGTCATCACTGCAGCTGGCAGTGATGCACTCAGGCATCCTAGAAACCCACACCTGGATTGCAGTGTCAATTATCCTTATGGGCCATTTATATATAGAACATAAATTTTATGTTTGTGAATCATTAAGTTTTAGAGATCTAGTGGTCTGAAATCACATTGGTAAGATCGGAATCTAGGACTGAGTACGGGCTTCAGAGAGTATTTTCTACACTGGGGAGCCACGGTAGAAGAGACTCAGCAAAATTTAAAAGTTGCTATTGTAATGTATAAGGCAATTAAGGTGTTTGGGTTTTTTAAAAAAAAAATCCATAATATTAAGGGGTTTTCTTGTGTTCTTATACTTAAACCTAGAGAAGGGCAACTAAAAATCAAGTCCGTCATATGTGCTGTAATTCATCTATTAGGTAAATAAATTAATGGGAAGTCAGTCCATATATATGACAGTATATTTAGCATTGCAATGCCTTTCAAACGTCTAACCTCTTAGCCGCATGTACAATGAGTGCTTTTGACAGTTTTATTAGTTGAATAGTTGTCCATTTTTAAGTCCTTTCACATTAAGATTGGGGTTTCTGTATTTCTGCCAGCATGCTAGAAGTGGAAACTTGTCTCTTGTGTTTTCTCTTCTTAGGAAAAGAACGTCAGGCTAAAAAGACAGGTCCAAACAGTTACTAGCCATCTTGGCAAACATGCTACTATTGTTTATAAATCCATAAAATTATTATTGTTTTGGGATGGTGTCTGTTACCTTAGTTTTTATAACAGACAAGTGACTTCCAATGTGTCAAGGAAACCTAATAAAATATAAATACAAACCATTTGCCTGTTTTTTCCACTTTTACTTTGACCACAGATTACATTAACAAAGCAAAAGCAAAGTAAGACTGCAAAACATAACTAAAACAACCAAGATTTTAGTGTAGAACCACCCAGAAATGCTTTATGTTTATTAAGTTTTAATTTATAAGAGCCTATATCACCTTATCTATATCATGAAAAGCACTATACGTCACTTGGCTAAGGCCCCAATCCAGCAAAGCACAAACATATGCGTAGCTGTAGGCAAGCAAAAGTGTCATTGTGTCAGCTTTAACCTATGTATCTCCCAATAATCTTCCCCTCAAGCAAAAGTCAGAACAGAAACTGGCCTAAGATGCGCCTTTGCAGCCAAGATGGGTTTGCGTGACCCAAGGAGAGAAGTGTATTTCTCCACCAGTGATGATCCATTCAGAATTTCTTGTCACTCATCTACTGATACTTCAGCCTAGGGACTTTTGGCTTGAACTAAACCTGGAGGAATATCAGAGAAGTGTTATGTAGAGATAACACCCAAATAGTTCCCCAAAAAGCTGGGACAGACACGGTGATATTTCAGGTGTACCTGTCTTTGCATTAGAAAACAAGCTAGACGACCTCTTGAGATCCTCACGAAATGCCCAAGAAATCGGTTGTAGTTCTTACTTCTTTTAAGTATTTTGTTACACCCAATGGTGCAAGATAGGAACTCCTCTTTTTGATGCAAACCCCTTTTTTCATTTTTCAAAAAAAAACCCCTAACATTTCACTTTGAACCTGTGGTTGATCTGTCTTAGTCCCTACAATACCTTTGTGCAAGGAAACTAGTAGAAGGAAGTTTAGGTTACCACTAAATAGGAATACAGGTTCAAGAGCAGAAAGCGAATGACAAGGGCAGCCACATTGCATAAACCCCCTCATGCACCTATTCTCCATCTGAAGTGTCATTATACGTTCTGACCTCCACAAATATTCAATGGCTGTTCCAGAGCCTCCTCTCCTTGACGGAAGTTGAAATGGATTCAATTTTAGTGTAGAGTTATTTGCTCTTGTGCCAACACTATAGTTTACTTTTCTACCTCCCTTATGCTCACTCACCGTTTCAAGAAACCAGTCTGATTCCCTCTCAGCCGTGGTCTTACAAAGGTCTTTTAACACAGTATGCTATTTTCCCGATCATACTAGTAGTTGGCCTGCTCTTCTCATCTTAATGTTTGAATTCGTCTTTAAGAACAGTGCTAACAAGTATTTTGGGATGTCTCAAGTGAAATCTTTAAAGACATTGGATAGTCCCCTGGTCTGCCCTTGGTAAACTAAACCGCATTTTCTCCAGTTTTACTTTTAGCTCTGTCTCTTCACTCTCTACTATCTGTTCCAAGACCTCAGGTGCTACTGAGGTCAAACTAACAGCCAGATGGGGCCTGGAACAGTTTTTACTCTTTTGTAAAGTAGGGCTATGTTTGCTAGCCTCTACACATAGCCTGGCAGCCCCAGAACTATTAGATAAAAATCCTTGCTGCTAGACTTGCAGTTTCCTATGTTGTTATTTCTGCACTCTAGGATGAAGGTTTCCTGTTCCTCCTGGCTTGAATACATTGAGCCCTCTAAATTTTGTTTTCACCTTAATATAGTAATTTCAAATTCTAGACAACTGCTCCACCTACCCATGCTGTCTTTGGTCCCATCATCCTTTTTCAGAAACAGAGGCACACTCATTTAGTTTTGATGCCGTACTTAGATTATCTTTAATCTAGCAAGAAATATTTTTGAATACTAATACTAAGAAACAATATTGAACAAAACAGCTTAAACTGCTTCATACAGCATTATTTGAAGCTGAGTATTTCCCCCTCAGAAAATGGCAGCCTGTTCTTTTGATGCCTGCTGTCATTATTTGACAGGAGACTCAGCCAGTGTATGGCAATATACCACTGGCGCTGGACATATGCTCTGAAGTGAGGACTAGAGGTGGACATCACTGCTACTGCTCGTGTTCAAATTAGAAAAAGGATTAAACCCACCTCCCTTTTCAGTCTGCTTCTGTTATTTCATCTGGCAAAGCCCATATAGAAATTAATAATAGCTTTCCCATCTGCAAATAAAAGTAAGCTACTTAAGATTTTTGGCAGTGAACTGGCATTTTGTCATTTAATCATTTCACATCATTACACTGCAATATGCAATGTAATGATATGACACTCCTAAATGACAAACACTGGGTACCTCCTGTACTGGAAGAAATAATGTAATAGGAAGGAAATCACACACTTAAAGTTGCCACGGTTTCACTCCCACAAGTTGGGATTAAAGTACATGATAGCTGCAAGGAGAACCTCACCTACAGATGACCGTGCTAACCCTTAAGCACGTGTTGACTTCAGACCCAGAAATACCAACCCTATGGCTTGGATCTTAGGGTCAAGGATCCTAAACCCACGCCAAAGCGCTCATTACTTGAGGTGCCGAGGGAGATAAAACCCAGCGCTTCCCAGGGTCAGACCATAGATGAAGGAAAGCCAAAACCTCCTTATCTCTCTGGCCCACTTGATTTTGAGGATATATTAACCTTTAAGCATTTTGGAGAAATGCCTCTAGAGATCACCTGCCAAAGCCTGATTTGATTGTCTGGTGTGGTGGCAAATAGGGTAAAAACAGGTAAAAGTCAAACAAAGCCACAAATCAACACTTTCTACCCACACACTGCAAGCCTTAGAGCATTTTCAAAGCAAGCCCTAAATGTCTAGGGCCCCCAAGGACCTCCAAGATCCTCAGAATTATTCTTTCCCACCATTTCTTCCTACTATCAATTCAACTCACATTAGAGGCCAGGAAGGAAGCCGTAAATAACAGTCTAAAATAAAATGTCACTAATGTGCTGATAACCCCTCTCCCACTGCACATCCACTTAACATCAAAGTGCCACTTCCCAGCTTTTCTTGCATCTGTCAGAAACCTGATGATCTGTCAGAAACCTAGATGAAGTTACCACCATGATACACACTAAAAAACCCCCACCCACAAACTACCAGGGTGGGGGGGAACACTGGGGAAAACACACAAGTAAGCTCTCAAAGTTTATAGTTTTGTCTGTGCAAGAGGGATCTTGTCATCCTAACCAGACACTGAAAACTCAGGTGACCATTGTGACCGCTGGTGCCTGAGCACAGCGACGAGATCTCCAGAGGCACAACCAGATTCCCATAGACACCAGAGTATCCTGCAGAGGTGGAGAGCTGGCAGGGAAAGCCAGAATACATGGTACTCTGCTTGAGACTTGTCTACTAAGCAGTCCTTGAGACTACTGCAATAAATTTGTCTCCAAGAAATTCTGAAGGGGCTGTTTTAGACCCAAGTTCATCCAGGTTGAGGTGCAAACGTCTTTTTGCCTCCCTTTTCAGTTGCCTGAGCCATTCACAACCTCACCACCATGCCTGTCAGAAGAACTGAGAAAGAGACAATAAAATTCTGAAGTGAAGAGCTCTTTAAATATTAGCTCAGCTGGTATTATCATACATTTTCCCAAGTTCAAACATGATAAAGTGATTTGAGAGTTTGCCAACTCCATATTCAGGGGAAACATGCAGAGAGAGGAGAAATGCTGATATCTTTGATGTAAGTTCTTTCTCCTTTCTCTCTTTTTGTTTACTTTAAACAACAATCTTCTTAAAACTCATTTCAGAAGCCATCAGAAAATACTGGAAATTACACAACAGCTTTAGGAGCACAGAGTTGCAGGTGGCAAGATATTTATTTACCAAAAGAAGTTATCCATGAATGGATGAGTTATCCCAAAGAAATGGTTATTTTCTTTGCCATTTTACTCACAGAAAAAGCCCTATTGAATTTCTGCTATTCAATCATTTATTATTCAGTGGCTGAGGGAGCTGGCTTTTACATTCTTCCCCACGTCAGTAAGAAGAAACAATCCTTAAAAACAAATTCCTAAAGTGACAATGAACTTCTAGTTCCCAGTATTTAATAAGCAGCCCTAAACATCTCTCTCTCCAGGACACACTGTCACAGCCACATGCAGCAAAAGCACTTTAAAAACAGAGGGATCTGGCAAGTAGGGCACTTCTGAGGTGCCTTGACTTTGATGTGCTCTTCCCCGATTCAGGTGGAGGTTTAGGGGGTCTAAGACAGTCTATTTTTTCCAGCACTTGTAGAGGGGGCAACAATAAAAGCATGCCTCAACCCACAGTCAGCCCTTCCCACCTTATGCTACAGCCTCTGCTTATTTCACCTAGTATATTTTGCACAGCTCATTCTAACACACATTGCAAGGCTGAATAATAGATTTAAAGACAACGCGTTTCAGGGAGAGATCAGATCATTTGAATTTCACCACCTTTGTAAGTCCAGTAAAGCTTGATGGCCCGCTAAAAAAAAAATAAAAATCATCCCAATACACAAACATTCATTAAAATGTAATAATATAGATTTAAGTTTACTTAATCCTGCTTCAGAGTGCCACAGAGAAAAAGCAATATTCATTACACTTGGCAAGAGCAAGAATGGTGAGTAGGAGCCAAAGCAGTCCTGGATGCTTGCTTGTTTCCTTGTCTTTTTTTAAAGCCTGTTTTATTTTCTTAAATCATTCTGCACTGGCATGTTCGCTAAATGCAGAAAAGACAGAAGGTAATTACATATCATGACTCATTAGCAGAAAAAAGGAAAAGTGGGAGCAAAAGCAATAGGTGGGTGGGGGTAAATTTACCACATAATGATTTAAAAGTTTTGGACTCCTGCACACAGGGGGGGAAAAAAGGGAAGGAATTCACTCATTCAGACTGTGAAATTCTAGGAGACTAAATGTCTTCTTAAATTATTTCATCACATATTCATTAGGCCATCCCAGGGAAACTAGTTATATTATTTGATGGGGTTTTAGTTCTTTTCTGGCACCCTGAAGAAGACAAAGAAGAATGGACAAATTGAACAAGAGACGAACAAAGAAAGTGGCAGGGAAAGGAAGGCAAAGAAGTCTTAGAAAAAAGAAAAAACCTGCAGACCTATTGAGCCATGGCATAAAAATCCAAGGTCTAGTTTCAGCCTCTGACACTGACGACTCCTGCAACCCCAGGCTCGTTGCTTATTGCCCCTGGTCCTCATTTAGCCATCTGTAATGCCAACGCTGCCGTTTTCTGCTTGTTTGTCTCCACTAGAATACAAATAAATCAGGAGTTATGTTTTAACATGTTTCTTCTATAGCACAAAGCACATAAAGGAATTTATCCTCTGAGTCCACTAGACTGTAAAACAAATAAATATAAATAATGATAAAAGAGGAGGAGAAGGAAAGTGAAACACTTATGTGGAAAGTCAAGAAAATCTTTGTTTCATCCATAGTTATTGCCCACAAACTTTTCCCTTTAATAACTACTAGGGCTTGGGTTGTGGTGTTTTTGGTGTGTGTCCCCCCCCTCCATAATCATTACAACTGTTAAGCTAGTTCCTTGTGGAAAATATAATATATCCCCTTTTTTGGCTGTATCACAGTAGAGGATACTCTGCTTACTCCCTTCGAATTTTAAAACGTGGACTTAAAGACCCAGGAGAACAGAATAAATTTTCTGCTATTTTAAAGAATTAGAATGCGTTGGGGAAAGACTGTACTTGGCTGGGAGCTGGTTTATTAAAAGGATGTTGCAGCTAGAGAGTGGAAAAAATAGGACAAAGCATCCAGTGGGAGCCATTGTTCTCCTTAGGGCAGGCGGCAGAACTACACATCCAGTTTGGGAGGAAATGGTACATTCAGACTAGTTCCAGCCAAGTGCAAGAGATAAAAACTAATCTATCCATCAAGTAGCCAAATCTACCCTGTACAGCTGCATCTTCTTATTCAGCTGGTAGAACTGACAAATTCAGTACAGTTTAGCAGCAAATTTGCCATCAACAGAAAAGAATCAGTGCTAACATCTGGGCAAAAGCATGTGGTGGATGCCGTTTTATTCAGCACACCAGCTTCGTACGCAAGGGGCTTCTAAAGAGAAAAAAAACTGAGGTGTTTCAGATAAAAAGTCCAAATCTCTCCAGCTGGGCCTGACAAGGATAATCTCCATAGACTGGCCTGAGAGGGGAACCTCCACATCGTTAGCAATGGCCAACCTGTAGACATTACTCAGGTGAGAGATTTTAAAAGGTTTGGCCACAGTGCTTCTGCTCATCTGCTGACTTGCACCTACACAACTTTGCTATTCTGTTCAGATAGAAACTCTCTTTGGAAGACTCTTTCTTTGAAATTTTTGTTTTCATTAAGAAAAAACCTGACAGGATAGGGGCAGCAATAGTAGTAGTAAAGAGAGAGGTGACAGCAGAAACTCAGGGAACAGACTTTTTTCCTGGCTGACACTAGCCTTTTGTGCCACCGTGTTATTCTTTGAGTGTAATGCTAGCTCCCTGGTTTAGGACTCATCATATAAGAGCACAACTTAAAGGGTGGGCCTCAAATAGCTAAGGTAATACTATCCTGAGAATATGGCACACGAGTCTCGATATCTTCTGTAATTTAAGTCTGGGTTTCTGATTGCACCATGACTTTAAGAATATTAGTTCTTCATATTATCTGATAGTTGCTAGCATTCAACACATTCTGTCACAGCAGATTAAATACTATGATTCTTGTGCTTGCAAGTGCATACCAAAAAAATATAAACCCATAAAGCCCCCTGGCTAATGTAAACATTTAACTCGCTCAGAAATTTGCTTTAAAAAAAATAATAAAATAATCAAAATAAGTAAACCCCACAACCAGACAAATAGGGATGAGAAGTCAGCAGTTGTGACCCTTCGGTATAAGCCTCTTTGCTGTTACAATACAAAATACATTAAGTGCATTTTGGAGGTCCTAACAATTTTCAGCTTTAATGCAGCCCAAGTCTGCATCAGACTCACAGTCACAGCATAACCAGCACTGCAATTCTCTCCAATTTAATACCAATAATCCCACATCGGAAAGAAATCATAACTCTTAACTATTATTTGCAATGACATCCGCCTTTTAACTTTAAGCAGTGTTCTTTAAACATTTCTAAACTTTTCCTATTTCTTCCCTGTGCCTTGATATGAATTTGCCTGTCACCGAAGGCTGTACACAAAGAGAGACACAGACACTGAGCACAAAGATATCAGGAAGTGGTTTTCCTAGCAACAGTAATCATCTGAGAGATCCCAGAACATCCTTCCTATTCATGCAGCATTTTGTGTTTTGAATAGTGCTGACAGGTGAAGTGGATTCATAGTATTTAATACAAAAAATATTGCTGTGGATGGGTATGGCACAAAAGCAAAAATATCCACACTATTCATGAACAGATGAATTCACTGTTTTCATAACGTTCCAGATTATTCACTAAGGCACAATTTCAAAAGCAAAGACTTTCACCTTCCCACAGAATGAATAATCCAGTGTACTCTGCTGAAGCAGAGTCACCAGGTGGTTTTCCAAGAGTGTTTTTGCATCTTCAAATCCTACTCGCCTATCAAACATCACCATCTAATTCTTCCACCCACCCAAGCATGCCCATCCTGCACTGGGATCTTCCATCTCGTTCCTTTGTTGAGAACATGCAGACCTGCGAGCTACTGCAATGAGGCCCTTCCTCCAAACGAGCCTCAAGTTTTATTTTCACATTCCAGATCCAGAAACTGACATCAAACCTCTTGCTCCAGAAACTCCTGAGCAAGCTGGTGGTCTTTTGTGTGCTAAACTCAGGTTTCTCTGCCCAACACAACCCTGGGACATGGTCCTACACTTCGGAGACTGAAGGGAGCTTAGAGACATAAACAGGAACAGACATTAATTATCCTGAAGCAGATACAGCCATTCTGCAAATTTAAAACATTCAAGTCTCAAAATTATCGTTGTCCTACAGGGCATACCAGATCCCATAACACAAATGGGATCATGAACGATCATGAGCAAAAACCCAAAGCAATTCAGTGCCCTTCTTCCCCACCAGTGGAAGTTTAACAGCCACAAGGGCTTTTGTTCCTTCAGCTTTTTGCCCTCCCATTTTTCCAAAATTTCAGTTCAGATTTCTGTTGTCTCGTGGGAAGCCAGACACATTAATTTTCTTCCTGGGGCATGTCTCAATTGTTCTCCCATTGCTTTTCCTTCCTCGCACTCAACAACGTGCCTTCCAGAATTGTTTCCCAACTCTATCGATTCAACAGCTGCATCCCAGCCTCCTCACATGAACTTATTGAGCAGACACTGACTTACTATCTAGAACATTGTAAATCTTTTTCTTCCTGAAGGTCTTTTCAGTTTGTACGAGTGCAGTGTATTAATTATTACCATTCCCTTAAGAAAATCATCCAGTCTCTTCAGAAGCCTATCTAGTTCTTTTCCTGGCCTTAACCTTCCTTGCACTTTGAATCTTCTGGTTGTCAGTGCATTAAACTGCTTCCTTCCTACCTACACCTACACCCCAGGATATATAATGGAAACGTCAACAAATTCTTGGCTAAAGGCATGCCAGTGGATGGGACTTATTACCTGGACAATTTGTTACTGGTTTGGATTTTTATGCATTGAAAATAATAATAAATTAAATTGAACGGGATAAATTCAGAACAGATGTGAACAGGTATAACTAATGTGAGTGTCAGAGAAAATTAAATAGTGACAAACAGTGGTGTAAATTACAATGTCAGGTTTAAGTTGATTTTAAGGGGACATCAGCACGCTAGCTTTCATGGATTTGTCGTTTAGAAAGTACAAGTTAGCTGCAATTGAAATACATGGGGTATGGATTATAAATATACATGATAAGAGAAACTACTAATATGAAGTTGCAAGATAGCAGAAGATTAATTAGCTTCCTTCTGCTCTCTGGAGCCTCTTCGTCCATTTGCCCTCTGTCTTTTGCAATTGTTTACATTGCTACAAAGTGGATATAAAGTGCTACTGCTCCAGTAAAATTTGCACACTTGCTTTCTACTACCATTAATCCTCATGCATGACATGCTGCACATCCTAGTGCATAAAAACGGAAAACCAAGAAGGCCTTCTAACTTCCCTCTTGATAGAGAGGGTTCTTCCCCCAGCTTTCAAAATAAAATATCTTTAATTTTTTTTAATAGAAATATTTTGAAAACATATCCCACAAAAAGTCACATTTAAATTCTCAAATTGCAAGTATTTCATAACCTTCTAGAAATACTCATTGATATTTAAAAAACTCAAATCCTTCATGGCTTCAAAAATGCCAAGGAAAGTAATGCTGTATTCCAACCAAATCTGCTCCCTGCATCTCGCAAACAGCTTGAGTATCTATAATGAGCTAAAATAAATCTTTAGATTGAAGCACTAATTAACTTTGGAGTTGCATGTCTCTCGTTATGAATCTGAGTTTCATGGCATTAGCAAGTCTCCAGTAACTGTCCCATAGATTTTTTTTTTATTTTTTTTAAATGAGTTAGCATTAAATAGCTTTATTTTCAAGGACAAAAAAGACATATACAGACAGCCAAATTCATTACTGCTCTAAGCATGCTCCTCTCCAATCTGCCTGTGGTGTATTTGGCCTTAAAACAGTGAGGAAAAGGTGACTTACAGCATTCAGACATTTGCAGAGTGAGAGCTCTGCTGAAACTCTAGAACAAGCAAACCATCCAATGTTGCTTACTGCAAAATTAATTAGTGGGGTTTTTTGGGGTTTTTTTTGTTTTTTTTTTTTTTTTTTTTAAACACAAGTGGGAAATAACATTATACTGTACTTTTATGAGATTGAAGCTAATTTGAAACAATCCTCCAGCAACACCACCAATAAAGGCTTATGGAAATCCCTGTGCCATACCCTCTGGCTACTGACAACACTATTGATATACAAATCAAAACTGATGTCTCTGGTAACAGAATCCCCCGAAACCATGAGGTTTAAACTAGGAAAAAAGCCACCTTTGCTAAAACCAGAACCAGCTTAATCCAAGATGTGATGCTATTGATAGCAGCTGGAAACAGGAAGAAGAAAGGAGAGAGGATCTGCTATCAAGCTCACTAGAAACCTGTAGTGAAAAAAAGCTCAAAGGCTCTAGCCTGAAAATGCACAAAGGAGAGACCCAGCTCTTACCTTTGAATATAGATTCCAGCTAAAATGGGTTTCAGCACTTTCAATAAGAAAATATAAAAACATTGGTATTTTTGCAGGAATAGAGCTTGTCTGTTTCTCTATTCCTGCAGAAGATGAAGTGGTTGGTGCATAATCAGTGTGGGAACAGTGGTTACTTGATAATCTTACACTAGGCTAATATCCTAACAGTAGCTCCAAGATATGTATGTTGCAGCTTGGCTAAATGATAGCAGAAACCAAGAAACAGCAGTGTTGCCTGTAACTACTGCATTATTCCTCAATTTACTTAGCGAGAGCTCACTGGTCTGACATCCACATGTCATCCATGCCCCAGTTCATTTTTACCCGACGCTCTGGTTGCCACCTTTGGAATGGCATTTCCTTGTGAGAAAGAACTGCACACAGCTTGGAAGTATGAGTCTCCAATGCTTTTTTTCTTTTTGGGTGGGAGGGAAAATGCTCTTAGATTCACTGCAAAACTAACTTCAATCACATCATTGTTTTCCCCTACCCTTTCAAATTAATATACTAAATTAGATCATTTGAGAAGTGATTCTTCTGGTTATTCCAGGACCATTACCCTATAGAGAGTTATGAACATTATGTTCAAGGTTAGAATTAGAATCTCCTGCCCATAACTGAGATCATACTAAGAATTAGTTTTGTTGCTTTTTCCCCCCACCATCTCAACTACTACCCAATTAAATTAGTGGTATCGCAGTTCCACAAATACCAGAGAGTTTTTGGCCTCCGAAGGATAGTGGTCTTTAAATTACCTCTTAAACAATATATCTTTAGAAAAAAATTCTTTTTAATGCAATTTCCACTAAGCATTGTTTAAGAATCTAAGAGATAAGGTAAAAGCATATCATCCAAAAAATCACATTTCTGATCAATAAACACCTTTGCAGGAGCCTGCCGTGGTCAGCAGATAGATGGGTACGTGCTTTAATTATTAAGAAAGTTGGCAAGAGCTGAAAGATTGTCACTTTAAAAAAAATAATATCTTTCCTTTAATAAAATGGTTTGGATCTAGTTGAGGTTTCTTTGCTCAATATTTATTATTTCACCTGTCTCCAGATGGGAACGATGAGTATTTTGATAAATGGATTGAAATGCTTAGCTTTATAATAGCTTCTGTGTAAGCACCTCTGTGTCCTCCCCACTTAAAATGCTGCATGGCAGCTTCTTACACAAATATTTCTCTGTAAATCAAAGAAATAGCACTGGACTTCTCATACAGGTATTTCACTAGAGGGATTACTTTCTCCTCCATTAGCAAAAGTTTAGCCCTAGTACTAACAGCAAAATTGATCCATCTAAAGGTAGTAAAAAAGCATACAAGTCCTTCCTTTCTTCCTTTTCTTTTCCCTCTTCTACAAGTTTTAATGTAAAAAATAAAATCAAATCACCCTACTCACATCATTTCTGACTTGCACACATGACAAAACTCATACAAAAGAGACCTACTATAAAAATAGAGAAAAGTGTCTTTGTTTTAACATATGAAGCATGTCCTCACAGTTCAAGGCCCTCATGGGCCACTCAAGAATCATTGGTATTTCAGTACATAAGTTTCCCAGATCTCACAAAAATGGACCACTGCCACACAGCATATTTTTTTTTAAATTCTACTCTATTAGCTCCTGGAGGCCTAATAAAGTAAAAATGAGCAAATGCAGCAACATGTATTTATAAACCAACCTCTTTATAGAATATTTTTGTTAAATAGAGAGCAGCAGCTTCTACTGCACAGTATAACATTTGTTTACACAGGAGTCCATTTCCTTAGCAGATACAGTCCTGCATGAAGTCCATCTATCTCATTTCTCTAAGTTCAGAGATCCAGAGAAATAAATGGCTGATATTCTTAGCATAAAGCAAGTGGAGGGGAAAAAAAAAAAAAAAAAGAAAAAAAAAAAATCAGCTGCATGAACTTGGAAGCAAGCTCCACTGGCACCATTGCTTTTAGCAAGATGCTATCTGACATCTTTTGGCTGAACAAGTCCCTTTTGTGGGGAGGATTGTACAGCAAATATTTCTGAGTAGCATAATGTTTGTTGGATATTGCTCTGTTAGGGCAGCTTGTGTTTTCACTCTATTCTGCTTTTGTATGCGAGGGTGTGGAATTTGTTAATCTAAATAAAACTCAAAATAGACAGCATGACTTAAAGAGCTGCTGACGCCTGGTGGGAAATTTTGAAAGAGTTCTCTGTTGAAAAGCAATCCTCTGCATGAGTCTATCTCCAAGCTTCACTGCACTCTCAGTCTGCAGAACAAGAGGCTTCCAGGAAGTGCATTTAGATGTTTAATGGGAACACAAACTACCTTCAGTGCAATGGGACCCACTAACTTTGCCTTCAAGTGTTTACATTCATCTTGCTGCCTATCACTGCACAAACTCCTGTTTCAGAGAAGGGTACAGAGATACAAGGACACAATATCCTTATATGCTTAATTGTGACTAGTTATTCCTCAAGACACAGATGGAATGCTGGCTGACTCCAGTCGTTCTGCTCTCAGCAATTCTGGGCAAAACCCCACACTGAGTACCTGCTCTGGACTCCTTTTCCTGACCTACAGCCACATCACTCCCTTAGCTTTGAGCAAGGCTCAAAATGCTGTTTCTTTTTGTGGGCCCCTTGGGCGCGCAGCACTTTCATCCTTGCACTTATGGCTGGAAAGGTTCAGTTTCCTTCTGCAGAAAGCTAATTGAATTTTTCCTTTGGAAATCTTGTCTCCTATCTGAGTATGTGTCCAGCAAAAGAAGTTTTTACTCCCCCATAACACTGAAGATCTCTCACTCCATGCAGTCTTCTGTTATTTTCAAGTTTATTCCTATGAGTTGCTCGTTATCTGTATATTTATTGCCCCATGAATTCCCTCTTCCTTCATCTTTGCCTTCAGGTGAGGACAAATTGAAGGTGTGCACAACAGCCCTCCCCAGATTTCAGCCGTATCAATGGGGAGATGTCCACAGAATTGTCCTATCTGTCCTCTGCAATAGACAGCAAGTACCTGAGCTTTGTTAAACTTAAAATAACTCATTTCTGGACTTGCATTTTCTGATTTAAAGTTATAAATTTGATCTTTTAGCAAACATCCAAGCTTGCATCTACAGATTATCAAAAACTACTGGAAAAAAAAAATTGCATGCACTCTTTCTGACTGAAGTTACAAATCTTTCACCAGCACTCGTGATGAAATTCAGATCACAGCAGCTTGAGCTCTGCAGTAGAGATATTTTAAGTTTTAGAAAATCTTTCGACAGGTTAGCCTGAGTTTAACTGAACTTTTCTAGTTAATCCATCAGTATAAGCCACATTTCTTCCTCACCATGACCTCCCTTTACAGAAAAGAAACACCCCAAGTTTCAACAAATAATTTTGCAATAGCAGGATCTGAATAGCGTCCAAAATGGGTCGTACCTGGTGGCTCTACAGCATACAACATTTTGGTAAGGTCAGGGGAAAACAAACTAGACTTGCCGGTATCATTACAGGAATACCTACCCTTTTGTGCATGACAGAATGTGTCCCAGTTTGAAGCTCAAAAACACTGAAAACCACCATGCAACCCAGATATTTGCTTTCACCATTTAATGAATAAGACTTTGGTAGAATTTTTCCCTTTTAAATCTGAATACAGCAATCCATGCTTTCTCTCCTAGATGAATTGTAGATGTCTTCTCATTACTCATACCCAGAAGAGGCAAGCCTACCGAGAACGATTTGGCAAGTATTAAAGATAAATCACAACACAGATCACTGCAGTCATAAACCCATTGTGAATGGATTTTCTTTTTTTAAATATGTTTGTTTCCATTTTGCAGAATTTAAGAGAAAAATATGATGAATCTGGAAAGAGGATGCACAAGGAGAGATAGTCACCTCTCTTGAGTCTTGGTAGGCAATTAGACAAATATCAGTTTCTCTTAACACCGAGCATTGTCTCAGGACATCTGAGAGACTGGCGTATTTTGGTTTTGTTTACTTTTTAAAACAAGGAGGAGAGGTTGAGGTAGGTAATCTAGAATATAGGAGGAACTGATTTAGACTGTCATCCACAAGGCGGGACAATCTACTGAGCACTAACTACTGTTTTTACATTGATCTCACTCATTTTCGCCCGCTTCAACTTGCTGGTCTACCTCAGCAGAGGCATGAAACTTTGTAAGAGATCTGGTTCTGAAAGCCATTGCTTTTTGAACCTTCCACAATTTTCTCACCCTTTGCAGGAAAGCTGTTCAGATAACCTGTATTAAAAGCGTGAAAACTTTCACTGCTGCCTGTAATTGCAAACTGTCTGAATCAAGGCTTCGGGGCCACTTCTCATCTTCTTTGTTCCTTCTTTATGTTCTTGCAACTCAGCGGCCTGTGGACTGTTAGACTCAAACTAGTGTGAGAGTAGAGTCAGGGTCCACAAATCTGAATTTTATGAACAGGTCTATGTGAGAATTAAACTCTGTCACTACGAAAGCCTGTCCTGCCACTCATCAGATCTCGGTTCCTCTCAGCTCCTCAGTCATAGACCTCATCCCCATCATAAAAACAGACCAAGGAGAGCTCTGTGAAGCTGACTGCAAAAGCTGCCACTGTAAGAGCTTCCTTCAGTAGAAAGGATTAGAATGTCCTGAAAACGTCAATCAGATATCAAAGATACATGAAGATTGAAAAATAAAATGTACAATTTATAAAAATAAGTCTTTGGGAGACACACTCCAAGTACCTTGAAAAATTTAACAGAAATATGTCACCAAAACGAGTACATAGTCTATTGTCCAACTCTAATCTTTCACTGCTAGAACTCCCAAGCACTGCAACCAATACAGTAAATAAAACAGCTAAATCCTCACTAGTATCCAATTTCCATTTACCATGACTAAGTGTCTCCTACAGCTGATGCACTTCAGCTGATATGAGCTCATATACCTCCCACTAACCAGGTGCCCTACATGTCAATGAAAAGACATGACTATCAGGACTGTCACAATCAAGAACATACTGCTGCTGCTGCTCTTGTAACAGGAGCTGCGTCAACCACCCAGCTAAGCCACCCTAGTAGCGCCTGCCTGTTGAGTTTTCTGTTGTTTGGGTTTTAATTCACTTTACTAAGATTGCTTTTCATTCACTTAGTGACAGGTAGTTATTTGTTTGCAGGGTTCCATTTGACATTTATTGTTAGTGTAAAACACTAATAATAATAATTAGTGCCTTTTTAGAGTTGTCTGAGGTTTTAGTGCTGGTGCATTGTTAATACAAAACATCCCAATGCTTCACTGTATATAGGATAGTATGATAGTATTTAAATATAAAAAGGGGCTCATTATACTGAGACCAGATTGCAGTATCTTTGAGCCTCCTGTTAGCAAGCCAAGATTTAACATCCTCTAAACTTGTCTGCAATGCTAATACTTTCTGGAAAGTGGAAAAAAACCCACAAAACAAAAGCTAGACAGACACATACCATTTTTATTCACTTAGAGTTTAAGAAATAAAGGAAGTTTAATGAAGAGGGGATGGAAATAAGTGAGAATAAATGAATCCTACAATTACTTCAAGAACCTCAAGATACTCTGAACATGCTTGTGCCAGCACACCTCCATGTATGGGAATGGATCGTTCAAAACCACTTCATAGTTACCCCACTTACTGTTATGTCTCAGATCTCGGATAATAATTTTCATAACATGACCAATGAGGCTATGGACAATACTTTCAGAGCATCTCATTAAAATATATTTGCAATACTATTGTGGATTCGTGTTAAGCACATTGTAGTACACACATTCCTTGCTTGGTTGCTCTTCACCAAGCCACTTAATCACAGCAGTTTTCTCAGTTTGCCATGTTATATCAATATGTTGCAATGGTTATCTACTTCAGGGGACACATTTTATTCTAGAGGGAGCAAATTGAGGAAAATTTCCCATATAGAGATGGCTAGATGTAGTTTTTAATATCAGGAATCATTTAAAACTTAAGAAAATAAGATACACTGCTTTGAATTACATGACATTCCAAAAGATGCTATATGGACAGTGAAAATAAGGCTAAAGGTATGAGCCGCGCATTTGCCAATCACAACTAGTTTGTTCTCCATTTTTAACTCCTGTAGTTCACCTCTAAACATAGTCAAAAGTTTGAGTCAGTTCTCATTTCTGCTAGGGAAACTCAGGGATGATCTCATCTTTGTAGAACTCTGGTTTTGGACAGATCTCATTCCAGGGAAGATTCAGAAGTCAGATCTGTGCCAGCTAATGTTGCACAAGTAAAGCCCAATTTAAAACTGAGGAAGAGCTCACTCTTTATCTTCTAATGGAGTCAGATCACAAGGGGAGAAAAGAAATAGCAAAACCTGGAATGGAAGGTCAAAAGAATAGGTAGAGAAGGCAGAGTTGAGATTTAAGTAGCTCAACCCATTAAAAGAAGTGACCCAAACAATTATTACTTTCAAAAACAAACTTGAAGAGCTGAGGCAAGTTGCAAGGTGCACTCCAAGAACTCTTGCCATAGTTACGTGAGCAGAAAGGCCAAATAATGGGAAGGAAAGAAAGAAGAAATGCTCAGTTATTCCTTTATTTTCCTTTCTTTCAAGAGCTCACTCAGTCTAACTCAAGGAAATGGCATTTATTATGACAAACTGAGTCTAGACAAGATATGTCAGAGTCAGCTGCACTATGTAGCTTAAGGTATACACATTTATACTACATATTGTAAGAAGAGACATATGAAACAAGAATTTCAATATTGAGCACTGCTAGATCTTTTAGGCTTTCTGCCTGAAAACATGTTTGAGTGAAGTACTTGTTGCTGCACTGTCTTGACAGCCACAGGGTTCACTACTCTCCTTTCCCATCTGCCCTTTCTTAAGGCTATTGGGCAACACCAACTTCCCAGATATCAAATTTATTCTTCATTTAAGGAGTTACATATCCAGTTGACATACTAAGCACTTACTGTATTTAATTTCAGTACCTCCAAAATTGAATTCAGTAAGCCTTTTTAAAAAAAAATTCCACTTTGTGCCAACTATGACCTCTGAGCCAACAGCTTTTCTTTGATTCTTACTCTGCCAATCCATTCAAGCAAGCAGTAGCTTGAGAAGGAAACGAGGGGGGTGGTTTTTTGGTTGGTGCTTTGCCTCTTTGGATGGAGCAGCAACTGCTGAAATAATTCTGATATCATGCGTTTATTTTCCACCATATTTGGCAAGAAAAAAAGGAGATCCTAGAAGTATCCAAAAAAGTCCAATAAATTTCAAATCTTGCAGGATGCATAAGAATATAAAAGCACATCACCTGCCTTGCAACCTGTAGCAGCTGTTGGCATTGCGAGGAAGTCTTATAGAAGGGATCACAACTGGTACCATTAAAATATATTCCAGATGAAAAAGCATGAATTACCACAGCTTGTCAGTAAAAAGAAAAGGTTAGGCTAACCTTTTTTTGTTTTTAAACACTCCATTTCAAATACCTTGCTTAAAAATTATGTTGAGTTTAAAAGAAAAAGGGAAAAAAATGTAAAGCATAAATGGAATATTTGACTAAAAAAAAAATCAACTTGGTTTTATTTTCTGAAGGTGTGGAGATAGACCTTTTACTTTAGTTCTGTTGTGGAAATGCTTGTAAACCTAAAAAGCTTAATCAGCTTTAACCTTGGCCTAACAGGGTTGAGATGAAGCTTTGTTTTCCATGGTTTGAAACAGCCCTACGAGTCAGACCTCAGCAGAAAGACATTCAAATCTATTATTGACAAGAGAAGCAAAATCTTAGAAAAAAGATAAAGCCAAAATCTGCTGAAATCTGTTTTGATTCTGTGACCCAGATACCAACAGGGAAATAACAAACATTTGCTGTACGTTACACTTGGCTTTCTGTTGTGGAGCTGAGCCTCAAATGACCCTGGAGCATCCATTTTCTGGATTATAAACTTTCTCAGAAAGCATCCAAAGTCAAGATGTTCCTACTGATGGGCTCATCTTTAAAAGCAGAGCTTTACTGAGGGTGACAATTCTTGTTTACAAATGTGCATTTTCCATAATTTTGTCTCTACTAGAAAGGACACCTAAAGAAATTAATATTGTTAGAAGTTCCAAGGATAAAAATTTCACTGAGATAAAAAAAAGTTAATTTCAACATCAATGATATATTACTTTTTTTAATTATTGTATATATTAGAAAAGGCTTTGGACAAAGTGAATGATGCTTTTCAAAGAATTCTCTCACCTTCAGATGTTTTTTTCTGTAGGGTCTAAACTTTTGCTTTCTATCCCCTCTAAATTCTGCAAATATCCAAACTGGTTTCTCCACCCTGAAACTCAAGAATTCCATCAGAAGTTTTTTTAACTCTAAATTGAAAGTCTTTCCCTTCTGAAGCTAGCATATTTTTGCATCTCAGGTTCTTAGAGCGTTATGAAATAACAATCCATCTGATGAGGTTTGTATCTCCAGCCCTATCTGACTTCACCTGATGGTGGGTGGGCTGGCCATCTGTTCAGGGAAAAAAATCCTGTGCTTTACTTAAGTTTCCTCCCTTTCTCCAACCCTCTTTCCCCCATTCAAGCTACAAAAAATTGTTTCTTCAGTCTCCTGTCTGACCCATAAGTGGTTTCCACCATCCTGCACATGTGATGTAATGTAAGAGGACATGATTGATGCAGCCTGACCTGACATGTCATGATGCTGCTTGTCACATGTGGAATTCAGGAAGAAAAATAAAATAAGCAACCTTGACGTGTTCATAATAACCGATGATTTTTCCTTTCCTCGTTATCTCTAAATTACTTAGGCATTTACTACATAAATGTTGTCACTAGTCAGAAAGCAAGCTACCTGCTCTCGGGACAATAACAGTTGGACTATGATCCCAAAAATCTTTACACGGGCATTTTCTTCCCCAATAAAAATTTTGACAGAGCAAAGACTGAAGGCTTAAATTGCAGATTCGCCACTACCTCATGTGAAGTGGGTTGCACATTTCATTTCTCCTGTAAATTAGAGAATGAAAACAGATTGTTGTGCCTCTTGAGACCAGTAGGTACCTTCAACAACAAAGTGCTAAAAGCTGAGCCAGTGCTAATGACTAGCTCTACATTTCCTTTAAGCGGATGCTGGACTCTTTTCCTTGAGTGTCTATTTTAAAAGGCAAGAAAAACAGAAGGGAAAGTCAAGATTATGCATAGCTTCCCTGCAGTTCCAATGTGCTGCGTATTACAAGGCAGCAGAGACTGACATTACCAATATATACTTTATGACTATTCTGCTTCTAAAATGCTATTTTTATACATAAAAAGTGATAAAGGTCCTACAGCACCTCATAGGCAGTTTTAATAGTCATTACACACTTATTTTCCCAGAACACTTTTTCCTTGATACTTCATTTAAGACTCCAAGAGGAGCCTGCAGAAATATCCTAGTTCTTCAGAAAACGTCCAACAGCTCTGCTTCTCACTGCAGTTACTTAGAGGCTTCCAGCAACTTCAGTGGAAGTGGTATCAAGTCAAGAGGAAGATAGAGCAATCGCATCCCAAGTTATTTCACACTCAAGTTAGCATAACGTGAGAGAAGGTAGAGGTTAGTTGGTATGTTAATAAGAATGACTTGAAATAATTTCAGTTAGTGTCGTTTTCAGGTAGAAGGATGTTCCTCAAATAGCAGAGGTGTCAGCAAATGCTTCAAGAATTTCCAATATCCTCCACAAACTACACAAATACAGAAGCACCCCTAAGTTCCAGCTGATTCTGAGCAAATCCCTAACCTGCTTCCTGGCAATTTCAGTATCCTTACCAAGGCAACCTGGCAACAGTTCTCTTTGGGCATCTCCTTTCTCCTCTAGGGTCTTCTAGCATTACAGGAGACAGGGTAAGCAGGTTCCCATCAAAACCCTTCTGTTCAGGGCTCTCCTCAGCTTTCCTTAACCTTTTTAGTGTTGATATACCCATTACAACTTGCTTAAGGTATTTCTGTGTCCCCACAGAGGCAGTTGCATTCTTTCTTCCTAGAAATGACAGACAGAAACAGCTTCCTTCACTTTGGACTTATGCAAAAAAAAAAAAAAAAACCAAAAAACCAACCAACAAAACTAAGACTTGCCTGAGAACTACTCGGCCTGTGGAGGAAAAAAAAAGGACCCAATTTAATGGAGGTTGAAGTCCTGCAGCTAGGAAATGACACAGTGGGAAGGTCCTGCAGCAACAGGCTTCAGGTTGGCACTAGTCTGAAATGGCAGCTTTTACTTCAAGAGATAAACTAGATTAATTATTGCTCAAGATTTGGTATATTGCTGGGGCTTGCTGAACAGTCCAGCAAAAAATAGGATCAAGTGATAAGCAAGTGAAGAGCTCCCTGGAAGTATAAACAAGTGAGGGCAAACTTGAACTATGTTTTAGTAAACACATACCCCTACGACCAGCTAATATTTCAAACATCAATTACCAATGCTTGCCTCCAATGCAGCAGTTGTTGACTTTGAAGACTGGAGGTGACCTCTTTAAATAATGCAGCTCCATTGTAATAAATTGAACTGCACCAAAAGTCAACTCCGGAAGGGTCTGATCCAAGCATATTTGACTTTAAGATCAAAACAATCTGAGTAAAATTTTCTGAGAGAGTCTAATCGCTTATCTTTACTAGACAATGTTATCATAGTCAAATATACACACAAAGAACCAAGGCAGTTATCAGCTACGGTGCCCGTGAGCAGCCAGTGGCTGCAGAGCAGGGTATGCTGTGCTCGGGTTGTATCCATTGACTCAGGCAGTTCTTCGCAGTTGTGTTTGAACACTGCAGTGTTTTACACTGTATACCAACCTGCAAAGAACATACGGTTCATGCATTAATCATCCGTGTCGCGGAAGCACTTCAGATATGGACTAAGACACGATTACATACTTGGAGTGGGCAAGCCAGATCCTGTGTTTGCTTTGCTCAGAGCTGAGTTTCTTCTAAAAATGAACAGCCACGTAAAATCCAAATATTAGCAACCTAAAAACTTTTCAAAGGTCTTCTTCAAACTGAAGTTAAGAGCAAATTCAAGCCAACCAGATAATAATTTGTTTTACTTCCCAGTTTGCTGAAACAAAGTTTTGATGAAAGATTCACCTACACGAAGCTGTGTATTTCTGTCTCATTTTCACCACCAACCTTAGATCATAGTATAACAGCAGCTAGGAAAGGACAAATCAAAGCTTCCAAGTCATTACAAGGCTTTATAATACTTTTTACACACAAAATACACCTTGCAAGGGAATCCTGCAATTTTAACATTGTATGTGGTGACTATTCCACAGCCAAGTGCAAAACAAGGTTCTAGAGCCACAAAGACAGCCTAATGGTGTATCGCCAGCTCCAAGAACAAAACTTGCCTCTGGCTGCTGTAGAAACACAAGCTGCACCAGCACCTGACATACAAGCAGGACTAAAGCAGAACTGGGAGCTCAACACGTGGGTGTGCTCATCGGGCTGGACATGGCGCTCCGAAAGGCAGAATTCAGCCACATGTGGAAGTTCAGGTCTTGGACCAGTATCTCCCATACACACACGTGGTGTATTTATATCTAGCACACAGCTTTATCTAGGGGGAAGAGACATACACAAATATCTTTCTAGTAACCAGCTCCTTCCAGTTGTATGCCAGCGTCAGTTTAAGCTGGAGAAGCCCAGTGCATAGCTGAGTTATAGCAACTGAAGTGCTCTTACAGTAAATGCTCATCAGGATAAATCAGTACAGAATTAGTCACACACCTTCCTAATATTTGCATCTTCTTTATATATAAGAAATTCTTCTACATTTCTCACAGTCCCACTCAGCCTTGTACTCCACAAAGCCTTTGAAATAGTAACAAAGTGATGTATCTATTCACTGCCACCAGTTTATTTAATTTAGCATTTTTAAGCTTGCTAAAATTGCTTTTTCTGCCCCAAATAATTTCTGGTATGTATACTGTCATATGGGAGAACAGAGTAAAAAACAAAAACCAAAAAAACCTTAAAAGTAGGAAAGCAGCTTGCCCCCCACCTTTTCAAGTGCCACAGCTTTCCAAAGAGAAGCTTTTATATCTTATGTAGTAACTGTTAGCAGTTTGTGACATTTCTAGTCTGTCCAGGGTGTAACTAGTACATGACAGGTCAAGTCTGTCACCTTCATAAAAGCAGAGAACATCTACACTGGCACACTACACTGTGGAGTCCCTCTGAGAATCACCAATGTCATACCAAATATCATCAGCAGTATTTATCTTCTCTTCATCTCTGCCATTTGTAGGAGCTTCCAAAAAATTCAGATTATTTTTACATGAAGATAGCTTTCTCCTTACTCTTGTGAAGTGAATGCCATAAACCAAAGCTTGAATCCATGAGATTTAATTTGTCCTTGTGGCAACTATAATTAAAATACAGCTCTCTTTGGGGAATACCTGGAAAATTAAGGTTATTGTTGTCACTATTATTAATTAATTATCATCAGATGCTTGCTCTTAAAAAATGATCACTCTCTAGATTTTGATGCTCGCTATTATCCTCATTAAGTAAATGGTGAAATAAAGATGAATGAATTGCAAGCAGATGAATTAATGATTAGCCCAGAATACTTTAGATTGAATTCTGTAACCAGCAGGTTTCACATCAGTAGAAAACGCGTGAACACCAGGCTGCACTTTGGGCAAATGTTCACATGAAAATAGCGCTCTGATTAGGAAACTTTCCCCTATTCAGGGAAAGAGACAGATAAATCAGGTGGGAGGAGAGGAAGTTAAATCATTCTCATGTAGCTGGTCAAGGATTTAGAAAGGAAGCAATACTAATTATGGGCCCATCCCGGACACATCAGGTGGCATTATCCTAAATAAGAAGTGACATATAAAGCAATGGATCATTTCTGCAAGGGAGATAGGGGATATTAATAATGGGCCAAATTTAGGGTGAAGCAAAGCATCAGAGTCCTCCAGGGAAGCAGTTATGCTTCTCTGCTTTCCAGGCCAGTGCCAACATTCACACAGCGCGCGCAGCATGGGAGATGCTCTTCCTGATGTGTTGGATGTTTTGCCAACTGTATTTACTTCTCTTTCTCCTGTCTCAACCCCAGCACGTTCCTTGTTCTGGCAGGTGCAGAACCATGGGCTCCATAGCCAGATGGGCAACCCCTAGGAGTTCTCCCATGTCAGCAATTTGCCAGAGGTTTCTCTTGTGCCCCTTGACCCGTTGCAAAGCTACCAGCTCCAAAGGAGCCCCGTTCTCCAGCCTCAGACCTTGCACACCATTTCCATTGTTCAGTGAACAGAAAAAGAGGATTGGCTTGGAAGAAAGCTTCCGTTTATTTAATAAAGAGGCAGAAGAAAAAGGATATTTAGAGCTACCCTAAAGATCAAGTTCACCAAAATCCCTAGTTTCTATTATAATTTAGAACAGAAGTTGAATGTTACAGAAACACTAATCAGTTATTCAAATACATTTGTTGTGTGGTAATATAGACTTGCCCTTTGCTGCGTATAATGTCAAGACATGCTATTTTAAGGAGCAATATTCCCCTTTGCCAATCTCCATGTAAGGCACTGCCACACACTGCTGGCATGATTCAGCACTCACATTTTCACCAAGAATGTGTCTGTTGTAGGTGAAGGAAGCTAATGGGATCTTCCTTCTCTCCATAATTCTATAATAGAGGGTCCTGTCTCGAAGCTGAAGCATCGCCTGGGCATTATATTTATTTGTTTATTTCTCAGAGGCGCAGGCCCTATGCCTGCTGTCACCATTTACAGTCACACAGAGCCAGGTCTGTGGTAGCCCTGCAGCACCCTTCAGAAGTTGTCTCCCTCAAATGCAACCATTGCTCAGGTACTTGCTAACAAAATACTGTTCTGCATGTGCCAGACAGCATCCAAAGCCAACCCTACTTGTTACTTTATCACCTACTTATCACTTCGAAAAATCCTGAGGTAGGTTCTTAAATAGCAAAGAAATTTAAAGCCATATCTTAACTAATTCTTTATGATTTAGTATGACTGTGCAGCACATTCCTTGCATGGCACCAGCATGCACTATGGTTTTATCCTCTTGGTATAAGTTCATACTCGAAAAGAGTACCGTCCAGCGTCAATGCTGAACCATATGGGCCAGACCTTCCAAGGGGCCAAACATGACAACAGATATATGTTTAAAATATCAATAATTGAATGCATTTGTTGTGTAGTCACAGAAACCTGCTATTTACAATGTATTATGCATCAGATCCACTTACACAGCGATTTCCACAGGGAAACAGTTACAGACTCATGCTTGCTGCCCAACCTGTATGAGAAACGCTGTCTGCCTTGTCACTGGGATCTTCAAAAGTGCTCAGGAAAAGCCTAACTCTGTTCCTAGTTACGTTAGTGGAAAACAAGACCAACACATGGTGCTTCTAAAAGCCTTGTGTATTTTGTCAGCTGTTCAGCCTCTGGGTTCAACCTTCCACTCTCTTATTCACACTGAAAGAACTGTCATCACAGAGCAACAGCGCGCAGAATTACATCCTTAGTTACTTATTCAACTAGATAATGTAAAATATATTGCAAACATGCAACAATATTACTTGCATTTAAAAGCTAATACATTTTTTCCCCTCTAACCTTAGTTTTACCTTGTCTTCTTGCAAGCCACGGCACAAAGGCTAGCAATCAAAGTAGCAAAGGGGAATCAGAAAACTGAGGCTTTTGTCCCCTGTTCTGTTGTAAGTAGTTCTCTGCTACTGGAAGCGAGAATGTGTCCTCAAACTGCTTTGTGAGGTTGCAGTTTGAACAGAAATTTTCTGGTGGCAGCTGTGGCTTAAGCACCCCTCCATTAACAGCTTATTCTGTTATATCACCTCCACCTCAGCTGTAACCTGGCTACTGATGTGGCTGCAAGGCAAGCAAGTTCAGGAAACTGGAAAACAACTTTTTTGTTTTTTTTCTGGACATGTTATTTTTCAGACAGATCACTTCCTAGGTCTGTTTCACTGCGCAGCTACAAATATGACAGTCGGGTACAATGGTAGGGACAGTCTATGAAGTTAAGATACAAACAAAGATTGTAGCAAAAGCATAGGAATTGTTTAGAACAGTTTAATCCCTTTATCCACTACTACATAGTGTCACACAGCCTACCATCACAGATGACCCAACTGCCCTTCGCACCCTACTCCATAACTACTCTTCAGCGGACATTCAAGGAAACTAGCAGTCCTAGCTGAACATCCTTGGTTTAGTTCCTTTAAATCATACCTTTTATACTAGTATTACTATCTTTAAAAGAGCAGTGATGAGTAGCGTTAAATCTTTGTTCCCTTTTTTCCTCATTGTTAGTTCAATGGGCTGTTAGCTAAAACATACAAAAGAAAGGAAGACTGGCTGACTTGAGACCTGCTGAAGAGGCTTTTGCTTACACTGCCTGCATTTCTTTGTTTATCTGACTGTATTGTTTTGCTTCAATAGTTATATTTAGAGCATTCATAAAAAGGACGAAATAGTGTTTTTTTCCAAGATGCTGTGGCTATAGTTAAGTTCTACTGAGCTCTGCAAACAAAGAACTGAGCAAACAAAGAAAAAAGCTAGACAGAAGCGAGGAACTCCTGCCCCAGCCCCAACGCAGACAGACGGCCTTGGGTGGATATTGAACATGTAAGGGTGAGCACGACAAAGGGTGACTGCAAGAGGTGGGCTGTGGAGTCTCTCTTCCCAAGAGGTTTATTTTAATGCTCATCTGCGTATGTTTACTCAGTTTGAGGGCATTTACACATGGAAGTGGATATACAAACAAGGGGCTATAAGAGGATAATTATTATTTTGCATTTGCACTTTACAAACATTACTGAATTAATTCTCCCAACACTCTGCTGTAATAGTGAAGTGGTGTAATTCAGTCAGGAAACAGGCACAGGGTCCAGTGATAAATCCAAAGCATATCTGCAAGAGTCAGGGAATAAAACCTAATATGTTTCCTACATCAGCTCTACCAACATTCTGCCCCCATCAGATACACAAGAGTTAAAAAAGGAGATGTAAATTTTTAGCAACGTTATTTTCACTGAAGTTCCATTGTTGTAGCTGGTGGACAGCTGGTATTCCAGCACAAATAGGCTGGAATAGCTCAACTGTAAGATCCAACTGCCCGGCAGGCAGGCAGGCAGGCACAGAGATTCAACCCTGCCTCAAGTGAGGATGGCTCACAAATTGTAATAGTAGCTAGCTGTTGTGGTTTGAGTCCTCCTTACCCCACCACCAGCACATCCCTCTTTGGTGTTTCCCCCTACTCCCTCCCAAAAGGGGTTAGGCTCAAACCAAGCTATTTGAGTGAAAATTTTTGCTCTGCTTCCTCCATAAGCAGCAGCACAGAGGGATGTATGCTTTTGCAAGCATTTAAATTTTTACCATAGTATTTATTAACCTATCCTAATGTTGACTTATGCTTCAATAAGGTGTCCAAAGAAGTTGAGCAGTATACAATTGTTATAAAGAGAATGGTGCATTATTGCTGATCTCAATTTGCATCAGAGAACAATCAAAGGACTTTTATGGGAGTCATTACTACAGGCACACAGCGAGTAGAGAGTCTGAAGTTAAAGCACTGCAGCAGTGGCAGAACTACCACTTTCATTTGTCACCTCAATAGAAGACATTAAAAAATATATAGGTAATGAAACTTAAGCATAACAGGTTAATAATTAAGATAGCACAGATTTCTCAACGCTGAAACAAGAACAAAAAGGCAGTACAAAGCATCTGCGCCATGACAACGTAGCAAGCAGGAATTCTGTAAAACCACAGGTTGGACAAAGGTATGAATTCAAGGGTGGGGGTTTATTCTTCTTCAGGATATTTCAATATTTCTGCAGTTTTCAGAGATGAGGTTTGTGACAGGTTTATCATTTTCAGCCACCTCAGCCCCACCTCTCCCTCCTCCCCTTCCAAAACACATAGACACTTCTGCCAGAGCTGACCATCACGTGCCGAAGCCTGCCTGTCTCTTTAGCCTCTGAAGTTGGATGCTGAAGAGGTGAGGCTGGCTTTCAGAAAAGGTCAGCTAGCGCTAAAGGAGGAGACGGCCCCAGAGGTAGCTTGAAGCACTTGAAATGATAGAATAACACTTTTGAATTGGCAAAGGGGCACAGAGAAATACACATAGGAGGAAGTGGAGGAGTCAAGACAACAGGAGATGAAAGTGAGGGGAATGGGAAGAAGGGTAATATGTATAGGGAAAGGAAAATACCAAGTATAAATAGAGAGGCACAGCATGAAGATCAGCACATTTTTAATAGCTGAGAGGGTCCAAAAGAAGACAAAGCTATAATTAGAACAGTAGTATAATGAGTAGCATCCTCAGCCCCATACATCTACACCTTTACTTTTTAAACAGAGTTTGCAGCACATTGCAAAGCCACCAAATAAGAAAGCTCTTATATCGCATCCAAGTACAGTGGGAGGGGGACAAAGCAGAACTAACTTCCTCTTTCAGAGGGAGAGTTGCCTCATTTCCAGGCTTTTATTCTCTTTTGCCCACCACCCAGGCAGGTTCAGCAGTCTCACCACCACCACGCTTCCTACAGTCTTTCACCCTCTGTCCTCTCCCAAAGGAAGTTGTTTACCCCCATGTTTTCCTACCAAATGCGGTGACACGGTGGCAATGCATTAAAGAATGAGACAACCTGTCATCTCTTTAGAGGGTCTTAAGAAAGACTGTTCTGCTTTAGCCTACCTCCAGATGTGAATGTTTCTGCCTTTCGTTTTTCTCCTATTGCAATGTGCTAGCGAGGTTTCTATCTGGCAGATGCCAGAACCAGAGACATGGTAAGTCCTGGTAACAGCTCAGCATGTGCTTCTGCACAAGCCTCTCTCTCTGCCAGGTTATCTGGAACACAAGGTAGCGAGAGTCCCTGCTTAGGAGAGGGGACCAGAATCTGTCTTGACAAGTGTTTTGCATGCAGTTAAACAGACAAATGTATTCTGCTGCCAGCCTCTTGCAGGAATTTGACTTGATGCCTGTCACCAAACAGCTTCTTTTGCACTAGAAGAATTACAAAACACTCATACCCTATAATGATCAAAAAGAGAGCCCCCATGCCCACATTAGATTTCAGAGATGCAATCCACACTCCCTTGCAAGCTAATAACATCTAAGCCTACACAAAATTAGGATACACATTTCTGAAGGATAAAACAAATGTGAAGCAAACTACTGTATTATATAAAGGTCACTGGTCCATCCTCTCCTGTAGCCTGTTTGCAGCAATGACAATCCACCTCCACAAGACATTGCACCACGCATGTGTACAGTGCAAGCCTCTTCTCAGTTCTGCTAGTTAGTGATTAACCTCTTGTATAGAGCAGACAGGGCCATATAGCTCAAACTGTTTTTAAGGCTAATGCTGTTTGGATACACTCAGCCTGCATGCAAATATCTAATGTGACTCCTACCAAGCTATTTCAGTGATGCTTTGTAGCAGAAAGTCCCAAGAGAGAAGGTGTGCATTTTAGATTGTGAAGTTCATTAGCTATTTTTCCATTTCACTACTTGTTTTTGTGTTATGGTCAAGTAGGAGTCCATTAGGATACTTGTTACTGTGCATGATTAGAAACTCTCATTTTGGAAGAGCTTGAAAGTAATGGCAGCATTCATTTGTTGCAAATACAAGCTCTAAGAGACAAAATAAGTCTCTTCTTTATTTCACCCTCTGTATCACTTTATTTCCACTATGCCCTTTTTCAGAGAGTACAGTGCACCCAAACCTCAGAATCAAAAATAAAGACATTAATGGTAAAAACCAGCTTTCAGTCTCAGCTAGAGATTGTGCCTCTCTAGTTATCAACACTAAATACTGCAATTAAAGACTTAAAAAAAAGACACTAGCAATTTACATGACAAGAACTAACAAAGCCTGCTTTTCATGGATTTGTATCTTGTAGTCAGTTGAAACCCAAGAGGCTGCAGGATCCACCTGAAGCTACCCCTGCTGCTGAAGCATCTGTAAAGGATTCCCCAGTTTCCTTATGCACAATGAGTTTATACAACAACCTGTCCTTCAACCATGACCTCCTCCCCCTTCATTTAGCCACCCATTTTCACCCAGCTCACGGAAGCCCTGTTACCTCTCATATCCCTCAGCACTAACAGGTTTTTGTAGATATCTGCTTAAACTTATTACCCACGAACAGTACTATTGCATTTAGTTAATTTCCATAGGAAATCAAACAAAAGGACACACTTAATATTATCTTCCCTTTCTTGGTCCACTTGCTCAATCCCCATCGCAATGCAAACAGATTGCCCAAAGAGGCTGCAAAATCCCCATCCACCGAGGTATCCAAAACTCAGTTGGAAGAAGATCCTGACCAACTGATCTGACTTCAGAGTTGGATCTAACTTCAAAGCTAGTGCCTCCTTTGAGCAGGTAGGTTGTACCAGAGGAGCTCCAAAGTACCTTCTAATCTAAGTTTGCTATGCTCCTTGTAGAATCAACAGTTCTGAGCACTTCTGATAAGCTTCCTGCAATATTTAGAAACATAAATTGAGTGACCTATTAAAACATACTAATAAACAGAACAGCAGAGCCTCGAAGCAGGTCAGGAAGGATATTGGAAATCCTCCCTCTCTCCATACTACAGCCACCGTTCCATGCTTGATGAACATTACATGTCAAGTTATTCATTACCTAGAGCATCCAGGCTAAACCGGTTGCAGTGCCATGTAAGCCAAAAGTCAAAAGCAGCTAGCTAGAGCACCAGTTTCTTCCATGGCTTGCTCATTCTTTCACCTCTCAAAGGAGAGAAAGACAACAAATTGCCTGAGCCTCAACAACTCATCTCATAGTCTTCCAAAAATGGTAACAGTTTTGTCACTTCTGGCTATTACTGAATTTAAGTTGGCAATTCTGCCAACCCTCTAAGCCATCCAACCCCTCATGCCTTTCATTTTTTAGGATATGGTTAGATTAGCCCATCCATTATAAATATGACACAGCAGTACCCACAAGCATTACAGAGTTTTCAGCATTTCAGCTAAAAACCCTATTTTGGAAGGATTTACAGCTTGGCTGCAAGAGTGGCGTCTGGCTGAAACGTGGCATAAAAAGTCTCGCCATAAGAGCCCAGCCGTTTAATAATAAATCAATTTGGCTATTTTTAAATTAGAAGGCTGAAAAATACAAATGAAGTTTACCATTTGCTGACACATCTTTGATCTCAGAAGGAATGTGAATTCCACAGGCCAACTCCTCAGCTGATGTAAATCAGCATAACTACACTGGCATCACTGGAGCTCCAGTGATTTACATGCTACAAATCTGTCCCTGTATTTATTAACGGAATATTTGTAGTTAGCATTTGGGTCAACTCTTTGCTGTTGATGTAACCTACTGGAATCATGAAGAGTTGCAGAAAGAGACTTACTTCTTCCCAACCTCATTATTTAATTTTTAATTAAAACAAAATTGCAGAGAACAAGCCTAATCATAGAAAACCCAGAATATTTAAGGCACTGAATATTTTGGTTGGGACCATAATGAGATTTACAAGGCAGCTGTAGCACAAGCATCAATTGCTGCTTTTTAATCTTTATAGATTGATCCATATGGCAATCTGTGCTATTGTTGATCCATATTTACACCACAAGCCTGTATTTTAGTAGTTTCATAGAGAGGCCTTGCTGAAACTTTAAAAATCCTCTGAAAAAATACAGAGGCCAAAGATTTGGTATTACATTTAGGACTTTCTCTTCCTTCCTCCTCTCCTCCATGCTATCTCCTACCTATCGCTTGCCTTGTGTTGCGGATAGGGCTTAAAGCCTCCGCCTCAGCTTCTTCAAACCACACGTGTGCAGAGCATCAGCTACTGAAGAGACCAGCTAGTATCAAGAGAGCAAGTAAGATAAGGCACTAAAGCCAAAAGCCAGAACATCCAAGCTCAATTTAAGCCTGCCCCAATTTCCTCTGCCGCACAGGGCAAGTTCTGTCACCTTTTGGCACCATTTCCATACCCTCCTCCTGCCATAAAGCCAAATGGGACTAATGATATTTACTAAACTGTGCGTGGAGCTGGGATTTATGTATGACATACGCTAAACATACCATCTATTTGCATGTTTATGATTGCACATGCCATCATAAATGCAAGGTGGAACTGCCTTTGCAAATGCATCATTTTACAAACATTTCTGAAAACCTGAGTATCATCCGGGTTATCAAGCAGATTTTTTAAAACATAGTATTATGTATTTAGTGATTCTATAAACAAAAAACATTTACGAACACTCAGTACATGCAGTGCCAGTCTATTATGGTGTATGCAGAAAGCATTGTAGCATTAATGTAATGCCTAAGATAGAAATGTTTGCTTGTTTCACTCAGTAGATTTCTTCATTTGCTGAAGAATTCAGCTTCTACACAGGCTTAGCTGACCTTTGCTTGATAAAGTCGTATTTCTAAGCATTTGCTTACATTTGGTATTTTTAATCAGGTTCAAGTCCACTCACTACACATCAGAGCTGAGAATAATGATGCAGATACATGTTTTAGCCAAATGATGTTCCTTATAGCGCACACGCTTCCCCCAAATCACTGAGTTGTTAACTAAAGTGTAAGAGAATTTATGATGCTAAATAAAACCAGAAAAAAAAGATGTTTTAATAAGATGAAAATCCAAATGTTAAAATAATGAGCCATCTGTATGGGTGGCCCTCTCCTGAGAGATGCCAAGAGCTTTACCATCTGTGAAACATTTACCAGCTGTTTCCTTCCTTTTTTGTGAGAACATAAGAAATCCTTGCAGTTGGTGTTTCTAACTGACACATCCTAGCGAAGGAAACAGGTTTGTTCAACGTCAGGGATCTCTCGTGAAAGGTAGCCTGGCTGGAATTAACCTAATAATATTTTGGTAAGCATCCCTGTTCCCTATTTCAAAAAGGTCTTTCCAAACAATGGCCCGGCAGGCCACAGAGTGCTCTGGAAAACGGAGGAGGCAGAAAACAACCCACGATCTGCAAACCAGTTTCAGGGAAAAGAAAATATATTGAATATTTCATCTGAACATTTCTTTACTGTTTTGCTTTTTTTAAACCCTAGTCTGTTGCGGGAATTCAGGATAAGTTTGTAACCCACGTGAAGCTCAAAGGCACCTGCAATAAATAAGGATAATACAAGTACAGAACTGGACCTTGCTTTTACCACCTCTGATCATTGTTTCACATACCTGCAATGAGCATAGCCCTGCAGCTTTTCACCCAACACGTACCGCGCCTCAGTGCAAGTGAGTTTTGCACAGTCTTAGGATCACACAATCATACTCTGAAAGATTTTAGTTTGTGGTAGACATAGATCAAAGGCTACAAAATAAAGACAAGTTAAATCCATGAAAGGATATATTGGCTTGTATTTATTTGTATCCTGATGCGCTGTAGCCCTAATTGCACAACATTTAATTATTTCCTTAGTGTTCTCTTATTTCATTAGCTGCCAATGTGAATTGAAGATAATATAACTTAAGAAGCAAAATTAGCTCTTAAATTCCAAGTCGATAAAATTTGCCCATAGGAGTGATAAAGGGAGTTTCTATGAAGTATTCAGTTATGGTTTCAAAAGTTAATTTTTCGAGAGACTTGTGAAGTGACTCGGGGGGGGAGGAGAGGGGAGAGAAAAATCAGCATCAGATCGACAGTTGTGTAAAGAGCAATATTTGGTTATCATTTGTATGCCAAATGCCATGATATCCTGTACTTCACAATTATGAAACTTGTAACAGGCACAAAAACAGACATCAGTTCTACACAATACGCTGGCAGCACCTGCCTCAAATCAAGGACTATTTTTCTTGATGAAAGTTTCCTCACCCTTCCCACACTGCCTGTCCCAAGAAGGGAACATTAGCCATAGCACGAAGAAACAAAGGAGGCATGTCATTTCTCGTGCAGGGATGCAGAGACACGTGAGTAGGGACACCACTGGATGCAGCAGACAGCAGTGTGAACAGATTGGGACAGACTTCTGATGCGGCACCCAGAGAGTCCCCTTTTGCTTGCAGGGGAACGTCCCAGCACAACTTGCAGAGCTGCCTCTGGAGGGAGAAAACTCTATCCCACCAACGGATCCCACCCAGCCCAGGGCTCACGTGTCGGCTGTACCTACCAGAGTAATCCCAAAACCTCTTCAACTTGTACCTATGACAACGCAGCCCCCATAATCAGCTCCACAATACCCGATTCCCATTTTCCAAGAGCTAAGTGCATAAAAATTGTCTCTCTACCTGGGCTATCTATACCAGAAGTGACATTACAAAGTCTTTACATCTTACAAATACCCTTTATATCTTCAGTTAGGTAGCACCAAGGCAGCATATAGTAGGCATTGTCAACGTAAGCATAAACAGACCCTTGGGCAGTTATGCTGCTAGGATCTACAACATGAGAGCACTAGAAGTCTGCACGACACCAAGAAATACCCGCCAAAACCATTGCTGGAGTTGCTCTGCACCTTTCAGCAGCGAGCTGTAATGGATCACACTATGGGCCACAGAAGAATTCCTCTCTCTGAAGTCAGCATCACATTGAATCAGAGTTAGCCAACAAGAGCAAAACGTAGCTGATTTTCTGCACTGCAGGATCTGATCAGTATGTAGTTACATTTAAGTGTTAAAGTTGTTTTATTAAACATAATGCTTCTTACATTGATATTGGAACCATTTTTCTTTAAGTTAAAAAATACCCAAATAGAAATACTTCAAAGAGACAAGTTCCAGCAAATGGAATAAAATGGCACTGGGCATTTGGAAGCAGGAATGAATGACTCCCCCAAAACACAACTAAACAAACATCTCGAGCTGAAGACAGACCTAAGTAAAACTGTAAAAAGGATAACCTCAAGGTCTCCAGGACTGGCTACAGTAGTGTATTTAATACTTCATTTATTATGATACCATGTCAATCTGCAATGTGTGGAAAGGCAGACATAAACGTGTGATTGCAATTTCTCCCTATAACTTTAAAAAAAATTAAAAAATAAATAAAAAAATCACTCTTTGCCAGTAAGAGTTGCAGACACTTTTTATTAAACCACTGAGTACTATGAAGCACAGTTCTACAGCTACCAAAAATATCAAGATATAAAATACAGCATGGACATTAAGCAAGCACAAGTAAAAATAAAGGAGTCATTTACATCCTCTTGGGCCAGCCAGCTTCCCCAATATAGTATCCATCCTGTCAATAGAACACCTGGCTTTTCTTACGAGAATGAAAACTTAGAATTTAAGCTTTAAGTAATAGCAAAGAACGGCACAAGAGTTTTGTTAGGCATCCTCCCAATAATTTTAGAATGTGTTCTAATACTGAATGGTACTGAAGAGTTTATGATCTGTTCTTTAAACAGGACCTATAACGTTTGGCAGCTTGCACAATGTTTTAGAGCATAGTCACATCACTTTCAAGTGAATCTATCTTTTACCAGAAAATCTAAAGTCTTCAAAAGATGCTGAAAAATTAATATTTATTCGCAGAGAAACTGAGGCACGAAGGAACACAGAATTATTTTCAGGCTGATTTATCTATGCTTGCCTCAAAACCATCAAATCAGTTCAGCAAGATGGAAGTCTTAATGGTACCATAGCCCTTATATTCTTCTTTAAGTATTATAAAAATTTTGAGATACAGGATGGTATAGAAAATGTGGGTTGCTTGAGTGTTACCTGTTCAAAGCAGCACCTTCTTTTGAGGTCAAGTGATTTTAATTCATTATATCTTCTAGTGACCTGAGCCCTTAACAGCATCTACACTTACATGAATGTTATTAGTATGTACTTAAAAAGGGATCAGGAAAAGCTAACACTGACTGCATTACACGCTGTGTTCCCCTGCTAGAATAAGATTAAGGTCATTGGCAGGGCAAACCATGTATGTGTAAAGTTTACATTGCAGAAATCTTCACTGGTTTGCTGAAGTGCTCATGATTTCAGGCACTCAAATACTCTTCAACTTTGTGAGTATAGAACATATGCAATTAATCAGAAAGCCATTACTAACAAAAAATAGGTTTTGTAGGTGTATGAAATCCTGCATGTTTTTTAGGATTTATAAAAACCCACAGCTGAGTCTGCTATTAAAGACAAATAATAGCCAGGTTTTAAAATTAAGCAATCTTAATTTTTTGTTGCTATTTTGAAATCTCTCAGTCATGATTCTCTACGGTTTTAAATTCCTTACACAGCATCAAGCATAGCATGTGTGTAATACACATTTGCATGTCCATATTAACCCATTTTGTTCTTGGTTCTAGTTCTAAGGAGTAAATATTGCTCTGAACAAAGCCCATCTTGAAATGAGGAAAACCTCACTTTGCATTTGAGGTACCTGTAAACTGAGCAAGTGTTAAAAGCCTAGCTTTCAAAACAGAGAAACTAGCAGTTTTAGGAGTTAGTACATTCAATGTATAAACTCTAGATTATAAAAACGGTTTGTAACCATAGCCTCTTCTCTGTGCTCCTGGAAACGCTCTGACTGCTGGAAGCTGCACAGCAGGTTGGTAAGAATGCGACAGAACGCACTCCAAATAACACCAAGGTGACACGGGTAGGGTTACTGATGATTTAGTGAGCTGCACAGTGCTCCTGGTTAGTAGGCATTTGAGATGTAAACTCAAAGAATCCAAGCACTGAGCGTAGCTAAATATCCCATTTTACTGGGATATTGGAAGGATAGCTGTGTTAACCAGAGCATCCTGGATAAATTCCAGCATAGGTAACTGCATTCTGTTCTAGCAAAATCTCACTCCATTTCCAATTAGGAAAGGTATTAATCTTTTTTTGTCTTTGTTCTACTCCTATGAGAAGGCAGCAGTTGACACCGATCAACCTTTTGACACATAGGTGGAAAAATGGGCTTGCAAATAGGTAATGGTGAATATTAACATTTTAGATGGAGGCCCCTGCACAGTTCACTCAGGGACAAGCGTTACTCTGCCATAAGCTACAGGAACCAGTTTCAGTGTAAGGCTGCAAGAACAGACTCAGCCCAAGTACTGGGACTACACCACCACAAAGCTCTGAGTGTATCATGCAATAAAGTAGGTAGCGTTAACAACCAAGGAAAGCACCTGTTCTTAGTTCCAGGTAACGAGTCTATCTTACTGCAGTAAGCGCTCCGAGAAGAACCACCACTAACCAGGAGAAGGACAGACTCAGACCCCATATTTGTAAGTTTGCCTGGGATGAACGGCTCTATAAACCTTTTAAATCCTTGTGCATCCTGTGTAATCAATGCCACTAAAGCTTGTCGCCGACTTTCAGTGGATGCATTGAAGACTGAGCGAACTACCACATCAATACACAGAGAGAGACTTTGCTCCAGCATTTCTACCCAGCTCTGAATTTCAACCAAGCAGGTGCTTTGGAGTTGCTCTTGACCAACAGGTTTCATCTAAAAAATGCCACTGTAACACACATATGCTTGAATACACTTAAAAAGATCATCTCTTCTGGTCCAAAGGGTCCCTAGGAAGAGCTATAGGACTGGAGTAATAACACGTATACAGGCACGCTGACACGCAGAAGGACATTTCTCAGTATTATTTGTACGTGAATTACCAAAACGGAGCTGCTTGAAAAAAATCCCCTGCAAGTATTTCTGGCTTTCCTGACCCCACCCTTCCCTTATTGGTATAATATTTATGATCTTGTGTATTTTAATTCTTCCATTGAGAGTCTTATGCCGATTCACAGACCAGGTGCTGTGTAGGTGGGTGCTGTGTGGGTTTCCCCTCTGCTCAGATGCTTGAACTACAAGAGCTAAGCATCCTGTTCAGCCAGGCCTGAACACCCTTTGAGCCAAGATTAACACCCTGTGCCAAACTACAGAGGCAGCCTGGGATCAAAACACCTTTTTAAAACTTCTCTTAATAACTAGTTATATAAATAGCACAAATCCATCCATAAAAAAAAATAAATCTCTTAATCACTTGTGCAGTCAGGCAAACTTACACCTCATTTGTCAGAACGTCATTGAACAATAGTTGCCCATCCTTTATCTCATAGTAATTCATTATTACTTAACTCCATTGGTTTCAATGGAAGGCATCTGAAATCCCATCAAGAGAAAAAAACCCCAAACTATATTTTTTGGCACTTCCTTAAGAACTCATTTGTGAGCTAGGAGTAGTCGCTGTTTTCATCAATTTGAAAGGATGATCTGCTTTACAGCTTTTGGTTTAGTTTTTTGATCCAATCTCAACAGTTTGCTAGGATTTTTCTCCTAAGAGAGGGGCACTTAGTTGCAGTACTAGCATATTTCCCAGTGCTCTTTAGAACCTCCCTCAGCTTCTTAAGAGGGGGAAGGCACCTACATTTAGCATCTGGACTGGGTTTCTGAAACACTCCAGACTCCACCAAAGCCCTCATTTGCCTCTCCACTGTCAATCCTCATGGGTTGTCTGTCTTTTTTACTGAGTCTTTGGTAAAAACAAATACAAAACCCAATGTAAAATTCAAATACGACTGGAAAGTACATTTGGTATCAGATTGCCTTGAAACCTACTGCAGCTTTTTTGCAAAACTATACCCATGTTCTCCCAAGTTCTTGGGCACATCTGGAGTTTCACAGTTTTGGATCAAACCAGATGACAGCAGTCTGTCAAAAGACAGCCAGAAGCCCATCAAACAGATATGCAAAAGAATTAAATGAAGAAGACTCTTTTGAACCCAAAATAGAATTTTCTGTAACACAGAAATAGTTCTTTTTCCAAACTTCCTTTCATGGAAAGGAAAGAAAGTTAATTCTTTCTGTCTGAAAACAACACGTTGGCTTTACTGATGACAGTCTTTAGAAATAGAAAGGCAAGAACACTTACTACATAGCTGTAAGATCATTTTACACATGTGAAAGCAGCGTTCATCTTGTGCACAACAGGGAGGTGGGACTGAAACCACACCAGGATTTGTGGTCACCTTTGGGGGGACCCAGTTCTGACCCAAAAGTTTCACTTTGCAGGTACAGAAAATCTTAATTAACTCAAAACATTGCTTTGGAGCGAAAAGCCAGCTGAGCTCGTTCAGGAAGGGCTTCTGGCTTGTTTTGAGAGATGGTGGTTCAGAGCATTGTACCTGGCCTCAGAAATTTAATTGTACCTAAATTAAGACTGAAAAGTGATCAGGTTGGATTAAAGCCTAGTGGGATTCTGGAATAGCGATTTCTTGCTCTATCCTTCGCTAATATTTTTCCAAACTGCTTTTTGGCAATCTTTTCATTTTTGCACCCAGTTTTCCCTGTAAATGAGCAGTGAAATTCCAAGGGACTCTATCAGGAGTTAAAATCACTCAGTATATATTTGCCAGCGCATGCAGTGTTTATTTTTAAACAGTGCCAAAAGTGTTTATAGATAGAAACAACAGGACAACCCATAATTAAATAACTGTTTCTGCTACATCTGCTATTTAGCAACTTGAAAGAAAATAATTTCCCAACAACAAATAGGAATGGTCAAGAAAGCTCTCAAGTTTGGGCCCATTATTACCATATAAAACAACATATTAGTTGCTTAGCTACCAATCATAAAAGAAGCCCAATTAAAAATGAAAGAATCTTAACTAGCTGCATGGAATATAAAAGTGAAAAGTTAAAAGCTGTCAGGTGGTTAGTGGAGAGAATACTGAGAAGTGATTGACAAACTGGGCTTGCTTTGCTTCAAATTTGGCTTTGATTCAATAAATGATTGACACACTGATGTCGTCTGAAATAGCAGATTGTGCTTTGGAGAGGCTATTTAGCAGCCCATTGATTGACAGGTTACTAAAATTGTCCCATGGACAGAGGTAACCAAACAGAGCTATATTTTGACAGGTGGGCTTTTTTTTTCCCCACCTGTATTTACTATACAGTTTATATTAAAAGCAGAAGTAGAGAAAGGCCCATAAAAATGTCATTCAATTTCCATGAAAATGGCTTGATGTCTCCTTTTGTAATATTGTTCCGCAAAACTAGAATTCCATTCCCCCATTGAGTATCCTGCTTTTTATGGAAGACTTTTAAAGCCAAACAGAACAGCCTCAGATTTCTTTTTCAGAAACGGAGACATATCATGAACCCGAAAGTGTTTGCCCGTTTGCAGACCAAGCACCATCACAAGGCAGGAAACAAGTAATGTAGCCAACCACGTTTCCTAACCAGTAGCAGGTACCAAAGTTCAGTTCAATGGGGATGAGATATCATCCACCACAAGGTCTCAACAATTCCCATAAGCAAAGGATGTGGTGGAACAGCACCTGAATTTGAGATTGACAACCATGAGTACGACTGAGGGTTTATAAGAACTCAATTAACGTCCTCTGAAACAGGTGTGAGGCAGCACACGATGATGCAAGGAGTTTTGCCACTAGTGACACAGGTGCTTCAGAAATGCCTAATGATTTAGGAACAAAGAAGAAAATATTCTGACCAGTGACAGCCATTAAAAAAAAACTCCTAGCACTCTTTTTTTAATCAAAGAGCAAGACACGGCATTTTTCCTGAGTAAGCATAAGTACAGCATTGTTCCTCTCCACTGTTAGCCTCCAGACTCAAAAAATACTAGTTTTCTAGTTTTATTATCACTCTTATTTTCAACACTTTTAATACAAAACCAATTACTATTGTTGAGCAATAAGTCTTTCTTGTTTCTGAATACCCTCCTTTTTGTTCCTAAGTTTCCGATTGGGAAGGATGTTGCCTACTTTGTCTCACAGTTTTTATCCTTAACATTTTAGGCTTCCACAAAACTTTAGTATTTCTGATCTGCTTCTTTTGTAACTCACAGTCATTTATACAGATTGCTCTTTGCTTTCGGTCATCAGCTTCCCATTTATATGCAATTCACTAATAAAACTCCATTTTATTTAATCCAAAGAAGTTTACATGTTGGTTGCAGGCAAAACAGCGAGGATAGGCACTTACCTTAAGTGCAAGCAGCACACATTAGGCGCCTGAGTTTGCAGGTTACACTCTCCACTTATGCAGAGAAAGAAAGAGACTGTTTCCTTCAGAGAAACCCCTTCACAACACATATTCAAACCAGACTACACAAAAAACACAAGACAAAAATATTACTGAAAACCACTTACCTGACAGAGACGTGCACAGAGAGAGCCAAGACAGGACCAGCCACCAGAATAAGTGTCCCACGTTCAGGAGAAGCTCAGCCAAGTGGTGCCCCTATTCCCCAGCAGCTGCTGCTCTTGAGGGCGGTTTGCAGGGTCTATGGGAAACACCTGGAGAAGAGCCACTGTGTCCCATCCAGAAACACAAGCTCAGTCTTCTGGGCCTAGAGTGCCAACATTTTCACTAACATTCAGAATTTTTTGAAAGTTCTTCTGTAGAAAGAAAAAAAAATTCTAAACATTTTTTTGCCATCCTTTAGTTTTCACATGGAATTATTGGTTTTTGCTGTTTGACAACTTTGCCCCTTATATCAATAAGAGGTTTGTTTTATTAAAATTGCATTTCAATTAAAATAATATTAAGCATTTTGTCCCTTTTAGTTGGCTTTATCATTTCAGTTAAACTTTCTCTGCAATGTTTATTAAACAAATGTGCTTGGTTATAAGTAAACTGTGTTTGTCCATTTCTCTTTTCTTGACATTAAAAAACAACCCAGTATGGCTCAGTGAGTGACATGGTTTAGTATGAGTGGCAACATAGAGAATTACAGATTCTTTAGCACCTCACCTTTTCCCCAACCATTATCAGAGATGTAATACTAGAGGCTTTAAAAAGTACTAGTATCATTTTAGCCCCCAAAATGTCAGATACATCAATTATTCCAATTGCCAGCATAATTTTATTCTCTAACTATAAATAATAATAAATAATCATACCAATAAAAGAAAGAATAGGCTTACACTGCACAAGCAATTCATTTATGGTATAATGGATAGCATACATCCCAATACCATGGTGACCGGGTGCTTTAAATTGCAATTATCCAGAGAGATTGGAGTATTTGCATAGTTTTTCAAATGAATGCTGCTGTAGCCATTTTTAAAAGCAACTTTAGTCCCAAACATCTCTGCCTTCACCTTGCCTTCTACTCAGGGCAAGCAGCTTCTAACACAAAGTTTCCCGTAGAGGTTTATCTGATTTTGTCAACTCTGTAATATATTTTCCACAGTTTATCTACTCTCTTTATTTGGATGGCTACTCAATTTTTAAAAGGAAGAGAGAAATACAGCATTGAAGAGCTCCCAATATTTACTTACTTGTCTTTGTAAGCGGCCTGGTCTCTCCCATCCCCTTAGTGCTTTCAAAAGAGGAAAGATGTTCTACTTTCTGAACGAAAACTGCTTCTGCCTTCTTTTTCTGCCTCCTCCGGAAGATACAACCTCACAACCTCTGAGCTATTGGCAACAGACAGACAAGACCTTTCTAAGCGGGAATTTCATATGGGCACAGGATTCCTTAGAAACATTGTTCTCTGAAAGGACCAAATGCAGGCCTTGTGTTTTTCATTTCCTTGCTTCCCAATTATAGTAGAGGGCAGTAATTTTTTTTTTATTCACTGGGAAAAAAACCAAACCAAACCAAAACTGATTTCATCTTCAAACTTCTACTTTGCAGTAAGGTATTCAGTAGTATTTATAACATTGCATAAAACATATCCATTTTATAATTTTAACGTTCATAGCATATTTTTTAAAATCTATTAAAATGTATTTTTCAATGAAATATGATATTTTAGGAAAAAACTTTTGGAAGAACACTGCCTTCTTGGTGTTGCTTCTTCACCCTAAAAATGGCACTTCTCAATTCTTTTTTTTTCAATTATACCTTTTTCCAAAGACTCTTCTGAGACTACAGTCCATTTCCTGCCCAGTTATAGCTGATTGTTATTATTGTTAAAATATTATTTTTAAAGATGTTTTTATTTTTTAGAAAAGAAAATAAATCCACTAGTCCGAACTGCCTGCTGATTAGGGACTTAACTCAAAATCCACTGAAGAAAATAGGAGGTTTGTGGATTACAATATGAACAACTTTTAAATCAAACCAATTCAATTAGCTGCTTTTGCTGTTTTGATTGGGAAATGGTATTACAGTGTTGCTGTGCTTATTTCAGAAAAAGTGGCGTGTTTATTGTTGGGTTTTTTAAACTGGAGATTTGTTGTGATTTAAAGAAGGAAAATTCAGTTCCTAAAATGAGAGCTTCCAGGCTGTTTCAGTCTGCAGTAGGTTTGCAAGACTGAATTATAAATTCTGGAAATAGGATGTCATAGTTAAAAAATGCATGGTGAGCCTTATGTATAGTTCTGAATGAGATCTTATGTGATATTTTAGCTGATGACATTGTGATGGAAGATGAACCACAGATGTGGCTGGAGAAGGTAGCTGCAGCCAGAGCTGTGCAAACCATTGCACTGTTTTAAATTCTTGTTACTTGGCCACAAAAGATTATTTTTTGCAGTTAGATGGGAGTTCTAACTCAAATGCCTTTTTTGCGGCCAAAGGGTGAATCCTTTAGCTGAAGATTAGAAGGCAAAGGATTCTGGAAATGCTGCCTGCTGTTACTCGAAGTATAAATTATTAGCAATATCAGGATTTCATCTCAGGAGGTGAAATTTAACCTTCCTTACCTCCCCACCAAATTGGAGTAACTAGATTGTGTGCAGAGAAATGCCTGAAAGGGGGGAAATGGATTTTGCCCCAGTGCCACTGTTCTACCCCTTTGTAGGAAAAAAGACTGTTGTATAGCATGGCAAGGAGATTTTCTAGCAAATATCCCAAATATATATTCTATAAACAAGTAAGTATTTGTCAATACATGAAAAACATGCACAAAAGAGTTCCTTATGGCGACCATGAACACACAGGGAAAAATTATAAAGAGAAAGTCACAAAATGAGATACAGCTAGAAATGAACATAATAAGAAAGTGTTTGGTAAGTGCCTTCTCTATGCAGGAAAAGACCTAGGAAAGATTACGTCTGTCACTCAGCAAAGAGAGAAAGCTTTCCACGCATCACCCTAAGAAGCCTTTTTTACTTTCATCTTTGCTACAGGAATCAGCTGTGATCAGATTGCAAAAATAATCAAGACCAGTGCCAGAATAGTGGAAGCTCTGGCTACAGGAGGAAGAAGAGTTTCAAAAGCACTTATAAAGCACCTAGATAAGGTCAGGCCATTAAACTCGCCTTAGAAGAATTTCAGAACTAGCAGCGATCATCCCTGAAGGCCTGTGGAGGAACAGTGGTTTCCAGAAGACTCAGACCGCTGTAGACACAGCGGCTATCTTTAAGATGGAGGGGTGGGAAGGGACCATTGGGTCATCTTACCTTCTGTTCATATAAAAATACTGCAACAAAATAATGAATCTATCCATAAGAAGCTAGAACAAGGTTTCTGGAGATGAACAACAGATGACGTAGATTCAGTCAGGATAAATTATGTCAAACCTATGTAATCTCATTCCATGGCAGTGTGTCCTGGCTCGGGGCGGAGCAGGCCCAGCTCTGCTCAGGGAGAGGCTCGTGCACATGCTCGTTGCCGTGGCAACCAGGGTCAGCTGACCTGGGTGGGTCCCTGCGGGGAGGCGCGGGCAGGTCAGGTGACCCAAACTGACCAATGGGGTGCCCCATCCCATCTGCCCTGCTCAGTAGAGAAGCTGAGGGATCAAAGGCGTCGGGTGGGCTCTTCTCCCACGGCTCTCCTCTGATGGCTCGGCTTCTCCAATGGCTCTCTTTCGTCAATGACTGACGTCTGAGGACGACCCCGTCAGCTCGTCTGCCTTTGATCCCCGTCGGTGTGTTCCAGTTCCCATTTGTCACTGAGTCCAGTCTGGAACTTCCCCAGTGCCTGACGGTGACGTCTTCCTAGGAACTTGATCCGGTTTTGTACATATTTATTTATATTGTATCTATTTCATTACATCCTTTTTTATTTTATTATTAATTTTTTATTAAAGTAGTTTAGTTGTTTTCTAAACTCATAACTCTCTTTATCTCTCTTCTTCCTCTCCTTGGAGCGAGAGTTGGGGAGAGCATCTGTCGTCTTGTCATTGGCCAACCCGGCCCAAACCATGACACAGCCTGACAGACCTCGTGGACTGGGAAGTCATATATCTTGACTTCTGTAACCTTTTACCATTGTCTCACATACTAGTCTCACGTAAGGGAGCTATGGGATATCCTCCAGATGACATTACTGCAAGGGTTTGGAAGAGGTTTGAAAACCATACTCCAAAATTATACCTTCATGGCCCATTTTCAGGCTGGAATAATGTCTGGAGTGGGTCCTGGGCCCAGCAATATCCAATACTCTTAATAATGTCTTAGAAAGTGGAACAGAAAATACAATGCACGATATCTGCAGATGGTACAAAGCTAGGGGGAACGGCAACAGCCTTTGAAGACAGCATTATAATAAAGAACGATCCTGACAAATTGCAGAAACAGTCTGAAAAAATAGGATGCAATTCAGGATGAATCAGTGCAAAGTTGTCACTGATGCATAATCAGCTGTTCAAATATAGGATGGGGACAACTGATTACAAAGCAGTTCTGCAAGAAAGCATCTGGGGTTACAGTGAATCAGAAGCTGTACATGAGTCAACAGTGTCATGCTGTTGCAAAAAGGGCATATGTCAAACTGGGACATATAAACAGGGGTGTCATGTGTTAGACATGTGAAGTAATCCCACTTGGTGCTGGGAAGATTTCAAACGCAATACAGCATCCAGCTTTTGGCGCTGCACTTCGAAACATATGTTGTCCAGCCACAGAACAATGAAAATAGTCCCAGGTTCAGAAAACATGACCGACAAGGAATGACTTTAAGAAATTGGGGTTGTTTGGTGAGTAGAGGTAATAAGTCTTTAAATATATTAAAAATTGCTGCAAAGATGACGGAAATAAACTGTTCTCCATTTCATTCGAGAACACCATAAAAATAAAGAGACAAGTTTCCAGAAAGCGTTCAGTAGTACGAAAATTTTCTAATGGTAAAGCCACTGGAATAGGTTTCGCAGAGGAATTGTTGAATCTGCATCATATCGGTCAAATGTGCCTCAAGAGTGAAACAAGTATAGTTAATTCTACCATGGGCAGAGAGGACTGCACTGGACCACTTACAGAGGTATTCTCTTTCCTGTAAGGAATCCTCAATCCATCTGTCAAGTTGATGCTTTCAAAATCATTGTAATCCCATTGTTTTTTAAATAATTTTTTCCCATCAAGTCTGAGTAAGAAAGAAGTAAACACTGAAGCTGACAATGTCATTGGCTGGTAATAATACTACGTATTGAAAAAATTTCATTTATCAAACCAAAATAATTTCTAACTTTATTTTTTATTATTTGTAGAATTTTTCGGAACTTCCACTTTTTCTTTCTCTAAAGGGTTAGGCAAAGCGTGAAAGGGGTCATCAATTCCAAGCTGAATTTCATTCAAGGTGAGTTTATGCAACTTCTAGGGAAAAGAAAAAAAAGGGAAAGAAAAAAACCCTCCACATTCAACTACCAGCATAGCAGCCACAGAAAGAAAGACAGACAACAAAAATAAGTAAGATAAGATGCTTCAAGTAACACAGCTGAGTTCGTTGTGACTTGTCATGATGGGAACCGTTATCAAAGTCAAGTACATGAAGCGTACTTGGACCTTTATTGTGTACAAAAATGTCTGTAAACATTACTGTAATGCAAAACAAATCACACACATTATTTGGAAAAATAGAACCCAAACCACCCCAAAGCTGTAGCAATAGAGGATTTTCACTATCCCAGATCACACTATTGTTCCATGCAATCTGCACCTAACCAAGAAATTGGAAAACCTATAAGAACATATCTAGCTGATTGTATATCGCTATATGTGGGGGGAGAAAATTCCTTCCGGATCCCAGTGGGGAATTCAGCTCATGCCCTGAAGCATGAGATTTGATTACTCTTTTTTGAACATGCATAACTGCCATTGCTATTACTGGTCATAACATTTTGTCAGGAAAGAGAAATATTATTCTGCAATGTAATAAAAATAGATAAAATTCAATATAGCTTCAGAATCATTTGCTACATTTCCAAAGTAAACATTAAGCACCCATCAAGATTATTCCATTGGATAAGCCAAGGAAGCCTCCAGTGCTATCTGTTCATTTTATTATCTCTAATTTTCAAGTGTGCAAAAATGCTTTCAGTAAATATTATGGGTTCTTCCTGTGCTAAAAGAGATGCTAAATGACCTTCACCAACTTAGTTATAAATAACAGAAGCAGGGAGCGCACAAACGCTGTATAGTTTCAGCTCTATTCAAACCTATCAGCAAATTCTGACCAGTGGATAAAAATGGACACCAGATTCTGCTTACTTTTTTCCCCCTTCTTCATAATCCCACCCCAGTTCCCTCTTGAAAGGCATTCTGTTCTGTCAGCCATAATGGCATCTGCTGGTGGAGACAGGAAGCCATAAATCTGTAGGGTTCCTCTCGACCAAGCCTTGTTAATGCTCCCATTTATCACCGAGGATAGGGTGCCATCTCACTAGTGCTCTACTCAGAAGTCCATCTTCTCAATTTCCCCTTCCCAAAGGAGTAACCATTTAAAACAGTGACTTTCTCATCTTGCATGTTGAGACTGAAAACGTCACTGATACAAATACCATACCCAGTGTGTAGCATTTGGATTTAAGCCATGACTCTGGAGAACAATAGCCGCTACTTGCTGATCCCAGACTACACGGAATCGCTGTTTTGCTTACATCTAGAGCTTGTATCTTTTCAACTTGCATAAAAGGAGCAGATCCCAGATGGAGAGGTTAAAATCTGAGGGGGCTCTGTCATTTGCCCCCCCTCCCGATGCCTGCTAGCGTCCCAACACATTGCGCCATGTCCCACGGTTTGGGAGAAATGTTGATAAAGGCATCAGCATTTAATACAATATTCTTCATAATAAACAAATTACCCTAATCAGAGGTGCAGTATCTTTCTGTGCAGCCAGGGAGGAGAGAAAATATAAAACCAGCTAGAAATATCTCCATTTTTCTGACATGGGAACCAAGACGCAGAAGCTGAAGGGTTCAGAATCACAAATCAAGGCGGGATGAAATGCGAAAAGAAAATCCTAGTTTGCCACCCTGCCCCTGAACTACCGAATCCAGCTCCCATGCCACACTTACAAATTAGATAGTGCGTCACTTTTTCTCATCACGGCGCTGGGATAATTGCTCCGCTGCTGCGGATGCTGCGACCCCTCTTGGCCCTGTGTTTACACCTGCCTGAACTGCAGGCAACGCAGAAACCCCTTGGTGTGCACCAACAGGATTTTACACGGGCTGCATACAGGTATAAGGGGTTTGCAATTCCGACTGATTCAAGCACAGCTGTTCACTTCAGAGTGAGTTATGCTAGGCAGAAGTGGAAAAATGAGTATTTTATAGTAGCATTATCCTATTTTATCTTTCAAACTAAGCATTTGCTTGCACCAATAAATACTTTCAAATTGCTTATAAAAATTGCTAGACTTCCTACAGGGAAGGCTATCAAATAATTTAAGTGAAATCAGTTAGGTGGACACTTTCATAAACGCAATCTTGTATTAGGCTGCTAAATACAAAGGTCACTTAGGGGTCTTCCCGCAGAAACTCATTCCCTGCCTGAGCTGCGGGACTGTGGTTTGCAGATCACCGGTGACACTGGCTTTAACACAGCGGCTCTTGCTGGTGCTTTGTAACAGAGCTTGATCTAAAAGATTGATTTTAGGTGGATGCAAATTATTCCTACTAAACCAAATAGTTTCATTAGAAAGATACTAATGTCAAAACAGCAACAAAAGTATCTAAGAACTCTGTTCCATAGCAAACTCCAGGATTAGGCTATGGAGTATTGCAAAATCCACTTTTAAGAGTTCTTATATAAATTATAATTGAATACATAGAATTGAATCCATCCTTTCAGTCCCAAATCACTTTTAAAACCTCTAGGTGTCAACAGCAGCTGTGGGGAAGAAAAACCTGAAATGAATAAATGGGACAGGGGGAGTTATCTCCATGTGCTTTAGTGACCAAAACTGTTCCAAGCTCCAGCATCGCCTGCCCCTCCTCGGCCTGGCAGCTTCTCGGGCTCTCCAAAAGGGTGAGAAACCCTGTAGGGTGGGATGGGGCATAGATTTGGCTTCCCATGAGGGTGCAGAAGCACCTGGTGGACGTACCTGATTCCCCCTAAATCCAGTTGCCAGGGGCATTAGGAGACCGGGGGTGGTTGAGCCCAGCACACTAACCGGCTCTCCCAGGCTCGTGGGTGGTGCGGGACTTTCTCACGGCAGGAGGGCCTGGGAGGGAGCCTTGGGTTTCACCTGAACTTCACCAAACTTTGCTGACACGCCAAGTCCCCTGCTGCTGCCAGCACGGGCATGACCGGGAGGGTGAGGGCGACGATCACAGGAGCCGAAGGTCCCCGCTTCCCCCAGCCCCGAGCCCCCCGCGGCCACCTACACCCGAGGAGGCGCCGGTCACCCCTCAGCCGCTGGCCTGTGGCGCGGCAAAACGGCGGGGGCTACACGCTGCCCCCACGCACGCCACGGGAATTGCCTTAAATGCCCATTATTCTAGTGAAAACACCCATATCCTCGCCTTTCTCCAGTGACATCGGGCGAGGGGCGCTGCCCCCCTCCGCCGTCGGGGCCACCCCTCCCCGTCGTCCCCCTCCGGCGCTTCCCGCCGCTCCCCGCAGCGCCCTCCCCTGGGAGACGGGCTCTCGGGGGGCGCGGGGGTGGTCCCGCGGGGGGGGGGGGGGGTGTCCCGCGGGGGGGTTGGTCCTGCGGTGGCGGGGGGGGTGGTCCCGCATAGGAGGAGGTTGGTCCCGCGAAGGGGGGGGGGTGGTCCCGCGTGGGGGGGTGGCCCCGCGTGGGGGGTGGTGGTCTCGCGTGGGGTCGGGGCGGGTGGCGGCGCGCCCTGTCCCTTTAATAACCCGCTCCGCCGCCCGTCTGCGCGGAGTAAATCTCGTCCTGTCATCGGGTGGCGGAGGAGGAGTTTGTTAATGTTCAGTTTGCTCAGTGGATCGATGTTTGCTGGCATCGCCTCGCCCTGCCTGTGTGTGTGCGCGTGTGTGTGCGCGTGTGTGTGTCTGTGCGAGTGTGTGTGTGTGCGTGTGTGTGTGTGTGTGTGTGTGTGCGCGAATACCAGATTTCCTTCCATCCCCAGCCTCCCTGTCCTCTCCCATATCACTCACTGCCTGGCATCTGACAGCACGGAACCTGCAGCGCTCCGCGCACACACACACACACACACACACCCGGGCACCGCTCCGCCATACAGCTCTGCGAGGAGGAGGAGGAGAGGAGAGGAGAGGGAGGAAGCAGCCAGCCCCACAGTCTTTCCAGAGCTGCCTTTTTTAATATATACATATCTATTTTGTTATTTATTTATTACCGTTCTCTGGCACTGTGGGCGCCTTTCATTTGCTCCTGAGCTTGGATGTTTGAATCAAAGCAAAGCAAGTGTTGCAACAGTTAAAAAAAAAAAAAGAAAAAAAGCCAACCAAAAAAAAAAAAAAGAGAGAGAGAGAAAGAAAGAAACCTAGATCTCTAAAATAAAATAAAAACCAAACAGGTTCCTATCAGTGAAGTGGAAAGGAGGGGGGCAGGGGCGGCTTGAGGGGGGTGTTGGGGAAAGCAGCTGAGAGGCAGAGGCAGAGAAACACGACTCAGGAGCGTCTCAGGGCTCTCGGATCTGGGGACAGAAGTGAGATTGGAGAAAGTAGAGCGATGCCAAGGAGGAAACAGCAAGCACCCAAACGGGCTGCAGGTAAGGAGAAGCCATCCACTTACACAGCCTCTGTCTCTCCACTCCTTCCGATCCTACCCCCCATCTTTATTATTATTTAGGGTCACCCTTGCTTTTCCGGGCTGGATCTTTATTTATTTATCCCCCCCCTCCCCCTCCCTTTCCCTCCGCAACTCTATGGAGCCAGTTTCATTCCTTATTGCCAAGATCCCTACTCTGACATGGGCTGTCCCCTTCCACCCTCCCGCCGCTCCCACCGCGCTCGGTCCCCGCCGGCTCCTGCTCCGCGCTCCCATCCCGCCCTGCCGAAACTTTTCCCCCCAACTTTCTTCCACTCGGCTCCCCTTCTCCCCCGGCCCCTCTCCCTCACCGAACCGAAAGCAGCCTCCCATTTGCTTCCCGCTTTAGTCTTTTTTTTTTTTTTTTTTTCTCCCCCCTTTCTGACCCCCCTCCCCCCCCCGGTGGTTTTTTGTTTTTAAACCGTGTGTTTCGCGAAGTGGGTCGGCGTGTTTCATCTTTAATTTCGCCGTGTTTCTGGTGGCAATGCTGGCCGGGTGTGTGTGTGTGTGTGTGTGTGCGCGTTGTGTACGCCTGAAATAGTACAGGGACTGTCTCTGCTGATGAACCCGGTGGGGAAGTTCAGCCTTTGATCATCAGTGGTGAAAATTGCAACAGGAAATAAAATGAAACGTTCTGACTGTTAGAAGACAATCCACATTTTCAAATCAAATCCTTCTTTTGTTTTGTAGCCGAGTTTGTATATTTGCACATGCCAAGTGGTTTTGCAATTTATTAATTTTTTTTTTAAAGAAGAAAATAGTTTGCAACTTTGGAAATGTTTTGTTTTGTCGTTTGTAGGGTGTTCTTTTTCTTTTGGGGGCCAAGAAAAAGAAACAGATGAGTGGGCCTGTATAGTAAATCTTTTCAAAGAGTTTTCTTTCAGGCTGCTTAATTGCTTTTTATTTTTTTTTAATAGTGTGGTGGGGTTTTGTTTCTGGGAAGCGCAATATGGAAGTTCATTTTTCTTCTGCCAGACCCACCCACTGAAAAATCAGCTTTCCAGTTGATTGCCAGCTTTGATTTGACATTTGATTGATCACCTGTCATCTTGCTGCCTTTGATCTATTCATTCTTGATATATATCAATAAATCACTCACCATGGTAACCCAAGTGCCAATGACGTAAGGCTTGCCCTCTAGATTCTCTTAGCCAGACATGCACAATTATTATCTTGTTTGGCTTTTAATGTAGGCGGGTTTTTTCCCTTCTTTTCTTTCTTTGTGTCCTTCATGAGAATAGCTCTCTAAAGAAAACTAATATTTTTTGGTTTTAGTCTAAAAATGGTGCACTAATTTTTCCTCCCCCCTTCTGAATATTTTCTAGGTGTAGCATATTATCTGTGGGACAGATATGTATGGGCAAGTTTATGGGGCATACTTGAATAAACTTTGAAAAGTAGTGCTTGTGATTCATTCAAAGGCAAATGCTGTTTCAGAGAAACTGGGACATGCATAACTTTTATAAACTCACATATTTTGCCGTATTCGCATAGGTGTAGGACAATGGTATGCAGGCAGAGTCTTTTGGGATGTGACCAACGACTGTACCTATCTATGCAGGTTGCTGGTATGATTCCTGGCAAGCAAAGATCCCCTTTAACCATAAATAATAGTTAAGCTAGAAAAGCATGTATATATGTATTTGGAAGAACTCTCTGATGCGTTGCTATTATTGTTTTATTCACAAAGAGGTTATATCTGAATAAGACGTTAACGTTTTCAACTTGCAGGATAAATAGCTATTTTTTCAGGGATGCTGATCATCACGGTGACAGTGCTAGAATTGCTCCTTTTTTCTCTCTGTCAGGACTTCATTTTGTTTTGTTTTCAAAGTAGAATTTTCACTTGGAATGCGTGTAGTATCTTTTTGTAGAAGGGACACCCTGTTCTTTTTTAGAAACACAGGCTACAGAGTAAGTAAATTTCGCGAGCAAAGCCCATGCTGTTGTTTCCCGGGATTTCCCTGCTGAGAATACAGTAAGATATGTTTTTATCCAGAACGCTACAGTATTTTTGAGATTCTTAATGATGAGGGAGTAATTTGAATGGCCACAATTACATCTCTCCTTCCTTATTCTCATTATAAAATGTGCATTGCTCTTCAGTGGTGCGTTTCTTTGATTATATTTGTCCTCAGATCAATGTTATTTCAGGTGAGCAAAATACTGCAAATGCAGTCCAGTTTCCTCCGGCATAACTGATTTGAAGTAGGTTTATACATTTGCAATAGTTCTCCTGCTTTGAAGTTGTATTTGTGTGTTTGTGGGGGGTACGGGGGGTTTCAAAGAGCAGACGTGCCTGTTGTATATAGTTCTTAAAACTGACTTTCATTTTCAGGGGTAGTACTGAGGTTCTGTTTTGTATGGTGAAAAATACCTCAAAGTGACAGTAGACAGACTGCAATAAGAAATGAATCGCTCATCAAGGCTGATAGCAAAGCTCCTTATTCCTTTTATTTAAAGGAGTTTATACATTATATATTACTTAATTATAGCTTTTATTTATTTTTAGTTGTACAAGTTCAAAGGTATCAGTTGCACTGCATTTTGTCTTGATGGCAGCAGAGATATTGAAGAGAAGTTTGCAACTTTTAGCTTCTTTAGATAGTTCGCCTCCAAGAGAAAGAAAAATGATAAGCCTTATAATTCTGGACATGCCTGCTTTTGTCATTGCTTAAAATTAAATACTATGCACAACTGTAAATAATTACTACCATGCACTGACTTTGAAAGCAGGTTTCTAGTTTGATTAATGAATAATGTAAAGGTTAGAGAGAACCAGCGAGTGAATCAGAAGTGAAGTCCTACTGCTGGATTAAAATCTATCTAGAGAAATATACATGGGAATTTTGTCCTTTTCTATTATTAATTTTAAGCCTTGTATGCCTAAGAAATATATTACAGACCATTGTAATGAAACAAGGTAGTGTAATTGGATAAATGGGGCAATATTTATGTTTGATGATGGGGATTTTTGATCTCAAATTGCACTTTTAAAGACACTTTATTTGTCATCAACATCGAAACTATGTCAAATGCATTTTGATCTTTCCAGGGCCGAATCTTTTCTGAATTGTCATTCCTTTTTGAGGTCGTCATTTTCATTTTGATAATTCTTGAAGCAGATATAGTTACAGCTCTTTCTATCAGTGCCTCCTTTAGTATCATACTGGTGTTTACAATAAACGGTCCATTTGTGTTGTAGCTTTCACCCAAATGAATCACAAAGGGCTTTACAAACTGTGGGCCTAATCCTTCTTTTGCTCAGGTGCAAATCAAAAATAGCTTTCCTAGCAGCATCAATGCAGTGGCAATGAGCCCTGTCTGCTCCTGCGAGTAAGAAGAGGCTCAGGCCCAGAAAGTACTTCATCCTTCAATGAAACGCAGCCACCTCTGGGGTAGAAGTCTTGTAACGATTCCATAACAAATGGTAATACATTAACAGAAGGGTGGAAAAAGGGTGGGAGCAAAGCAGAATTGCTATTCAGATTTTATTCCTAGGGGTATGAAATAGCTTTCAAACACAATTTCACTGGATTAAACTCTCCTTTCCCCTGCAGCTTGTTTAAATGTGCATATTTTATTTTGTGATCATGAATTGCTAGTTTGCTTTTTTAAAGCCTGCAAAGAGGAATCTGGACTTAACGCCTTTTCCGGCTGCAATTTTGTATTTCTTCTTTTCTTTCTCTCTCAGCTCCAATAGGCTGTGTAAGAACCAAAGCTCTGGAAAAGTACAGCAGAAACAGATATCAGTCGTATTTATTTTGTTTATTGGAGCTGTAGAATAACACCGTTTGGGTTTTGGAAGAGTCCTCATAGAGCAGCAAACAGCAGACGATAAGCAGTCAGGACTTTAAAGCTGCAGTTTGCACCTTAGTAGTAAAAGGTTATTTAAAACAGAAACATATTTGGAAAGCGAAATTCTGCTTCTGCAGAGAGCAGAGTAAATAACCAGCTAGGTCCGATATGTATATTGCTGTGATGAAAGGAAGCGATATATACATGTATTAATAACCAAGAGCGTTGTGGCTTTTCGAGTATTATTTGTATCCTTTATTACAGGGGCAATAGAAGCAGGTTCCAAGCAAGCTGTACTGAATGAAACTGTAGAAATGGCAGCACTGCTTTGTTTAAACATCCTCCAGAAAAGCAAGTGCACTTCAAAACCACCTAAATAGCTCATGCCTCAGAACATTTCAGTTACTGTGCACATCGCGATGCTGACAGATGACAAAAAAGCCAAGGTGTTCACAAACAAGAGGAGCCTTTAAATCCTGGTTAATGAAATATATTCCAAAATAGGTACTTTTGCAACTAAAGAGGCACCAAAATTAGTCGCCATCTGCATTAAATTCTGGAATCGGCTACTAAGCCCGAAGCTGCTATGTAATGTTTTCCCATGTCAAAACTCAGGCTGGAACGGGACAATTTGAAATCACGTTTGGTTTAGTTACTGTTCCCTTATTTCAATTTTACTCTCACATATCAAAGCACAGTATATTATCACTACATAAAGAGTGGGACTCACCAAGAGTTCAGCCCCTGTGACTGTGATATAAAAGATGTTTCCCTCAGTAAATGACACAATTTTATAGCACTTTTAAAAACATGTTCATTGTCAGAAATTCTTTTGCATAAATGCTCTCCCTTTTCTGTGCTCTCCCATCAAAAAGGCCATTTTCTTCAAAACGGCAGGATTTGGGTATCTTCCCCCAGCACTTTCTCCTCCTGATTTTTGCTCTCATTAGTAGCACCCACCTCAAGTAACTGTTTCCCCTAGAAGAGGTCCCTGGAGTTCCTCCGTAGCACAGGGCCAGGGTGAGCCTTTCTCCCGTCATTTTGCTTCCCATCCCGATGAGGACATCACTCCCAGAGAGCAACTCCAGACTCGCGGAAAAAAAAAAAAGCTGTCAGTTGCTGTGGCTGCAATTCCCAACTTAGCAGCAGCAGAGGGAATGGAACTGTACTCTATCAATTACAGTTGGAACCAGAGGCTAAACACTTATTGTGTTAAGCTATTGTGCAGATCTTAAGAGCTCAAATGTAAAAAAAATATCATGTCAGCTAGTGGAGGGGAGAGTAAGGCCTGGTTCTTCTACTGGATGACGTATTATTAGCAAATGCAAAGGAAAATGATTCAAATTCTATTTAATGCCTCTCGGGTTGCGACATGTGTGTACCATATTATGCCTTAAAAAGGGGGGATCCTACTGACTTTGCTGCTAAAATAAGCCTTTGTTTTTCCCTCCTCTCTGCAAAATGAAAATATTTGTGAAGTTTTACCTCTAAAGCGTGCTCATGCGAGCGGAGAGACATTTTCATCTGTCCCTGAATCTGATACAGGAGTCAATTGGAAACACATTACACTCTCAGCTGAAGTCTTACATTTCATTCATGCAAGAGCAGTGATTTTTCATTACCTATTTAATTACAATAATTTACATGAGAGTGGGTCCAGTTCTGCAGCTCTTACTCAGCACTTTGCTTCAATGGGTAACTGGCCTGTGTAAAGACTGTCTAAAAACTGGGCTGTTTAGCTACAAAATTAAATATATATGCTGCTTTAGAAATGCTTTGCTTCTGAAGAGGGACCAGATTCTACCATTAAGCTTTAAATCCAGGGAGAGTTCTGCTTGTAACTAGTGTTACTAATGGTTGCATGCTATTCTTTTCTAAAGTCTGTATGACTGAGATATTTTGCTTGCTCGGCTAACTTCACTTCTCAAACACGTTTCCATTCTCTGTGTTAATTATCAAGCACTGTTTCTTGATACCGGTAGATGATATGATCTTTTAAAGAATCCTTTCTTAACGTGCAGTGTTAACGTTGTGCACACGAGCAGCAGCTCTCAAGTAAATGCATGAAGACGTTTTTGCAAATCGGAAGCCTAAAAGTTCTGTGTAGTTTTAGGGACTAAAATCAGTTCTTTCTCATTAAGGTGACCTCTCTCTTGAGGCTGTTGGATCTTGGCACTGAGTCATTTTTCCCATGTTATAATAAGGGCTTCTGCAACTCAGAAATACCTTGACAGCGAAAGGTGTATTTTTTAAGGTTTCAAGGAGAAACGCATCATAGAAGTACACTGTTTCCCATCAGATTTATGCATCCCGCTTTAACTGTTGCTGGCTTTTCATCCGTTACCTTGTGAGGCTTTTCAGGCAAAAAGAAGTGGAAAAACTGGTCTTATGATCTAAGTGCTGCATTAAGTGTTTCATTTAGAAAAATGAAGAGAATCTTTGTTTCCCGAAAAGAAATGTTTTCCCCCTTCGCCTTAGGAAAAAGAAAGTCACAACAATAGCTTCAAAATGACAAGATTAGATTGTGAAAAATACATAGTTTATATCATGCAGCACCCAATGGTCCCAATTATTGGTAAAATTCCACAGTTAAATAGAACAAACAGTCCTAAGTGTATTGGAAATAGATCCTTTTCAGGTAGTATGCAGACATACATACCTGCAAAAGGGAGAGACAAGCGCCTGCCTGGGAGAGAGGTGCACCGTTCTTATTGATGCAAGCTGGAAGGCTCAGTTGTTTAGAGCAGTTTTTGATTATTCCACCAATATTTGCCCGAATGTTAAAATTCCTGTGCTGTTAGAAGTTGTGTCCACTGAAAGTCCTTTGTTAGTGTTTATTTTTTTAAACCCCCAGCGCCTGGAGTGTGGGGATTATGAAAGTGCCCAATACGCATTTTAAAAGCAAAATTTATTTTAAACTCCTTGCTATGGAGAGCTAAGGAACTTGAAAACATGCAGCCTAAAAGTTCTTATCCCAGAAGAAAAATGCCATGATTCTCAAAGTCTCTGTTTTTAATATCTCATAATTTTCAGCTATTCTCATGATTTTTGAGGGTATGCTTAAAGATTTTTGAATAAGCAAGTTTGGCAATATTTATTTTGACTTATTCTGATGATGAACTGGTACATGTATCTGCGTATATAATTATATGTGTACACACACACAATACCAGTAAACAAAATACATAACATAATGATGGAGTGGAGTTACTTGAACAGTAGCTCTGAATTTGTATTGCTATAAACAAAGCAGTTTTGAGAGATCAGACCATACTTGAGGAGTGGCTTTCAAGTGAAGTTTTGTGGAGATTGTTTTTAGTGGCAATTAAATCTAGAAAGTTAATAGCCAGTAACTGTTCTTTAAAGTCTAAACACTTGCGAGACCTACGAGGAATGCACAGCCTGCCTTTTTTCAGATATAATCAGTCTCAACTTTATTGAAAAAAAAAAATTTACAACTAGCAACATTAATGCTGTATTTTTATTGTATTAATGCAAATGAGATGCTGACTTCTTTCTTTCATCTCCATGGCTCGTATCTATTATAGCTGTATCTTATTGCTTTCTGTGTCTTTTCTCTCTGTGTTCTGTAAACTGCTATCGTCTAATGATACTGAGGCTCATTAAAGTTACTCACGATGCTAGAGAGACTATGGGAAGCATCCTTAGCTCTAGATGGCTATAGAAAAGCAAAACTACTGAGTATATGGGGAAAAGCAATCCAGATCAACACTTTCAATCCCATTTTGAGAAACTCTTAAACTTGCTAGGTCAAACAGGAAGAAAAAGCTTGCAGGAAGGACTGTGTACTGGAAAGAACAGGTCATTTTTAATGCATATCCCTACCTGGCAAAGAAGAAAAGCAGTAAAGTTTTAAGGAGATTTCTGTCTCTTCCTGCATCTCTCTCAAAAGACTCATTTAACTGAAAAGCCTGTTGTGCTTGTTTTTATGCATGTAAAAGAGAAAAGGGGCAATTTTGCACAAGGCCTAATATTCCAGCACAATATAATCGGAACTCTTTCTGGTTGCTTTTTAAGTCTCTCTGTTCATATAAAATTAAGACCCACTTATCTTAAATTGTAGTAAATCTCATTCAATATTGCTTTCATAACTTAAAAAATGCTGTTAAATATTCCCAAAGCAACTTTGCTGAAGTGATATTTGGTCTGTTTATGTGGAATCAGTGCAGAATTTCTATTGAAAAAGGAGCAGCACACAGTTCTTGTTCTTAATGAAAATAATTAAATTCTCTGCAATACCTTAATAGCAAAGATATATTCTACTGAACCTCTGCTTAGAGGAGATTGGAATGAAAATCTGCACATTGGTGTAGTTTGGTATGTGCAGACAATAAGCCTATTTCTATCACTCACCCTCCACTTGGACAGAAGTTGTGCTTTTTTGCTAGAAAGATTTTACTCAGAATTTTCCATATATAAATAATTTTATGTGAATTACTCTGGGAATCACCACCATAATTCATAAGGCCTGTAATTTTCTTTGTATCTATGGGAAGAACTCATTTACTTCCCACAGTGTGAGTGGACTTCATAGGAAAGAGCTGGATCTTTTAATGATGTACAGTTTTGTATCAAAGAAACATAACCTTATGCTAGCTGGTATAATGGTCTACCAAAATTAATATTTTTTTTTTTTTGCTTTTCAGCCATGTCATAACATTTATAAGCCCAGTAGAAGTAGCATTAAATTAATATGTGAAAGGAGAAAGAAGCTAAGTAGTTATATTGATCATCTGTAGCATTAAATGCTGAAAAAATTAAAAGCTTTCTAGTGCTTTTGATTAGCTGTGTGGTTCCTGCTCATATATGTGCGCTTTGTTAGGAAGTGGAGTAATATTTCTTCACACTTAGCACCTTACTTCCAAGGATTTCCTACTAATGCTATACTACTCAGAATAAACCCAGTGAAGTAGAATATTTTTTCCCCCTCTTATAGAAATGCAAATTGAAGCCAGGAGGTATTAGAAGATGATTTGCTCAAGTTCAAACAGCATTTGCTCCTAATTCCCTGCTCTAGGTACTAGATCACATTGCTATCTTCAGTGAATTTCCAGGAGAGAAAGCTGGTCTAGAGGCTCAAGGCATCCCCATGCCTGCTGCTGGGGTGGGAAGAGGGAGCAGCCCAGCTGGGCCACCGGGGAATTGGCCGTGGAGGGCAGCTGGAAAGGTAGTTTCGTCCCTTCTGTGCAACTCCCCACGGTGGAGGAGGCAACACTTATGTCCAGGAGCTCCCAAAAATGGGAGGACTCACAGTCAAAGAAAGCAGAGCTCTCTTAAATCTGTTAACAAGCCAAGGGAGCTTTACTAGGCAACAGTTTTAAGCAGAATAATTTAAGTTCTTTAATTTTCCTAAATTATCCTCCTATGTGTGTTTGGTCAGTGATAACTTTCAGGACTGGAGAATTTGGTTACGGTTACATTTCCCTCCATATACTGTTCTACATTTCTTTGTCAGACCTGGGATCTAGGTTTGTATTTCTGACAGAATACAATGCATTGCCCTGAGAAGTATCAAAAACCTGGTTTAGTTGTAACTAAACAGGACATACACGTTTTCCTGCACCCAGACTGCCAGAGATGGTTGGAAATCTCTGGTAATAAAGTTTGAGGCTCTGATTTTTGTAAGTCAGACAGCTTCTAATATTAAGAGACTAAATCCTTACATGGACATCTAAAGAGAGACCTGAATTTTCAAAAGCTTTTAGCACCAAGCAGTTCCCATGGACCTTCCTCAGAGTTCCCTCTCTGGTGTAAACAGGAATTGTTAAGCCTCGTTCAAGGGCGGCGTTGTTTTTCTAAAGTGGAGATGTATGTATTGCCTATAGAAGAAATATGATGCAAGTAATAGCCTATGGATTCATTAAGGATTGTTTATGTTTATTTTCACACCATATTACCTTTCAGGAATGGTCGTTTCAGCCATTACATTGACAGGAACTCAGAATAAATCTTAGGTAATATAGGGCTAATCTGCCATACCTGGGAGACCACCTGCTACCCTCTCGAACAGAGGCCAGATCGTTCGGTGCCGAATCACCAGGTAGGGCTTTCTTCTCTGGAGCTGGGGACTTGGGAAGCTCTCCCATGACTCCTTTTCATGTGGAAATTAATGCTTGCCTCTATTTCTGAATAGTAGGTTATTAGAGTTCGTATGCAAATTCCCAGGATGGGAATTTGTCTCTCTTTGATAATTGATATAATAATATATATTTTTAGTGGTCCAAAGTCCTTGAGCTTGAGCCTTGTATATGTAATTTATGTTTATTTCTTACTGTTATTAACTGTAATTGAGTTGTTGGCGCCTTTCATTGCCTTAGATTGAAGGGAGTGTCTCTATCCCATTGCCCCTCCATAAACAATGCCCTTTTAGGGTTCCATATCCTGTATCCTTGCCCAGACATTTCCTAGCCTGTCAAATACTGTCATTTTATTCCTTACAGATCATTCACAGTATGTCTCCTGTTGCACACACAAATAAGGAACAAATGCAATCAGGATGCATCATCGTTTAGCATAACAAATAAAAGCCGATCTGTGCAGATTTCCCTTAAAGCGTCTCTTAATACGTATTGTCAAAATGTCTGAAGATGTCTTTTACTCATAAGCGTTTCATTATTTGTGACAATTAAACTAATATTCAGAGCAGGGAAAAAATGAGGGTATTAAATATTTTCTCTTGTCAAATGCTAACAAAACGTCACCCAACATAGCAAACTCTTTAAATTTTGTATTTCAAACATACCTAAAAACTGAAAAAGCACTTGAACAAAATTATGGGGCCCCATTTCCCAACCATGGATTTTGTATTGAATTTGAGGAAATTGTATTTTTAAAACTAGACCAAAATTTAAGGGCACATCATTAAAGCTTTTATCAGTAATGAGCAGCTGAATAAGCTGAATACTTGATGATTAAAAAGGAATTTCTATCAGTTTTTAAGTTTGTGCTGAAATTTATGGTGAAGGGACTGAGTCAGGGACTCAGACCTGGGTTTTGTAGCCTCAGATGGTTATTGTGTTACTTATGTTTGAGAAAAAGCAGCTCAAATAACACAGAGCAAGTCCTCAACCTTTCCTATGTTCAGAATTACAGATTTATTTTGTTTGGTTTTTTTCTGATGATCCCTTTAGCCAGATGGATCGTTTGAACTGGAGAGGCAACATGCTGTGGATGGGGCAGAACAAGTAGCCAACATTGATGCCCAGGGCTCAGCACCTTCACCTGCCTGGCAGCCCTTTAATGTGGTAAAAGTTCAGCTATGTGATAATGAAAAGGGGGGAAAAAATGCAGGGAAGATCTTGAAAAAAGCAGAAAACCAGTGGAGGCCTTGAGAGCAGTCTTGTATGGATCCTGGAGCACTGCATAGCCCTGGGCACGGCAACAATAATATCTATATTATGGGTGCAACCGTTCCTATAGTCCAGATTGTTTGGTATTTTCTGTTGAGAAGTTTGATTTCTATTGGTTCTAATGTTTCCAGTTCTGAGCTGCTCAGAGCAACAATTTCCATTATCAAAATCTGTGTTTCCTTTCCTAAAATGTTCTTCCTGTAATTTAGGGTAGGATGTTATTTGGCAAAAATTTAAAAGACATACATCAGGGTTTATTTCAAAGCTGTGGGACCAGTGTGCTTTCTGGCAGTGACGTGAATGTTTTTCAGAGATATCTTCTGCTTTCCCTGAGAAAATCCACCCAAATTTGTCTGACTTACAAAGTCTAAAAGTTGCTGTTGCCAAAGAATTTTTAGAAGGTGACACAGCATTCTCCAACGTGCCATCTCCACCACGCATGCTCTGTTCTCGGTTTCTCTTTTTCAATTACATTCCCTTAAAATATGTTTTAGCTGGGGATAAGTAGGCCAATAGTTTTCCCTGCTGCAGGGACAGTCATGGGTCTGAGCAGTCAAAGGAGGATGAGGAAATGGTCTGTATTTGTGTTTAGCTGGAGCCCGGGCCCCGAGGTAGAAAGCAGGGAAATTTAGGAAGCAGAACATAGACAAGCAGGGGTAAGGAGAGGAGCAGAGAGCATAAAATTATCAAATATCTGTAGAAAGCGTGGTAAAAATGTATACTTGACTCTATTGCCCGGTCAATAGAGAGCATGACATCCAGCGTTAGCTCTTGCAGTGAGCGCATCCAGCAGTTTCTGTCTAGATTAAGACCTGGGTGGAAGTAAGTATGGTTCCACATGTGTGGTTCCTAGCTTTCCTCAGCTTGCTTTTTCAAAAGCTTGGCTGGGCCCTGGCTTCATCACAGGCAGGGGATGGATGCGTGCAGGAAATTAATCTGCCTCAGCTGGGAAAAAAGGTACCATCTGTAGGGGTTTGTGGGGGGAGCGCAGAGCGAGAGGAGCCTCCAGCGTGCCGCTCCTGAGGTGGACGCTCGGCCCCAGGGGACCTTCTTCTGTGTGGAAAAAGTAGAAAAATTCACTTAAAATTTGCCAGTGTGGTGCCCCCCTGTCTGTTAAATGGCGGTGGCAACGTGCTGTCCCCAAGGCATTGCGCTGGTGATTCAGGAGTGGTGGCAAGGCCGGCGCGAAGCACCCTCGAAATGAGGGAAATCCTGATTCCCCTTTCAGGAGCCCGGAGGAGACGCGGGCAGCGAGGCTGGGGGCCGCACCTTTACTGGCGAGAATGTAACACATGTACTGAAGAGTTCAGGCTGCACACCGAGAGGTTGGTGGAAGCCATATAGAACGTATAAATAATAATATTTACAGGGCAGTCACGAGGTACGAGAGCGTGGAGCTGCGGGAGCTGCCTGGCCAGCAGGCCGGGGCGGCGCGGGGCCTGGGGGAGCAGGGTGCCGCAGGTAGGCCGGAACAAAGCGTGGAAATTACTGGCAGTTAAGTAACTGTTGTACAAAAGCAAGCAGCTCAGAGAAAATACAAAGAATAATGCCAGGAGTTTCAACCACAGATATCTGTTTAGATAAAAAGGGCCTGTTAGTCTGAGATCTCATGCCACAACATGCAAATTGCAAAGGGCTGATCCCTGTGTCGCTGTGTAACTGCCATTTACTTCAGCAGGCGCTGGGCCCTTGCGACTCTGACTTTGGTTTTACTTGGGGCAGGGGGTTTTATATATTTAATTTGCTGCCCTGTGGGAGATTTTTCACAGAAATCGAATCTTTCTATCTGGAAGTTGGTGACAAAACTTGGACCGGGATCAGCGAGAGCAGAGCAGGTTGCATTCCGGATATTGTGCAGTTTTGTGTCACCTCCAACATTTGTGGATTAAATAACTAAAATCCTGAGAGAGTTGATCTAGAAAACAGTCACCCTTGCATTGATCTTTTACTGTTTCTGTGAATTTATTAGAGATTTTAAAAACTTGTGATTTGAGTTAAACAGAGAGAAATCATTTGGAGAAATATTTGTGGGAGGACGGAGGGATGTTATGATGCCATCAACCTCTTGGTTTCCACTTTTATGGATTAGGGACATTTTACCTTAATCATTCCCAAACATCTCTGCTAAAATCCCTTCTTTCATTTTTTATCAAATCCCTTCTTTTGTTTTTTGTCACCTATGAGGTATAGCCAGGCAAGTTTTCTATTTGTGTGTGTGTTAGGGTAAAGTGCTGAAATTTGTTGTTAGAGCAAATATACGAACAGCCTCATTTTTATATTTGTCCTCTTTCCTTATGATTGTTTGAAAACATTTTGATTCAGTTAAAATGCACTATTTTCAATATATAAAGTATGTACAGGGGAACGAGGGCGTGATTATGAGTTTCTCCAAGGAAATAAGCATCTCTTAGCCATCATCCTACAACTGGGAAAGCTCTAATACATGACATCCATATAATTTAACCTAATAATTTTTTTTTACAGTGATGTAATGGAGAGAGTGACCTGGACTTTGTAAAAGTTCCCCTACTTACTACAGATTCCCAAGGGCAATGTAACATTCTAGACAGTGTTTTATATGCCCTGATTAAAATGTAACATATTTTTGCATTTCCTGTGCAGTGACCTGTTAGTACTCATAGACAGAACACTTAAAGAACAGTTACAAGGAGACATTTCCAAATGTGCCTAATATGCGCAAGTTTTTATAACATTCTTATTTCATTTGAAATTGCAGCTACAGCAGGAACCATTCAGACGGCGCATTGATTTAACTTTTTAATCCACTGTTTTGCTACGTCAAGTAAAATAAATGTTTGTTTTTAGCTCCTTTTTTTTGCATTGCTAAAACTCGTAACTACTTGCTTTAAGCTTGGGATTCTAAAGGGAGCTACATTATCTGAGATTTAAAGCTTGCTTTTTGTAGCTGCTTTCTCACAACTCCCCCAAGAAAAAAAAAATACAAAAGTACAACTTTAGCAAAAAGGGCTTTTATATCTCTATCAATTATAGAAACACCAGCTGCAGTAGATTACAAATGTGTTTGGCTGATTGTGATGTTGTGTGGGGAAAACTGTCACAAGGAGCTGGATTCTGTTCTCCCTGACACCACCGGGATGTCGCACAGCTCCCCGGGCTGCAGCCGACACTTCTGTCAAAGCTGGAGTGGGCAAGAGCAGGATCCGGTTCTGAGATTGCCAAAGTGCACATTGCCAAATCTAGCTCTGTACTTGTGCACACGTCCTGGTGTTAGGAAAAAATATGGAGCTGATGAACGTGAACACAAGTGCTAACCGTGTGTCATTGTGTATGCATGTGTTTTTCTGTGAGCTGAAGCGAAAGCCACACCAATACATCTGCAACCTGGACCAGAAACCTCTGGGGAGAATCACTCCAGTTATTGTTGTTCTTTATTTTTTATATCCCAGATATTTGTATAATTTTACTTTCTTGAAGAACAAAGTGGGGGGAAAAGTCACCACAGAACAAAAATTGTCTGATGAGCCCATAAAGGTAAAGTAGCTGGAAGTCATGAAGAAAAGAAATACGATATCAAGACAGCAACGCAAGATGGGCAATTTAGCTTTTTTGGTGGTGTTGAGCTCAGGACAAGTTAATGTATCAAAGTGCATGAGGGTCATATCACTCCACTAATTTCATGGGGTAAAAGGGTAGCAACGTAAGGGCTTTCAGTTGGTTGCATCTTGGTCACTGTTTTCATTTATCTTATTGTGCTTTGGGTCACTCTGGGAGGATGTGTTTGGGCCCTGGTTTATTTTAACAAAGAGAAACTGACATAGCAAAGTTCTGTGTATACTTTACAGCAAAAATGCGATTTTCTATTTTCATTTAATCCCAGGAATGTTGGCATTTTCCAGGCTGTCAAAAAAATGAGTGCACTGGAGGACAGTTAGATGTGTCTGTCTAGTTCATCTATCTAATCTACCTCATTTCTAATGTGCCCATCACCATGGTGTCTAGGCGGAAAGTATCTGCCCTGATTTTGCTTTTTGTCTTTATTGGCTGTGGTAACTTAATTGAGTCCTAAGAGCTTTCAGATTCATCTGCAAAAATAATAACAAAAACATTATCAGAATAATGATTCATTTTTGTACTCTTACTCAGAATTTCCCCTTTCTCTTCTGAGTGTATTTGTCTAGTTGATTATTGTTGCCTTATCTAGAAGAGGTTATATTTTAGAGGTGGTGTATTAAATTGGAGTTTTACCTGAATCAGCAGTGACTCAAAACTTCATTTGGCTTCTAAAGTGAATTCACTCATGTCCTTTAACTTCCTTCTGCTTTTCTCTGCAGAAGCTGACTTC